>NW_025335606.1:1235882-1244300 GCF_004798865.1 Varanus komodoensis
TCTCTCTCTCTCTCTCTCTCTCTCTCTCTCTCTCTCTCTCTCTCTCTTCTTAAAATGTCTTGGATAGTATGCCAAAGCAAGAACTCACACATCTATTTCATGCAGGAATTCATTCCATGCGGTTCTTCTCTTCCCTTCAAGGACCTCAAAGCAGTTTACATAATCCTCCTCTCCGTGTTCCCCTTACAACAGCCCTGTGAGGTAGGGCAGGCTAAGAGTCAGTGACTGGCCCAAGATCACCCAGGGAGCTTCGTGATCCCAGATCGCCTACGTCTGAGGCCATCATTCCAGCCAGGACACTGCATGGTGACCCTTTCCATGTTGCTCTCAGCAGAGTAGTGACGCCAACATTATCTGGGCATCAGTGTAATCCAGTTCCTTGCGAGAGGTCAGGTCTGTACCGCGTCAACTGCGGGTGGGTGTTCCTCCATATAAAACACCTCCCCTGTGTAACATACCAACAGGTCAGAATTTGTGCTGCAGCTGCTATTTCTCCTCCTCCTCCTCCACCACCTCGATATGCTGTCTTTTTTCCTCTTGAGAAAAACGCAGGTTGACTTGGACAGTCCTCTTCCACTCCATTTTATCCTCACCACAACAACCCGGCAGGGTGGGTTTGGCCGAGAGTGGCGGACTGGCCCGAAGTTGCCCAGTGGGCTTCATGATCCAGCAGGCACCAGCACCGGGACGGTCCGTTCCAGCACACTGATCGACACACAACACTCGACACACAGCACTGGCCTCTGCAGGACTTGTCCCCCACCCCAGTATGAAGGGGCAACTGGTCATGGGCAGGTCTGCAAGTCAGGACCAGGGCTCCATGCTACAGGAACACGATGAGGCTCTCTGCAGACCCTGGGTGAGCAACCCGGCAATGCTCGCGGAGAAAAGGCTTCCTGGGAGTATCAAGACTTCCCAGCCTCCCCACGTTCCCGGATGCGATTCCGAGGCTGAGGGCGCTCACCTCCCACTACGTCCAGGAGCAAGAAACGTCCATTGCAGCCAATCCCACCCTTGTGCCTTCCAGACATGATTGGATGGCAGCACCCAGAATTCCCAGGCAATGGCCCTGCTGGATGGGGATTCTGGGGGTTGTGGTCCAAATGCCTCTGGAAGCTGGCAGGTTGGGGAAAGCTGGATTGCCCAAGGGGAGCACAAGGCTCAGCTTCTGAGATGGTACCCGGTGGAAAAGCGGTTAGTATCTATTGCAGCACAATCCCCCGAGAAAGTCGTGGCTGCTGGTCATGTGGATCCCTGCAAAAGAGCCTCCAGCTCAGGGGGAGGCATTTCCAAGGGCTCCTCTAACCAAGCAAGCCGCTCCCTCCAATCTTGGAGAACCCCAAGGCCCCTGCCAGGTTGGGCCCCTGGACTTGTGCTCCCAGAGCAGAGGGTGGCGAAAATCATGAGCTCCTCTAGGATGTGGGTCCTTTCTTGGCCTGAAGTTACTGCCCCCTAATTAAATCTGTCATGCCTAGGTGAAATCTGTCATGAGTCCTGCTCATGGGCCTCGACACATACATGCACATGCATCCCTTCGATGGATTTCTCTTCCCCTTTATGAGTGTGCTTGGGAAGCACTTACACAGAAATTGGGCACCTGTGGACCTTATTGTCCTCTGGGTGTGTGTGTGTGTGTTTGTGTGTGTGAATGATGCAGCCCACAAGCATTATTGTTGCCCTCCTGAGTGGGCGTTCCATATTTATTTATTTAAAGTTTTTGCATGCCGTCCCCTTGCTATATAGCCTAAATATAAATAAATAAATATCATACAAATACAGTTAAAAACCCGGAAACACCTTGGCTGCACAATTAAAACCCAATAAATATTACACATTGTTAAAATATTGTTTGAATAAAAAGGTCTTCGCCTGGTGCCGAAAAACAAATAACGACGGTGCCAGGCGGACCTCTCTGGGGAGCGCATTCCACAGATGGGGCGCCACCGCAGAGAAAGCCCTCCTCCGGGTACTTTGCTTCCTGATATCTCTCACGGAGGGCTCCCGGAGAAGGGTCTCTGCTGCCGATCTCAGGGGGCGGGAGGGCAAATATGGACGCATTCTGGGTCATCAGTGGGAGGACGATTGGATTGCCTTGTTCTGAGTCCGAGAGCCTAGCCATGGACTTCTACCTTGGTCCATCTTTTCTCAGCATTCAGTTGTACACACATAAGAGAACTCTGCCCAGTTGCACCAAAGCCGTTCTGGTTTTGCATCCCTGTCCCAAACGTGGCCGACACTCTCTTGTTGTGCAGAGTTGTGCTGTATCCGGATGTGGAGATGGCGTGATGTCTTATGTGAAGACACCTGCTTCTGCTTCGACTCCTTTCTTTCTTTCTTCTTCTAGCCATTCAGCAGCCTTCCCCAACCCGACCAAATATTGGCTTCACAACTCCCATCACTTATATGGCCAGGGCTGGGAGTTGTAGTCCAACACATCTGGAAGGAATGTGTTTGGGAAGGCCGGCATAGCGCATCCATAATAATAAACAGGCAGAAATGAGAACAATTACAACCTAGCCCAACTGTTAGATAGTTTGCATAATGCTGTCTGAAATTTCCCAATAAGCATTTTTCCCCCTCCTAATGAAAAATAACTCGGGATGCGACATGAACAAGGTGTTCTAATTAAATAGATTTGTTTACATCTTGTGCCACGAAAAGCTAATTCAGGCTGATATACTGTATATTCTGGTGCTATCTTCTCTCCCACTCGGTATAAAAAGCTCCCGTTTTTAAGTAGTATTTTATTTAAGAATGTTTTAAAAGGCTCCTTGATTAAGGAAACAATGATTTAATGAAACGGGCTTCTCATCTTTTTTAGAGGAGAATGAATGTGTGTGTGTTTGTGTGTGTGTGTGTGAACATTATAATAGTAGAAATGCAGGAAAAGATCAGAGGGTCAACAATTTATCACAATCTTCCTTTCTCTCTCTCTCTCTCTCTGTTTTACTACATTACAAAGGTTCTTGACTTTGCAAGTCAGGATGTCTCAGAAGTACTCACAGCCTGTGGCTAGAAGGCATTTTTATTAAGTGAAGGTTAGAGCCAAGTCTGACAAAGTAAGAACAGGAAACACAGCAGTGCGATGCTGCGAAGGATGCAATAGCCTTTGAATTAGTGAAGCAGACGGGCAGTTCTGGGAAGTTCTCTTGCCTGCAATGCTTTGGACTCCAAATTGCCTTAACATTAACACACGTGACCCACCAGCCTGAACTAACTGTCTGCCAGAGATTCAAAATGATGGAAATGAGGCCGAACGCGCATATTGCGGAAAATGAGGAGAGCATGGCGACAGAGCACGAGAAAAGTGGATACTGGCATTGGACTGGGAAGCTGCACAATTGTCGGCCGTGACACAGGATGCCCAACTTACATATGATTTCTTTGCATTTGTCTTTGGTATCTTACTTTGTGGACAAAGCTTCTAGGAAGTTGCCTGGAAGGTAGACTCAGCAGAAAGCTGCAGAGACATTTTATTTATTTATTTATTTATTTATTTATTTATTTATTTATTTAAGACATTTGTGTGCCATCTTTTGCAAGAGCCTCAGTGCGACTTACACAAATAACATTCCAAAATACATAGCGATATTATAAATAACATAAAACATTCCACAATAGATTCCTTCTTAATTAATACAAGTAATAATGAAAATGCAACTGTATATAAATTAGCAATATTAATAAAATAGTAGTAGTGAATCACCAGTTGGAATTAAGATTGCTGGGAGAAATATCAACAACCTCAGATATGCAGATGATACCACTCTCAAGGCAGAAAGTGAAGAGGAACTAAAGAGCCTCTTGATGCGGGTGAAGGAGGAGAGTGCAAAAGTTGGCTTGAAACTCAACATTAAGAAAACTAAGATCAAGGCATCCGGTCCTCTCACTTCCTGGCTTAGAAATGGAGGTAGTGACAGATTTTATTATCCTGGGCTCCAAGATTACTGCAGAAGGGGACTGCAGTCAAGAAATTAAAAGACGCTTGCTCCTGGGGAGGAGAGCTTTGGCAAAACCAGACAGCATACTAAAAAGCAGAGACATCACCCTGCTGACAAAAGTGTGTATAGTCAAGGCTAAGGTTTTCCCAGTTGCAATGTATGGCTGTGAAAGTTGGACCATAAGGAAGGCTGAGCACCGAAGAATTGAGGCCTTTGAATTGTGGTGCTGGAGGAGACTCCTGTGAGTCCCTTGGAGCACAAGGCGATCAAACCGGTCAGTCCTAGAGGAGATCAACCCTGACTGCTCTTTAGAAGGCCAGATGCTGAAGATGAAACTCAAATACTTTGGCCACCTAATGAGAAGGAACAGCTCATTGAAGAAGACTCTGATGCTGGGAATGATTGATGGCAAAAGAAGAAGGGGACGGCAGAGAATGAGGCGGCTGGATGGAGTCACTGGAGCAGTGGGTGTGGACTTGGGTGGACTCCAGGGGATGGTGGAGGACAGGAGAACCTGGAGGAATGTTGTCCATGGGGTTGCGAGGGGTCGGACACGACTTTGCGACTAACAGCAACAATTAGTTGTTAAAATAGAGAATAAATAAAAAGGTCTTTACCTCGTGCCAGAAGGAGTATAAGGTGGACCGGTGCCAGGCGGACCTCTCTGGGGAGCATGTCCCATAGTCTGGGTGCCACTGCAGAGAAGACACTCCTCCGTGTGGATACCCGACATACCTCCCTCAACGAGGGTTCCCAGAGCAAGGCCTCCCCTGCTGATCTTAAGGGGCATGGGGGCATATAGGGGAAGAGGCGTTCCTTCAGGTATCGAGGACCCAAGCCATTTAGAGCTTTATAGCTAAGTACCATTACCTTGAATTGGGCCCAGAGTTCAACTGGGAGCCAGTGAAGCTGGTGGAGGACTGGTGTTCTCTGAGAACAACGACCAGCCCCTGTCAGCAGCCTGGCAGCTCTATTTTGCACCAATTGAAGTATCCGGACCGTTTTCAAGGGCAGCCCCACGTAGAGCACGTTACAATAATCCAACTGGGAAGCTGCCATGGCATGGGTTACCATTAGAGCTCCGGACTGCAGAAATACATCCTGCAAGGTCATTACAGCAGGGGCAGATGGACCAAAGAGCCCCCCCTCCCTTGCCCCCTTCCCACAAAACAGTCTAGCTGATCTGGCTGTTTGTTCTTACATGCACGAGCCTTAAAGCTTTAGGTATGAGATTTAGAAAAGGCCAGAAACGGAGGTGGATCAGCAAGTCTCACAGAAATAGAACTTCAGTGAGCTTGAGTTTTTCTGATTTGTATAACTCTGTGGAAACTGCAGATCTTAGTAGTAGTAGTAAAACCTTTGTTGGCATAGTAGACCTATCTTCGTGTTCCTTTGACATATCCCTGAAACACTCCCCCTTGTCTTTACTAATTTTGGAACTCCATCATTGCAGTTAAAAAAGCTTGGGTTTGTATTCCCTGTTAGTTTCCATTTAGGGTTGCCCACCTCTCTCCCCCCCTCTCTCTCTCTCCTGACAGCTCCTGACAGTGATATGATGAGCAGGTACATAGTCCTCTTCGTACTGGAAATGTCTGCATTCATTATTTTTGAAGATAAGTGAGAATTTCAATTCATTTCTGACCAGTATTTATGAAATTCACCATGTTCTTTAGCCTCAGAAAGTAAACTTAGAAGGGAGTTGATAGATTCGTCCATCACTCCTGTTTGCAATGAATGGGGCCACATCCAATGCTGTAGAAATGTTTCAGGGGTTCAGAAATGACTGACCCACCTGACAACCGGGTTCTTCTTTTTCAGATATTCAGTTAGTGCTTATTGGAGAGCAGGCTTCCTCTTTGGTGGACAGGAATGTAGGAGGAATTCATTTTGACCAGAATGTGCACAAGCCAAAACTCCGAGATCTTCAAATGGATCTCAATGTAATCTGGAGGCAAAATCTACACATTTCTAACTCTGACATGTATTTGCAAACTCTGTACATTTGCTTGGTACATGTGAAAAAAAGGCATATTAATGAAAATGCTTGTGAATATTCATGCAAACCTCCTTCCACCATTCCCAAATACAAAGTTCATAGTCTGATAGGAATACAAGTAAGAATTTGGAGAACTTTGGTAAACTGTTCCCAGAAGGGACACCCAAGTTACCAAATTCTCTTTGACCCTAATTATTGTCACCTGACACTTTTGATGCAATCGTTAGGTGCCCATTGAAGTAAATTATGTTCTCTTGGGAAGACTTTTTAAAGAAAGTTGATGCCATTTAATTGCCAAATTAATTTTAACTGGGTAATTCATTTAATCTTGGTATGTCTTACTGAAACCCCTACTTATTGTCATATATGATGCAGGAGATGTGCCAGGGAGGGGACGAATGGCATTGTGATTATGGGGGCACAGATTAGAGTCACTTTCCTAGAAATTGAAATGCTCCTTAGGACCCTGGATGTTATAAAGGTGGTGGGTCCTAATGGGTTACACCTGAGGGTACTTTGGGAACCGGCAAGGCTATTCTCACACTCATTGCCCTCAGTTTTTGAGACCTCGGGGTAACCAGGAGAAATTCCAGATGGAGGTGATGGAGGGCGGTGTCAGTGGTCCCAGTCTTCAAAAAGGATAGTAGAGGGGACAAAGAGAATTGCAGACCCGTTAGCCTTACGTCCTTTCTGGGAAAGACGATGGAAAACCTCATAGTAGGGAAAGCGCTAGAAACCCCGGATTGGGAAGAGGGGTTGGCAGCCACGCGACACAGCTTCCGCAAAAACAGATCCTGCCAGACAAACCTTGTGGAGTCCTATGACAAGGTCTCAAGGTGGCTGGATGGAGGGGGTGCAGTGGATGTGGTTTACCTGGATTTCAGCAAGGCCTTTGACAAACTCCCTCATGATATCCTGGTTAAGAAATGGATGAGTTTTGGAATAAATTGATGCACAGTCTGATGGATTAGGGCATGGCTGCCAGACCACAAGAGAGGGTAAGTATCAGTGGATTGTTATCTTGATGGCGCCAGTGATGAGCAGAATCTCCCAGGGTTCAGTTCTGGGACCGATTCTGTTCAACCTTTTTAATCAATGACCTTGAGGAGGGGGTTACCAGTCTGCTGATCAAATTTGCACACAATACCGAAGTGAGGTCAGTGGCCAAATTGGAGGATCATGTACTCCAGATCCAAAAGCATCTGTACAGGCTGTGGAAGTGGTGAAACTTTTCCCAATATCTAGCCTGAACCTTGGTTGTCGCAGCTTGAATTGAGTATCAGCACTGGATATTTCCATTCACCTCTGAAGATGTCACCATTCCTTCTGAACAGGATGGATTCACCTTAGCCTGGTGTCTCAGTTTTTATCTACCTGGGTGACCCTGCTAAGAAAGCCTAGTGGTTGTGGTTGGCCCCCTCTCAGCATCTCGCTCAGCTTCTCAGACATTTCCAGATTCCCTCATCACATCAAGGTGTGCATCCAAGACAGAGAGATACCCATAAAGGAAGAGAATTCTACAAACAACAGGATGAAGGAAGAATCTGTTTTCACATTAATTTATCTAATTTCACATTTCTGATCCACTAGATGGAGGTCCTGTTGGTGGGTGGTTCAGCCTTTCGGGTAAGTGATTCCAGCCCTGTCCTGGACAGGGTTGCACTCCTCCTAAAGGCCAGGGTTCACAATTTGGGGGTGTTCCTCGACCCAGAGCTGTCCCTGGAGTCTCCGGTGGCAGCAGTGGCGAGGAGCATTTTCCTTCAGCTTTAGCTGATCCACCAGCTGTGTCCCTACCTGAATAAGCAGTGCCTGGCAATGGTGACCCATGCTCTGGTAACTTCCTGATGGGATTATTGTAATGCGTTCTACGTGGGGCTGCCCTTGAAGATGGTCCAGATACTTCAACTGGTTCAGAATAGAGCTGCCAGGATGTTAATGGGGACTGGCAGCTACTCACATATAATGCCAGTCCTCTATTGGTTACACTGGCTGCCGATTGAAGTCTGGGCCCAAGTTTAGGTGCTGGTGATGACCTATAAAGCCCTAAACAACTTGGGTCCTGAAGGAGCAGCTTCTTCCCTATGTGCCCTTCTTGAGATCTGAGGCAGAGATCCTGCTCTGGGAGCCCTCCTTGAAAGAGATCAGAAGGGTGACTAACCAGAGGAGGGCCTTCTCTGTGGTGGCACCCTGTCTATAGAATATGGTCCCCAGAGAGGTTTGCCTGGTGCCTATGTTATATTCTTTTCAGGATCAGGAGAAAACCTCTTTCTCTTCCCATATTTTAATGTTTAATTGAGTTTTAACTGGGGTTTTATTTTCTCGAACTGTCAGATGCTGTGGTGCTTTGTTTTATTCCATTCGTTTATATTGTAAGCCATCCCGAGATGCTAGTGGTTGGATGCGTTAGAAAAGCTTTTAATAAATGAAGAAAGAAAGAACCAAACTCAGTTATTGCTCCACATTCTGCTAATCCAATTAACC
>NW_025335606.1:1244400-1305024 GCF_004798865.1 Varanus komodoensis
TACTGTGAGTATGGGGTAGCGTACAAATGCAATAAATAAATAAATAAATATACCTGCAGAAGTGCTGTGTTAGGAGAAATGCATACAGGATGTATGCAGTTTTATCAGACAATCATCACCATCATTATCAATGCAGAATTTGTGATGATTTGAACTGATGATTAGGGAAAAACAAAAACAAGCAACCAAACCGGACCAAACCTCATGGTTCATGGAAGAAACACAGATTGGGAGATCCACGAATTCCTTCCTGAGGTATCATATCCTTTTCCTCCGAGTCACCTGCTGCATCACAAAAGCTGCAGAACCTGATTTTCATCTATCCCAGCCCATCTTTAGCTGAAAAAATGCTCATTAAATTTCCATTTTAATCATGGTGGTAAGGTAAGCAAATCTGCCACTTTTACTTTCTCCTGCATTTATTCTTAAAATCTGATTCTTTCTCTTCCAAATATGAACAAGGTGAATTTTAGTAGATTCTGATTCAAAATCAACAGAAACAAAATTCCAGCTAACTCTACTGGCAAAGGTCCAGCTATTTCCAACGTGGAGAGGGTCGTGTGGCACCTGTCTCCAAAGAAGACACTAACAACGAGGTTCTTCTCAGAAATAAAGAGCTCAGAAAAAAGAACTAGCACCAACATCACATTAACATTTCTGAATACGGACATTCAGACCTGAACTTTTAAGAGCAAACCATTCAAAATTTATTTATTTATTTAAAATGTTTTTATTTAAAACTTTTGTATACCATCCCATTGCAATGTATGACTGAAAGTTGGACCATAAGGAAGGCTGAGCATCGAAGGATTGAGGCCTTTGAATTGTGGTGCTGGAGGAGACTCCTGCGAGTCCCTTGGACCGCAAGGTGATCAAACTGGTCAGTCCTGGAGGAGATCCACCCTGGCTGCTCTTTAGAAGGCCAGATACTGAAGATGAAACTCAAATACTTTGGCCACCTAATGAGAAGGAAGGACTCCCTGGAGAAGAACCTAATGCTGGGAACAATTGACAGCAAAAGAAGAAGGGGAGGGCAGAGGATGAGTTGGCTGAATGGGGTCACTGGGGCGGTGGGTGTGGGCTTGGGTGGACTCCGGGGATGGTGGAGGACAGGAAGGCCTGGAGGAATGTTGTCCATGGGGTCGCAATGGGTTGGACACGACTTTGCGACTAACAACAACTTACCATCCCATCACTGACATCTCAGGAGGGTTTACAATAACAACAGTAAAATATTAAAAATATGAAAACAGTAAAATAAGTTAAAAATATAAAAATCCTGCATCTGGATGTATGACTCCATCGGTTTTGATTTCTACCATGTTCAGTTCCCCTTGCATCAAACCCAAGGCTATTTGCGTTTGTTCTGAATTAAGGAAAGCTTTGTGAATTTGGGGAAACGCTTATGAATACTGGAATGAATTTCTTCCGCTTCCCCATTCCACTTTAGCCAGATTGTTTGGCTGCCAAATTCTCACTTAGCCCAACTCCTGCCTCCTTGTACTGGTATCTGCAGCTTCTTTGGGTTGCCAGGATGCTGAGTGAACCTCTCTGGAGGCGTGTTTCCTCTCAAGAACTTCTCACCGTGAATTTGGTGCGGTCGGAAGATAACACATGCATGGCAAACTGCTCCCGGGAAGAGTAATGTTCACCTTTCGGGTGCTTACAGCATGATAAAAAACTTTCCTCCGTGCGGTGGAATTAATTCCTCAAAAGTTCCACTGTTTGCACATTCATTTGTTTCGTCATTGTTTTTATTAAGCAAGAAAGGGGAGCTTTATTACTGCACAAATGAAAGCATCACAGGAAGACAGATACTTCAGGGATTGTTATTAATCTCCAAGAGTTATGAGGTGGCTGAAGTTCTGCAAAAATTAACATACTCTGCAGAATTATTTTCAAAGCATGCCGGCTGAGCACCAGAAAGTCCAAACCTTGACTGGGAGGAGGTGTTATAGGATCACCAAATCAATGTGTGTTTTTGTGTGTGATGGAAAGAGAGAAAGTTACGGGAAGGATCTTGGTGGCTACCAATGTGAAAAACCTCCCGAGAACTTCCATTAGTCTAACAAAAGTAATTTTCAAGCCCATCTGCATTGCTTTGATGTTTCCTAAATCATAAGGTACAGTTTGCTTCAAATCTAGGAAACCTGATGAACATGTATAGCATCCTCCAGAGAAATTTTCCTGGTCTTATTGACATGCATTTGGCTTTTCCCAGTTGTGTTGGCATTGTTGCTGAAGAAGGATCTCCAGATTTGCATTGGGTGAAACAAGCAATCAAGCAAAACTCAAGCAGCGACTCCAAGAATGCCACCCTGTTGGAAAACTTTTGTAAGTTATGTGGCAGATGGAATACACTTGGGGGAATGTGCCACTGTTTGGGCTCACACCAGGCCCTGCTTAATGCATGTTGACTGATCTGGAACCAGTCAATTAAACTGATTTTCTTCTGAGAAAATTACCACTGGCTAATGCCCAGCCTAGATTTCGTGTAGCTCTGCTGTCCAGAATTAGCTGGAATCTGCTCTGTAGGCAGAAATATAAACCCTCTAAAGTTTTTTAAATGGACTGCTGAGAAATTAGGAATGTTGGAGAAATTCACAATGGATTCAAGTGCTTCCATGTCACACAGAATTTTAGACTTGCAAGCCAAGCAAAGCCAAGCCAAGCCAAGCCAAGCAAAATCATTCTATAATTATACACAAATTCAGTCCCAGGGAGGATTGTGATGCTCTCCAGAAAATGACCCTCTTCTGTCCATCAGCCTTCTTCTCACTTAGGAAGCAAGCCAAGCTGGGAGGAAATCCGTGAACACAGATCCAACTCTGGCTGTGCAATGGGCAACCTTCTTCCGTGGTACGTGCAACACAAAGAACTGTGCTTTGCGGGCTGCAGGCTCCCACTGGCCCACTTCCTGGCTGGCCCTCACGCGAAGGCTCAGCACGGTCCCCAGTGACTCGCAGCTGCAAGGAAGCAGGCCCAAGTCCAGGGCCAAACCCAGGGAATCCACCCCCACAGAGGAGTCCCCACCCAACTGTAGCCATACAAATATGCAAGTGTATACAGATTCATAGATTATAGACACAAGCATGGAAATTCACATTTGGGGGTGGGTTGTGTGTTTTGGGAAGTGAGAATTTGTGTGGACATGCATTTGTGCTGCTATGTACAATGCATTGGCCCTCAATAGCATTCCATCGGTGAGGGAATGCAAGTCACACAACGATCCGTGATGTCTGAATGGAAGAGATGAATCAAGATCTCTATGAGAAATGCAAGAGCACAGCAAGCTGCCTTACACAGAACTGGTCCTTTTCACCGGTTCCGTATAGACCAATGTTTTCAGCACAGGCTGGTAGCAACACTCTGAGGTTTTAGGCAGGGCTTTTTCCTGCTCTGCTCGGAGTCGCCAGGGAACAAATCTGGAACTTTCTGTACACAGAGAACTTAGCTACACCACTTCCTTTTAAAGCTAGGCATTCCTTTGCAGGGATGGCCCTGGAAGCAAATACCCTGGAGAAAAGCAACATTCAAAGTGATCTTGGTAGGTTGGAGCTCTGGACTGAAAGCAACCAATTGCGATTATGTTGGGACACAGGTCATGTTCTGTATTTAAGAAAAAGAAACCAAAGGCATCATTACAAGGTGGGGGATGCTTGGTGCAACAATGCGGCAAGGAAGAAGGATCTTGGAACTGTCGTAGATCACAAGCTGAACATGAGTCAACAGTGTGATGTGGCTGCAAAAAAGCCAATGCTACTTTGGGCTGCATTAAAGTAAGCATCACTCCCAAATCATGGGACATATTAGTTCCCCTCTCCTGGGCACTGGTTAGGCCTAGTCCTGAGTACGGCATCCAGTTGTTGGAAACACAGTTTAGGAAGGATGTAGGTAAACTGGAAAAGTTTCAGAGGACGGTTGCAAAGATGACGGTAAGGGACAGGGGGAAAGTGCTGTAAGAGCAGATCACAACGACTGGGCATGTTTAGCCTTGAGAAGAGAAGAGTGAGGGAGATGTGATTACACTCTTCAAGTTCCTGAAAGTTTGACACCCAGAGGAGGGCCTGGGTGGATCTCTTCTAGAGTATTCTTGATCTCTTCTTGAGTCAGAGACCCTCCTCCGGGAGCCATCCCTGAAAGAGATCAGGAGGGTGACTACCCGGAGGAGGGCCTTCTCTGTGGTGGCACCCCGATTGTGGAACATGCTATCCAGAGAAATTCGCCTGGCACGAATGCTTCTTTCCTTTTGCTGTCAGCTGAAAACCTCCTTATTCTCCCAATATTGTAATTGTTAACCTGTTTTATTTAGTGGTTTTATATTTTAACACTGGATGCTGCGTAACTGCTACTCATATTTCTATTTTTATTCTATTGGGTTAATCTGCTGTAAACAGATTCTTCTATTATGTTCACATGACTCCAGTCCTCCGTCAGCTTCACTGGCTTCCCATTGAAGTCTGGGCCCAATTCAAGGTGTTGGTGATGACCTATAAAGCCCTAAACGGCTTGGGTCCTGGTTACCTGAAGGAGCGCTTACATCCATATATGCCTGGCCGCCCCTTGAGATCTGCGGGAGAGGCCCTTCTCCGGGAACCCTCTGTGAAGGAAATTAGGAGGGTAGGTACTTGGAGGAGGGCTTTCTCTGCGGTGGCACCCAATCCATGGAATGCGCTCCCCAGAGAGGTCCGCCTGGCACCGTCATTACTTGTTTTTTGGCGCCAGGCGAAGACCTTTTTATTCAAATGTCATTTTAATTGTTAATACTATTTATTCATTTTATTCTTTGGCCAGGGCGACTTAATTTATACTGCTAATTTATATTATTTTATGGAAGTTTATTTATGGATGTGAGCTGCCCTGAGGCTTCGGCGAATGGGGTGGCATAGAAGTCTCCTAGATAAATAAAATAAATAAATAAACTGTCCCAAGACATCTGTGAAGGGTCAATATAGAAAAGTTTTTAAAAAATGAATAAATAAATAATTCCAGAGTGTGGAACATGGAATGATGGGTTACTGGGACACTGGCTGCACATGATCATTGGAGTGAATCACATCTAGAGTGTTTTAAGTGCAAGTTCTATATTGTAAAAGTGGGCACAATCCAGCCAAAGTCCAGAACTCTGGAGCACTGAAAGGATTTCTGATGGTACTACCTAACTAAATATGTCTGCAATCCACCTTCCCAGATAATTTGTCTGCTTCCATGTAGCTTCTTTTGGCTAAGGTGGATCTCTGTTGATTTTCTCCCATTAAGTTAAAAAAAATCTGTCTCGGTCAACAGCTCATTTAAGAAAAATGGCAGCCTAGATGAGTAACAGTCAACCGGTCTTCACGGGCGAATTGCTGCAATCATATTAGCCATGTGTCCTTCCTGAAGTAAGCTAGCCAAAGTTTGCACCCTCACGCACTGTGTTTCTCGTTTATGCTCCATCTCTAGCCAATTAATGCCACACTAAATTATATACCTGCCAGGCCTTTAATTGCACACTCCTGCAAAACAACTTTCATGCTATTGTTGCACCTATATTAACCTCATGGGGAAGGAACATAAAATGTAAGCATCATAAACCTTTGCTTCTGAAGCCTTGCATCCCTCCAATGGAATTCTGTGGCATGACCCACAATATACGAAGGCAGGGCTGAACTGAAGGCCCCTGCAATCCCGCCCCTCACACTCCTCCTCCACATCTGCCCTGATGGTTTGCCTGCTTGTACTTGAGACGGATTTCTGGGGATGTACCAAAAGAGGGAAATCCAGCTTGTTCCGACTCACTGGAATCCCTGCTTTTCTTCAGGGTCTGATGATCAGCAGCAACTGAGTGTGTGCGTTTTTCTGACCTCTGTTGTGACTGCTGATAATTGCACAAACGGCACGGGTCACATGACATTCCTGTGGTTTCCCAGAGTCAGTTTGGGAAAGTTCTTGCTGGCTGTTTGGAAAAGAAAAGTACACCCCTCTCTCTTAGTTTTCCAAATGGAAATCCATGCGCTGGCTCGACTTGCTGCACAGGGAGATGGAGCTACTGGACCAGGCATCTGGAAGGCCAAAGTAAGGCCCTCTGGCGGACTTTTATTTATTTATTATTTATTAAAACATTTTTATGCCGCCCCATTCGCCGAAGCCTCGGGGCGGCTTACAACATTCTGACTTCTACTGGTCAGAACCCTCACATTACTAGCAGTGCCACAAAGCTGTCACTTGTCCAGTACTGTGGGGCAAACCAAGAATTCCCGTGCAAGGGTCAAAGCCAAGAAGGAGAAGGAAGATGAGAAAGAGAGAACCAGAAGAGCAGTCAGATGGGGAAGTGTCATCTCGTCTCATTCGTGGCCTGCAAAAGGATGAGGGTGGACAGTCTGGATAGTGGGGGGGGGCAGTTTGGATAGGGAGGGGTCACAAGCAAGAATGAGGCAGTCAGCCTGCTTGGCTGGTGGTGCTGTTACTTCCTGTGAGTGGCATCATGACAGACCTCTGTTTGCAAAGCACGTGTTCACCTATGGAGCCACGGAAGAAGAACTCATGCTGTAAGCTGCTTTGAATTTGTTGCAAGAAAAAAGCAGGATATAAATCTAAGAAACAAATGCAAGAAATTAAGTTTCACAACTCAGCCTCCTGAATCCGGCTGCGAACAAGCTGATGGAATTCGGTCTCTGAGGCAGATCATGATTTGGGCATTTTTTAACCACTCATGAAGCTTTCACAAACATCTGGAAACCACATGGCTCTTGTGCAACCTGTGCAGAATCCGCTGATTCGTGCAAATCAGATGATTTTCCACAGATTTTGCTTGAGCCCCATGGCCGGGGGGGTATTTATTATTATATAATTATTTTAAAGAGTCCAAATTTCAATAGTGTTCATAATATGCACAAATTGCAGTCAGCCTTAGTCTATAAAAAACTAACAGGTCAACCCACTTGGGATTATCAGCTTGGAAGTGGGCAGAATGTCCGTTGTTCTCAAGGAAGCTGGTTTTCCCTGTTTTTCAGAGCAAGAATACTGAGCTCAGTGGCGCAAAGGCAAATGAATTACCTAAACCCCATATAAGACAGTGCCTTGTGTTAGTTAAAACCACATTTCAATCTGGTTACTGGCAGCTGTCTTGACTGCTTTGCAGAAAGGATGTGAGTTAAGAGAAGACATAATATTGGTTTTCCAGTACCTGAAGGGCTGTTGCATAGAAGACAAGGTGGATTTGCTCCCTGCTGCTTTGGGTGAAAGAGTTACAATCTGCCGGTGGAAAATGCAGGCAAACTGTTTTTGGCTAAGCAATAGCCAAAACTTCCTGAGACTGAGAGCTGCTCAGCCGTGGGACAGATTGCCTTGGGTGGGTGCCATGGCTGCACCCTACTGGGAAGACTGAGCTCTGAGCAGGGATTATTATTATTATTATAACATTTCTATGCCGCCCCTTGCCGAAACCTCGGGGCGGATTGGCTTGTATGATCTCAGAGGTCCCTTCCAGAGGTCTCTGACTCTGTGATTACAGGCATTATAGGCGAGATTAACAGCTTCTGGGCCATCAAGTGTGAACCAGCCCCATTCTCATGCAGGAGGGCTCCTCCTTCCACGTTTCCACCAAACCGCTCTTTATCAGGCAGAGTGGCATGAAAGCGACCATTCAGCTATATGGGACATAAGGTATAGGCATACCATAATGCTTTTCAAGCTCTATTACTGAAGATTGAGTGAACAGAATGGCACACCATGTATATGACTTGGCTTATTTATGTTCAGGAATGAAACGGGCCCCTGGCAACGGCGCATGCCAGTATGAAAACAAACCACCGCATCTTGCTCTCCTGAAAAAGATCCAACCCATATACGGCAAATGACAAATTGCAAACAGCTTGTTTATGACCAGTAGCCCATTTCTCCATGTTTACTTTACAAGCTAATATCGTTACTGTATCTGCCACCCCCCCCGCTTCCCCTCTGAAGGGTTTCCAGAGCAGGTTGCAAATTGCAGCATGGGGAAGAAATCAAATCCACCTTTCCCAGCCAAATGTGGATGGTTTGGGGAGAGGGAGAAAGGAGCAAGCTCCCAACGACCAAAGTAAGGACTGTTGCTTTGCAGACTGGGCTTTGCTGATATCTCTGTAGTCTTCCGGGTGGACATGGGTCCAATGGTCAGACATAATCCAGAAGGACGTTCTTCTGCACATGTCCCGCCAAAACAGGAACAGCCGTCCTTCTTCTGCTGGAAGAATCCTCGGTAGAGGACTAGCACTTCAAGGTATGGACAACTTTGAGGAGCAGCCCATGCCGGGAGACCAGGAGAAGCACCAGGCCCTCAAAGGAGGTGGCCACAGGTCCATAAGAGGCAGGGAAGACCACTCGTGGGACTGAGGCTAAGTGAACACCTTGAGTAGGATTGCCCATTTGCCGAGGGACTCCTCATAAGAAGACTCCTGGGTGATTATGAGACCTAATACACTGGATGGTGGTTAGTTCGGAGTGCTAGCCCATATTGGCCTCCGGCTTTCCTTCAGACCATACTTTTCATTTGCTCTTCTTAAACAGTAAAATACCAAGCTCCTGAACTTCACCTGCCCTTGGACCTTGAAGAACGCATGAGCCCCAGGACAGATTTATCACAGCCACCCCAGAACAATCTTCCAAGAACATCACTTATCTGTGTTTGTGCCATCCTGCAGAAGAGCATCTTGGTGAATGGAGCTGAGATGGCCTGAGGAAGGGCAAGGGTCTTCACAACCAGATGCTGGTGGGAGGGGTCACAGCACATCAGAAATTATGATGTGGTCAGCTTGCTAGATTGGGACTTGGGTGATCCAGGTTCTAGTCCTCGCCTGGCCATGAAGCCCACCAAGGGACTTGGGGCCAGCCACTGACATTAAGCCGAACCTATTTCACGGGGTTTTCATGAGGATGAATTGGAGAGGAGGGAGATGAAGTAGTCTTGCTTGGGTGGCCTGCGAGAAAAAGGCGAGCTATAAAAGCAATGTGATGATAATGATATCGCTGTCAGAACTATTGCCTATTGAAAGCTTTCTCATCCATGAGTTTCTCCAGTGCCCTTTTAAAGCTGCTCAGATGGCCATGCACTCCTACCTCTTGTGGAGATGAATTACATAGTTTAAGATGTGTTTTGTGAGGAAGGTCTTCCTTTTGTCTATCCTGGATGTCCCACCGGTCAGCTTCATGGGATGACTCAGGTTCCCATACTATCGGAAAGGGAGAACAATGTTTCCCCTCCACATAATCCTACTGATTGCTATCCTGCTCCCTGTTATTCACCTCTAGTTTCTTCTTCCTCACCTTCCGAAAGCCTTACAATTTGCATTCATTTGAGCAAAGAATCTGTATCAGTTCCTCTTGCCCTCAAAATGGACAACCTGCTCGGAAAATAAGTCCTAAGTCCATGTTCTCCTTTGTGCCGCCTCTCTTACTCCAGTGGGTAGGTCCCCTCTGGTGACAAAATATTGAATTCTCCTGGGAATTTTCTTAGGGAAAATACTCACAGAAGGCAGCTGAGCTGAGCCTCCTCCTTTGAGCATTCCGATGCCACAGCCTGCTTTCCTTGCAAAGTGTTCTTTATTGACCCCGAAGCACAAATCACCCAGAATGAATCTCTGAGCATGCATGGAGTGGTTTGTTGAACCCATTCCAGTGTTCCTGTCCAGAAACTCTCCTTGTGAGCATGCCTGGACCCCATCCCTTCAGAAGGAGCCTTTTGAAAGTAAGCACACTGCTTCTCCACCTGCCAATCTGACTCTGTGTCATAGAATCATAGAACAGCAGAGTGGGAAGGGGCCAGGGGCCTATCAGGTCCAACCCTCTGCCGAGTGCAGGACACCACGTTATACCATCCCTCTCAGATGACTGTCCAGTTGACCAGGGAGTCAAGAGCCAGAGCATGATCCTCCTACATTACATTTCTATACCATCCATAACCAAAGCTCTCTGGGCAGTTCACAACATTTTAAGTCACCCACCCAGATTTCAACCAAGCCTGATCCTGCTTAGCTTCCAAGATCAGGTAGGATCAAGCACCTCAGGCTATATCCCCATGGGCTTCCTCCCCACCTGAGGGATCTGGTCTTGAGATAAGCACTTTTTGCATCTCCATGTCTTGGCAAGGCCCATCTGCTTGAGCCCCCACCCCTTCTGTTTCACATTCTGATTTGGGTTCTTCTGAAGTCCAGCCAGTCGTCCTTGAGAATGAATGCCCAAAGCCAGAACCTTCCTCAATCCTGGGACCCATCCATTAAGGAGGGTCCCTCTGGAAGTGAGCACACCTCCTCTCCACATGCTGATCATTTAACTTGGCTGTCCACCTCTGCTGGAGGCCCTTGGCCTTCCTTTGAGAACCCCTCATTCCTAGAGTCCCTTCCCACTGGCTGTGCAGCTTGACTATTCCCAGGGAGAGCCTGCCCTGCTGAATCATCTGGCCTTGAGATAAGTGCATCTGCCTCCTTCGTCTCAGTGTCTCGGTATGTCCCATCCTCCCCAGTTGCCCTTTGATCTGCTTCACACTCCAATTCTGAATCTTCTGAACTGGAGCCAGCAGGTCCAAAGCAGCCATCCTTCTCAGTCCCAACAACACCCATGGCTTTGGGGGAGAAGGGGAGGGGAGGGGAGGGGAGGGGAAGGGAGACCCACCCCACCCTATCCTCTTCACAGTTTTAGCATCTACCACCACTTCCATTTTGGCTTACCTGGAGGCTTCAGGGACTTCCCCTCCACCTTTTTCCACCTTGTCCCTTTCCAGAAGGCATGGTTAGTATGGGGAACTGATATAGTTACAGGGACAAAGCTAATCCACCTGTGCTCCCAAAGTGGGGAGATCTCCCAGGTGAGAATACTGCTTCTGCCATGAGGTGGAAGGGCTGACCTAAAGGTGGATCTCTACATCCCCACCCAGGTGGTCTTCTCCAGTAGCTGCCTGTGGGGTGAGGGAAGCTCAAGAAGCTCTACATTACTAAACAGAACTGGGGCCCAATCCTCAGAAGCCAAAGCCAGGAATTGAAGACCTGGTGCATCCTTTGAGGTACCTGACATTGCAGGACTGGGGTTCTCCCAAGCCTCACTCACCCAGTTTAGCTACAGCAGCCAGGGCGGTAAAGCCAGGTTAAGCCACCCCCCCCCGGTCTTGTTCAAGGGAAGGTGGAGGTACCGCAGCTCCCATAAAGCGCTTGGAAATCCTCAGTAGGGCTGGAATGAAGCCTTTTGTTTCTGTTCCTCCAGATTCTGTGGGCTTCCCTCCATGCTTCAACCTAGTCCTACAATGTGAGTTGAGCCAAGAGGAGGTCCGCAGACACTCACAACCCTACCAAGCTTCCCCAGCAGCCATTCCCAGTAGCCAACCTTCTTCCTCACTTGCTGGCACTGCTGGTGGTGCATGTACAGAATGCAGGCACAGCGAATGACATACCAGCCACCGTTCCGAGTGTCCAACTTCTTCCATGTGCACCGCTGCCAGGTGAATTCCTGGATGGTGCCCAGCGAACCCTGGAAGTACTAGCTTGGAACTCAGACCCTGGGCCTCCGCAGGGTGTCTGGCTTCTGGGAGAGCGATGGAAGGGAAACAAGTATGCCACACTGTCAGTGTAGACAGAAGGTACGGGCAGTGCAGGCCAGGTCCTCCATCTTGTGAGGCCAGGTTGCTCCCACAACTCTGAAATTGCTGAGAAATGCAAATAGCGAGATCTGAA
Organism: Varanus komodoensis; assembly: GCF_004798865.1. Lineage (NCBI taxonomy): Eukaryota > Metazoa > Chordata > Lepidosauria > Squamata > Varanidae > Varanus > Varanus komodoensis. Next base: position 1,256,079 of record NW_025335606.1, read on the forward strand.
GAGGGAAATTTGAGGAGGGAGAAAGGGGGTTCTGTGGGCTCATGTTGACCCTTTAGTCCCACCCCACCTAAAATGATGTGCAAGCTCATGCACATGTCATTGGATTTCTCTCCCTTCTGCAAGCCTTCTTGCCTGGACAACATGCAAACATGAAAAAGGATAAACTTCAGCTTATAAAAGTTCTCAAACCTCATTTCAAATCGACATGTGAAATGTCTCCACTCTTCTTCCGTGGATTACCATGCATTTGTGCACATTTTTTTAAAAGCATGGACATTTTCATGCACATTTCCAATATATATATATGAGCTTTCAGACACATTTGGAATGCTCTGCAAACCACGGCGCAACCTTGGAAATGGATGGACTTCAACCATCAATGCAGGTTCAGTCCAGAAGTTGAGAACTGAGTAGATCCTCTTAAAAAGCAAAATCAAACTGATTTCTCATACCTCCCCCCATACAAAAGCACGGCGTAAAGTTTGGGGAACCTTCCTATGGAGTCCCTTCGAAATTTTTTCTGTCTTACTTAGAAGTGATTAATAACCTTTCATTCCTTTCAGGTTTAATTAATTGGTGTCATTTTACATTCTTTCTTTCTCTCTCTTTAAAAGGCTTTGATTCGGGGAAGTGATTGCTATTGTTGCCAAGGTGGGTTATCCACCCTGAAGCCTGGACCAAACTGGAAACTCACCGATAGTAATAATTACAGTACAACCTGTGAATTTGAAATTAACAGGTTTGCTCTGTCATTGACAAATCATTGTTTCACCTGCCCACCTCCGAAAGCTTGAGCCAGGGGGACAGCCAATTATTCTTTTTTAGAAGGATTTTGACACATCTGTATCCCCACATCTGTATCCTCTTCTCTTCCTAGAAACCCTACCTTGTGTTTTTGTTGCACTGTATGACTCTGTTTTAATTCTAAAGGAAAATGCAAAACGTGCATGTAAGTTGTCTCTGTATTGTGTGTCCTTGTTGGAGCTGTTGCGAAAGACTCTGTAGTGACATAGAACCTCTTTAAGTCTCTCATTCGGCCTGACCTATTTAAGGTGTTCCCCAAGGGTGGGACTCACTCTCTTTCCTTCCCTGCCGAGTAAGTTGTCTAAATAGAAAAGCCTCCGGAGGATTTCCCATCCAAAACCACACTGGAGCTCAGGTGTGAGCAGCCAACATTTAGAGTGACTCATCTTGCTGAAGCACAGGTGTAGGCAAGCTTGGGTGAGGCCAATTTGGAATTCTAGCAAGCTTGGCTTCCACACCCCATTGAGCCTGCCTACTTATTTCTCTTTCAAAGCTGTTCCCATGCTCCTGTTATTTTTATTTTTGAGAAATGCATTTGAGAACTCCCCAGAGGGCCTCTCCCTTAGGTCTTGCCCTGGTTTTCCTTTCAGCCATTAGTTTGAAATTAAAACAAGCAATGGAGCCAAATTTCAAAAATAGGTGTGTTGTCAGGAGAACCTCTTACTTTGGGATTGTCCATAAGTGCTCCAGCCGTGGATGGCTATCTTAGTATTTTCCCTATTCAAAATAAAATTGGCTTTTGAATGCCTACCTGGTCTGTATGTCTAAGACGTGTGAGCTCTACCATTGCTGCACCTATCTTGATGTTCCTTGGTTCAGCACAGGATCTCTTCTCAGCCATCCCAGATTGCCAAGCCTGGGAAAATGGGCTCAAATTACAGAAATCCAGATTCTGTCTGAAGATCAGGAAGAACGTCCTGACTGTTAGAGCAGTATGACAATGGAACCAATGCCCTAGGGAGGTTGTGGCTCTCCCGTTCAAGATGTAGCTGGAGAGCCATCTGAGAAGGATCTTGAATGCCTCATTAATCCTTGCCCTACATGCTGAGATGAGCAAGAAGAGATCTCGCCCTTCCTCTTTGTGACAGCCTTTGAGGTATGTATAGAGGGATCTCATGTCCCCCATTGGTCTTCTCAAGGCTGAACATGCCCTATTCTCTCAGTTACTCCTCATAGGGTTTTGTTTCTAGTCTCTGGGTCATCTTTGCTGACCTCCTCTGAGATCTTTCTGATGTTTTTAGCATCTTTCTTAAATCTTGCTGCCTAGAACTAGACACAGTATTCTAGATGAAGTCTGACTAGTGCTGTGAATAGGGGAACTACCACTTCTCATGATTTGGAAGTAGTACTTCTGTTGATGCATCGCAAAATAGCATTTGCCCTTTTTGCGGTGCATCATTTTGTGGCTCATATCTAGCTTGTTGTCCACAATAACTCCAAGGTCTTCCTCATTTCCACTACAGTTGAGCCATGTATTTCGCATCTTGTACGGATGCATTTGGCTGCTTTTCTCAGGTGGAGAACTTGGCATTTGTCCCTATTGAATTTCATTCTGCTGCTTTAAGCCCAGTGTTTAAGCTAATCAAGATCACCCTGGATCTTCATTCTGTCCTCCAGGGTGTGAGCTATTCCACCCAGTTCGTGTCATCTGCAAATCTGGTTATTGCTCCCTGTACTTTCTCATCTAGATCATTAATAAAGATGTCGAGCAGCGCTGGACCCAGGACATACCCTAGTGGCATCCCACCTTTCTCCAGTTTGAGAAGGTGCAATTGATTAGCATTCTTTGAGCCCAATTTTGTAGCCAGTTGTGGATCCACCTAATAGTTGTTCTATCTATTCTACTTTTTGCTTGTTTGTTTATCAGAATATTGTGTGGCACTCTGTCAAAAGCTTTGCTAAAGTCAAGACAGATTATGTCTTCAGTTTTTCCAAAGTATATTTGGGAGGCTACCCAGTTAAAAATGAAATCAGATTAGTTTGGCAGGATTTATTCTTGAGGAATCCATGTTGGCTTCCATTAATCACTGTATTTTCTTCAAGGTGCTTGCAGACTGGTTTTTTAAAATCATTTGCTCCAGAATTTTTCCAGGGATTGATATCAGACTGACTGGCCTACAGCTCCCAAGTTCATCTTTTTTTTTCTTTCTTTCTGGAAGATGGAGATAATATCAGCCCTTCTCCAGTCATCTGACACTTCTCCTGTTTTCTGTGAATTCTTGAAGATAATAGACAGTTGTTCTGAGAGTTCTTCTGCTAGCTTTTTTATGACTCTGGGATGGAGTTTGTAGGGCCCTGGAGATCTAAACAGGCTTAGTCCATCTAGATATTCTTTGACTGCTTGTCTGTCGATCTTGTCAGGCCTGCCATCCTTCACTTTCGGCTTGTACTTCCTCTTTGGCAGGTAGGTTGAAGATCTTCTTGTGACAGAAGACTGTGGCAAAGTAGAAATTGAGCACCTCTGCCTTTTTCTTGTTGTCTGTTTTCAATTTGTCACCCACTTTGAGTAGCTGAATTCCCTTCTCCTTCATTTGACTTTTCTTATGGACGTATCTGAATTCTTGTTCATTTTGGCATCCCTCACAAGTCTCATTTCATCTCCTGCTTTAGTCTTCTGACGCCACCCCAGAAATTCCTCGCTATCTGTTTATACTCTTCCTTTGTAGCCTGGCCTTCCTTCCACCTCCAGCGCATGACTTTTTTCTTTTCTTTTAGGCTACCTTTTAACTTTTTGTGGAGCCATGTGGGCTTCCTCTGTTGTCTTCTACTCTTTTTTTCTTGTTGGAATTGATTCTCCTGAGCCCTTGGTATGGCGAGCCTGAGAGTGTATTCTCTCCCCCGCCCTCTTTCATCTCTTAAGATAATGTGAAAACATTTTCCCTCAGAAAACATGTTTATGCAACATCAGCATCAAAAAGCCATTTTCTTGTTTTCCCTAATGACTTTATCAGACATACAGCAACACAATGAAAGATGTTGTTATTCCCTTTTCTTTCCTTGATCTTTATGTTTTCATGGAAACATCATTAGTGAGGATAATAGTGGTGCCAGAACAGATTCAACGCATGGGCCTGACGCTTTCGTCCTAATGGAGCACGAGCGTAATCGGTTTGCCTGGAAGCTCTGCCGTGCATGTCAGCAGCCATTCCAGAAGGATGAAGCTGCAGCTGCCCCTTCAGCTACTCTCTTGAGGAAACACAGCAGCAGATTATCCCCTTCAACACCAGACCTGAGGACAGATTCCAGACTCCGTGCTGTTCTGGCAGAGCTTGCTTGCCTGCCTTTGGAAGGTGCTCGGACCGAGGGCTTCTACCACCGCACTGTTGGCCATTCATGATGGATAAGAATGCCATGCGATTCCCTTTTTAGATGAAGGACGTGATAACATTTGACGGGTGGGGAGTTGACAAACAGGGTTCGAAGAACTTCAGATTTAAAATGCTTGGACGTGGGGAGGAATTTGTCTGACTGCCAGCAGACTTGTCTTTCATTTAGCCTAATATTCTATTCGCTTGTTTCTTCTGTAGGGAATAATGTGCATAAAGGGTCCAATTTTACTAAGTCTGCGGTCCTCAAATTAGGAGAGCTTCCCTGTTTGGAAGGAAATGAGGGTCATAACATTCTAGGACATAAAAAGACTCTGCATAAGTTCACCCATTCTTCCCCTGCAAAGCAGCATCTGGATAAAATGAACGTCTACCACTAATGGACCAGCACTGATCACAATGCTTTTGAACGATGCCTGCACTCTCACTAGCCATCCCGATGTCCAAGGAGATCTGCTATTTCATTTTCATGTGCATCGCTTCGTAACAACATGGCCTCAGACCCTGGTATCTCCACACAGGACACAAAACCCCGGAAAGCGACTGCTGGTCAAAGCCCAGTTAGATGCAGCAGTGCCTGGCTTGGCTTCTGATGCTCCTGAAAGAATTGGTGGATCTAATCTTAAGATATCCACTAAGATATCCACTATCTTAAGATATCCACTATGTACGTACAAGCTCAATCAGCAAATCTTCACCAGCAGGATGCAACCGTGTACAAGCAGGACTGCTCATTCACAACTGAAGCAGTTCATTCGTACACCGTGCAATACTAGAGTTGGAAGGACCAAGGAGGCCCTCAGCTCCAATTCCCTGCTGGGTGCAGGACTCCAAGTTCAGTCATCCCTTCCAGAGGACTATTCAGCTGCCTCTTGAATGTTTCTAGTAAGAGAGACCTCACAACCTCCCTGGGAGGTTGGTTGCATTGCTATATGGCTCCAACACACAGGAAGATCTTCCTGATGTGCAGCCAGAATCTGGCTTCCTGTGACTCATCACATTATTTCATCTTCTGCACTCTGGGATGATCGAAAAGAGATCCTGGGTTTCCTCTGTGTGACAACCTTTCAGGTATTTGTAGAATGCTATCCTCTCCCCTCAGTCTTCTCTTCCCTAAACATGCCCTGTTCCTTCCATCGCTCCTCATAGGGTTTTGTTTCAGTCCCTGGATCATCCTTGCCACCCTTCTCTGAATCTTTTCCAGCTTCTTCCCGTCATCATGTCAGTTAGAAGGCAAACAGAAGTTATTGGGAGGAGCAAATTAAACGTTCTGCTAACCATGCATAGCAGAGCAGCACATGATTGACTTTCCTGTTTACTTTTGTGTAAGTGTGCAAGGGTCATACTCCAATTGTGCTCTTGGTGATTGGGGGTGGGGACAAAAATTAATACAGTCCAATGGGGATTTTTTAATGTGTACTTGTCTTTCCTTCTCCAACCACAGAAGGCCCCGAGTACGGTCTGAAGGTGTGCAAGGCACCCGCCAAGTTGAAGCTAAGCAGGACTGGGACTAGGAGCCACTGAAGTTTCACAATGGGAGAAAGGTGGGATATAAATAAATGAATGAATGAATGAATGAATGAATGAATGAATGATCTCCTCTGTGTCTGTGTGTGAGGGCAAGAGAGATCAGGCTGGAAACAATTAGAAGAAGCTCAACACACACAATAGATGGCAAAAGAAGGAGGGGGCAGCAGAGGATGAGATGGCTGGATGGAGTCCCTGAAGCAGTCGGCGTGAGCTTGGGTGGCGTCCGGGGGATGGTGGAGGACAGGAAGGCCTGGAGGAGTGTTGCCCTTGGGGTCACGATGGGTCGGGCACGACTTCGCGACTAACAAGAACGACGACAACAACAACACACACACACCACTTCCAAAACACCACGGTCCCCATCTGAATTAAACCTGCATACACTTATACTAAGCTAGGTGGGTACAACCTAAGTCAAGGAATCACTCGTAGTCCTTCTACATGTGATTAGCAGAAGATTACAGCTGGAACGTGTAAATTTAAGGAGCATCCAATGCAGGTGTCAAGTCAAAGCATTTTACTGGCAGGCTGAGCTTCCTACAACACATTACGCTCAACACAGTTCATGAAACAAGCAAGTGCAAATGCCACAACCAGAATTTCTGAAAGGTGTGACCCCACAGTGCTCCTGTGGAATGCTGGGAGGTTTTCTGACTAAGCATTTATGTGTCATTCAGAATTTTCAAGATTTAAATTGAACTGCTAATTTGTCTGTGGTGCTGAAGTGCAGTGCTATGCTTGTTTAGACAGGGGTGGAGGGAGAGGAATGACCCCATTATCTTCCAAACAGACACAGAACTGTGCCTGAGATGATCAACCGATCAGACGTAAGGAACAGGAGGTGGCTGGGTGGATATTCTGGTGAAGCTGAGCCAAGGAGTGTGTTTCCAGTTCAGCCCGAGCGGGTTGAGCTGCAGCCATGGCAAAGAATGCAAGCCGAGCACTCACCTGACTTTGCCATGGAGAAGAGGTCCCAATGCAGTGCTTTCCAGCCATGCTTCTCCAGTTGTTGCTGTTGTGCCCATCATCCACAGCCAATGGGCTAAGTAGTGGATATCTCACCAACTCTATCTGGGGAGCCAGGGCTGGGAAAGGCTGCTCCAAGAGACAGTCACCAATACATGCAGTAAGAGGCAATGAACATACAGTGAATCATGGTAGCTAGTCAAAGAGACACCAATAACAGAAGGGGAAGGGGAAGGGGAAGGGGAAGGGGAAGGGGATAGTAATAATAATATTTTGGGAGAGATATTATAATCAGACCCTTTGTGGAGGCCTGGCCAGTTCAGGGGTTAGAGCAAGAGAGCAGTGCTCTCCTTGATGCCCTTGCCTCTTTATTGGCCACAACCCCCAAAGCCAGATCGGCTTAAGTGAGTGCTAATTAAACCTAGAAAGCGCACTGCTTTCATTAAGAGGAGCACTGGAGGGGTGTGGCCTTTGGCAGCAAGAAGGCATGAGCAAGGGGACTGGCCACCTTCCGTGTTGCCGCTCGGAGAATCCATGTGCCCCCACCTGCACCCATGGTCAGGCCCCATGGGGGCATTGCCTCCTCCAGTGATGGGCCATGTGCAGATCATGTGCAGGGAAGGAGCAACCCAACATCAGTGGTGGCAAGGTGATGCACAGAGCACTCCCCTTGGCATACACACCGCAGAAGCAGCTCTTCTTTGGACAGGGGCGGAAGGGAGATGTAGGCCACCATTTCTGGAGGCCACCTGCCCGCCCACCCCAGGTCACATTGCTGGCTGCAGCAAGTGAAAGCCACGGGCAGGAGTACTTATGGAAAGAAAGGGTCTTGTGGCACATTAAAGACTAATGTTTATTTTGGCAGAAGCTTCTCAGAGCTATAATTGACTGGATAAGATGCAAGTAAGGAAGATGCAACCGGCGTCTGAAGGCATGCGCTACAGTCCATGAAAGCTCATGGAGTGCCAGAATACATTTGTTTAGCCTTTAAGGACACAAGATCTTTTCATGTGTCTGCTGTAGTAGAGTAACATGGCTACCCTCTGGAAAATACTGATAGAATGTTCACAGTTACAAATGGAGAAGGGCAATTTAGTGACCTCCATGTTTGTGGTTATCCGTTTGGTTTGTGCCGCTTATAAATGCCTCTCATTTCTACCAGCAGTGAGCAAGATAGCAGGTCTCAATTTTGAGTTTCAGCAGGAAAAAAAACTGCTCATTTCCCAAACTCTATTGCGATTGTCAGATGAACAAATGATTAATTAGAGAAAAGGTCAAGGCAGCATCTTCAGAAGAGCGACCCATTTAAGCAAACTTCCATTAATAGGCAAGAGGTCAGCTGCTTCCCACTTGGGTGAGAGGCTGCTGCTGATAACACCAATAACTCTTGCGATTTTAAGAAAGCTTTGCCACTAATCACATAGTGGGGGGGGGGGAACCCAAACCCAAATATTTGAGTAGCATATCTGCTGTCATTAGTCCATCATGTCAGGCCTGGGACAGCAAGTAAAGGAAATTTAGTGTTGGGAATGAAAGAGCCTGATGTTTGTCATGCATGATTTGAGGCCAGGCAGACACAGACACCTCCAATGGGCCCTGGGAAATGGTGGCCTCCTGATATGGAGATGGAAGGGCTTATCTCAAGGCTGCCCCCTGCAGGTGATCAGGTGGAATCTGAGCACTGTCAGACTCTGCAAGTGCCAGGAGGGGGCATGAGACTGGAGTCCCAAGAGCCAGGCAAGCCCAGCATGATCCTTGACCTCATGGCATGGCATGGCATCAGAAGAGAAAGCCTAGCCAGCTAGAGGGGTGGCGTGGACAATTCTTAGGAGTGGCTTCTAGTTTGGTTCAACAAATGGCTCTTTGCATTGTCAGTTACTCTTTCTTTGCTAATTATGCTTCGCTGAGTGTACATTGGAGAATAAAGAGCTTTTGCCAAAGAACACTCTGTTGCGTTGAAAGGGCAAAGTGGAAACCTACCTCCCAGCACTTAGCTTAGATTCATGGAACTAAACAAGATTACAGGCATCCCATGATTATATTAAGCATCCATAACAGTGTTGTTGCCCCATTGTGTGGCATTCATAATTCCCTAGACCAACACAGTTAGCTATGAATGAAATTAAAAGCCATATATGAAGGAAATGGTATGGGATAATCCAGATTTTGTAGTGGATTATACCACTGAAATATGAAGGAATGAGAATGTTATTTCAGTTAGTTAAATATTAGAACTCGCCTTGTTTGTAATCTTGACTATGAGCATCTTTTTTCATCAAAAGCTCACAAATTCCTCAGGATGTGATTGTGTCCCCAAATTGCATTTTATAGAAAAATGTGCACTTTAAAATTATATACCTTTTGATTCAGCAAGAAGGAGATATGTGTTTGTATATTAATCAGTAATGAGGGGAATACACATTTGCATGCATGATTTTTTTTAAACAGTGCAGCAAGCAGGTGCTTCTCCTGTCTGAGCAGCAACCACAAATGTTCACCTTCCAAAACGGGAATCAGGAAAACTGAGATATGAGGTGGAAATAGGAAAACTCACATATATGTGAATCTTGCTGTTTCTCCCATCACTGCTGGAGGATAGCAAACCTGAATTCTGAACACTGAAACCAAACTAGGAGTCTTGTAAAGCCCACCCCTACACTCGCTACATCCTCTGATCTGCTCGCTGGGTCCAAAAAAAACCCAACAACAACAGCAAGCAATTAATTGTTCCTCTCCAAAGTGGGCAGGGGAAGAGAAGCCCTCCAAGAGAAAGGCTGGACCAGAGAGCGTGTAGGCATTGGTGGCACCAAAGATGGCAGAGTCTACCAAGTTAACTGTACCAGATGTCAGAACTCATATTCTCTACAGTCACCTCAATGCTTGTCCCTACATGGGATGACACTCCTAGGGGTACCCAAGGAATTCGATCTTTTTGAAGTTCAGGTTGAGCAGGAAGTCCCATCTATGGAATGTGCTCCTCAGAGAGGTCCGCCTGCCGTCATCGTTATTTGTTTTACGGCACCAGGCCAAGACCTTTTTATTCCAACAGTATTTTAATAATGTTTAATATTTATAGGTTTTAATTGTGCAGCCAGAGTGTTTCTGGGTTTTAATTGTAATTGTAATTGTAATTGTTTTGTATTTATTTTTGTGAGCCGTCCTGAGGCTATGTAGCAAGGGGACGGCATATAAAAACTTGGAAGGAAGGAAGGAAGGAAGGAAGGAAGGAAGGAAGGAAGGAAGGAAGGAAGAAAGAAAGTCAACCCCTGGACAAATCCACACTTAATCAGTTCCTGGTTTCTCACTCCCTGTGCATTCCAAAACTATTCTTAGTGCAATAAGAAGGTGGAAAGAAGAAGAACAAATACAAAGATACGCTTTTGGTAATGAGAGAAAGCATATTTTAGGAGAAAGCCCATCAACACAGGGATTAAAATCCAGCATTAAATGTACTTTTAATGCCAATTAAAGAAGTAACTGAATGAGCCGGGCTTCTTGACGCAGATATGGAAAAAGGACCAGGACCAGAGGCAGGCTAGGAGCTCCATCCAACGCCCCTGCACATCGGCTCCGACATCTGGAGGCTTGCATGCATCCATGGCATGGAAGTGGTGACCCACCTTTCCTCTAGAGCAACCTCCCCCAGCCTTGCGTCTTCCAGGCATGTTTGGACAGCAACACCCAGGATTCCAAGTCAATGTCTCTGCTGGATGGGCATGCTGGGCGTTGTGGTCCAAACGCCTCTGAAGCCCACCAGGTTGGGGCAGGCTGCTGTACATGAAGCACCACAGATGGACAAGGAAGGCGGCTGGGCACCATTTCGATATTGTGTAACTCATCAGCCCCAGCTTCTGGTCCTCCCTTCCCAAGAGCCATGTCCTTAGTCCTCCTCTTTGATTTGTGACCTCGAGGGAAGTCATCGGCGTGGTTCCTTCCATGCTGGCAGCAAGGGGAGGGGGTGCAGAATATGGGCTCTCGCATTGGACTTTCAGCACCAAGGTCACAGGGCCCTGGAGCTTGGAGCCTGATAATTCCACCCAGCTCCCTAATTCAAGCAAAGTCTCATGTCTGAGTTAGTTCACTTGCTGTGTATCAAATATGCAATTCCTGGTCAGGATCAGGTCAGACTGCAGCTATCCTTTTTTATTGTTTTGCATGTCTCCAATGCTATAGTGTAGTTCTTGGCTGAAAAATTCTCAAGTATATCAACATGTAGTTAAACCGCACAATTTCAGACACAACGACATAAAAAAATATATTTCAGAGTAAATACAAATTTCAAAAAAGGAACAACCTTGAACCAGGACCAAACCAAGCATCACTGTCACAATTCTAAAGCTGTCTGTTTAGACATTCAATGGGACTTGCTCCAAGGTAAATTCATGAACTGTAAGTGTAGAAAATAACACTTTTTATTCTGTATAATTTAAATGCTAAGCCTCTGGTGTTGCTCTCTTCCTTAAACTAGGTGCTGTGGTTTAAAATTGTTGTTGCTGTTATTGGTATTGCTTTCTGACAAGTTATTTGAATAATTAGTGTGCCCTGTTAAAAAAAAAAAATTACTGAATATTTGGATGAACTGGCTTAGTATAATGACAATCGAGAAAGGTGCCTGATATTCCAGGAATAAATCCCTCCCTCTCCCCCGTCATTCTAATGTCATTTTTGCCAGATGCATTTGACTCCCAGTTCATGTGGATTTTAAATCAAACAAGCAAATGCAGATGAATATGGAAATATGATGGAATGGACTTATGGATGCAAACATGCAAAAGTGACACTGATCAGAAACAGAGCAATCTGGCCTTCGCTGGTGTTGCTCTGGTTGGCTGAAATATCTGTGGACGGAGCTGAATTTATTTGAAGCAGTTCTACAAGGCTTATCTCATCCCACCTTTTCCTTCAGCCCTGAACCACTTCATGTGCTTATCAACCCATTTCCACCATGTTCTTGTGCATCAAATTTCCTTAAAAAACAAAGCAAATCAACACATCATGTTTGATGGAAAGAAAACCACACTTTTGAGTATCTTTGGCTCAGGGATGCTGCCTGAGATGCTAATGATTTATAATACATTAGAGGAGTGGGCATGATAAAAGGCAGTGGGAAAGATTTTTCTTGCTGTACAGCCTCTGGTCCTTGCATAACTTAAGCAACAAGGTGCCTCTTGTGAGCAGCGTGATTTTAACCTGAAGCTATTACCGGTGTTTGAGATAACATATTGTTTAATCCTTCCAACTTCAACATGAATCATTCTTTGGCACTAAAACAAGGAAAGAAAGAAGAAAAAGAGAGAGAAGGAAAGAGGGAAGGAAGACAGAGAGAGAGAGAGAGAAGGAAAGAGAGAAGGAAGGAAGGAAGGAAGGAAGGAAGGAGAGAGAGAAGGAAAGAGGGAAGGAAGACAGAGAGAGAGGGAAGGAAGGAAGGAAGGAAGGAAGGAAGGAAGGAAGGAAGGAAGGAAGGAAGGAAAAGAGAGAAGGAAGGACGGACAGAAGGAGAGAGAGAGAAGGAAAGAGGGAAGGAAGGAAAGAGAGAGAGAGAAGGAAGGAAGGAAGGAAGGAAGGAAGGAAGGAAGGAAGGAAGGAAGGAAGGAGTGGTGGTCTTGAAATAGTATAGGGCAAGCGCCAGTTCTGAGTGATAAGTAGGAAGCTGTGTGGCCTGGAAGGAGAGAGAAAGATTGACACTGTGGGATTGCTCCCAGTTCATTTCCATGTTACAATGCCTGGTCCTTTTAGGGGAGGTGAACATGCCTTCATGCATTTTAGGAAAGTCCAGCTATTCAAAGCTGTGTTGAATATTCTCCAACAACTCCAGTTTGGCTTCCGGGGCCTATTCCTCTGCATTGATCTCTCTGACACATTTGCAACCCAGAGCCTCATTTAGTTCCATGTCTGCTTTGCAGGTTCTCAGGGATCTTCTGCTGCATCTCTGCTCATTGATGGAAGCAGGTTTACATATGTGTGCACTTTTGTGCTACTGTGAATTAGCGAAAGCCCCCCCACCCCCCAGAAAGGAAAATAAAAAATAGTCTACAACTCTAGGCATAGGATCTGTGGAATGGGTTAATAAAATCCACATTCATTAATTCCACTGCAGGTATCTCTGACATCCTGGTGTGTAGGACACGCATCAGCACATGCAAATTTCCAGTTTTTATTTACCAGTGCAGAAAATTATATAGCTACATCTCTACTGCCTCCATTCCATGGGATATCTCAACACTGTATTATTTTAAATTACAACAATGACTACAAGTATTATTACATTGCATTTGTATCTTGATGTTTTCTTCTTGTGGGGAACTGAAGGCAGCTTTCATACCTCTGTTTTAATCTCACAACAGCCCTGTGAGGTAGGTTGGGCTGAGAGGGAGAGACTGCCCAAAGTCACCCAGTGAGCTTCATGGTTGAGTGGAGACTCGAACCCGGATCTCCCAGAGTCCCAGTCCTGCACATTCACCACCACACCACTCTGTCCATCGCACCCAGGAAGTTGGAGCTGCCCCACCTACTCCTGAGTAGGACTGGTCATCCATCTCCCAATTCATCAACTTATTTTCAATTGACATGTTTGGATCCACAGCACATCCGATCTCTCACTGGATCTGGGATGTGTGAGACTGAAAAACTTGTTGCATATGAGCGTGATGGATTTTGACATGTTTCCAACTTCTATTGTAAACCGCCCCGAGATGCTAGTGGTGGACAGGCTAGAAAGCTTTTAATAAATAAATAAAATAAATAACAAGCAACCAATCATGGGCCAAATAACATTTTCCCTAAAGTCCTCCAAATCGTTTGAAGCTTTCATGCAAATCTGGAGTTGAGAACTGATTCTTGCTGGCATAAATGGTGAGGAGATGTGCAAACTGTAGATCTGAAAACTGGAATCTTTTTTGCAGTCTTAGCTATTAAAAAAATACACAAATTGCAATCTGTTTTAAGAATGGATGTCCACTTGCTGCCTTAAGTTGCCTGAGATTTTGCTGGTGCTTTTGCATGACTGATGGGTCATCAGATTCGATGGGTCAAGAGAATTGCCTCACTGGATTCCTCCGAAAACCCTCATGTCCCTTGATTTGAGTGTGTTTGTCTTCAGAGCACCATTTGATGGTCCACCTCAGGCAGAAAAATGTTTCACAATAGCCCTAAGCTTAAGTCAAGAAATAAAAAGTCGAAGGAAGGAAGGAAGGAAGGAAGGAAAATAGAAATCACAAAATCACTTCTGCTTGCCAGCAAAGAGGAAAAAATATACTCAGTCCATCTGCATATATGGAACTTTTTCCAGTGACTCCCGGGAGGTGGATGGGCAGCAGAACACACTGAAGAAGGATACATGGGAGAGAATGTGCTCAAGCTGCCCCCCCCCACCCGCAATAACCATGAGTGTCATTTACTAATGCCTACAAGCTTTAGAGGCTGGTAATGAGGGTTTGCACTAATGGTGCATTTTAAACAGCAATATGCAGTTCTACTTGTAAGCGATAAGTGAAGCTACCTAGTTAATGCTGAAATTACTCACCTTTGCCAAGAACACCCCCTCCCTAGCACCTCATTGCCTCAGTTCCGGCATCTTTCAAGGCATCTGTCAGCAAGATGGTAGAAGCATTGGGCTGCAGTGCTCACAGCTGCGGAGCTGCTTTCTGATCCCCGGAGCAGGCAGGTGCCAAGGCGTGGCTGTCGAATGTTGGTGCGGCTGCCTGGCGAAAGCCCCTCTTGATGTGGCTGTGGATTTGCAGTATGCATCTCCCTTACCCTAATGGGCCTGGACTCAGAGGGTCTGCCGCATCCTGGTGACGGCATCAGACATGCACGCGTTGCTCAAGACCATTGTGCATGTGTGAATGCCGCAAACTTTGCAATCTGTACGCCAGATGGCTCCATGCTGCATTCCAAGATTATCAAGAATGAAGTCACTTTGGCTCAACTACACTTGTTTCCTGAATCGGGAATGATGCTGAAAAGTATGCCCCTGTTTTTTATTATTTCTTTATCCCATATCAGAACCCATGAATTACCTAATGGCATGACACCATTGTGTGCACTTGAAGCCAATGATAAGAACTGAAGATGGTGAAAAACAGACATATATATCCCATTTCCCCACTCCAGACTTTCTTTGAAAAGAAGATACGAAGTTTCCACTTCATGGTTTAAGCCATCCGTGCTTTATTGTTGTTTATGGAAACACACCAGAATCAAAATATGGTTCAGTAAACTGAAGTTTTAAAACTGTATTAGAGTTCTCATTTGATCATTAATTAAAGCCAGGGGATGGATGCTAGAATCTTATTGTGATGGCTGATCCAGAGATGGTGATAGAAGGTATGGAGCACATAGAAATGTAGAAACAGAGCGTGTCAGAAGGGGCCTCCCGGGCCATCTAGTCTGACCCCTCGCTCCAGCCGGCTCCACTCACATCTTCTAGGATCCGTTTCAAACAATTGCTCCATTTATTAAAAACAAGACTGTGCCCATGGAGTCATGCTGAATCTGGAAGGTTGTGAACTCAGTAATCCCTTATCAAAGGTGAATGGAAACCAAATTCTCATACATCTCTGCAGCCGCTTTTGCATCCCCCGGCTGCCACTTTGGATGCAAACGGGTGTGTGTGAAGTTCATCCTTGGCTTGAAAATGTCATGGCTCCTGTATGGCTTTCCATGTGCCTCGTTTCCTTTCAGATTCAGAAGGTTTTAGCCCCTGCATGATGGTGAGTTCAGCATAGGCACAGAGCATAATGCTAACGGGTGGCTTTTATGCAAATTTAATTAATACATAAATAAATAAATGGGCAATTTCAGCAGCTGTAGGAAAATGATATACCCCGGGATGGTTGCTAAGGGGACACCAGCCCTCCCAGCCAAGGAAATGGTCCACCCAACACATGTATGCTCCCAGGTGTGGTTCTGAGCATCACTGGCTGAAAAGCCCTTCAGTATCTCTCCCTTATCGGAGGCCTGCTGCGCATCAGAATGGAGCTACATGGGACCAGGCAGTCCGCCAAGCTGCCCCAGGCAGTTGCATGGAAAGCCACTCCAAAAGCTCAGGTCTGGGTTTCACTGAAGTTGTGTAGTGGTGGAAGAACATGTGCACTACGCACGTGCAAAGGCGTGCTTTCTTATCTTACAGGGATGCAGGACAGTGGCACACGGACAAGAGACAGATGCTCCATAGGAGGAGGACTGGGAGATGAAATGCAGAGCCTTCCTTCAGGCCCCACCAGAACAGATCCGATACAGATCCCACTCTCACTCCAGAACCTAGGACACATTCCGTGCTGAAAAGAGCATCTTCAGTCTCTGGGTACCATGGTGCATTTGCTGGGGAATAGCAGGGTGCAGTTGGCCAGGCCACCTGCTGGCAGAGGAGGGACACTTAAAGCTTGGGCGGAACCGCTGGGGTTGTGCAGCCCACTCATGGCATGGAATCATAGAGCCATAGAAGAGTAGAGTTGGAAGGGGCCATGAAGGCCATCAAGTCGAACCCCCTGCTGTAGCAGGACAACATGTTACACCATCCCTCCCAGATGGCTGTCCAGTTTTTCCTTGAATGTCTCTAGTGTGGGAGAGCCCACCACTGCTGGCTCTGACTCTATGTAGCTGGCTCCACTGCTGTATTGCTCTGACAGTGAAGAAACTTCTCCTGATGTCTAGCCTGAATCTGGGTTGTCACAACGTCACTTGATTATTCTATCTCCTACTCTCTGGCATCAGCAAGAGGAGATCTTGACCTTCCTCTTTGTGACAACCTTTGGGGTACTTTAAGAGCAATATCATGTCCCCCCTCAGTCTTCTCTTCTCCAAGCTGGACATGCCCAGTTCTCTCAGTCTCTCCTCAAATTTATTATTTGTTTTTCGGCGCCAGGCAAAGACCTTTTTATTTAAGCAGCATTTTAAATGTTAATTTTATTGAATTTTATCTGGCCAGGGCGGCTTATTTTATATTGTATGTTTGTATTTTTATTCTAATGCTTATATTTTTAATCTATGATTCTAATTATTTAACTTATTGTTGTAAGCCGCCCCGAGGCTTCAGCGAATGGGGCGGCATAAAAATGTTTTAATAAATAAATAAAATAAATAAATTCAGTTCAGCCTGAGTTGCCTAGAGCCATGCCCCCAACAGAAAATGCACGGGACCCCTGTGAGCAAGGGTGTGGAATACGGAGAAAACAAATTCCTTTCTCCAGCCAGCTTCCCTAACATACTGAGTTGTCCTCCCGAGGGGCTTTTGACAGTGACCTAATCAATTGGGTTGTGAGTAAATGAAAATGCAGACTAGTAGCAGAAGCAGAAATGTTTTGTTGGGGGGAGGTGTTGAAAGGTTTCCCTGCAATGCTTACCTGTATTGCCTCAACTTCAAGTAGGCCTCTAAATAGAATGTGACTGTCTTACAAACACAATAACAACCTTCGACAAATGAGAATAACAAACACCTCAGGAGCTGGGGAGCCTTCGCAATTCTGCTGTTGTCAACTCTTTCCGTGGCTTTAATTTCCAGCACTAAGCACATACTCCTAGAGAGTGTTGTCAAAAGCACAATGAAGTTATGTCATTGAGTATTAAAGGACTGGCCTACAGACTGCCAAACACCCAGATTTGAATTTCATGCTCTCTACTAAACATCAAGACAAATATGTCTAATTTCATAAAAACCTTTGCCGGCTGCGGAGAACCTGACAGCCCATGGTGCTATCGCTTCCTCAGCATGGATGAGGACTTTATAATGGAAAGGAACCTGGTCGCCTTGGGGAAGAGGGAGAAAAGGCGGGTCTTGATGAGAGAGAGCTGAGATGGGCAGGGTGGAAGTCAGAAACGGTGAAGGCAGAATCCATTGAAGGGCCAATGTTTGTCCATCTCTGGTCACTGGGTGGAGGATTGTCCACATTCTCCTTTATACTGGAAGGCATGGCATGGCAAAGATCAAGTCACCCAGTTGAGAGCCCTGCATGATTCTTTGCCATTACTATGTGGGTGGATCCTCGTGCTACAAGGCCCTGTGTGTTGCGAGTGAGAAAGATGGCTGCTTTGGGCACATGTTCTCAAGGGGCTCTGGCTGGGCTCCAAAAGATGGGAGGAGTGCTGGGCATTTGGACCTTCCTGGGACTCTGCAATGAGAGACGTGGAGATGTTATCTCAAGGCCGGACTCCAAGCGGGGCAGGCAGTCCCTGCGAATGACCAAGACGGGCAGTTGGTGGCAGGGGGGACTTGGAACAGGGGAGTTTCTCAGACCCAGGCAAGGTGGCCGACCCCCATGCCATGTTGGGCGGCCCAGTTAGAGGATCGGCATGCAGAGAGCAGGTGCGTGTCCATTTTCAGAAGGTCCTTCCTGGTGGGATGGAGGGCAGACATGCTCATGAGGGTTCCTGGAGGTGAATACTGGGTTGGGGTCAGCAAACCACTCTGTGCATGCTCAGAGTATCTTTCTGGATCTTTACGCATCTGGAAAGAACTCTGGACAATAGCAAACACTTTGCAAGGGAGGTCTGTGGCTCTGAACATGTGAAGGGATGAGCTTCGCCCTCCACACTATGGTCAGGAAACCTGCTGGCCCGTGCCTTAGACCAAGCACTCCTACTGCCCTGGCAGTTACTTACAAATGCCTGCACTGCAAATAACAGAAACAGCAATAGCAGTAGCTATTTCTGTACCATCCCATAGCAGAAGCCCTTTTGTGCTTTGGGGTTCAGTGAGATGTAGCCCTGACTAACTTTCGCTTCCATCCCACTTGCTCTGGAGCATCTCCTGCCGCCTCCCAAATGAGGCACGTTTCCTCTGCTATTTTTGTTTCCGCGAGCCCATTAAGAACAAGGAAGGGCCGGGCCCTTCTTCTGCAGCGGAGAAGCCACTGCAGTCAAGGCAGCTTAGCAAGGGTCCGTGAGTGATGGTTCGTGTTGTGACATTGACTAAGTCGTCTCTGCTGAGGGCACAAGCGCTCAGACAATCTCCATCACCACTTTCCCATTAGAAATCTTGATCTCTCCTGAGGAAGCCGAGAAATGAGCCAAGCTCCCTTCATTACTCCCCAGCCGGCAGACAGTTTGAGAGGGAGGATATTACAAATGTCACTCTTGCTACTTCTAGACAGGCTGGGGGAAGAGATGAGAGAGAGACAGAGAGAGAGAGAGAGAGAAGGAGCAGGGAGGGAAACGCAAACCCAGAAGTAATCTGTGTTTATCTGGCAACTCTCCGGTGTGTCTCCACCTGGCTTATTTCTTCCAAATTGTTTGTCTGAATATTAGAAGTGGAATGCTGTGGTTAAAAGCACAAGAGCCTTTCCCAGTTACAGGGCTGGGTGAGATGTGCCCCTCTGTTTGCCCAGACATTCCTGGCTGGGATTGCGAGATATTCAGCAGACTTAGCAGCAGCCGATTAGCAAGTTTTGCAGCATAGTTTCCAAATTGCTGCTGCGCTTTGTGCATTGTTTTGGTTCCATGATTCAGCTTGCAGTATTCACCTTGCGCATCCACACACACACACACACACCGTCATGGCAAACAAAGCCATGCCTTGTGTGTTCTCTCGGCATCAGAGATATGAAGTGCTGAGAGAACTGACAGCACTTTTTAATTCCTTTTGGTCACTGGGAGGAGTGAGACAAAGGAGGTAGGCAAGGAGGCGGAAATAGAATCAGTGCGGGAGGCTTCAGTGGGCCCCTTGTCGTGCTGGTCCAGAGACAGCTGCTCCTGCCTGTTCTAGCTGGAGTTTCATAGCCTTAGTTGGCCCATGTGCTGCAGCTACTTCCGGTATTTTCCGTGATGCAGAAGAGGGCCACGACCTGCCCTCCGTCATCCGAGGCTGTGGGCACAAAATAACAACTGAAATGACAAGAAAGCAATTTCTGGTGGAACATCAGGAGATCATGTCCTAATAATTGAAGCAGGAAGACAAGGTGCTGGAGGGGAATACTTTGGGAAGTGGCTGTTCCTCAGATACAGAAGTTTTTAAGCCAAGCCTGGACAGGTATCTCGTGAGAGAGACTTCCAGCTGGATGCCTGAATGCAGAGACCTGCCGCAAAGGGTCTAAATATCCCCTTTTAAGCTTGTGCTTCTCTGGGTAAGAAGACCATAGGAACATAGAAACATAGAGTTGAGTTAGAAGTGGCCTCCAGGGCCATCTAGTCTGACCCCCAGCTCCAGCCGGCTCTGCTCACAACATGCCCACCATGTGCACGTCCAGCCTGTCCTTAAACTCCCTCACCGATGGGGCCTCAAGCATCTCTCGTGGAAGCCCATTCCACACCCTCGGGGTCCTGACTGTCAGGAAGTCCTTCCTGGCATCCAGATGGAACCTCGGTTCCCTGAGCTTTGCTCTGTCGGAGCACATCCTGCCTTCCTCTGCAGGGGAGAACAGGTCTCTGCCCACCTCCGTGTGACGCCCCCTCACATTCCTGTGTGTCGCCAACAGATCCCCTCTGAGTCTCCCCTTCTCCAGGCTGAAAGGAACCGGCTTCCTCAGTCTCTCCTCATAGAGCTTTCCTGGCAATCCGGCCACCAACCTTGTGGTCCTACGCTATGGTTTCATCTGCACCTGCATTTGGCTCACACAATGTCCAAACAGCTGCCTATGGGAAATCCACAAGCAGGACATGCAATAGCAGCATTCTGCCTGTCTCCTATTACACATACACACACATACACACACACACAGGGGGGGGGGGAGAGAGAGTTTTGACCCATTGTTTTATTGGATTGGCCATTTTTCCCATAGTCTGAGATGGGGAGGGGATCAGAGTTAGTCTAAGTACTAAAAGGAAGTAAAACCGGGCGGAGGGGGGGAAGAGAACAAAAGAGAGCATCCAAGAAATTTCGGAGAAAACAACTAGTGGAATTTACTGGGGGTTCAAGAATGTCCACGTGTCCTTGCAGTAAGTGATATTGAAAGCAAATCATCAGTTACAGTCTCGGGAATGTGGGTTGAAAACGGTTGATGGCTGGCATAGTCCGACTGTGGAGAGGCCCTGCTGAGCTGACGTGGGGTCAAGGATAAAAACAAAACCCGAACCATTTCTCACCATCTCGCCTATTATGCTGTTATGGCAGAGATATGCAGTGAAAGGGGAGGAAAAACCAAAGCAGTTAATCTATTTCATTTTGCTGATCACCATCAGGAGTTCTGGATGGACAATTTCATGTCGTTATTTCGTCCCCATCTCATAAAGTTTCATTTACTGCCTTTTTAAGCAAATGATGACTCCAAATCAATTTGTCACACAATAGTTCTCCAAAGCGCTAAACAATGACGACTGTGGTTCCTGGCTTGTTTGAAGTGAGTGGAATTTTGCTGACTTCACTCTTCCCCCTCCTCTTTGACGCAAGTTTAGTTAGAAAACCTTTAAGTTAAAGTCGCGGGCTTCAAAAACAATTGCCTGATGTCCAAACCTTGCAAAATAATAACAAAAACCATTCCCCATTACTGCTGTAAGTGGGGAAATCCAATTATGAGATGTCAATAATTTTCCCCTCTCCCCCCTCCTCCTACAGTTGCTTCAAAAAGAATTGTACGTGTATAATTTTTAGGTTGATTTCATTGGCTTTGTTGGAATGAGACAGAAGTCGTGTCGCTAGAAAAGGACATTGCCTCCACTATCTTCTCCCACCCCCCTGCACACACATACCTTGATCGATATCAATTTTCAAATGTACTATTGATTTCACTAGCCCTTAATTTCAAGCCAAACAATAGTTTCTTTTGTAATTTCCATGCTGCCGTCGCTGCTGACCTGTGTGTTGTCAAATAATATTGATTGGATATGAAATGAAAGGAGTATGGAGGTTTGTGTGGGAAGAGGGAAGAAAAGATGGGAATTAAAAATTGAAATCTCCAAAGTAAGCAGGAGAAAGGGGCCCTTGTCTAATGGAGGACCATGGATCCATTATTCATAAGGAAGGCCTGCAGTGTGTTGGCACCATTTTGGATGGGGTTTGTGCAGACTGAAAAGCACAGGGGGGAATGATGCGTTTCCGTAGCCAAGTACACGAGCAGCTTTGGGACTTGGTTCTTTTTATGGGAAGATGACATAGTTTGAACTGGACCAGAGACGAAGGAGAATGAGAAAATCTCAGTTGTAGGTGCCTGATCATTCTTGGATGAACATTTCTTGATGCCTTCACATTTATCCAGCACCTTAGTCACCTCACAAATGCCTGCATCATGAGTCACCTCTCTCTGCATCATAGTTCAACACCCCTGGAGAACATGAGGCAGGGCAGGGTGTTCTAAGACCCCTCTGAGAAATGAAGATCTATAAACAGGTCTCAGTAAACTGAACTATTTTCTTCAAAGATCAGAAAAAGTATCTTGGTTGTTCAAGTTCAATTGTGAATGGAGAAATCCTTGCATTCTTAGAAGAACACTGGGCACATGGTTAAGGGTAGGCATGCCTTTCCATTTTACTTCTCTTCAGTTTCTTGGTTTTCCTGTGTGACGTTCAGATCAGCATGAATGGATGACTATTACTTCAGAGAGACTTTCATTCCACAGAATCCTAGAACGGTAGAGCTGGAAGGGGCCACTAAGGGGTCCAAGCCCCTGCTCAGCTCAGGACCAAAAGTTCAAGCATCCCTAACAGAGAGATGCATGTGCTTGGGTCATCATCTCCATTGTTGTAAGGATCAAGGAAGCTTTTCTTGATGTCCAGCCAGAATCTGACTTCTTGGAACTTCTGCCCATTATCCTTTGACCTGTGCTCTGGGATGATCAAGAAGGACACCCTAGGTCTCCTTAGGTAAAACCTTTTCCTGTACTTAAAGAGTGCTAGCCTATATTCTCTGAGAAGCCGAAATGTGCCCAGTCCCTTCAGTCTCTTCTCACAGGGCCTCGTTTCCGGTCCCTAGATCATTTTCTGACCCTTCTCAAACTTTTCCAGTATGCCTCCATCTCTGTGGGGTTCCCAGAACTGGATCCAGTACTCAGGCTGAGTCCTAACCAGTGATGAGTAGAGGAGAACTAGCATTTTACATGATCTGAAAGTGTTGTTGCCATTAATTAAGCACAAAGTACTACTTGCTGTTGTTCTAGCTATATCACATTGTCGACTCATATTCATCTTGTGATCTAGAACAGTTCCAAGATCCTTCTTGCTTGTAGCATTAGTGAGCCATCTAAGCATTGATTCCCCCCACCCCCTAGTGAAGAACTTGGCATTCTTTTCTATTAACATTCTGTTATTTTCTACCCAGCTCTCTAATCTAGCAAGATCATTTTTCAATTGATCTTTCAAGGAACTACTGACCCCTCCCAATTTTGTGCCATCAGTGTCTCCTCATCTAAACGGTTAATAAAAATGTTGAACAGCACTGGGCCCAAGACTGAGCCCTGCTGTAGACCGTTCATTCCCTCCCCACAGTTTGAGAAGGTGACATTGAGAAGTACTCTTTGAGTCTGATTCTGTTGCTGAATGTGGATGCATCTGACACTTGTTTCTTCTAAGCCACATTGAGCTAGTTTGCTACTCAGATATCTTGGACATTTTGTCAAAAGGTTTGCTGAAGTCAACATTATGTCCACAACATTCCCAGGATCCACTGGGAAAAACAGAACAAAACAAAATCGGATTAGCTGACAGGACTTGTTCTTCACTAGTCCATGTTGATGTTTGTTTGTTTATTTATTTAAAACATTTCTATGCCGCCCCATTCACAAAGAGCCTGAAGGCGGCTTACAAAAAAAATCACGGCATTATTTTCAAGGCATATTGAAACTGACTCCTTTATTACCTGCTCCAGAATTTTCCCAGGGATTGATATTTAACTGATCTGTGGCTCCCTGATTCTTCCTTTTATCCCCCTTATAAGGTATGGACAGCATTAGCCCTTCTCCATGATTGTAACAGAGGTCAGTTCTAAGAGTTCTTCTGCCAGTTCTTTTCTTGCTCTAAGATGGGGGTATCTTCATTCACCCTCTGATAACCAGATTTCCTATGCCACTGCTGCCACTTCAGAGCTGGGACACTGGTCAGGGGTGGACTTTGGAGATGGCATTCCTAGGAATAAGCTGCCTTAAGTTAGATCAGACTGACTTCTATCTTGGTTTTGCATATTCTGGCACTAGCTACCACTTCTCAAGTCTTCCACATCTAAGGATGGATGAACAAGTGAACTTCGAGATTCTCTGAACATGTTCACAGTTGGCCATCAGCTGATCTCTCCCCCACCCTTTCCTTTCCAAGCAGATCAAGACAGAAGGTTGCTAATTGCAGGCTTTACCAGGGTAAAGTGAGCCGGCCAGTTTTGGTCTGGCAATTCAGTCAACGGTAATGCAGAGGTCTTGTTAGCAAAAGACAATTCACCAAATGAATGAGCCAGCTAATGAGCGAAAGGACAGCTTCAGCCCAGAAGTTGGTTCCAAATTTAATCCCTCTCCTCCCTTCCCAACCAAATGGAGTGCACACCACCTTCAGGGAGGTTCCTGATGCTTGCAGGATGGATGGTAGGAAAGTAAGGTGTCACTCCATTGGTCAGATGATTAGAACTTTATGAAATCATATCCCTTCCTACTAGCCATGCCTGTCCAATAGTCCTCTTTTTTCAGTTGATATTCACAGTCTGAAGGCGCCAACGTGGAATGCTGCATATTGGGGGAAGGTGCTGGATTCAGGTCCCATTCCTGTTCACATTTGTGTTCACTGCTCACTCTTGGTGAGCTTATGCTTATGAAAATCAAGTGGAAACCAACAGGAGAGTAGCACAAATAAGCCACCTATGCACATCTGTCCTGCATAAATTGTGCAACTTTTCTCCATAGACTTAAGGAAATGACCAGGTCTCATTTAATCTGCTGGAGGATATTCTGTAATGGAAGACATTTGCAGAAATCACTTCTATTGGAAATAAGGTGAACATGAACATGCGTTCAAGAATTGGTGAAAAAAAATGATGGGCATGTGCTCACACTCACATTTGGGATCCCAATGGACATGCTCATGAGTCTGCTGAGATAAACTGAAAGTCTCATGCATTTCTGTCCACATTGCTTGACATTTGAGGTCTTTTTCATAGGAATATGCCAAAAGATTGAAACTGGTATTGAGAAGACAGCCTTGAGAAGGGGGGGGGGGGACATGATATCCTTCTAGAAGGACCTCAAAGGCTGTCAGAAAGAGGAAGGTCAAGATCTCTTCTTGCTAATGCCAGAGTGCAGAACATGGAATGATCAATTCAAGTTGCGACAACCAAGATTCAGGCTGGACATCAGGAGAAGCTTCCTCACGGTCAGCGCAATGGGGCAGTGGAACCAGCTGCCTGGAGAGGTGGGGGGCTGTCCCACACTGGAGATATTCAAGGTGCAGCTGGACAGCCCTCTGAGTGGGATGGTGCAACTTGGTGTCCTAGAGCAGTGGAAGATGCAATGGCCTTCCTGGCCCCTTCCAACTCTACTATTCTATGATCCTATGATTCTATGGTATGACCAATGCAGGTGTTCTTCAGCTGAGCTCAGCTGCCCTCTATTGGGTTCAGTCTACAACTGAGCCTTTCAAACTGAGTGAATCTGTTCCCTGAACTCACCTTCCCAACTGAGGAAATCTCAGACCATTCAGCCGATCAACAAGGTAGAACATGGACCTGATGACCTTGACCCATTGTGTGCCCTTCCCATCTGCTGTTCAGGAATAACTTGCGTCTTGCATGGGTAGTCGCCGTCTGTCTGCCATGGCTCATTGTTGTTGAAAAATCTTCCTTCTGCTAATCCATCCAGTCTGTTCTCAAAGCTGCTTGGTTCCCACTAGTTAGTTAGTTAGTTAGTTAGTTAGTTAGTTAGTTAGTTAGTTAATTAATTAATGTGGTGGGGGAGGAAGGAGAAAGTATTGTCTTTGCTCAGTGCTGCCAAATTGGTTGCAAAACAGATTTGATTGGTCAGAAGACACCCAATCAAAAGGCAGGTGTTTGACTATGGAAATAACAACAGGAGGAGAATGCATGGCCTTCCCAGTCCGTAGTGACTGAACTCAGCTGATATTCTGGGTGGGCATCCAGAGTCACTAAGCCCTACATGCTGAAGAAGAAGCCTTAAAGCCTTGGTGGTGGGAACTGGGGAAGCTCAGGGAGACGTAACGCATGCTAAAGTGCCCTCAAGGCTCCCAGGCCAACCAGGGGAGCAGAGATGTCTTGGGAGAGATGGGAGGCATCCAAGTCGGGGAAGCAGGAGGCCTGTTGCTCAGTCCTTGACCCCCAGCAAGGTAATAGGTCTCACTGGCTGGCCCTTCACCAGCAAGAGCTACCCTGAGGATGGAGCCCAAGGAGTTGTGAAAAGGGAAGGATCTTGGGGGAAGTCCCAGTTCGGGTTCAACATTCTTGACATGAGAGGAGGTTACCATCTAAGCTTGCGAGAGGGTTTTCAGAGTTACTATGTCTTGTAGCTGCAACATGGCAAAGAAAGCTGCATTGCAAAGAGACTGTTTGGTGTTTCAGAGCCTGAGGGCAAGGAGGGAAGGGCAAAACTCACACACAGGCCAAGCTTTCTTAAGAATCAACTTGTTGTACTAGACTGGAAGTGGGAAGTCTATTTCAGTCCCAGGGCCAACTTCCATTCCCAAGAAACTCTGAGGGATGACATTCCCACGGTGGGCATGCTCAAGGGCCATGACGTGGGCCAGAGGAGGTAGTTTTTTAAAAATCCAAGTAAATTATAGCTTGATGCTCTTATTGTCCCTAGAAGAAATATTTTAATCCAAGAGGAAGGATACACGAAAGCCAGGGCACCCCAACATTGCTAGCAGTTGGAGGGCATGTTTGGCCAGATTGGGACTGTGGGAAGGCAAGTTTTGGCTTCTGAGCTGAGCTTCTCCATCTGTAGCGATGCAATCTTCCCCATCCCAAGAGATGCAAGCTTCCCCATCCCAAGAGATGCAAGTAAGTGACATTACAAATCTCCTTTTCATTGCTTTCAACCAAATGCGACCAGGGAAATTCTCCAAAGGGTTGAGTGCAGAAAGGCAAGATAGAGTGGATGTGACTTTGGTTATGAACATGAGGTTGCTCAACTCTCTAGAAACAACTGACAACTCACGCAGGGGAGGGAGGAATCCCATATTCTCTGGACAAATGCATTTTTGCCAGTCCCTAACTTTGTGCGGTCGATGAATGGCATTTCTTCACAGTTTTATCAATAGAATGTAATTCTGGACAGATCATTCTGTCAACAAGGAACAACATCAAATCATTTTGTCCACACAAATAAATCACTCGCTGTTTATTACTTCTTTTCTTTAGACTCTCTCCCTCTCTCTACACACACACACACACACACACACACACACACACCAGAACTTCAAAGGCAAATTCTGAAAGAAAGAGCAGAGGCAGGGCTGCCTCTACTGAAAATTGCTGCTTTTTGGATTGTTGTGTCTCTTTATTTAGAGTCAAATGCCAGCCTCTTAGCATCCTGCAACTTCTTTTAACCATGTCCTCTTCATTTAAGGTTCCAGAGGGTAGGCCTCCATGGGGCAAGAACCCAACAGACCCCCGCTTTGATGTCTACATCCTTGCTTTTCAATAGTGAATGCAGGAAACAAGGTCTAATCTAATGGTACCATTTCAGGTTTGTTTGTTTGTCTGTTTTTTGTTTGGTTGGGAGGTTGGAAGTGCAGCCTTCCTGAATGCAATGAAGGGCATGGAGAAAAATGCAACTTTCAGATTTCTGTGACTTTCATCTGCAGACCCTGCAATGGATTTGCTTTTCCTTTCCATCAAGGAACCTCTCTGCTGCACCACTTTCCAGAATTTAATGTGAAGATAGTCATAGAAGTTGGACCATAAGGAAGGCTGAGCCCCGAAGAATTGAGGCCTTTGGATTGTGGTGCCGGAGGAGACTCCTGTGAGTCCCTTGGACCGCAAGGCGATCAAACCGGTCAGTCCTAGAGGAGATCAACCCTGGCTGCTCTTTAGAAGGCCAGATCCTGAAGATGAAACTCAAATACTCTGGCCACCTAATGAGAAGGAAGGGCTCCCTGGAGAAGAGCCTAATGCTGGGAACAATTGAAGGCAAAAGAAGAAGGGGATGGTAGAGGATGAAGCGGCTAGATGGAGTCACTGAAGCAGTTGGCGTGAGCTTAAGTGGACTCAGGGGGATGGTGGAGGACAGGAAGGCCTGGAGGAGTGTTGTCCATGGGGTCGTGATGGGTCGGACATGACTTTGCGAGTAACAACAACAACAACATTGTGTTGTGGATGTGGAGGAAGTAGCCTGTCTCACAGAAGATTGCCTTCAAACTGGAAATTTTTCCCCAGTTACTGAAATGGGACTGAATTTGGCTAATTCTGCCAAGGTTAAAAGGATGCTGCTAAGGGTCACTCCAATGGGAAGGAAGATTCAATCTTTCCCACATCACACACCCTCCCGTCACACGCCCTCCTCACCATTTTCCAGAATTTAATGTGAAGATAGTCATAGAAGTTGGACCATAAGGAAGGCTGAGCGCCGAAGGATTGAGGCCTCTGAATTGAGGTGCTGGAGGAGACTCCTGCGAGTCCCTTGGACCACAAGGTGATCAAACCGGTCAGTCCTGGAGGAGATCAACCTGACTGCTCTTTAGAAGGCCAGGTACTGAAGATGAAACTCAAATACTTTGGCCACCGAATGAGAAGGAAGGACTCCCTGGAGAAGACCCTGATGCTGGGAACAATGGATGGCAAAAGAAGAAGGGGACGGCAGAGGATGAGGTGGCTGGATGGGGCCACTGAAGCAGTTGGTGTGAGCTTAGGTGGACTCTGGGAGATGGTGGAGGACAGGAAGGCCTGGAGGGATGTTGTCCATGGGGTCGTGATGTGTCGGACACGACTTTGCTAAACAACAACAACAAGTCATAGAAAGAAGTACATCTTAAAGTGGATCTCCCTCCATAGCCTAATATGTAAAAATGCGTATTTTGGAAGGATTTGCACATTGAGATGGCTTGCACACATGCATGGGAGTGGATGTGTGCATGAGCACCAGTGTGGGGAATTTAGAAAAATCTGATTCTGTCACAGAGTGGCCAGTGGAGCAGACACTGTTAACAATGTGCAGAATACAGGCTGAACAGATTTAGGGATGCGTATGTCCTTCCAGAAGTTAGGGACTGCAGCTTTTATCAGCACCTGCCAGCAGGGTGGGTGGTCAGAAATGATGGGAGTTGTAGTTGAAAACATCTGGAGCATTTTGCATTGGGTCTGCATGGGTATGTCCATCCTGCTGGCAGGATCTGAATGCTAGGGAGAAAAGCATGCCTCTTTTTCACCTCTGACCTCTCCTTATGGTAATTTTAATGAAGGAACAGGGCCAGACCGAGCAAGGTTATTCTCCAGCTCAACGTTATTGAAGCCAGTGGATTCAGCTGGGAAACTGGGATTTAGTGCAATGAGCTGGAACTCCCATGCTGCTGAACTGGAGAAACAGCAGTCCATCCCATAGTGATGGAGGAGACGTTGTACTCCTTGAAGTACAAAAGCTCGTTGCATTTGCAAAGCTTGCCTGGATTGGTAGCCAGATCTCCTTCCAGCATCTTCTGCCACACCTGAAGGCAGCAGTCTAGTATTCGGGTGGCGTGCAGGCTGCAGAGCCTATGACTGTCCTCTCCAGTGCTGTGGTGCCACCTCCTGGCATCTCCTCATCTGGCCAGTCCTGGTGCTGCTGCAGCTCTTCTTGTGCCTCTGTCAACCGAACTTAGTCATGATCGGGGAAGCATGGAAATTTTGTTTCAGTTCACTTTTGAGAACTAAGTACCAATGTACACAATATTCATAGTTCAGGAGGAACTGCTGAGAACTTGACATTAATCTTTCAGAAGTGAACGTGAGCAGATTATCCCGAGGACCTTAGCGGGTGAGGCTGAATATATGGACAAAGGTTCTCCTGAAGGTGTTTTTGACATCAGCCGCTGCTTCCTCTTCCTCTTGCTATAGATCACTTGTTGGAGTAGACCCTGTTGTGGACAAATTAATCTACCTAAGTTCTGGATGGTTTCCTCTTAAAAGTTTGTGTATTGATTAGGGAATTTGCCATTTACGCAATGTTCACAGAGTTCTTCATGTTGAAGGAATGAAAATGGCAGAATAGAATTATAGAATAGTAATGCTGCCGGGGGCCAAGAAGGCCACTGGGTACAGTCCCCTGTCCCCAAGTTAAAGCATCCCACATGGATGGCCATCCAGCTGCATCTTGAAGGTTTCCAGTGTGGGGGAGCCCACGATATTCCCGTGTGTCACCGTGGCACTCAGAGGATAACTACCTGCCCAACACACACACACATTGTACACTGTAAAATTGTAAGGCCCCGTGTTAAATGTTATAAGGCATTATTTTATTACAACAGTGCATGAAGGGTATGGGTTCATGGTCCATTGGTAAGTGAGAGGCAGAAACTGGCCTCTAATAGTTACCCAAGTAAGAGGCATATGCTGTAATCAAAACTGGTCAAGAGCCCCAAACAAGCCCAGACTTTCCAATTGACTAGCAAATAGAAACATAGAAACAGAGTGAGTCAGAAGGGGTCTCCTGGTCCATCTAGTCTGACCCCCTGCTCCAGCCAGCTTCACTCATGGCATGCCTACCAACTTGGCCTCCTCTTGCACTTTTCGGAAAAGTCAGATCTGCACAAATAAGCATATGGACCTTTTGGTGGGATGGAGGCAGGAGTTAATAGTTATTAATAACTAAAATTTTCCTATTTTCTACAGTACATCTAGGGTCCAGATTGGGGTACCAGCTTGGAGCACAACTCTGTAAAGCACATTGGGCCTTGCTTTAGAATGTCTTGGCTGAAAAGTCTAGAGAACAGCACAATATACAGGTATGTGAGGGGCTGCCATGCAGAGGTGGGTCATGGCTTTTCCCCCCCTGCAGAGGAGGGCAGGATGCATTCCAATGGAGCAAAGCTCCTGGAACCAAGGTTCAATTTGGATGACAGGAAGTACTTCCTGATGGTTAGGACCCCAGGAGTATGGAATGGGCTTCCATGGGAGGGGGTTGATGCCCCATCGGTGCTGGTGTTCAAGGACAGGCTGGACCTGCACATGGTGGGCATGTTGTGAGCGGAGCAAGCTAGAGTTGGGGGTCAGACTAGATGGCCCAGGAGGACCCTTCTGACTCGCTCTGCTCCTCTGTTCCTCTGTTTCTTTCAATGGGCCTCATCTTGTCAGTCACAAAACCTTACAACAATTCCTCTTGTGCCACCTTATGCTACCTTTGTGAGGGAGACATCTTGTTCCAGCCCCATGCAGCTTACATCCATGCTGATATCCAGTTGGACTATTGGATAATTCCCATCAGCATTACTCTCCAGTTGGATACTGCCTTACGTCTTGGAGTAAAGGATTTGGAATAATCCATGTTCCTGAGTTCTGAACTGCAATGGGTGTTCAAACAAGTTTGGTTTCCAGAGCTAACTCAGCCTGCTGCCCTTCCATCCGTCCGTCCATCATTCCTCTCTCTCTGTCTGTCATTGTTGTGTTGTATTGTGTTTAAAGCTACTCTGAGAGATATTGCATTGCCAGTCCTATTAGCTTCATGAGTACGTTTGTTCACCAGAACTTTGCCTGGTCAGCTATCCCTCCCTGCTGCCTTGCTATGAGATGCGTACCTTGATAAAAGGTGTCCTCGTTATTCTTTTCCTTGCCAGGTATATCTCCAAGCAGATACCGCTTGAGGCAGGAAGCAGAGGAGGTTGGCTTTCTCTTAGTGGATGGGTTTTGACGCCTGTTGGGAGCTCTAGCAAAGGACGGCAGCTCTTTGTGCAAGAGTCTTCAAGCATTCTTACTCATCCTCCATCCATCCCCTTCCTTCCCCCTGACTGCTCCGACAGGCCTATTCCATGCAAACGGAAAAGAAGAGGAGGGAGGAAACCTCTGCAAATGCCTTAGTGTTTGCTTATTGTTCCTTTTCCCAAGTCCCCAAAGAAACATCAAAGTACAAAAGCAAGGAAACAATAGTGAGCAGGCGAGTTAAGCAAAAATAACAAGAAAGCATTGCTCCAGGGGGACCATTTTCAAGGGGGTTAGGCTGCCTTCAGAGAAAGTTTCAGATCTCTTTTTCATTTGTTTGTTTGTTTGTTTCCCTGCAGTTTTCAAATTGGCATTGTTTGTGTGAATTCGGAGACAGGCAGAGGAATGGGAAGAGAGAACAAAAGCGATGCAAATTTCTATGGAAGACGTTTATCGCGGCATGCTGCCGGCATCAGGGCCACCTGGCTGCGGAGCGTTAGGCCGCCTGCTGTGAGAAGAACTGGCTTGAAGAGTGAAGATAAGGAGCAGGTGGAAGGGCTTTCAAGACAATGGTGCCCGCAAGGAGCCCTCCGGTTCCATGCCCAGGTCTGTGCGATGGTTTCCCTGCACCATCTCCTGCCACATCTATCAGCACCGCACCAACATGATGTACAGACATCAAAAACAGCAGTCCTTGAAACAACCTTGCCGATGCTTTTAATGTCAACTGATTCGGGCAACTCTGCAAGGTTTGCACTGACTGAAATCCCCTTGTCTAGACCGCCAAACTCAGTTCGTCTAATTCCCATTCTTAAACACAGCCTTTCCTTTCCCTCCTTGAGCTGAAAAAGCTCACTTTGTTAAATGCATCTATTTTAAGTTTGTACCCCAAATGCAAACTTCCTTACATGCACCCCTGCTAATAGACTCTAGCATAAATTCTTTTTTCCCCCCAAAATGATGGCATATTTGGGGACATACAACTTTCCAGAAAATGGCGCTCCCATTTGTGTGGCATACAGAACAAATTCAAAGTGAGAACAGACCCCACACAAAATTCTCATGCAACCTTAATCTTATAGGTCCATGTTCTAAAAGACAGTTGGTAAATTCCTTGGCTGGTGAGCAGAAATAAAATTGACAGGTGTTTTGGTCTTCAAAACCCAGCATTTCTAATCACTGGCCATACTTGCATGGGATACTGGGATCTTAGGTCCAAAACATGGAGAACTGCCCTCTAACTACCCTCCCCATTGACCATCCTACCTGCAGCAAAGCAAGTGGTTGATCCAATTTGCTCACTCTCATTTTTGCAGACACCATGATGGTGGGGGAATCTCAGAATGGGATGCTGTCTGCTAGTCTGGAGGTGCTCCAGGGCAGGGCAGCGCAGGGAAGTCGGCACAAATTGATGTAGGACAGGTGCTTGCACCACCCTTAGGGAATAGTGATGGTAACTGAATGGAACCTCCAGGACTAAGTGCGTCAGATCCTGGGGTGGCCAACAAGGGAGGAGGGCGGTTCCCTACTGGTGCGCTTTTCAGAAGCATCTAACTGTTCTCTTGGGAAAGGGACAGTTGGCTTTATTGTTCTTATGGGCCATCAGTCATCTCCAACTTTTGCTGACCCCATGAATGAATACCCTCCAGAATGTTCTGCACTTAATAGTCTTTGCTCAGCTCTTGCAATCAAGACTACAGCTTCTTTTACGGAGCTGAACCATCGCATAGCTGCCCTTCCTCCTCTTCTTCTGCTTTGGACTTTCCCTAGCATTGCTGTCTTCTCCAGGGAGTCCTGCCTTCTCACGCTGTGCCCAAAATAGGACAGCCTGGGTTTTGTTGGCTGATCCATCCGGGATGTTTTTGTATTTGAGAGACAAAGAAAAGGGGGTCACCACAACCCTTATGGCCTGCTTCTGGGCTTCCCAGTTGAATGTAACCGGTGCACTTGATAATACCAGGTATCTTTGCTCTCTCTTTTTCTATCTATCTGAGGAATAGGTCCATAATATTTTCCCCAAAGTCTAGGACTTCAGCTTACAGCATGTTGTTCCTGATAGTAGGTCCCCCAAAGTAAGTCACACATTGAAGCAATAGCAGGCATAAAAGGTGGTGGCAGCAGTAACAGAGGGAAGCCACTTGAAAAGCTTATGTGAACAAGGAGGCCTCTACTCTGCCATTAAGTACTTATAGCAGGGTGAAGTAGTTGGACCTCATTCTGACCTGCCAGTACAATCTTTCTTCTCTTATAGTTCGAATCCTCTTTTAACTTCACACATTTGCTTTTTACACATCTATTTTTATTTAATTCTTGTCCCTCCCTCATCCTTGTCTTTCTCTTTCCTCCATGTGTCCTTGGCAGGGCAAACTGTGATCAGCAACCGAGGCCTTTTCAAGGAGTTGCTTGTACAGAGTTCCCTGGTAGCAGTTCTCAGGTCCATAACTCCAGCTGGGGATCTCAGATAGTTTTGTTTCAGTTCATTTTTGATCAGGATTTCTACAGTCCACCCTTTCCAGACTGAACATGGACTCAGGCACAATCCAGAGTCAGTCGAAGTCATGCATTTTGATGCTTGCAATGTGTTTGGCATCCAAAGAACACTGCCCTTGACAGTGTGCACACGTTTGGGGAAAAAGCACATGAAAACATGCATACTTCTGAAAAATGTACATTAATATGCTTTGATATTTCTTTATTTGATTTATTATTTGATTTATTATTTGATTTCTAGCCCACCCTATTAGCTGCATGGCTCCCTGTGAGAAGTGTGCCTACGTTTCAAGGATTCAGACAACTGTTGCTTGTATTTGGAAAAAATGCTCTTGAACATGTGCATGGATTTTTAAATACAATGTGAAGTGGCGTGGGGAATTCTCTAAGTGATACATGATCAAGCTGAAATAACTAGATGGAACTTGGAGAACCTCAGCAAACTCAGGTTTTACTGGATACGCCTTCCTAACTCCAGTTCCTTTTGTTTGCAGCTCAGAAGGAGAGCCCATAGCTCAGCCACAGAGCAACAGCTCGCATACAGAAAGTTTGAGGTTCAGCCCCTGGTATTTCTTCCGAACCAGGACCAGGGACCAGGAGATGGGAAGGAGCAAAGAACTCAGCACTGAGCCAAGAGTGCAGAAAGCATCCTACATGCTGATCTGAGGCATGTTGTATCCAATGTTCACGGAGAAGTAAGCTTATCTAGTCTTGAAAGGCATTTAGCCTTCCTTGTGGTGCATGGACTTGATGGATTTAAAAGTTGCCTTCATGGACTGCACATTGCAAATGCATGCTTTAACAATGCGAGCGTTTCAGTCAGGCAATCAGATCTGCCCGTGTGACAGATCAGCTAAGAGAAGGCCTTTTGTTGTTGCTGTTTTGTCACTATGGCAAAGATATGGATGCTGCTGAATATTATAGGCAGAATATTAGGCAGTAAGCAAGCAAGCGATTCTTCTTTCTGAACAGAAGCTTCCAAAAGGAACTGGGGTCAAAAGGGTGCCAGGGCCTGCAGGGAACTTCCTCTGAGTATTTTAGGTTGTGCTTCTTTCTCCAGGGCCCTGCACACTCTGCTAACAACATGGAAGGTCGGGATGCAACAGGTTAAACTGTAGGAATTTAAAATAATTTAGTTGTAAGTCACTGTCTGACCTTTGAGTCACCCAGGCCAGACCCCAATCTTCCTGCCTTCCTAAGGGGCAAATACATCTTTCATCTATTTTAAGACCTTTGTTTGACCCAACCTCTGACCTGACCCCGTCTTCTTTCTCGAGAAGCAACAGTGCGTGTTGTGACCACAGTTTGATCTTTCTGTCATCCCTCCCCGGTAGCCTAAATCAGGTCATGCCATTACATCATTTTTTATTCCTAGGCAACATACTTTAAACATTTGATATCCTTGTGTTGGATGTCTCCAGCTGGAAGGAGCTAACAGTGCTTCTCAGAATCTCTCCATGTGGCAGTTTTGTGTCAGGAGAGCAGAGAAAGAGATCAGACTCCTGACTCAGCTCTTTTCTTACTTGCCAATTATACCAGCCAGGGTGGACCTCAGCTCTCATCAGCCCTAATCTACATGCTCGGTGGTCAGGAAATGATCCCTCTAGCTGGGAACGGTAGATCCCTCTATGGTCTCAAGATGCACAGTTCCAGAAAGGCTATTCTGCAATGTTTTCTGGAATGTGCACCCCAGTCCGTGGCCAACTAGGTATAGTATCGCCATGGATCAGTTCAACCTGGCTTTGCTTTTTGTATAATATTCCATTGTCAAAAACAAAAACATTGGCTACCTAAAGGACCACCTTCTGCTGTATACACCTGCCTGACCACTGAGATCTGGGCAGGAGGACCTTCCAAAGGAGCCATCCTTCAAAGAGTTGGGAGGGATAACAAACAGAAGAAGGACCTTCTTGGTGGCTGTTCTGATGATATTTCATTGTTTTTTAAGGAATTGATTGTTTTTATTAGTTTTATTGTTTCAATGTGGGTGTAATTTTAAATGCTGTGAGCCACCTGGAGACTCTACTTGGAGTGAGAGGTGGCATATAAATGTCAAAAGCAAGCAAGCAAGCAAGCAAGCAAGCAAGCAAGCAAGCAAGCAAGCAGCCAAGCCAAGCCAAGCCAAGCCAAGCCAAGCCAAGCCAAGCCAAGTCTGTTGCCAGACTAAGCCCAAAGTTCATATGACCTTCCCTGTTGGTTCCAGCTCCACAAAGCTGGGAAATGGGAAGCCAAGGCAGTCCTGTGATTGCTGGGATCAGTTACAACGTCAGGAATCATGCCTGCTTACAATCCAGCATCCGCTCAGTCACTCTTGCTTGTTTGAAGGCCAAACCTAGATGGGGAGGACGGCATACTGAGGAGCAGCACAAATAGCCCATGTTGCCCTGGTCCAGCTGCCTTATGAAACTTCCCAGCCTTATTATGTGGCTAGAAGAATCCTCCTGGGACCTGACTGATCCCTGCAGTGTGTAAGAAAAAATCCTCCCACTGAAAAAGGAGAGCAGGTCTGAAATCAATGTCCAGACTTTGTCCAAATGCAGTTGGAGGCAGGTGAAGCAAGCACAGAGAAAGTGAATCTAAAGAAGAGTAACAGGATGGAATAGAGGAATCTGCTGCATAAGAAATAGAGGATTAATGCTTGAGTCCAACATTAGTCCTACTTAGAGTAGACTTAATGAAATGGATGGGCACTGTGGCTTCTCTGGGCTTAATCAAAGTATGGCCCAACTGAGATTTCCTACAAAAAGGATGCAAGCATTTCAGTGCCCCAACTCTCTCTCTCTCTCTCTCTTTTTCCTGGCTGAGTGCTTTTTAAGAAATAAACACTGACATAGCAGACATCCACATCTGTGACAGATGTGTCAGAAATACTTTGAATTTCTCACCGTGTCCTGTTTTCATATGTAGCAATCAACCCATTCAGAAGCTGCAACTTGCTTCTGACTGCCACACTCTTAAAATATTTGTATTGGCATTTTACATTTCCCTCACAGCTCCTGGCTCAATTGTAGGCTATGGAACACATCAGGTTCCTCCAACTCTGCTGCAAAGTGGCCATCTTGGTCTAATCTAACAGGCTAAAACATTTTTACAATGCATGTGTATACATATGTCTCCTGGCAAGACAGAAATAAGACTCCTAGTTGCTCCATTGCTAGGATATCCCAGGTTGATATTCTATGCGCATTAAGTAAGTTCTTACTACTCAGTTCCTTAACTCTCGATGACCTCCAATGGATTGGGAGATCTATCCCCAGGGGAAAAGTCCCATGTCTGAATTAGAAGTCCTCTCTGTTTGGATAATTAAAATGTAAGACCATAAGAAGATCTGGATTGAATTAGGCCCAGGCTCCAACTGGGCGAATATTCCGTTCACACAGTGGCCAACTGGTTGCTTGTGGGAAACCCTGAAATAGGGCAGGGGTTCAGCAGCACCCACGCACCCACCCATGTTCCCCAGAAACTGGTGTACCTAGGCACACTGTCTCTGATACTGGAGGTAATAAATTGTCACCCTGAGTCATAGCCACTGATAGCATTATTCATTAATTTGTCTAACGCTGCCCACACTTTTAAAGCCAGGTAAATTAGTGACAATCACTACATCTTGTTGTAGAGAATTTATTTCTGATGGCTGTTGACAGGCCATTATTACATGATCTGCCCCTTTTTAAAAATAGCATATGCTAGTAATGATTACCGCTTCTTTTAATTCTGTGACACACACACACACACACGGATATGGAAATGGATATGAATATGGATGCAGATACAGTCTTTTATTTATTTATTTATTAAAACTTTTCTATGCCGCCCCATTCGCCGAAGCCTCGGGGCGGCTCACAACATACAATATAATACAAAAATAACAATATAAAACTAACAATATAAAATAAATAACAATATAAAAGAAGTCGCCCTGGCCAGATAAAATAAAAGCAAATACCGTTAACCATTAAAATGACACTTAAATAAAAAGGTCTTCGCCCGGCGCCGAAAAACGAATAACGACGGCGCCAGGCGGACCTCTCTATAAATAAAGTAAATTGGTCACTTTCAGTTGCCCTCAATTTATTCCACTTTCTCATTTTTCCAGTTTCAACTTTGGTTCATCCTGCTCCCGTCAGCTGCAGAACACACATTCTCAAAACCTGCACAAAAACTCGCCATGCAGTAGTACACATGTGACTTCTAATGCATGTGTTTTCAATTCATTTTCCCATATCCAATGCATTGTATACTGTTTTCACTACTATGTAGCTTTTTGTGTTCACTTTGCCCCAGTATGTGCATTTTTAAAACACTGAAAAATAGATTGCATAATTTAGGAAGTGATCAATTTCTAAGGATCACGGAATTTCAGTTTGCATAGGTTTTGAAATTTAAAATGTTCCATTAGTGCATGAACTGGACACACCTTTCCTCCATAACTCTGTATCAGACACTGGATGAATTAATACTTTCCGCTGTGAGGTTTGTGCTACCGTCATCATCTGCATTGGTCAATCTCAAATTATACTGCGTTATGAGGGGAAGGAATTTAGCTCCATAACATTCATAATTTTGCCAATCATTCTCATGTATCATCCTCCATCTATCTTATATACTAAAAAGGCTGACAATGTTTCCAGCTTTCTTCCCAGGACAGCTTTCTTGCGGTCATTTGAAAATCATAATTGCCCTAATAGTACATTTTCAATCTTTTCTGAGAGGGGGTGACTGGAACTGTACTCAGTGAGCTCAATAAGCTCACACTCAAGTTTGTAAAGGGACATTTTCATCGTTGCCTTTTTGCCCAGCCACAGCACCAGCAGAATGTATGACTATGCAACAGACAGACATCAACTTTACTTAAAACAGAAGTGCTGGGCTTCTTTCAGCCAAAGGACCAGATTCCACTTTGGGGAAATAATCAGGGACCACATTCCAGTGGTCAGCATGGCCATAGGAAAACTGTGTATCCAACAGGGCTTCGAAGGAGTACAGAACTGAGGACTTTTTCCATAGGTGGATGAATACA
This sequence comes from Varanus komodoensis, assembly GCF_004798865.1. Classification (NCBI taxonomy): domain Eukaryota; kingdom Metazoa; phylum Chordata; class Lepidosauria; order Squamata; family Varanidae; genus Varanus; species Varanus komodoensis. The sequence continues at coordinate 1,294,894 of NW_025335606.1, forward strand.
ACTGTCTGAAGTTCTAAGAGAGCTTCCTAAATACCCTGGATGATCAGGAAGAGAGACAAGTGGGTCCTACATGAAATCAAGGTAGAACTTGTCCTGGAAACAAAATTGACAAATCTGAGGTTGTCCTATTACGGGCACATCATGAGAAGGCAGGAGTCCCTGGAGAAGACTATCATGGTAGGGAAAACTGAAGGCAAACGATCAGGGAGATCAAACATGAGACTCCATAAGAACTGCGCATGGCTGTCAAGGAGAGGACACTTTGGAGGATCACCATGCGTCAGAGATGCTTCGATGATGCATCATGGGTGTTTCATGCTGGATTCCAAGCAGAGAAGCTGGAGGCACTGCCAGGCTCTCTCCTCCCTGCCTAGCCCTGCTGAAATGCTCCCCTAGTACTGGCCCTGAGGTCAGGTGTGTAAAAGTGGAGAGAGGACTCTTCCAATTTAGCTTCCTGGCTTTGACTTCAAAGAGTTTCTCTGAGGTTGGAGCTGGAAGTCTGAGTTATTTTATGGCCCAAAAGATAGCAAATAGGAGACATAGAGTCCGTGTGTTCAGTCGTCTCGGTTATTTGTTTTTTCTTATCTTATCACCATGACCAGTAGGGAATTTTAGACATGACAAGACAACTAGAATCCAAGGACAGATCCTTTGATCTAGCTAGTTTTAATGATGGTCTGGATAAATACCCCTGTGCCATAAAGATGTTTCTAAAGGTGTATGGAAATTTCATCTCACAAAAATGTTCCCTTCACAACCCTGAAGACAAAAGCAAACGTTCTACAAAAATGTTTGCAAATTCCCAAACTTGAGTTCGTGATCATCAAATAGGTACTTCAAAAATGCAAATTTTATCAGTTTGGATGAACAGAAATGAGAGCAGGAGCAAGCCAGGTCTAGCTCAGAAATAAAGTTGAGACATTCAGTGAGATCAAGCATCCGTGGTTTTTGTACCCCTAGATCAGGGTATACATCCTGGTAGCCATCGTGTAATCCCCTTTCTCGCTATACTGAGTCAGTGAACAGGGCTGGAGCTCATTTCAGATTCTAGATGCATTGACTATGCTGGCAGAAGTGGACTTTTCCATCCTTTCTCCCATGGCAACCTCCCAGCCCATTGGCAACCTATGCAAAGGTCAGGGAACCCTGCTCAATGGAGTGAGCTCCAGCTTGGGTGGAATAGAATCTCCTACTAAATTGGTTAGCACTTCGTAAGAAGGGCAGTCTCCATGGAGAAGACAATCATGCTAGGGAAATTCAAAGGCAGAAGAGGAAGAGGAAGAAGAAGACAAAGATCACATACGAGATGCAACAATTCCATAAAGGAAGTCTCAACCGTTTGTTTCAGTTGTATTAACCGGGCCAGCAGTTGACCCAGTTCCTATCATAAAAGGTCCTTCCCTTTTTCCCGGAGATGGCCTCTTGTGGGGGAGCAGGAGGGAAACCCTTGTAGGGGTGAAGAGGCTCTTGGGCAGATCGCCTCGGTGGCAGATGCGTAGAGTCAGACAATTGGAGCATGCACAAGCATGTCCATTGGTGAATGTCACAATGTGATGGCTCGCATGCATCGATGGCCCATCTTAGATGTGCGACCACGACACTTCTTCTTTCAGCTGGTTTTATCTAACCATTCCTCATTGTTTCCTGAATTTGCCAAGGGTGGAATATGCAAGCACATGTGGACCAAATCCATAATTCAACTTTTCTTTATTTCACTTCTTTCCTGGCATCTAGCAGCACATCCTCAAGATGGAGGTGATATTTCAGCACTTTCAGGTTCCCCATTTATTAATTCATTTATTTGCATTCTTTCTGCGACTTTCTTTCCTTTGAATTCCTGAGGACTTCAGCCACATCGCTTCCTCTTCACCTCTTCACTTGGATTGTCTGAATTAATTGCTGATAGCTCAAATCTGCAGATCATTCACTCTCCTCATATTTCTAAGAACTAATTACCTGTGTGTATAAAACGATGAAATCTCATTATATTTTCTTTTAAAAAAATCTCCCATGCATTTCATTACATTATCCAATTATTGCTGCACTTGTACAGCATTATGTTACTGACCGCTCACAGGCTATTTACTACACAGATGTGTTACTTTAATTAAACAAATATGATTAGCTTCACAGGATGGCATTTGGCTAGGCCAAGATATACAGAAACCTGTCATTTCCAAACTCTGGATGATCTGAATCTTGTCTTCCAAAGGCATAAACAATTACAACCCTGGAGAAATATAGGCCCATCATTACAAACGGCAATCTCTTGTCTTCTTTCTGGATAGCCAATGGGGGAAGGGACAAAAACAGATGCCTGACCTTGGTGTTTCCAAGTAAGATCCCTCCAGGTCCTTGTTAGTCAGCTTCACCCCATCCGTGAGCCAAGCAGCAGAACTTGAGTTTGCCAAAGTTTTGTCCAACTAAAGACCATCTCAGAGGGTGAGGGGTTTTTCTCTTTTGTCCTTCTCAAGAACATCCCTGCATATTGTCATGCGCATTTTTCCAAACGCATGTACCAGTTCCATGCACCTTTGAGGTGTATGCATTGCTTTCACATGGATCAAATTGCATTTCTGTACATTTTTCAGAAGTATGCCTCTTCCATGCAAGGTTTTTAATTGCATATAAACTGTTGAACGCTTTTTCAGCAGACCTGTGAATCACCTTGCAAGCTTGGACTTTGCCCACAGGTAGCATCCAAATCTTTGGTCAGTCTGACAGCTGTAAACTGGGTAAATCCTGATCGAAAATGAATGGAAACGTACTTCTTAAATGAACTGAAACATGCTTCGGTACTCCACAGAGGCACTAATTTAATACCTGAAAATCTTTCCTGACTGTTTTATTTAACACCTTTAATATATTCCTTGTAATATAAAACCTTTTACTAGTGTATTTGGCCTTTTAAGAAGAAATTTCAAGGATTTTTTAAAAGTTGCTTTATGGGAAGCAAATGCAAAAATATTCCAAGATTGGGATAACGTTGACATATATCCCTACCTGAAGGAAGCTCTTACTCAGACTTGGCAGCAGTTGCCATCTACTGCTTAATGGTATTAGATGTCCTATCAGGGTGGTGTTGGTGGAACTTCTCCCCATGAGGTAGATCCAGTTGAGAAAGTCCTAAGACAAGAGTGGCCACTGAATTTTGCCTAAACTGCAAGTTCAGAATAAGTTTCTAAATTTCTGCTAGGATAAACTTCAAGGAGGACATGCAAGCAAAGCAAACTAGTTCAGTCCAGAGCGGCGGGAAATTTCCAGGAAAGGGGATTTGTATCCCTGTTGATTATCTTACTTGCAGCACAGGGGTAATTTCTGCAGAATGTCAGTTCTGTGAGATGCAAATTGCATATGTCCTGGTCAAAAAATAAAAATAAAAAATAAGTAAAAATAAAAAGCTGAAATGAATTAATCATATATCCTTCTCTGGACCTTTTATATTATCTTTATTTTATTTTCATCCTGTTTTAAAGTGACTGCTTTTTGAGGAGTCAACAACATTAATGTAACTCAATGACTAGTTGTAAAGCTGAATGAACAGGTATGAGGAGATTTCTCAAGCAAATCTTAATTATAACTCCTTGACATGTACACAGAGACACACACAGAAGAATTCTTTCTTTCATGCGTTCTTCACACATAAATCTTCCATGCAGTATTTTCAGTTAGGACTGCTTCAGAAGCATTAGAAGACACAGAGTACTAATTCTCTCAAACATGCAACTTTAGCATTAAAAAAACCACAGTTCCCTGAAGTGGATTTTTAAAAATGCACTGAAGTTTCAGATTGGCACATGCTTGCAATCTCTCAAGGAAACATGGCGCCAGTGGACAATCTGCTGTGGGTTACTGGCAAAAGAGATGGAGGCATTGCTGCAAAAGCTAATGATTTGAGTAGTCCAGAAGGACAGAAACAGAAAATTGAAAGTAGGTGGGCCTTTATGCCAAGGGCATGGTCTGAAGGCACCTCAGATATCCACCATGTGGAAGCTAAGCAGGTCTAGAACTGGCCTGATCATGGAGGGAAGACCACCCGGAAACTGCAGGTGGCCACCTTGAATTCTGCAATGGGAGAAAGGAGCCATGTAAATTTAACACATAAATAAATGCTTTCTAGTTAGGAAAGTAACTATGCAATAGTTCTATGCTAAAGGCTGAGTGACCTTTGAACGTGGGTTGGCCGGATTTCTTGACTCCTGAAAGACTTCATGAAGAACCTCATCAAAATGCGTTGCATGTGAGGCAGAGTAAGAGGATGTGGAATTCCTGTCCATCATGTTGTTTCAAGTGACAGCACGGTCAGGTAGAGACATAAAATTTCTTGAGGTCACAGTCCTCAGTGGGTGGATAGGTACATGCAACCCATCCTAGAGATGTGGTCGAAAGGCAGCAAAACAAACTATATCTGAGGAAGCTAAATCTGGAACTGAGCAGAGTCTGGATGGGAGATTTTGTGAGGACCCTGTGAATGCCACATCTGGCTCCATGAGAGAAGAAAGAGCAGCACTGGGACCCGGGATGGGAAATATGAATGCAAGGAGTGCATCCCTTCAGCTTTGCTCTCCGTATCTCCAATTGCAAGGTAAAAATAAAGCACCACCCACCCCACTTTGCAACATGTCCTATAATTAGGGGTTGAACCTTTGCTCATGAGGTACTGTCTGCCTGTAGCTCATTAAGTATGCCTTCATTGTTTCCTATGCAAATGAAGTTAATGAGAATTAGGAGCATAATGGAGCCCATTCACCGTTCTAGTTGGTGGAAAATGGGTTTGACTACCAATTTTCCATTACAGCTGTTTTGTAATTACTTTGGAGCTCTCTGAATTCTAATGGTGCTGCTGAGCTGCTCTGACAAATTCTTCTCTATCCACACATGTTCACACACATGCACAACCCCGTTAAAGTGTGAGCCGCTGTGATCTGGAGACTAAAATAAGGTTTCTGCTGTGGCATGGGTAGAAATGGAAGACATCCCCCATTATTATTGCAGGAAGCATGTGCACCCCTGACCCCCTCCCCCCAATTTACTGCAAACAGGCACAGCTTTCTGATTTCTTTCTCTGGTATAACACTACTCATGTTTTGCCTTTTGAGGAGATATTGGGAAAAGGGGGGTCTTTGCTTAAAATATATGGGCATTTGAATTCTTCTGCTTTTGGCTCATTTGTAGCATCATATAATTCTGGAGTCAGAAGGGAGCTTGTCAGTCATCCAGTTGAACCCTCTGTTCCATACAAGATGTACAACACAAGGTACAAAAGTACCGGCTTTCTCTGCAGGGCTCTGGAAGCTACGTAGCTCTTTCTCTGTGTGGCAAGTTCGTGAAACTCCACAGACACCGTCCCTCTTCCTTTGGCAGGCTTCATCTTGTGCACAACCTGGTCTCAGTAAGTGAGCCAGGTGAGTGCTTGTGGAATGAAGGATGCACAAGCTGCGCCCTTTTGATACATCGTGTGCGGCAGCACAAACAAGGGTGGCTGCACATGGCGCAGAAGAGGGAAGCCGCTCGTGCAGCGGACACATGGGGTAGGATTCTTGGTGAGCACCACGTGCATGCTGGACATGGTCCCTGGGAACTGAGACTCAGATCCAGGCTGGACCTCAGGAAAGGTTTCTTCACTGTCGGAGCAATGCGGCAGTGGAACTGGCTGCCCAGAGAGGTGGGGGCTCTCCCACACTGGAGATATTCGAGGAGAAACTGGGCAGCCCTCTGAGTGGGAGGGTGTGACTTGGTGTCCTGCAACAGCAGGTTGGACTTGAGGGCCTTCATGGCCCCTTCCAACGCCACTCTTCTATGATTCTATTCCCCTCTCAACTCAAAGGGTGATGGGCATCCTATGCAAATGAATGCTTGAAATCCATCACAGAGGAGAGGCAGGATCATTGGCCTCGATGGCCTTCATGGCCCCTTCCAGCTCTACTATTCTGTGATTGCATGATTCACTGCACTGGCAAAGTGGGCCAGAAAGGATGTTCTTGAAGGCTTGGGTGGTCCGTCCACCACTAGTGCTTGCGTGCTGCTTTGATTTAGCAATGGCATCACTACCAGCTGATGGCGGGCATGTCATGAGTGGACCCAGCGGGAGCCGGGGTTAGACCAGACGGCCCAGGAGGCCCCTTCTGACCCACTCTGTTGCTATGACTGCTTTGGGACCTATATTTTTGCATCTATGGTCAGAGCAGCGAAGCAACCCCAAGATGTTATCATGCTTTCTTGGTTTTCTCCGTTATTCTGCTAGCACCTGATGTGTGATTGGCAACCACTCCCAGGTATCTGGTCGGTCGGAGTGCAGGACATCCATGCATCTTCTGTCAACCTCAGTCATTGTTGCTCCATTGGTGACCAGCACCCAAGAGGCCAGAACTGGGAGGGGGTGGAGGCCAAGAATAGGGAATGAAAGCTTATCTAGGCCCTTGGGAGGAGATGCCTGTGGTGGGGACCATTGCAAGGAACAGGAGAGGCAGGCAAAGGAGGGAGGAGCTGAGGGCTCTGGCCCAGGTGCAAAGCAGAGGTGGAGGCCGAATGTCAACCGAGAAAATTATCTGCTTTTCAAGCCATAGGTTTTAATGGCACAACCCTATAAATACGTGCTCTGGAGTAAGTGCCATGGAGGTCATGGGCATTAGACTCAAAGAGTGTGTGATCTCAGCCTACCATGTCGTGTGGATGTAGCACAGGTATCTTTGCTAACCTGTGTATTCTCCTTCACAGGCTGCCCTCAGCTCTCCATGCTATTTATTTGTTTACTGATTGACATATGGCATTTCTATACTTTTTCCCATCCAAACTTATTCTGAAGCAGTGAATCATTTGACGTAAAACAAATAATGTTAAAAAGAATAGATAATACTTTAACCAGATTGAAACAGCATTGTGACCAACATTGGACAGCAAGACAAGTCTCTTGGGGGAGGTAATTCCATAGAAATGGGGGTACCACACTGAAAGGCTGTCCCCTGAGTCGAGTTTTTCAGGGGAAGCATTGCTTGCTGTTCCAAGGCCAACTGATGTTCATTTGGCTAGAGTGTGAAGGAGGGTCTTCTGGTGTCCATGACTGGCCCAGAGTCTGGTCTGAAGGCGTGTATGGCATCTGCCATGCTAAACTAAGCAAGTCTGGGGCTGGCCTGAGCTTGGAGGGTGGACCACTTGGGAATCACATGCCACCACCTTGACTTCCACCATGGGAAAATGGTGGGATATGTAATGAGGAGGAGAAGAGGAAGAGGGAGAAAAAGAAGGGGATAAGTTGTGGATTATTTATTTCTTGCCCACCTGTTTGATGACTGCCAGCATTGCTGGATACCCCTGTTTATTTTAATGACATTTAATAATGTTAGGAATTTACTGCTATTTTATTGATCGGTTTCATGGCATGTTAACATGTTTGTATCTAGTGAAGTACTTTGGATTTTTTTAATGAATGGTGTCTTAGAAATAATCTGAAATGTAATAAATAAATATCACAATGGTTATCTGACTGAGGAAAGAAATTACTGTGTTGTGGGGAAGATACACTCAAGATAGGCAAATGCACAGTGCTGAAAAACAATCTCAAAGCACTTTCATGTCCATTACAGATTGCCAGCTATTTTATCTTTTTGCTCAAAAATCCATCTGCATTTTTGTGTGCATCTTTCCAAAACTGTGCACATTTTCAGAATGTGTGCATTCTTCTCCCATTCACTGAAGCACATCTATGTGCATTTCTTTAAAGCACACATATTTTCATGCGCATTTTCAAATATACAAATGTGGTTGAGTTCCATTTTGGGCAGAGGGTCAGCAAATCACATCACAAGGTTGGAAATGTCTAGATTTATACTGCAGTTTGTGTCTGAGTCCATGTTTGTCCACAATTAACCAGAAACTGCAAGCTGGTTAAATCTTGACCAAGAACAAACTGAAACAAACTTATGTTGCATCTTTCTCTTAAGGGAAGGAACCGTAACATATCTGTGTGAATGGACTCAACGGAATAATACAATTCCGTACTGGACCGGGTAAAAATGTTTTAAATAAATAAAAAGAATCTAGATTTCACACCATTGATTTGAACGGCCCAGTTGCATGCCACTGGCTGACCATCTCCGGCTCCTTAAAGGCATGTTCCCAGATTCACAAGTCAGCCGGGGTCACACTCTGGCAATGGTGCTGAGCCTGCACCATATCATCAGTCCTTTAGATGAGGTCTTTAAGGTATTATGCTCCTGGAAATGGAGCATCACACATTGCTTCCATTTTAAAGTTCACTTCCTGATTTTACACTTTTTAATTTTATGCTCTGACCTTCCTGGAGTCTTAAGGAAATGGCAATATTGAAAAAGAAAACCCTACATAACAATAATCATAAATACAAAATGGGTGGAAGAAATAACTCTCTCGATTAAGCACCTGTGTTCAGGACGGAGCTAATACCAAGTTCTTTATATCTTCCCGACTATGAGCCACATTTTAATTGAACACAAAATTCAAAAGGTCAAATTCATGTAAAATTTAAAGGCCATTTTTATTATTTGACATGGAACAAATTGTAACTTTATATTGCCTTTAGATGCAATTTTGTTTGATGAAAATTAGATTAAGCTAAAATCAAACACACCCTTTTAAGGCATTCCGATGAAATGTTAGTCTGTAGCACCATGGAGAATGGCATCTCTTGGTTTCCTCCATAAATATCAAGGAAAATATGGGATAGAAAGTACATTCACTCATTTGCATTAATACAAATGAGAACTATTAAGTTTAGCTGATTAGCATATTCATATGTATGCTAGGTGCCACGTATTCAAAATAGTCTCTGATTACAGGCCCGAAGTATTACATTTAAAAGCGGAACCTTTCAAACTCTAAGCGAGCCGCTCATTATATTTCAGAACAGAACATAAATGGAAACAATTTAGAAAGTGAAGACACAGTAGATCCAATCATTTTTCCCCACTTTAATTTGCACAAAACACACAATGAGGGAAATTTTTTAAGAAAAGAAGTAAACATAGACAAATTTCAGCAACAGAAGAAACTGACTATTCATTTTTCTGTTTAATTAAAATGATGTTGGTTCATGGACTGCGAATGTAAGGGCGACTTTGCTCCACAAATGTTGACATGACATCTGAGCAATGACGCAACGGGTTAAGTGAGTCTAACTTCCTCTAGAGAGATTCGTGGCTTGAGTCTCTTTACTGGAGACTAGGATGCATCCCTTGAACATTCCTGAATTTCTCCAGGACAAGGGTGACCAGTTGCACAATGCAAAATGGAAGCGGGTCCATGAACTTCTGGTGATGAGGACTTCCACAGGACTGTCTTCCACTTGAATGAATCTTTTATTGAAAGTGCCAACCTATCGGATTCCAGTTTCGGGAGAAAGACCCATAAAGACTGTTGCCCACTGCGTTAGCACCTGGGCAGCAAGCTGAGCAGGTAGGCAGCAGGGGGTCTCCTCCGGGAGCCTTCCGTAAGAGATATCAGGAAGCAAAGTACCCGGAGGAGGGCCTTCTCTGTGGTGGCGCCCCGTCTGTGGAATGCGCTCCCCAGAGAGGTCTGCCTGGCGCTGTCGTTATTTGTTTTTCAGCGCCAGGCCAAGACCTTTTTATTCAAACAGTATTTTAATAATCTTTACTATTTATAGTTTTAATTATGCAGCCAGTGTGTTTCCAAGTTTTAATTGTAATTGTAATTTTATTTGTTTTATTTATTTGTGTTGTGAGCCGTCCCGAGGCTGTGTAGCAATGGGGACGGCATATAAAAACTTTAAATAAATAAATAGATAGATAGATAGATAAATAGATAGATAGGTCATTGGCTTTTGCTCTGTGGTGGGAAAAGCTGTGTTTCTAGATAAGCTGGAATAATTATCCAGCTAGAAGGAAAAAAGCTGTGTTTCTAGATAAGCTGGAATAATCGCCGCCCGCCAGCCCAGGTGATCGGGCGCGCGCGGTGCGCGACGGGGCGGGTCTCGGAGGCGCCCTGCGGAGTCAAAGCCGCGGCAACGGCCGGGGCCGGCGGCCGAAGGGCGGCGACCAAAGGGGTCGCCGCCGTTTGGGGTGCCGTTCGGGGGGGCGAGAGGGGGGCTGGGCTGGCCATGGACTCTTGTTGAAATAGGCTTGCCTACAGCTGATTCTC
>NW_025335606.1:1305124-1310928 GCF_004798865.1 Varanus komodoensis
GCCGAAGGGCGGCGACCAAAGGGGTCGCCGCCGTTTGGGGTGCCGTTCGGGGGGGCGAGAGGGGGGCTGGGCTGGCCATGGACTCTTGTTGAAATAGGCTTGCCTACTGCTGATTCTCAGGGAAGAGGAAGGATCCCCTTTTTCTTTTTTTCTTTTTATCGTTCTTTTTCTCCTCCTCCGACCTACTTTATAATCTTACCCTGCTTTAATTAGTGCTTTGAGTCATTCCTGGCCATGTCGACGTTTATATATCCTGGGGAACCCACGGGGGCTGCTATTGGCGTGGTCACGGGTAATGGTCGTTACAACAATAGGGGCTTAACGTGTCCACGTAGAAGAAGGATGGACAGATGGCTGACACCTGTCCCTCCTTCTGATCCTGCCCCCAACCAGAGGGCGCCAGGTAGCCTTGTCAACCACCCCTCGGGTCTGACGGTGCTGCTGCTCAATGCCAGGTCGATCAATAATAAATCTTCCCTCATCCATGACTTGATTGTGGATGAGGGGGCTGACCTGGCTTGCATAACGGAGACCTGGGCGGGAGAGGGAGGGGATGTTGCCCTCTCCCAGTTGTGCCCGCCCGGGTATCTGGTTCAACACTGTTCACGCCCAGAAGGGAGGGGAGGGGGAGTCGCGTTGGTTTACAGAGCCTCCATCTCTCTCACAGGTCTTCCGGTCCCTTTGAGACCAGGGCTGGAGTGCCTCTACTTGGTGTTGGGCGAACGAGACAGATTGGGGATTCTATTGGTGTACCATGCACCTTTCTGCCCAGCAGTCTCCCTATCTGAGCTGACAGAGACCGTCTCGGACCTGGTGTTGAGGACCCCCAGGATGTTGGTCCTGGGGGACTTCAATCTCCATGCCGAGTCTGGACTGACCGGGGCGGCTCAGGACTTCATGGCCTCTATGACGGCCATGGGCCTGTCTCAACACGTCACTGGCCCTACCCATGAACGTGGACACACTCTGGACCTGGTATTCACGACGGGGCAGGTAGAGGATGACCTGAGGGTGAAGAACTTATGTTTGACTCCCCTGTCATGGTCAGATCACCTCCTGGTGAGGTTTGTGCTCGAGAGCGGCCTCTCCCTCTATAAGAGTGCGGACCCGATTGTATGGGCCCGCCCCCGGAGCCGGATGGATCCGGATGGATTCCTGGGGGTCCTGGGGGAATTTCCGGCTGACAAGACTGGTGCTCCTGTCGAGGCTCTGGTCGAACTGTGGAACGGAGAGATGACCAGGGCTGTGGACACAATCGCTCCTAAGCGTCCTCTCCCACCGGGCAGAGTCCGCTCTTCCCCTTGGTATACACCTGAATTACGGGCGATGAAGCGAGTTGGGAGACGGCTAGAGCGTAGGTGGAGGAAATCACGGGATGAATCTGACCGAACACACTTGAGAGCCCACTATCGGGCCTATGCTGTGGCGGTGAAGGCGGCGAAAAAGAAGTTTTTTTCTGCTTCCATTGCCTCCTCACAATGCCGTCCAGCGGAGCTTTTTCGAGTGGTACAAGGCCTGGTTCGCCTGGGTCCTAAGGAAGATCCGATGCCACCCTCAAAGGCCCGCTGTGACGACTTTGCCAGGCATTTCAGGGAGAAAATCGCTCAGATTCGTCACGAGCTGGACTCCACTAATGAATCAGAGGTCTCTGAGGAGTCGCCAATGCCACCGTCTGGTCCAAAATTACTGGAGGAATTTCAATTATTGCGGCCCAATGATGTGGACAAGGTGCTTGGAAGAGTACGTCCCACCACGTGCCTATTGGATCCTTGCCCGTCTTGGTTAATAAATAACTCCAAGCACGGGATTGGGACCTGGATTTTGGAAGTGGTTAACGCTTCTCTGAGGGAGGGTCGAGTGCCTGCCCCTTTAAAGGAGGCGGTAATACGACCGGTCCTGAAGAAAGCGTCACTGGATCCAGAGATGGCCACTAACTATAGACCTGTGGCCAACATCCCGTTTCTGGGCAAGGTGCTGGAGCGAGTGGTGGCGGGACAACTCCAAGCACTCTTGGAGGAAACTGATTATCTGGATCCTTTTCAGTCCGGCTTCAGACCCGGGTACAGTACTGAATCTGCCTTGGTTGCCCTGTACGACGACCTGTGCAGGGAGAAGGACAGGGGGAGTACATCCCTGTTGGTTCTTCTGGACCTCTCGGCGGCTTTCGATACCATCGACCATGGTATCCTTCTGGATAGACTTGCGGGATTGGGGGTTGGAGGCACTGCTTTGCAGTGGTTCCGCTCCTATCTCGACGGTCGATTCCAGAAGGTAGTGCTGGGGGACCATGTCTCTACGTCATGGCAGCTATGCCATGGGGTACCACAGGGCTCCATTCTATCCCCTCTGCTATTTAACATCTATATGAAACCGCTGGGAGAGGTCATCAGGAGGTGTGGGCTGCGGAATCATCAATACGCTGATGATACCCAGCTTTACCTCTCATTCTCCACTAATCCAGATGAGGCAGTGGCTGTGCTGAAGCGGTGCTTGGCCGAGGTAAGGGAATGGATGAGGGCCAATAAACTGAAACTCAACCCAGACAAGACGGAGGTCCTGTTGGTTGGCGGATCGGGTTTCGGAGAGGGTGGATTTGACCTGGTCCTGAATGGTGCAACACTCCCTCTTAGGGATAAGGTCCGCAGCTTAGGTGTACTCCTCGACCCGGAGCTTTCTTTGGAAGCTCAGGTGACAGCGGTAGCGAGGAAAGCCTTCCTTCAGCTTCGGCTGATTAATCAGCTGGGCCCCTACCTGGAGTACGACTGCCTGGCGACGGTGACACACGCGCTGGTGACTTCCCGCCTAGACTTCTGTAACGCGCTTTACGTGGGGCTTCCCCTGAAGACAGTCCGAACACTTCAATTGGTGCAAAATAGAGCTGCCAGGTTGCTGACGGGGACGGGGTGTTATGCTCACATGACTCCAGTCCTCCATCAGCTTCACTGGCTTCCCATTGAAGCCCGGGCCCAATTCAAAGTGTTGATTATGACCTACAAAGCCCTAAACGGCTTGGGTCCTGGCTACCTGAACGAGCGCTTACGTCCGTATATGCCCGACCGCCCTTTGAGATCTGCGGGAGAGTCCCTTCTCCGGGAACCCTCCATGAAAGAAATTAGGAGAGTAAGTACCCGGAGGAGGGCTTTCTCTGCGGTGGCGCCCAACCTATGGAATTCACTCCCCAAAGAGGTCCGCCTGGCACCGTCGTTACTGGTTTTTCGGCGCCAGGTAAAGACCTTTTTATTTAAACATCATTTCAATTGTTAAAACATATGATCTGGCCTGGGCAACTTCTTCTTCCTTCTCTTTCTCATCCTATATTTTTATTTTATACTGATAATTTTAATTTTGTATTTGTAAATCAATGTATTTTTTGTATTGTTATATTTAATGGTAATTTATTATGTACTATTGTATTTCAATGTATTTTATCATGTTGTAAGCCGCCCCGAGGTTTCGGCAAGGGGCGGCATAGAAATGTTATAATAATAATAATAATAATAATAATAATAATAATAATAATAATAAATAATAATTATCGCAATTATTTCTGCAGGTAGATACATCTGCTATGCAAATGCTATGAAACAGCTGTCCAGTTTTTTTCTCTCCACTTTTGGTCACCTTGCACCTTTCTCTTCCATCCTTCAGGTCAGTTCTGTTTTGTGTTGCCTTCGCTGTGACCCAGCTGAGTACCTTTGGCTGGGTCAGCTTTATAGATTCATTTTTCGGTCATGGCGGCAACGGCAACCACAACCACTGTTATCATAGGCTTTGTTTTTATTACACCAGCTGCCCTTGGAGTTTTACTGAAGAGCGCCATAAAAGTATTTTAAAGAAAATACACTGTGATTGAATGAAGGGAGTTGCTTGGGTCGTGGGGAGGAAATGCCAGAAAAGCGGAGTGGAGGAGCAGCAGCTACAGTTGTGAGTGAGTTCTTCAAGGTTCGCCCTGGTTCTCTTACTCATTCCATCCCTAGCCTGAATTCCCGCTTGCAAGTTAGTAAACTCTAGGCTCCTCTGATCTTTTAAACAAATTCTTGGCTTTCCATGAGCTACATTACATCAACCGTTTAACCGTAGAGTTCCCTCAAATGTGTGTGTGTGTGCAGAGAGAGAGAGAGATTGGGAAAGGAAACATTGGAATTGTCACTCCATTTTAATGGGGTTGCAAATGGAACTGTAAGCTCATACCCTTCCTGGAGTATCATTCCCTTTGGCAACTCGACCCAACTGCATTTCTCTTGGTTAGCATTCTTTAATGCACTGCAAAGCGCCCACACACATTAATTGCAGGGTGTATGTGCCGGACTTCACTAGACAGCTGCACAGAACAGTTGGTCCATAACAGCATCCATCTCTCTCAGTTCTTTGGCAGGAAAATTCCTTGGTTCCCCAAAATAATGTGAACTACAGGCACTTCGGGTTCCTGTAATTGAAGTGTGCATAGACACAGAGTCAGCTGTTTGACACAACTGGAAATAGAATTCTTTACTTTCCTCGGTAATTTGAGCGTATTTTAAGGCACTAGACACATGGGGTTAACCCTTTCCTTCTCAGTAGGGCTGAGCAGTGATGGCTTAACTTGTGCTATGTTAAACTTTGGGTCAACAAGCCCCTCCCATTTTCAACGGATTTCTGTACTTGTTGCAAGCTTGTTCGTGCCGTGCGGATGACATTCTTTCTTAGAAGTCTTCCCCATGTTCTTCATGCCCTTCCACTCCTCAGCTTTATTTCCCCACACTAATATGTGCAATTGGAAATGATGCAGCATGTGAATCTACCCTGACCTCATTCGTGTAATGAGATGACGATGGTACTTGCATCTGGGGCATCACAGATGCCTGTTGACCAAAGCACCTGGGTCATCACAGCCAATCTGCTCAAAAGCTACTGCGGGGGGGCTTGTTGTTTTAGGGGCTTGATCCTTGCTTGCAGCACATGTTCCTGGCCCTCCATGGAAAGCTTATAACTACTAGAAGAGTCCTACAGTATCTCCCCTTAGTCTTCCTTTCCCAAGGCTAAACATGCCCACTCCTTCCAGTCCCTCCTTTCAGGGCTTTGTTTCCAGTCCCCAGATTATATTTGTGGCTCTCCCCTGGACCTTTTCCAGTTTCTCTGCACCAGCTGGATGTGGCAGTCAAGATGAAGCCTAACCAGGGGAACTCTTAGTGATCTGGGATCAATCCTTCTTCTTTCTCCCCATCTCCTTCTCCCCACTTCCCCTTCCCCTCCCATTGCATGCATATCCCATGCTTTTCCCTACTTTCAAGGAACCCAAGATGGCCTACGTAGGTCTCACAGTTTTACATAGTACATAATGCAGCTCAAAATAGCATCTCTCTCTCTCTCTCTCTCTTTCTTGCAGCTACATCACAGTGTTGATCCCATGCTCAGTGACATCTTTATATATTCCTTTAAGATGAACCCTCCACTGGGAAGCACAAAAAACCATCCCCCCTCCCCAATTTCCCAGGTTGTCTCATCCCTGGGAGTTCTGAAGATGTACATTTCTTGTTTAATGATATTGGGAAGCTGCTGTATGTGAAGGATGGAAGTAAAGTTATCCATTATGTAAATAACTGTCAAGTGGTACATTACAGACTGAACAAACCTACTCGGCGTGTGATTAAGGCAGTGTGATTAAAGACATCAATGACTTTGGCGTACCTTTGTGTTAAAAGGAAGTGGTTTAAGACTAGAGCCTCCGACATAATTTTGAGGGGCTTTTAAAGTGCATTTGCCAAGTCCACCATTTTCTCACCACCTCTCTCTCTCTCTCTCTCTCTCTCTCTCTCTCTCTCTCT
>NW_025335606.1:1311028-1325440 GCF_004798865.1 Varanus komodoensis
CTCTCTCTCTCTCTCTCTCTCTCTCTCTCTCTCCCTCTCTCTCTCTACTCCCCCCGCCTTTCTTTCTATGTTTAGATCCCTTGAATGGGAAGAACAAAAACCCCCTGAGGGACAACTTGAAAGAGGTGTTTTCTTACCTTCGCACATGCTGTGCACTGAAAAGGGTGAAGGGGGTGGCGAGATAATGCACACCTTAAAGGAGGGGGCCATTATGAAAAGCTTTTTAAGAGGATTTTCAAAGCTCTGATTTATTTACTTCATTTCCCCTTTTTGTTTATTTATGAATCAGCAAATGGAAATAATTTGGCTTGATCAAAGAAGCTGCAATGCAGAGCAGGAGGTCACTGTGCCAATTCAAGACATGCGTGGGTTTTATTTTGCTTTTGGTGCTTTGGTTTAAGAGGAAGAGGGGTTCACGTATGAGGGGAAGAGAGCTTGCAAGGGGCACTCAGCAAAGTGGGAATAGGTTGCCTCCACTTGTGTCCATGGAACAAACTGGAAGGGACTTCAGCATCCCGGCTCTTCCCAGTGGATCCAGGCCTGACACAGTTTTGCAAAGAGTTCCAGGTTCCCAGATGAGGATCTTGCAATTCTCGGGAAGCAGCACTTGCTTTGTGAGACTCCGTGCAAATTTGAAATGCTCACCCAAGGCTTCTTTACTAAAAATAAGAGCTTTAAGCAAAAGCATGCCGGAAATTTGGCATGGTTTGGACCCTCCTTTTGCCTCTCAGCCCTGCCCAGTGCTAGAATTGGTCCTTCCAAAGCTTCCGTGATACGGAGCAGAAACTTTTTCACCTCTGACTGGAGAGCTGACGAAGAGACAAAGGCAGTATCTCCGGCTATTCTATCTTGAATTCCATTCATTTCAATGGCAGTTTGACTAGGCAGAAATGTTTATCAGTGCCAATGAGCAATTCCATCACCAGCCACAGAAAAGCTTGGAGAAGGGACTTGAAAAGGGGATTAAAGGGAGTTTAATAAAAATGTATAGGATGAATATATTTTCTGCTCCTCTGTACAAGATGAAACCCTCAGCAGGCCCTTCAACATGGCACAGCCCTGATTCTAACCCCCTCCCCCCGGTGCCCCCCCCCCCCCCGGTGCTGCCGCCTCCCGATTCCTGCCTACAGCTGAAGTCTAGAGCTTTCCAAGCAGGCTTCATGTCATGTGTGTTCCTGCGGAATGTTCTCCCATGTGTGCCCCCTCCAGATGAAAATTGTGGCAATCTTGAGAGGAGTTTTATAAATGAACCTGTTTACGCATTTTTACTGCTTCTGTAATGTATTTAGTGCACGCATCCATTCATTTATATTGTCTTGATATTGTATTTTGTGCATCTCTTATGGAAACCACACGGATCTGATGGTATCAATTGGTATATAAATAGTTCCAATAAAAGCTAATAAATCAAAGAGGCCTGCAAGAAAAAGGAAGCACATGTTCCATGCATGGTTAAGCAGGGGGTGCCTCCAAAGGAGTCGGGGGAAACTCAGAGAGCACCCCTTGACCTTGCAGTCCCGGAGCAGAGAAAGGCTTGAATGCAACAAAGCATCAGATGGCAGAAGCGAAGTGGCTTTATCATCAGGCCTTGTTGTAATTAAAATGATCAAGGAATTGGCAACAGCACAAAGTGATCGGTACAGAAAAATAACCGAGGAAAAGCAACAACGAAGTGCCATCATCAGATGCTCCGGCAAGAGTCCTTTTGGGCACATTTTATGAATATTCCTGACCTGAATCACACTCAGCATTCCTCTGATTGAGTCCACCATGTTATTTATTTATTGAGTTATTTGTCTAAAGCTTTTACATACCGTCCTTCACTAAAAGTCCCAGATGGTAGCGCAATAAAATAAAAGTACAGCATCAAACGACATAATTCAAATGAAAAGCCTTCTTAAAACACTTTAATATTGGGAATGTAAAAGGGGTTTGGCCTGGGACGGGAATGCAAAAAATGTGTTGGCACCAGGAAAACCTCTTTGGGGAGCATATTCCATAACCGGGATGCCACCACCGAGAAGGCCCTTCTCCGGGTTGCCACTCTCCTAATCTTCAAAGAGGGCTCCAGAAGAAGGACATCTGACCCAGATCTTAGGGGGTGGGCAGGTATATATGGAAGGCGGCACTCCTTCAAATATCCATGTCCTAAGCCACTTAGGGCTTTATAAGTCTTCACTAGCACCTTAAATGAGCACTGAAGAATTGAGGCCTTTGGATTGTGGTGCTGGAGAAGATGCCTGCGAGTCCCTTGGACCGCAAGGTGATCAAACCGGTCAGTCCTAGAGGAGATCAACTCTGACTGCTCTTCAGAAGGCCAGATACTGAAGATGAAACTCAAGTACTTTGTCCACCTAATGAGAAGGAAGGACTCCCTGGAGAAGAGCCTGATGCTGGGAACAATAGATGGCAAAAGAAGAAGGGGAGGGCAGAGGATGAGGAGGCTGGATGGAGTCACTGAAGCAGTCAGTGTGAACTTAAGTGACTCCAGGGGATGGTGGAGGACACAAAGGCCTGGAGGAGTGTTGTCCACTAGCAAGCAAGCAAGCAAGCAAGCAAGCAAGCAAGCAAGCAAGCAAGCTCCATAAATGTTGGCACCAAAGACTGAGTGAACACATCAGCTTTGCAGATGTGTTCTTCTCCACCACGACACAGAAAAAGTGTGCCGGCATCACAACAATGGCACAGACAACAATGATGCAACTGTGTCTGGGCTTCAGCCATCTCTACAGATGGGGTTTAACTCCTCGTACACTGGACGCAACTGGGGATCTTGGAGAAATCTGTGACGGCCTCAAAAGAGTTCAGGACCATCCCACTAATTGCACAGCAGGGTAGTGTTCCCCAGGTGGCACAAAATCTGCTCGCATGCAGACCGGTGTTTTACACTTTGGAATTGCATAAACTTGGATCACAGCAAAACATATGAAAACTGGGAAAGTACTAACGAAAATGCACTTTTTTCTTTCATAGGATAAAGGCATGAAAATGTGCATGCGGTTGTCTTGCACATTCGGGGATTGCCAGCTCCCTTGTGCCTGGTCAGGGGGTGGTGTGAAATCGTGGAGTCAATGGGACGTGGACATAGTTTGGAAATGCTTCAGATACGGCTTCACTGAACACAACGCCATCCTGCTCACAACGCCACTCTCTTTTCTACCAGCGTTTCTTCATTGAATCTACCAGTCCTGCCAATGCCCTGCGCTTTGACCACTCCAGGTTTTGAAAGCTGTTGAGCAAAAAGCCATCAGTGCTCCTCTCCTTCAGTGGCCCTGCATCCTCATCCTCATCACCACCAGCTGCCATGGCTTCTTGTCCTCTGTTTCACCAGTGGTGCGGTTTTCTTGCCTGATGGGCAGTGAGCCGGTGAGCCTGTAACCCCTCCTGTTCCACCTTCTCACAAATGTTGTCTGTAGGAGGCAGGTGCACAGCAGGTGTGAAAAAGGGCAGAGGAGGAGAAACACGCCGGAGCCTTTGCTCACGTGTGGGCTTCTAGTTGCTGCTCATCCATGCCTACCTTAGATGCCAGTCCTGGTTCTGCTGGTCCATATTTCATGCCAGTGGCATAGTTTGAGGAGTACTTCCAGCAACTCCTATAGCATCTCAGCTGGAGGAAGTGAAGTACAGAAATTGCCCTCTAATTGCTTTATCTGTGGAAGGAAAAACAAACTAGCACATCCTAGTTTCTACAATGCGCACAATGGCTTTATGAAGCCAAATTACTTCTCACCATGTGTGTTTTAACTAATCCTCTGGAAAAGGAGAAGAGAGGACTGAACATTTCTGTACATCTCACGCCACCTGCTCCCCATCCCGGAGCCTGTAAATGGCTGCAACTTTGAAGACAGCCTTGGGAGAGTCTGAAAAATACCAAAATATGGAAGATCTGAAACCCGGGGGGCGGGGGGGTCCACTGTCCCATTGATATTCGCTTTCGTTTACTCTCCTGTTTCACTTTCAACAACTGGATGCAGCCACACAGTCCGGTTATTTTGAAAAAGTTGCATGGTCCACTATTCCTACGTATCTTGTACGGATCTACACAAACTGTGAGTGTTGGTACCTGCAATTGTTCATGGTCTGTGGTTTGAATTGTTAGATTTCCTGGGTTTTGGGGTCATGTTATGAGCTGCCTTGGGCACAGTTAAAGACATGGAAGATGAGCAAAAGGAGGAATGGATGAAGAACGGTGGTTCCTCAGGCCTCCAGGCGTCCTCTGTGGGTCACCAGATTGTTCGCAGTCCCGGCAGTGAGGTCCTCCAATCCCAGACTCTGTGCTGTCCCCATCACAGTACACATGGCACAAACTGCTGTCTGGATGCAGGGAGGGGAGGATGCTGGGGCCGTCTGCCTTCAGAAGTCCTCTCAGAGTCGCAGCCTTCTTCTGTCCCTCTCCCTGACAAAAATGGCCATCTGGAGAAAATGCATGGGCCAAGGTGCAGCGATGATGGGGACTGTGGGAACCGCTGTGCCTCAGTCCTGCCACTGAAACCTCAGAGGCCTCCAGGTTCAGAGCCTTCCGTGCATCTGGGCAGGGTTGGTGGCAGGGAATAGAGTGCAACTTCCTTCTAGGGATTCAGCTTAATTGCATTTTGCTTTGCAAAGCACCTGAAACTGAACTTTTCACAACCCGTCCAAATCACAAGAGGTGGTAGTTCCTCTATCCTCCTCACTAGTCAGACCTCACCTGGAATACTGTGGCCAGTTCTGGGTACCAGGATTTAAGAAAGATGCAGGGAAATTAGAAAGGGTTCAGCAGAGGGCAACAAAAATGATCCAGGGTTTGGAACCCTGCCCTGTGAGGAGGGATTGAGAGAACTGGGCGTGTTCATCCTTGAGAAGAGAAGGCTGAGGGGGGACATGGTATCCCTTTAGAAGTACCTCAAAGGCTGTCACAAAAAGGAAGGTCAAGACCTCTTCTTGCTGATGCCAGAGTGCAGGACATGGAATAATCAAGTCAAGCTGCAACAACCCAGATTCAGGCTGGACATCAGGAGAAGCTTCCTCACAGTCAGAGCAAGACAACAGTGGAACCAGCTGCCTGGAGAGGTGGGGGGCTGTCCCACACTGGAGACATTCAAGAAGAAACTGGACAGCCCTCCGAGTGGGATGGTGTGACTTGGTGTCCTGAAACAGCAGGGGTTGGACTCAATGGCCTTCTTGCCCCTTCCAACTCTACTATTCTATGATTCTATGAACCCCAAATCTGGATCCGAGTGTGTTTTAATTAAGAAAAGAACTTCATATTTTCCTGATCTTGTGCTTTCATTTGAACATCCTGTGTGTTTAACTATTTGGGGGGGAAACACATGCAAGCTGAAATTTGCATTTTCAGAAACAGTACTTGTTTTCTCATTTTAGTCAAAGAAGGGTAAGTGCATCATTTTGAAAATGTGCTCCCAATATTCATGGCCCCCTCTCAAATTTGCACTTTTCCTCATTATATGGCTCCCTTTTCCAAAAAAAGGAGGGTCTGTTTACTCTTAAAAGACACAAAGAAAACCAGGAGTAAACCAGACTGAGCTTTGAAGTGACATTTGGAGAACTTCTGTGAGCAGGATCATTCCAGGTTTTCCCATTCCTAGTTAATGCTTACAAAACATCATTTGGTAAAGCAACTCTCCCCACACACATACAATGACATATATAAATCAATTCAAAGTGGAGATATAAGAAGAATTCTCATTCTCATTAACCAGGTTCCAAGCAGACAAATTTCAGTCTCGGTGGAACTAGCCCTGAAGAAGACACTGATTGCTCTTCAAGTCTGTGTGCAGGAAGACTAGCCTTTCATTTTGTTTACCAGTTCCACAGGATGGCAGATATTCCTTTGAAATGTTAGAGATTTTCCATGCAACTGCTAGTAGATATCCCAAGGGGACTCCAAAAATGTCACCCACTGCATGGGGAGATGGAGCAAGCACGCCCGTCTTCTCCCCAGTGCTCTTGGCCTTTCCAGTCAAGGCAGGAGACAGAAGATGAAAACAGTCTCCGTCTCTCAGATCATGGAGGAAAGTGTTTTCTCTCCTCCCTGTTTGCTGACTGTCTGCAATCATTAATACTTAATGTATCTCTGGCAGTGCCCCTTTCTTGATTATCCTTTAATAATCCTGATGTCACAAATGGTTACCTGGGAACACTTATAATGCTTTTCTTCTTCCTCGTCTCTATTAATGCTAAGGGAAACATCACTATTACAATCATCCTTTTAATCACAACTCATCATATTTCTCCAACTCAGAAGCAAGACATGTTCTTACACCTCCTTTCTATTCCATGAATCTGATGCAATGTCAGGATGCACCAAGATATCTGACCCACAGATCTTTTGGATTTGTTATTATTATCATCATTTCTGTACTGCCCCATACCCAAAGTTCTCTGGACAGTTTCTGGCATTAGATATTACCCTTCCCCAATCTGCTGATCTCCAGATGGTCCTGGATTTCACTTCCCATCATCCACAACCAACATATCTTAGGACTGTTGGAGCTACAGTCCCAAACATCTAGAAGGAACCTGGTTGAAGAAAGGCATTCTGTATATTTCAGTTTCTAATAGACTTGCTTCTGGTTTAAGTGGGCACCCACAGGATGAAAACCGGAGAGGTACATGGTAGATTTTCCTTCTAACATGGAATAAAAAGGGTAAAACATATGTTTGAAAACAGAGCTAATCATTTTAATAAGCTTCTGATGTCAGCACAAGTAAGGGAAGCTCTAAAATAATATTAGAAAGGACAGAAGTGGTTCAAGAATATGGAACTGAACTCCTGTGCTTAGAAAGCTATGATGAGAAATATCTGACATCAAGAACCCCGTTCAGGCATTACTGACCTGGTTCGCCTGCACGTGAGAGCTCCACCTCTGATATTATGGGTGGTTTCTTGGCCTTACAGATGCTCATGTGTAGGGTTCCACTCCATCCAGGAGTTCACGTATGCAACGGGAGCGCAAAGTCTCAGAATCAACATTGCATGGCAAGGCTGCATGGTGCAGTCCAGGTCACATGCATAGGCTGGCAGGTTTTACACAACTGAAAAGGGCTCTTGTGTAGGTGAATGTAGAATCAAAATGTAGAATCAGCATGAAAAAAAACTATTATTATTCCTATGCTTCTTTCCCCTATTGTGAGGATCCCAAGCCAGCTTTCATTGATCTGTTGTACCCTCACGGCAAGAGTCCTGTGAGAAAGGTTAAGCCGAGAGTGACATCCTGAGCCCAAGTCACCAAGTGACCTTCATGGCTGATTGAGGACTAGATCGCGCAGCTCCAAGCTCTCCAGCCTCCGTTCTCACCACCTCACCATACCGGCTCTCAGTTACCCAGTTACGATGCAAGACCCTTTCCCAACAACACCACCGACAAAGCAAAAAACACCGGTCTTTGAAAATGCCGAAAGAATGGAAGCTGAAAAAATAAAAAGTCAGGCCAAGTCCATCCAGCTCAGTATACTTGTTCAGAGAGTGGCCAAACAGCTGCCCACAGAGGCATAAATGCTCCAGCACCTCTCCACGCAGGTTCGCCAGCAACCAGCACACTTCCTCTGCTATTAGAGTAGAGTATAACCATCAAGATGGATAGCCATGAATAGGCTTCTGCTCCATGAATTTCTCCGATTCCATTTGAAGGCCATCTTAATTGGTGGAGATCACAATGTCCTGTATTAGCGAATTCCATAGCTGAAGTAGGGGTTGTGTAAGAAGTCCTTCCAGTGATCTATCCCGAGCCTCCCACCAAACAGCTTCACAAAGCAATCCTGGTTCTACCATTTGTAAACCGTTCTGAGAGCCATGTGCTGAAAGAATGGTGTATAAACATCTTTACTAAATAAACAAAAGGGTTCATATGAGCGCACTAATGAATGCAGGCTTTTAAATTTATTTTTAAAGTGAATATTGGTTCAGATGATACTTTAGTTCTGGCAGAAAACAGCAATACATTGAAATAATTCCTGATGAAAGGGAAAGGAGAACATGCAAAATCAGGACTGTAGTTGAACATGTGGAAAACAAAAATTATAGCTACAGAAGAATTCTACAACGTCCGTGTCAATAGTGAAGAAGGAGAAATTGTGAAAGATTTTGCATACCTTGATTCAGCCATCAATCTGAATGGAGACAGAAGCCATGAAATTAGAATATGAAAACTTAGAAGGGGAGCCATGAGAGAACTAGAAAAACCCATCAAGTGAAAAGATGTTTCACTGGAGGCCAAGGCCAAGATCATCCACAGTACTGTATTTCCAGTCACCATGTATTGGTGTGAAAGCTGGACAGAGAAGAAACTTGAGAAGATAATGCATGCATTCAAAACATGGCCTGGAAAACACCTTTGGGAAAGTCTTGGGCTTACAGAAGGATGAGCAAGTGGAGGCTAGATCAAATCAAACCAGATCTCCTTCTGGAAGCAAAACTGGGGCTGTTGTACTCCAAGACCACATGCCAGGGCTACACTCCCTGGAGAAGACAATCATGCTACGGAACGTCAAGGGCAGAAGAAGGAGAGACAGTCCAAGGACAAAACTGATGGATTCCATAGCTTCAGATTCAGCTTCAGCTCACCCACCTGCAATATGGAATAATATTACTGGACTACCTTAGAAGTTTATCATGCAGCTTTACAAGAAAAAGGCCATCAGGTCCTTTGGATAGCATTCAGAAATGTTGTACAACTGGTGATCATTATTACTGTTGTTATCGTTATCACTACCACTGCTACTGCATAGTGGGTTGAGTCCAGGTTAGTGCTGTGACATTCCCCCCTTCCCACACCAGCCCTTCAAGGTCCTGGAAATACTATACGGGGAGTCAGGATAATTGTTAAACAGCGCCAATGGTGGGGTGTCCCCAAGAGCCACAGATGTGACCTTTCTCTTATGGTTCCCTTCTCATGGAAGTTCATTTCTCTTACAGAAGTCAAATCATTTTGAAGCATTGGACAGTTCTACCAACCAGTCACTTGCAGAGCAAAGGACAGAGTTGGATCAGAAAAGCAAATTTAAACTTTTTTTCCCCTGCCAACTTGCTTAGCATCCCACTGGGATGAACTCAGAATGAACCTGAAGAGAATGATTTTTGGTAAAGTTCAGAAGTTCATTTCACTTTTTATTTCACATATTGTTCCCAATTCCGTGCCTCTCAGCGTCAAGTATTTGAACATGAAATTCTCCAGAAGATCAGATGTTACAAGGCTAAAAGCAAGGCTAAGGGAAAGGACGGCTGGAAATTAGGAATTTAGGAGTGCAATTTAAAGCAAGTTTAGAAAGGAACAAAGTCCCATCCTCAAGAATGTGCGGTAGTCGTGTTTATCCAGCAGTTTATTCCATGTTTATTCAGTTTATTCCATGTGTATGAATATTTTGTGGCGCAGTTCTAATCATTTCAATCCTTTCCACAGTGTGAAATTCCATAACCCAGACCCTGTTTTACCAGCCTGTCTGAACCCTCTGCCTTCATCCCATATGTTTGTGTAGCTTGGCTCACATCGCAATGTTTACGTCGTCGTCGTTACATGCCATGAAGTTATCACTGACTAATGATGACCTTATGAATGATGACCCTACAAAACATCTTTTCCTCAATAACCCTGCTCAGATCTTCTAAACTCAATGCTGTGGCTTCCTTTATGGGATCCATTCAACTCATATTTGGTCTTCTTGGCCTCCAACTTACCCTACTATCATCGTCTTCTCCAATGGATCATGCCTACTCAAGTTGTGCCCATGAAGTACAACAGTCTCAGTTTCATCATTTTTGCTTCCAGGGAATGTTCTGGCTTAAGTTGATCAACTGACACAAAAGGAAACCTACACGCCAGTCCTTCTAGGATATTGTCAAAACCTGACTCATCAAAAATGGCCCCAAATACCAGCTTCCTGTCTGTTACAGTTTTGTTTCTGATATCCCTGGAGTAATAAATTAGATCCAGATTTGCTGAAGAATAGTTTTGTGGGGTACTTTTATATCCCAAACAAAGGCACGAAAGGAGATTAAGCATGGATTATCTCGATCACTTTTGAAAGCGAACAGGCTGAGCTTAAACTGCCAACAAGCAGAATGAAGAGCTGTTGTGGCAGGGGTGGGGGGATGATGCTGTTTTAAGTTCAGCTGACTAAACTATTGCAGTGCTGATTGAAAGTCAACGTTCAGGTCAAACACTGATTTGCAGACTGTATTGTTATGCATAGCCTTAGGAAGAGTAAATCTTAAATTAGCTTCAAATTAAATTTTAAATCCTAGCTGAAACCTGAAAACCATTCACATGCTGATATAAAACTTTGGGGGGAAATATTCAGCCAAAGACCTTTCATATGCAACATTGGCCTTGCTTGAGACACTTCTTTCTGGGGTCAGAAATGACCCCCTTCTGCAACTAGTGCTAGGATTCATTTTGATGCAGAATGAAGAATGAAGACTTACAAGATCCAGCTATGTCAGTAAGGCAATTTTCAGTTTGGGACCAGAAGGAAAAGTATTCTGTCTATTCTGTTTTGAACTATGATGGTTCAATACAATATGCATCTCCTCAGTAGCAAAGCCCACTGAGTTCAGCAGGATTTACTCCCTGGGTTGCATGTCAAGGATTGCAGTCCCAAATGATTCCCATTCTAAGTTATTAACTCCAATACCTGGGGACCCTGATGCAGGTAGAAAAGAATAAAGAGGAGGAGGAGGAGGAGGAAAAATGCCTCAGAACTACCTAATGACAGGGGAACAAGTCATACTAGTTCATGTTTTTGACAGATGGGTAGAAACAGGCATCTAAATCAAAATTATAGTGTAAATTGACTCCTGTTCTCTCTCGTTTTGTGTAATAGAGCTGGACAGCTTACAATGCTGCAGAGGAATGAGCATTAAATTACCATCTACCATTTCTAGACAAAAGATGCCTTAGGAAATGCACTTTGTTGTTTTGCATTTAGGAACATGTAGTCAAGCTCTAGAATGGGTCATTAAACACACACACACACACACACACACACACACACACACACACACCGTTTTTACCTTTCACTTTCAGTGTGTTCAAAGCCCTTCACTTACCAGGTCATATTGTAATCATTGCAACAGGCCTGCAAATTATATTGGCACTGCTTTCCTTGAGAATGACTTGTGAAGTGTCAGGCGCTGAAACATTTCATGCCTTGGTCACATTTGGAGCTTAGCTTCCTTTCTTTCTATGCTTGTAACAACCATGTAAAGGAGATCAGCTTGGGGAACAAAGCATTGGACCTGAGGCTGCAAAGGAGCTCCGTTCTAGGCATTTGAACCCAGGGCTCCCCATTCTGAGTCCAATATCCACCACACCACAGACCCCAAGAGAGACGGCAAAGGCAGGAAAATTCTCTTTACTGGGGCTTAACAGTGGTCCTATCACTTCCTGGAAAATAGATGGGAAAGAAATGGAGGTAGTGACAGATTTTATTTTCCTGGGCTGCAAGATCACCGCAGACGGGGACTGCAGCCAGGAAATTAAAAGACGCTTGCTCCTGGGGAGGAAAATGATGGCAAATCTAGACAGCATACTAAAAAGCAGAGACATCACCCTGCCGACAAAAGTGCGTATAGTCAAGGCTAAGGTTTTCCAGGTTGCTATGTATGGTTGTGAAAGTTGGACCATAAGGAAGGCTGAGCACCAAACAATTGAGGCCTTTGAACTGTGGTGCTGGAGGAGACTCCTGTGAGTCCCTTGGACTGCAAGGCGATCAAACCAGTCAGTCCTAGAGGAGATCAACCCTGGCTGCTCTTCAGAAGGCCAGATGCTGAAGATGAAACTCAAATACTTTGACCACCTAATGGGAAGGAAGGACTCCCTGGAGAAGAGCCTAATGCTGGGAACAATTGATGGCAAAAGAAGAAGGGGGCGGCAGAGGATGAGGTGCCTGAATGGGGTCACTGGGGCGGTGGGTGTGGGCTTGGGTGGACTCCGGGGGATGGTGGAGGACAGGAAGGCCTGGGGGAATGTTGTCCATGGGGTCACGATGGGTCAGACACGACTTCGTGACTAACAACAACAAACAACACTAGTAGACTTAGAACGATAGAAGTGGAGCCTACAGTGGAGAGACTTTGCCATAACAGTGTCATTCTCCAGAACAAGTGTGTACGTGATGCAGGCCTTGGTAGAAGACAGTGGGATACCTAAAGAATAATCCACAGATAGACAGACAGATAGATGTATGTGTGTAGCTGGGTGCACACAGACACACACCCGGAGTGTTGTGATTATTCAGCCAGAAATGGTGAATCTATGTGAGCATTCAAGTTGCACAACACTATGTGACTTCAGGGCGATGAACCATCTATGCATTGTTGCCTGGTATAGAATACTGTACAGACCTCTACCTCTCGAGCGTGGTGGTGGAATCCTTTGCATCTCCATCGCTGAGTGTATAAGCAACTCTGAGCTTGGAGGTGGGGACCTTCACACTGAAAGAAGAATGTCTCCTGGGTCGTAAGAGCGAAGCCAGAAAACAGGGCTAAGGAGTGCTTCCGGAGGTGTTGAGGTGCAGCTCAACATGTAAACAACCCACACGTTCACGGGCAATAAAACTAAAGTCCTTTATTGCTACTTGTCTACAAGATTTATAGCTCAATAGATAAGCTCTTCTGTTGAGGTCTTTGGAAAGCAGATGTTAATCCTCTAGTGGTGTCTCTCCCCAAGCCCACATGGGACTAGCTCTCTTGGTCCCGCCTTTCATCCGCTGACATAACAAGGCCCGCCTTTGCTCGTATCTTCTCAGACTTCTACGACTGGTTGCTAGGGAAAAGTCTATTACGCCCCCTGCGTCTCCTGGGTCATGTGCAGGAAGTTCAGCGTCAGTGGGAGGAGGGACAGCCCACTCTGACTCTCTGAGTAGAACTGGCGGCGTCTTTTCCTTCGGGGCTCTCTTGCTTGGATGTGGGCTCGGGTGTTTGCTCAATGGGCAGGGAGTCTGGCGGAGCTGCAGCCATCTGCTCAATCACCCCTAAGCCAGGTTGCGGGGTTGGCTTTTGGATACAGGGTCCCAAGCACAAGACCTCCTCGTGAGGTGCTGCCTCTGTCGGGGCTTCAGGCACGACAGGAGGACAGGAGACGACAAGAGACAATGTATCTGGGTCACACCTGAGCCTCTTTCTTCCCACCATGAAGCACCATAGCAAGATGGCCAAAATCAGCCATGCTTTTCAGGATAGGAGGCACCCAAAGGCCACCTTTGTCCCTGCACTTCTCCTGACCTAAAATCAAGAATCACAGAATCACAGGACTCCCAGTTGAACCATCTCTCTCAGATGGCAGCCTCTCTTTCTCCTGAATCCCTCCAGTGTGGGAGAGTCCACAACCTCTCTCTCCCACACTGGAGACATTCCAGGCGAATCTGGGCAGCGGTAAACTGGTGTCCGGCAACAGCAGCGGATTGGACCTGACAGCCTTCATGGCCCCTTCCAACTCTACTTTTCTATGATTCTATTAGCCTCCCTAGGTCATTGTTTCCATTGTCATACTGCAGGAAGTTCTTCCTGATCTCCAGCCAGAACCTGGCTTCCTACAACTTTAGCCCATTATTCCATGACCTGTACTCTGAGATGATTGAGAAGAGATCCTGCCTCTCCTCTGTGACAGATTTCAAGCATTTCTTTGCATAGGATGCTCATCACCCTTTGAGCTTAGAGGGTCATAGAACAGTGGAGTTGAAAGGGGCCGTGAAGGCCATCGGGTCCACCCCCCTGTTGTTGCAGGGCACCAAGTCACACCATCCCACTCAGAGGGCTGTCCAGTTTCTCCTTGAATGTCTCCAGTGTGGGAGAGCCCACCACCTCTCCAGGCAGCTGGTTCCACTGTTGTATTGCTCTGACAGTGAGGAAGCTTCTTCTGATGTCCAGCCTGAATCTGGGTTGTCACAGCTTGAATTGATTATTCTGCATCCTGCACTCTGGCATCAGTGAGAAGAGATCTTGACCTTCCTCTTTGTGACAGCCTTGGAGGTACTTGTAGAAGGATATCATGTTCCCCCTCAGCCTTCTCTTCTCGAGGCTGAACATGCCCAATTCTCTCAGTCTCTCCTCATTGGGAACTGTTTCCAAACCCTGGATCATTTTTGCTGCCCTCCACTCAACTTTTTCTAATTTACCTGCATCTTTCTTAAATCTTGGAGCCCAGAACTGGACAGAGTATTCCATGTGAGGTCAGACTAGTGAGGAGTATAGAGGAACTACTACTTCTCATGATTTGGCAATATTACTTCTGCTAATGCATCCCAAAATAGCATTTGCCCTTTTGGCAGCTGCATCGCATTGTCGGCTCATGTTTAGCCCATTGCCCATGATTAGGCTGAGATGTTTCTCTATTTCAGTTCTGTTGAGCCACCTGTTCCCCATGGGTGGAATTATTATTATTATTATTATTATTATTATTATTATTATTATTATTA
>NW_025335606.1:1325540-1399681 GCF_004798865.1 Varanus komodoensis
GGACCTCTTTGGGGAGTGAATTCCATAGGTTGGGCGCCACCACAGAGAAAGCCCTCCTCTGGGTACTTACTCTCCTAATTTCTTTCATGGAGGGTTCCCGGAGAAGGGACTCTCCCGCAGATCTCAAAGGGCGGTCGGGCATATACGGACGTAAGCGCTCGTTCACTAGGTAGTGCCTTAAAATATGCAACCAGGAGGAATCTTGCGAGGTTACTGTAATTTGGCCACAACGCCATAAGTACCCTGCACTTCCGGTAGTCATGCACATTGAGTGGCGATCGCGTGGTGTCTGATCATGTTTGTTGGCATGGTCCCCCTATCACTGACATCCTGTCTAAAGGTTGCCCCACCCCCACACATGCATTCCTTCAGTTTAATGTATGCACCGAGGATGCAGGCTGACAAAATGCACACGTGTCTTTGCAACAGTTGGAACCATGTAAAAGCAAGAGGTTCGCTTCTTGCATGCGCATGGAATGTGTGTGGTTTTGCTGAGTCAGCAATGCATCATTTACATGCTGATTACATGTTTCTATTTCCATCGTTGTTGCTTTATTGTTTTAGTTTCCTGGTTCTGTTATTCTAATTGACTTCTCGCATCTCCCACTGGCTCATTTTTTAGAATCCTTGCATAAGTGTTGCAGTTTTCCCCAAATGGCTCCACATTCCATGAGTGATTCAAAATATTTTGGACAAATTTCACCATGGGTGTGACCCTTAGTGGAGGTCTTAAAGTGCCATTGTGTTGATGGACACCATTTTCTTTCTTCCAGAATGCCCTGGCCCAAGGAGTATTTTGAGGAAATGATGTATCCTTGATGAGTTTTCATAAATTTTCCTACCTGCTAATATTAATTCATCTGTGGAAAAAAGTGAATTGGAGAAGCATCTTCCATATGCAATTGTTTTTAATGCACACGCAATTTGAGTTGGATTATTGCTTTTGAGGACTTTCAATACTGGCCTAGATTTATTAAATTATATTGTATGCCACCTACAAACGATGGAGGAATGTTTCTTTTAATATCTGCAGATTGTTCTATCATCTGCTGTCCAATTAAAGAATCAGAATCACCTGATTTGGCAATTAAAGGTTTCTAATTGATTACACTAACAGCTTAATTGATAACATCAATTCAGTTGATTAATATTTGGGCTCCACAGCTCTTCTGTGCTTCTCTCTATAAACAGCTTGAAGGCAGTTATTTCCGGTATTCAACTGAGATTAGGATCAGTTTGTTTGGCCTTGTGCTGAGCCTATTCAGTCTTGGTGTCTGAATACATTTCAGAGTTTTCAGGAAAAATGAACAGGAATCCATTTGACCAAAAATCCTAAGCAGCACCAACAATCCCAAGTATTATGCAAGCTCTCAAACATTACTAAACCCCCAAGCATGGTTTAGTTTGAAGCTCTCATTTCTAGCAGCCTAGAGGAGCTAGAAATGAGTAAGCTAGAATGACCGGTAAGCAGAGGAGAGGAGCTAGGCTCTTTGGAAGCAAGCATGTCCATCTGGGTTAATCTCAGAGGGCCAGATGTAGATTAATGAGGTTCAACATCCTTGCATTAGACGATCAACAAAATGAAGGAGAGGAGCGACTCCAGGGAAGACCAATGAGGAGATATTGGATAGGACCACCTCAAAACTGTGCTTGAGACCCCATCCCTCTATTTCCAGTCACCCCTGAGTCAAATGCCTGGTGAGTCCAAGGAGGCAGAAAGGAATGAATACCTATGGCCTTCTTTCTTCACCTTCCACTCTGCTTTTGTAGTGTTTTTTGTTCACCCCGCCTGGATGGAGCAATATCCATTAATAATCCAACTTTCTTCCCCTGCCTTATTTAAAGAGACGGATTCTGTTTCTTCACCTGCGTCTGTGGACGCAGGGACACAGAAGAGGGCTATCTCTGAGTTTAGGCACGAGGGAAAAGTTATCTTGAGGCTGTCAAGGCCATTAACTTGGGGGAATTGATGACTCGGCATTCAGGTGCCGACTCATCAATCACAAAGAATCAATCCTCTCTCCCCAAGGAGTTAGCCATAGGCAAACATAATTCTGTCTCTGCTGCCACAGGCCTGATCGCTCTTGTCCCATTTATAGGGACTGTATTTGTTCTTATTTCAACATTGATTCACTCGGGGTGTTCTCCAGATTGCCTGGAGAAAGCAGCCAAAACTCAACTCTTTAGAAACAAAGACAAAGTCATCCTGAACAGCAAGCAAGGAAGAAACTAATCCACCCATGATGGAGAGGCTGGGCAGGATTGCAGAAAAATGGCACTGCGGTTGTCAAATTCTGTAAATCCTTCGCGTCCGAGATTGTGTCTCATTAATGAACCATTGTCTTGCTCAGAAAAAGCAGACGCAAGTTTTGGACCAGTTCCTATCTATGTAACCAGATGGGTTCACTTCGTAAATTCAATATATATCTATGTGACTTGATAAGGCTAGGTCAGCCACTGATCAGTCTGAGAAGAGGTGCTTCCTTTCTCGAGCTTCAAGCAACTAAATCAGCTTATTTAGACTTCTTGATTCCTCTTTGAAGTGACCTCTTGTAGGATTGTGTTAGCTGTGCAGGGGGATTAGGAAGAAACCAGGGATGGGTGAGAAAAATTTGTTCCAGCGACTTTAAAAATGGATTTACCCAGTTCACACCTTCCAGAATGCAATTTGTGCTCAGAAAGCCATACATTTCTGCGCTTGCAGTGGATTCTGCAAAACAAAATGTAAGTCTATGTGTGCATTCGGAGGAAATTGATATATTTTCAAAACATGCATGAATATGCTTTAGCTGATGGGAACTTGCATCCAGAAATGCAAGCAACTGAAACATGTTCAAAACTAATAAACAGATGTACATACTATGGGAAAAGAAACCCACACAGAATCCTTATGCATTTGCACATGGAAGGGGGGAAGATGCACACTGAACAGAGACAGAATTATCTTGGGGGTGAAAAAATTAAAATTTCAACCAATCAGGGCTGGGAGGGGGGAGATTCACTCTCCCCCAGGGAAAGCTTTCTTGGATTTTCTATTGCCATGACACAGCCCATGTTGTGGGGCCTCACAGTGTTCAAGCAGAGATGCTGCGTGACTCTGACCAGCACTCTCTGGAGGGGAGAACTGCAGGAAAGGCAGCCAGGTCAGCTGCTGGACAGCCAGAGGCCAGAGTAGGTCCTGTGCCTCTTCCAGAAACATTGGACAGGCTTCCTCTCTGATCTCAGCAACCAGTTCCTCTTGATGGCTGCAGAGCACTTCCAAAAAGTTGTCAGTGAAACTGTGGCTGGATAGTTTACAAGGCAGGTTCAGAGAGTGGCAACCAGAGGCAGGGACTTTTCTTTGGTGGCCCCCATCTTTGGAATAACCTCCCTGCA
The DNA here is from genome assembly GCF_004798865.1 of Varanus komodoensis. Classification (NCBI taxonomy): domain Eukaryota; kingdom Metazoa; phylum Chordata; class Lepidosauria; order Squamata; family Varanidae; genus Varanus; species Varanus komodoensis. The sequence continues at coordinate 1,328,916 of NW_025335606.1, forward strand.
GCAGCCTGCTTAGCACCAAATGCGCTATCTTTTCCGTGCCAGGTCAAGCCAGCCCTCTTTGCAGAGGTGTTTCAAGACCTCCCGGGGCATTCAGGGACCTGTCATGATGATCATTCAGGGACCTGTCAGATGCCTTTCATTTATTCCTGACCAGGTCTTTCTATTGCATTTTTGTCTTTTAATGATCTTTTATGCGTTTTAAATTTAATTTCTAATCCTTGTTATATTTTTAATCTATTGTATTCTATTTTATTTATTTATTTTTCAATTTATATCCTGCCTTTTTCTACAAAGGGCTCAAGACAGCTTACATCATTCTCCTCCTCCATCTTATCCCCACAACAACAACCCTGTGAGGTAGGTTGGGCTGAGAGCCTGTGACTGGCCCAACATCACCCAGTTGGCTCCATGGCTGAGCGGGGACTAGAACCCAGATTGCCTGAGTCCCAGTCCCATGCTCTTAAGCACTGCACCACACTGGCTCTCCAGTATTTTATTGTTTTCATACTTTTTTTGCAAACCTCCCAGAAAGCTTTGGCCATAGGGTGGAAAAGAAATGAAAAAAATCATCATCATCATCATCATCAAAACGGTTTACATAAGAAGGATTAACCAATAGCCCAGATAACATACAGTGTTGGGGGAGGGGGCGAGTGGAGAGAGAGAGAGAGAATTCTGTTTATAAAATGAAGACCAGATGGGCATCTGTGAATAAAGCAACGGATAGAAGCAAAGATGCTACCAAAACTTTCCAGGATCAGGTCTGGAAAGAAGTTTCAAGGACTTGTTGTGCTCATAGCAAAGAATGGAAGACACCACCCCCCTGCAATTCTTCTCTGGATTGAGTTAGTATCTGTCCCAGAGAAGAATTCATGCAGAGGGACCAGCATCATTCCAGGAGACATGCGTGGTGGTGGGTCCAAAAGGGTGGGGAGTTGATGACCAGCTCATGATCTGGAGAGGACAACAAAAAAAGGAATGCCCACCCTTGCAGTAGACAGAGCCTTTAAAGGCAGGAAATGAAATGAAATGAAATGAAACAGAAGGGTGGAGGGGAACCGTCACTGCAGCGGGAGTTCCTTCCGCTCTCCCCATGCCTGGACAAGTCTGGTTGGCCTTTCACCTGTTCAAGACCAGGAGAAACTCAGGTTGCAAGGAAGGGGGTCACCACAGTTCTGTTCAGACATAGGCTCTCCAGCAGTCCCTGATGGGTGAGGAGTATGGGCTTTGCAGTTTTCTCTTCCTTCCCATTCGATTGAGGAGGCAGGGGAAAGTACAAACTCCATCCTCCCCAGTAGGAACATATACTATTCAGGAAACCTAGAGGTATAATTTCCAGAAAGATACAGCTCCCCAAAGGCCTGTTCTAGTGGGTCCCTCTGACTGTTGGCCACACCACATCCTCTACAGACAGCCACGGTTTCAGTTTAGCAAGAGAACAGGAAAATGGAAGGGAAGAGCTACATGTTTCCTGTTGGGGGATTCTGCTCTCTCTCTCACACTCACACAAATTTGACGGCAAATGAAGCCAGGAAGTTAACAGATCACTACATGCAACATCATGGGATAAAGGGGGCGACCACTTACTCTTTCTCCCACTGTGCCCTGGCGCAGTTTGGTTCATTCGATACGCATGACTGTACAGCAGCAAGCACTTGAGAATATGGGGAAAGGCCCGTCTGGATCAGACAAAAAATCTGGATTGTCCAGCAACCTATTCACACGTTGAGCTTCCATCCCCTTTTGGGAAATACAACTCGTGCTTTAGCATCCCAGTGCAGCTGTGGGATGAATAGTTGGGTGTACACCCACCTTCTGCTTTGGCAAAGCTTGCACGGTGCCCTTTACAGAAAGGTGAGTCTCTTGCTGGACCGATGGAGAGCTGAGATGTGATGAATCGCGTTCAGCATATATGGATTAACCAGGTTTGCGATGTTAGGATAAGGCAGTCGTGCTCTGGGGATTTGGAGATACATTGGCTATGGGGAGCGGACGAGGCCTGAAATGGACAGGGAAGGCGGGAGGCTCACAAAGTGAGCAGTGCAGAAGGAAAGATGGTTCAAGGGTGCAGGAGAGAATGCTCCGCATCGTAAATGGTTAATGCTTATATGAGCCTCTTCTCTTTGGAAGATGTTCATAACTGTCTGGGAATATTGGTAGTTACAAAGATGGTTGTAATATTAACTCATACCCTATAAAAAGCCTTCATAGGGACAAGGAGCTCTGCAATCAATTTTATATGGATTTTGGATAGGGATCCCAAACCAAACTTTAGAACCATCAGGCATTTGCTCTCATTCCAGCCTCTAATGCACACAAGAGAAAGAGAGGGAGAGAAAGAGAGAGACCAATGAGGCAGAAAGCAAATCACATTGCTTCATCGGACGGTGACTGCAATTTATGACCTACCATCAAAGCCAGCAAAGAATGCTAAAATACAGTGGTCACGCCTAATAAAATACTAGGTACAGTCTAGAGATGGCCTGATAGTCTATATTCTTGGTTATGTAGAGATGAGTTTGGCTCCCTTCAGCAAAATTCAGAGGAATGGATTTGGCATATTCCACATTAACTAAGCAGATTCTGAAAAAAAAAACTGCAATCATATGTTCTGATTTGAAAGTTACATTTGAAAGTTGCATGCACATATATTTTCCTCTCACCTCCTCGGCAGTGTTCATCAATAATTGGCAAAGGCCTTGTGCGAGGTTCCCCCATCAGCTGTCTGACCCCTTGACCTTTCCTCAGAGTACCACCTTTCTGTCTGGGACAGTGATGTCCTCGGCTTTCCTGTGATGGTCCTCTTCACCAATGTCCCCATCGCCACTTCCTTCCGCTTCCCTTCTCATCACCTGACAATGCCTGCACTGGGTCTAGCATTTCATGATGGGACTTTCACCACCATAAGTTCGACTATCCATGAATGTTCTATGTCATCACAGAAGCTAAGCAAACGAATAAGGAGAGTCAGAGCTGGTGCTATTCAAGACTCATTAAACAAACAAGCACCCATGGAAAGAGGTGGGGACAGTTCCCCCAAAGTGCCCACAAGCATCTTGCATTAGGTCCAAGCTGTTCTGAAATGCTGGATTCAGTATGACAGTTCTCTCAGGATGGAACATCATCTTCTGTAGGATCCGAAGATGCCCAGCAGCACCGGAATGAAGAGTCCTTGGCTAAATGGGTGCTGGGCAAAGGATCACCTCCTATATCAAAAATTTGCGGCATGAAATATCATTATATCAAGCATTTGTAGTATGAACTACCCCATTAATATGCACGGGTCCCATTCCTGATGTGGCGCTTCAGTTACTTCCCCTTGTCTCCTCTGGGGCTGTCTCCTGTGGTTGGATGATCTGCTAAAGTCCCGGTGTGGTCTCTTGTTTCTCTGCCCATCATGATGGTGGGACAAGGGAGCTCATTTTTGCGGTGATCCCAACCGGTGAGTAAGCCATTGGCTGGAGTATGAATGGAGAACTCTAAGCCCTGTTGCAGCCTCTGCCTCCCAATCCCGCCTTGACCCCCTTGAAACTCCCTCCCTACCACTGTCTCTGTGGTTTTCATGCCTGGACCCCAGTCAGACTTCATCTGGAGTCCTGTATCCAGTTCTGGGCACCAAGATTTAAGAAAGAGGCAGGAAAATTAGAAAGGGTCCATAGGAGGGCAATGATCCGGGGTTTGGGAACACTTCCCTATGAGGAGAGACTGAGAGAATTGGGCATGTTTAGCCTTGAGAAGAGATGACTGAGGGGGGACATGGTATCCCTCTAGAAGTCCCTCAAAGAGGAAGGTCAAGATCCATCCTCGCTGATACCAGAGGGTAGGACACAGAATAATCAGTTCAAGTTGCGACAACCCAGATTCAGGCTGGACATCAGGAAAAGCTTCCTCACAGTCAGAGCAATACAGCAGTGGAACCAGCTGCCTGGAGAGGTGGTGGGCTCTCCCACACTGGAGACATTCAAGGAGAAACTGGGCAGCCCTCTGAGTGGGATGGTGTAACGGGGTGTCCTGAAACAGCAGGGGTTGGACTCGATGGCCTTCATGGCCCCTTCCAACTCTACTATTCTATGATTCGATGATATCCTACCACACAGTAAACCCCCAGTCATAAAAATTTTAGGCAGCAACTTGATCATAAAAAATGCAGAAATCTTGAGTAGAGTCACTTGCTCAGTGCTGTCCAGTCAAGTCCAAGTTGAGCCACTGATGTGACTTGAGTCGGACTTGGGAGTGAGTCAACTCAACTCGAGTCCCCAGCACTGGAAGTGGGGGTTTTGTCACGGCTGCCATTTTCTGAGTCCGCAAGACCCAGTGCAGCCGCTTGTGAGCCTGTGTAACTTTCTTGCCATTCCAGGTGTGCTCACTTACGTGCACCTCTTGGGATCCCCTGTACAAGTGAGGCAGGGAGACTTCTCACAAAGTTTCACTCAGCCAGTGGAGACACTCTGAATATGTGATCTTGGAGATTGGCTTTGACCAGACCTTCTTTAATAAAGGCTTGTATTTGGGGAGCTTTTATTGAATCGCTTTATAATTTTGGAGTGTCATACTGAGGAGCAAACATTTGAAACAGCAGCAGGCACAAGGAAGTTCTGCTTTGGTTACCATCCTCCTCACTCTCCATGCACAGAAGAATTTCATTTATTTTTCCCCAAGAATCTGAGGGATGCTTTATTTGTTTGGAGACAAGAAGGCCCTAATAAATTCCTCTGTGTGAGGTATTTAATTACATAATAATGTGTACACTAATCAGAGTAAATGTGTTTGTGAAAACACTTTGATATGGGAACAGTTAATCACCCAGGGCACTGCTTCTTAACACCACTTTGGAAGTTAACTTAATTAAATTAATTAGGACAAAGGGAAAAAAATGAACAGGTGATAGGTCCTCAATGGCCCAGAGTGAGTGGTTTTCCACCAATGCTAATGGAATCTCCCAAATCGCAAATATTTTCTTCTCCTGGTCTCCAAGACCTCTGTTTACAGCCATTCAGAAGGAGCCAGAGACCAAAAGTGTCTCCCTCTTCAGACTTAATAGTAGAACGATTTTCTCATTAGGAAGAATCAGGTAGTTTGTTCATGTTGTGTTTTTAAACACTGTTCACAAACATGGAAATTGCTGGTAAATAGAGTGCATTGCAGAAGAGGCTTGCCAGCCGCATCCTTCCGAACTTTGCTTCCCTCTGGCCATGGGTCCATCGAGACCAAAACCCAGTTCAGACACACAGAACCAGTTGCCCCTGAACCAGGTAACTGTGGCTTGACCACAAACCAGGGGGACAATTGTAGCTACTGCTGTAGATTCTGGAGGAGAACAAGAAGAGCTATGCAGATTTTGTTAAATCCATTCCATCTGTGTTTTTTGGGTTATTGGACATTAATATTTGCAGGTGGGTGATGTCAAATGTTTTAGGCCAGAACTTAATTCTACATTGTCCTCATTGCCTAGTGTACAGTAGCACTAATGTGATTTAATGTAGATGCCCCAACACCACCCCACGAAAGTGAAAAACAACTGAATCCGTGTGTGGAAGAAAGGCCACGTGTGGAGGAAAATGAGCTTAAAGGTGAGCCAAAGCTTTGCAAAGCTATGAACTCCAAGTTCCTGTTTTGTTTGTGTTCCAAGAAGACACCAGAGGTAACCCATGTCACCGATAAAACGCTGCGTTTGTCACAGAAGGGGGAGGTACTCCGGCTAATTACCTTGGCAATCTGCATGCTAATGAGCTGGTCAAGGACTTCTCCCTGCACTATTGTAGCATAAATAAAAGCCTGTTTGGATTGTAACTTCCCCTTAATTGGGCTGGAGTCCCTTCCTTCAAATTTAAAGTTCTTCCTTCCAACACATCAGTTCCAGAAAAAACGATAGCACAAAAAGCTGCAGGTCAGATGCACAGAAATCCAGGCTTGTCTGAATCTGAGCCCCTTCTCACCAGCTTCCCACCAGTTTACCTTCTTTCTCTTCCATGCATCTATCCTTCCCCACTACCCCCACAAATTAAATTGTACCAAATTAAACACCAGTCCACCTAGCTCCAGAGGGTGGGGTGCAAACATTTTGGCCCTAAAGACCACATCTGGATTCTGCTTGCGATTGTGAAGACGCATATGTTCTCCTGGGGAGGTTCTCTTAGTTGGGTAGCACCTTTATCCTGCTTCATCCAGGAAAAATGTCCCTCAGAAGTAGAAAAGCAGAGATCCCCAGTTGGATCCACATTATGGCATTCATCCTCCCAAAATACGTCTGACTCCCTCATTACTAGGGTTATACTAAGAGGTGATCTGCTGCCTGTACTAAGATAGCAGCAAAGGCTCTGCGTAGCAGGCAGTGGTACAGAATTGTGTCTTTCTGTCATCTGGTTCCCAGGATGAAGGAGAATCTGGGTGGAGAAACAAGGTCCCAGCTTAGTTGTTCCCCAGTTTCTGCATCTGACAACTAGGCCCATGAGTCCAAGTGCAGCCAAGCTGTGTCTGACCCATGAGGCTCCTTAGCTGAGACCTAGGAACCTCGCTGGAATAGATCAGCAAGAAATGCACATCATGTATTTCTGTTTCTTAATTCGAAAGGGTTTGAGGGGGCCACCTCCCACCCATGCACTCACGAGCACTCTTGATGCACACACGTACACACACACTCACAGAATCCTCCAGCTTTCTGGTCTTGCAGAATATTTTGGATTCACTTCACACCGTTCCCGGGGCACAGTAATTGCCTGTGGAACTCTCCAACGTGTTGATTAGTCTATGTTAATTTCGATTATGCTGTGAACTTGGGTGGCTGGAATTTTATACATAATCATGGTGCATTGTTGCTGATCAGTCTTCCTCTTGTCACGGCACATGCGTTATTCTACTTTGTGGTTGCTGCGAGTCCGATCCTTCTGGAACTTTCTTTTCCCCCCCGCACACAATTTATTATGCAAAGTAAACCGAGCAGGAATTACAATATTTTCTAACCTGCTGCGTCTTCAGAATCAGAGTACAAAAATTGCTTAGGTTTCCTTCTAAAGCATGGGCTGAGGATGCCAGCAGAAACTCTGGCCTGCGATTCTGAAGGGCCCGCTGCACTTTGCTGGATGCAAAGCAGGCGAGGTTTACAAAGGGACTGATTGCATCCTTATTTTCTTTTATCCGAGCAACTCCAGCCAAAGTTAAAAAAGACTAGAGAGAGACGCACTCTCTTTTAATGGTCTTAAAAGAAAACGATATCCTCAACAGATTGTCAACAGCTTAGCGCGGAAGCTCAGGCAGCCGCAGCGAGAGCATCTGGAATCTCCGCTGTCAGAATACGCACCTTAATAAGGGAATGTTGGGATGAGTTCTGTGCCTAAAATGGGCCGCTTGGTCAGCAAAGTTTTGCAGCTGAAGTTGTGGGCTTTGCAATGCAGCTGGGCTGCCGTCAAGTAGGAATAAAGCTCAAAAATGGAACACGGCAAAGAGACAAAGATGGCTATGGCGGAACAAGATCGTCAGGAACGGCTGACTGGTGATGGACATGTTGGCTTCACATTCTCTGTCGTTTTATGGATTGCTCCGTGGCCCTGCTCATTTTAATAAATTCGGGCTCCGAACACATGTCCGTAAGAGGTGTCCTGCTCATGAACAGTATGCTTCCTGCAAGGCTCAGCTGGCAGCAACCCCCTGCATCATTCTGAGGGTTGGAGGACCTTCCAAATAGGTAACACAAGAGGAAGGAGAAAGTGGAGGGAAGGCAGATAAGGATGAATTGTACCAACACCAGTTTCAGTGTCAGTGGAGCAGAACCTGGATGGACCTGAATGCAAGCTAGGACTAGAATTTTGCTCTCCGGAGACTGTTTTACCCTGATCCTTGCTATCATGTGATGAAAGAGGTGGATTCTCTGCAAGCTGAAACTGTCTGAGATAGTGCACTTTGTCAGGGTTTGCCCTGGTAGCCCTGAGTGTCATTTTCCTGCTAAAAAGGTAGTTCCTTGTGCTCTTGCAACTTCCAAAATAGATCGATGTGATGTGCTCTGCATGGGGCTGCCCTTGAAGACGGTCCGGCGATTGCAACTGGTGCGGAATTGGGCTGCTCGGCTGGTGACTGGTGCTGCCAGAGCAGCCCATAGAACACCAGTGCTGAAAGAACTTCACTGGCTACTGGTTGTGGCCCAGGCCCAATTCAGGGTGCTTGTACTGACATATGAAGCCCTAAACGGCTTGGGCCCAGCTATCTAAAGGACCGTCTGCACCCATCTATACCTACCTGCCCCCTAAGATCAGCTCAGGAGGCCCTTCTAGGAGAATCACCCCTCAGGGAGACGAGAGGCGAAGGGCCTTTTCTGCTGCTGCTCCCCATCTTTGGAACTCCCTCACGAGGGACATTCACCTGGCACCATCTTTATTTTCCTTTTGGTGCCAGGAAAATATCTTTTTATGAATTTCTTTTAACACCTAACCTGAATGCTGTGGCCCATTTTATATTGCTTATATAGATGTTTTAATACATTGTGTTTTAATTGGTTTTAATGTGTTTTACTTTGTTAATATGTTTTATGTATTGTAAGTCACCTAGGAACGCCTCGGCAGTTATAAGAGGCCTATAAACACACACACACACACAAATAAATAAATAAATGGGTGGGGCCCTAAGGGGTCCATTTGGGGTGGGAAACCATTGGGTTCCTTGGGCTTGGCTTTCTGGAGTTCGTCTACTTTGCAGCAGCCTGGACTCCAGGTTCGGGGTGTGTGTTCCCAGACAGGAATCAAGCCCCACATATTGTTAAGCCAGGTAATCTGGGGCAGCAATATACCTCAGAAAGAGGTGCTTGCCGTCCTGATTGCCTTGAAAGGTTTGGGATCTTTTGCTGGGGTTCAACGCACACGCAGAGAGAACAAGCCCTGATTTTGCATTCACGCAAACATACACAGGGCTTAGAAAGGAAAAAGAGTTCTGTTATTCATCAGAAAACTAGAGAGCAAACCCAAGCTTTAGCCCCATGTGGTCCAGACAGCAAATATCCCCATTGCATCTCAGCCTGACTCTTTATTTCCAAGGAGAGAAAGGGAAACACTAACAGGAGGGGTTGCATCATTCAGCTGCCAAACTTGGGTGCCTATACCTCTTGCAGTGGGGAGAAGGAAGCGAGAGGGTCCTTACTAAGACCCTGACAGGTTTGCCATTTCTCTCTGCACATGCGACCTATGAGAAAGATGAGCTTCCCCGGCTTACGTTAATGGTTGGAATGGGGTTTGATGTCTTCTGGAAGGCCTTAAGTGTTGTTTCTCTGAGTAAGGGGTGAGTCCCTTGCGTGAGTGTGCCAGGTGCTCTGGGTGAGGCAATTTCCAGGTGTCTCAGACTTAGGGGTCATCCTCCTTGCCTCATCTGCTTAAGGAGGGAATGCCCGAGCTCTTATCCACAAGAATTCCAGCATTCATTCTTCTCTCACACAGGAGATCCAAGGAGACTTGGACCTTCTTCCTGAGTTCAAGTCTCCTCAGCATGGCCCAAAAGCCCCCTCTGGCCCGGGAATTGATGGTTTTAGTGCTAATATTGATCTATACACACTCTGCAATGCTGCGCAAGCAGTGCCCCTCTCTCGTGCCAAGCGAAGCCATAACTTGGGCCATTGCAAGTGATGCTGAAGAAGGATGGCTGTGAGGGCTCAGCAGGAAAGGAGCTCCATGTGACCACTGTGCAAGAAACAGTCCTCTTCTGTGTCACGTGCATCTGCCTTTTGGGCTGCTGCAGAAAAAGATTGTCACTTGTGTGACTCTTGTTCTGTGAATGTTCGTAGGCTTCCTCTCAGTTTGGCTCACTTTGGAAGACTCGGGCTGAATGCGAGTGGATGTCCACAAATGTTTGGAGGGTAGATTCTGATGGGGTTAATCCTAACCCTAGGAAGGAAGGAACGACTCTTTCCCCTAGACTTTCGCCCGGTCAAGTGAGATCATTGGATATTCCATTTGCAGTTTTATTTGCAACTCCACTGGACATGGAGCTATCAGGATGGCATTTGGAACACTTCTTCTCGCCTCCACTCTGCATTTTGAGTTTCCCAAAGGAACTCGGGCAGGTGTGAATATTATTAAGAAAAATAATACAGTAGAATATCTCCCTTTAAAGCTGGAAGGAAATTTACTGTCTCGTTTCTAAGTGACATCCTGCATTTTAACATTGCACACCCAAGGTGTTAGAAACATAGAAACAGAGCGAGTCAGAAGGGACCTCCCGGGTCATCTAGTCTGACCCCAAACTCCAGCCGGCTCCTCTCACAACATGCCAACCTTTCCCATGTCCAGAACACTTGTATGGAGTAGTGCTGGTGGATGGTTAGATGTATGAAAAATAATGTGATTTTTGTCTTGCTTGCATGTTCAGGCTCAAGTGATACAGTGAACCATTTTCTAATGGTTTCCTTGGAATGGGTGAGACTTTTATTTCCGTTTGGTTTAATAGCAAAATCCCAAAATTCACAAAATTGTCCATACTAAGTACCTAAATAACTTAGTTTAAAGCAGATGTATGTGGAAGAAACCAAAACTTACATCTTAATTGTAGGCTACACATAAGTAGACTTGCAATCTAGTCCCTCCAGGATATATAGAAACACAAAAATTTCAGTTTCTTGCCTTTTAGACTTTTCTTGCTATAAAGCAAACATGCCTGGGGTAACAAAATGTCCCAAAATGTCCCATAAGAAGAGTTCTGCAAGGTACTCAGAAAGAGGCCCCAATCAAATGTACCAAAGAAGGTTAAGTACAGGGCATCTTAGTCTCTTTTGAGAGCCAAGAGCTTGAGCCAAAAGTTCTAGCAAATAGAATGAAAATCCATTGAGGGACAGCTTTTTATGCTGGTTTAAAGTTTGTAGGACAGACTATTGTTCCACAGAGAAAAGGGCAATAGGTCAAGCACTGATTTGCAGATTTTATTGTTATGCATAGCCTCAGAAAAGATTAAATCTTAAATTACCTGTCCTGGCTGAAAGCTGAAAGCCTTTGTTATGCAAATTCAAATCCCCTGGGGAAACAGTCCTGTGAACCTTTCAGACAGATTTTGCTGTAGGGTGGAGTAGAAATCAAGCCATTATTATTATTATTATTATTATTATTATTATTATTATTATTTTCAATATGTTGCCAGGCAGGTAGATTCTGGTCCTCCCCACGCTGGGCATAGCTCTACCTGTTGAATTGGCCTGGTGCCATTGCGTGAAGAACAAGGTTTTGGTTCATTTTTTCAAACTAATCCATTAAAATGCACACCATTCTTCCTGTCTGGGAGCAAAAGATCTTGACACATTAAAAAAAAAATAAAAAATCAGGAGCCAAATGATTGGCTCATCCAATTTATTTCCTCTGCATCTCCTCACCTCAGTGCTCTTGCTTTCTGGTGAGATACAGCCTTTCCAAGTCCCACAACCACCCTGAGCAACCTGGACTAAGAGGTCTGATGGATGGAGGCCATGGTATCCCTCTGGAGGTACCTCAAAGGCTGTCACAAAGGAGAAGGTCAAGATCTCTTCTCCCTGATACCAGCGTGTAGGACGTGGAATAGTCAATTCAACCCAGATTCAGGCTGGACATCAGGAAAAGTCTCTTCACTGTCAGAGCAAGGTGACAGTGGAACCAGCTGCCTGGAGAGCTGGGGGGCTCTCCCACACTGGAGACATTCAAGGTGAAACTGGACAGCCGCCTGAGAGGGATGGTGTGAACTAGTGTCCTGCAACAGCAATGACCTTCTTGTCTGCTTCCAATTCTACCCCTCTGTGACCAGTACACAGTACTCAATCTGGTCCCAAATCATGCTTTGCCCAAGCAGATTCCTAGGAGAAACCCACAAGCAGATTCCAAAGGAAATATGTCCATGGCAACTGGACCCTGATCCTGGAGGCACTTTGTAAATTTAGGAGAAACTGCTTCGCACATTCCTTGTTGGTCTTCAGGTTCCGCCATACCTGAGGGAAGATGGCACCATCACAAGATCTCAAGGGAGCTGAAGAGGCAGGTTAGGGGGGAAATTGGGTGATCAGGATTCGCCAGAAAAGGCATGCCAGCCTCTTGCAACCTGAGGGATAAATGAAGTTTCAGGATAGCTATCAAGTCCAGTGGCTGAAGATAAAGAAGCAGGGCTGAAATGCCAGAAACATCTTCCAAGAGACCAGGAAATTATTGGCATTTGCAGGTGGGAACAGAGAGCTAGGCACGGGCCTAGGCATGGGTGAACCTGGAGAGCTGGACCGGGATCCAGGGCAGGCTGGATGGGGCTCACTGGCGTGATGCTCAAGACCCCCGAGGGAATCCAGCTTGAGCTTTTGCAAGTGCTGGGCCAGGTAATCCTGTTGTTTCTCCTCAAATACGCTGGCACAGGTGTGCCACCCATGGAGCTCACGCCTGCATTTGATGATGGACAATGACTAACGTGCCACCTTCTTCACCTGGAAACTACCTTTCCCAGGGCATGCAGTAAGAAAGAGCAGCATCTGCCAGTCCCTCGCTTGTCTTTCAGGCCAGAGAAAGGGAAGAAGCAGGCTGACATGAGGAGGAGTGACTGGAAGAGTTGTTTGGTGGCTGCTGGGTCTACTGTTCTTCTTTCTCCCTTGGGATGCTCATCTTCAGCCCTGCAGCAGCAGGGACAGAAGAGTGATGCTGCTTGCACAGTGCATTGGGCTCCGTTCACCCATCAGCCTGGGCTGCTGCACCAGGAATTGAAGCAGTAGCTTTTCCTTAACTGGTGCCTGGCCAGGGTCATGGCCTGGATGAGGGACAATAAATTGAGGCTTCATCCAGACAGGACAGAGGTCCTGTTGGTGGGTGGTTCAGCCTTCCTGGTAAGTGATGTTAGCCCCATCCTGGACAAGATTGCCCTCCCCCTAAAAGATAGGGTTTGTGGTTTCGGAGTGCTCCTCAACCCGGAGCTGTCCCTGGAGTCTCAGGTTGCAGCGGTGGTGAGGAGCGCTTTTCTTCAGCTTTGGCTGATCCATCAAGTGCGCCCTTCCCTGGATGAGCATTGCCTTGCAACACTGACCCACGTTCTGGTAAACTCCTGGTTGGATTATTGTAATGTGCTCTACATAGGCCTGCCCTTGAAGACGGTCCAGATACTTCAGTTGGTTCAGAATAGAGCTGCGAGGGTACTAACAGACCGGCAGGTAATCACATATAACACTGGTCCTCTATCGCCTACACTGGCTACAAATTGAAGTCCGGGCCCAATTTAAGGTGTTGGTGATGACCTTTAAAGCCCTAAATGGCTAGGGTCCAGGAAACCTGAAGGAACACCTTCTTTCCTAGGTGCCCGCCCACCCCTTGAGATCTGAGGCAGAAGTTCTGCTTGGGAGCCCTTCTTGAAGGAGATCAGGAGGGAGGCTACCTGGAGGAGGGCCTTGTCTGTGGTGGCACCCTGTCTATGGAATACACTCCCCAAAGAAGTTTGCCTGGTGCCAACACTGTATTCTTTTCAGTGTTGGGTGAAAACCATTTTATTGTCCCATTATTTTAACATTTAGTTGGTTTTAATTGGGGGCTTTATCTTGACTTGCTGGGTGCTGTGTTTGTTTTGCTTTGTTTTGTTTTGTTATTTTATTTGTTCCTTATTGTAAGCTGTCCTGGGATGTCAGTGGATGGAGTATAAAAGTTTTCAATCAATCAATCAATCAATCAATCAATCAATGAGATGGTGGGCTGCTGCAAAGTAGACCGGAGACCAGGAAACCGAACCAGGGAATTTGGTTGATTTTCCTAACAAAAGAGTTTCCTTGAACATCCCTTGTGGAGAAGGTCCAAGCATTCACTATTATTCACTGGAGACATTCAAGGAAACTGGGCAGCCACCTGAGTGGGATAGTGCAACTTGGTGTCCTGCCACAGCAGGGGGTTGGACCAGATGGCCTTCATGGCCCCTTCTACTATTCTAGGATTCTACTAGTATCATGGAGACCTTTTAGCACTGGGTTTGGGGCAGGAAGAAAGCTTGAATGAAAGCAAGACTGAACCCAAGAGACGACTAGAGTGCGGTACAGACAAAATGCCATGTTTGAGTCATCTTCTGCAGATGCCTCTTGCGGTTTCGGAATTCCCACTGTGGTCCAGTGATGGCATAGAAAAAACAAGCGTAGGAGAGCTTTAGGGATGTGAACAGTATGGAGTAACTTAACCTTTGCATGCATGAGGAACATTAATGATTCGTTCCACTCCTGGAGCCCAGCTGAGGCTGATTTCTCTGTACACAGCCTGGATGTGAGCTGCTTCGGCAATGCAGCTTAAAAGCAGTGTGCAATTTTCTGGGCCTTCCGGAATCAAATGCTCCCATTAAAATAGTAGCATTTAAATATTGCCATTAGTCTGAAATAATTACGAAGCAATGCTCCTTCTGGCCATGTTGGATGAGTGCGGCTCATGGTAATTTGGGACCGCCAGCCATGCTGACGTGGGTTCATTGTCATTTTCCCCACACATCGAACATTCAGATATGTGTGTGCATGTGTGTGTGTGTGTGTGTGTGTGCCGTAATTTTTACATTCTTCAAAGTAAGGAAATTAATTGAAAAATGTGACTTGGGAGATGTGGAACAGTGATACGGGCCAACATACCAATATGCAAAACCTGATCCTCAGTAAAAGATATTGTGGGTAAACTGGCCCCAGTTTAAGGCATATAGACACACACACACACACACACACACCAGTAGCATCCCACCCAGTGATCCATAACCCAGTCATTTCGGTGGGCTAAAAGCATCATCACCCACTTAAAACAGCATTTTTGCTTCTGAGGATCCTGTTGGCAAACATGACGCAATGCAAATTTCTAGGCAGGTTTCAAGGACTCTGTCAATTTCTGTTTTGGTCAGAAATAGAAATGGTTCTGGTCTCCAGTTCTGTGTGTCTTAGCATTGGTTTAATTGATTTCCTGGAGGAGTGTTGTCCATGGGATTGTGAGGGGTTGGACACGACTTCACAACTACCAGCAGCAGCAGCATTGGTTTACCCCAAACTTTGAGGATTTTCTTTTGAAATGTCCATGTAAATGTGTATTTTCTGTGTGCATCTCTCATAATACAATCATTTGTGTGTGCTTTGTTGCCTAATGCATACATTGTGCATTTCAGAGTGCCATTTTCACCCACATGCACATTGCAAACATTGGAAATTCATTTTGAAGGAAACGGGAGGCTCAGTTCTCATATCGGTTCTAAAGTGCAAAATTAGGAAAACTCATATCAAAATGCAAAGTGCACTAATTTCAGGCTAGAATCCCTGTGCTAACGATAACGACAATAATGTTGATGACATGCCATCACTGGGCTTGGTCCCTTGCAAAGCAGAAGGGGAGACACCCCTGCCGCGGGTTGCGTCGACCCTAGAAATCAGCATGGGAAAACATGGAAGGTGTATGCCTTTGCTCTCTCTCTCTGTATGTGTGTGGTTAGAGAGAGTAAGAGAACAGAATTCCCCAAAAGGAAATGCAGCTCTCCCCTTCCATTTTCCTCTTCTCTTGAGAGAGATTTGAGGAGGGGTTTGAAGGTAGCAGTAGCAGCTACCTACCTGGATACCTGAAGGAGCGCCTTCTCCCCTATGCGCCTTCCCGCCCCTTGAGATCTGAGTCAGAGATCCTCCTCCAGGAACCATCCTTGAAAGAGATCAAGAGGGTGGCTACCAGGAGGAGGGCCTTCTCTGCGGTGGCACCCTGACTGTGGAACAGGCTCCCCAGAGAGGTCCGCCTGGCACCAACCCTTCTTTCCTTTCGGTGTCAGGCAAATCCCTTTTTATTCTCCCAATATTGTAATTCTTAACCTGTTTTAGTTAGTGGGTTTATATTTTATCATTGGATGCTGGGCAACTGTTATTCTTATTTCTATTTTTTATTTATTTATTTTATTAAAATAATTTTTAGGATTAATGTGTTGTAAACCATCCAGAGATGTCTAAGTATGGTATAGAAAAGTTTTAAATAAGTAAAACTACCTATCTGGAAGGCAGATTGAGCATAAGAGGCTGCAAAAGAGAAAAGGAAGACTCACTTGAGGTGGCAGTGGATGCTTCGACAAGGTACAGTCACGGGGCTGGAGGAACCAATTGATGGGAAAGGATATAATTAGGGGGCAACGTGGAATAAAAGAGCAGAGGGATAAAATGGAAGAGGAACAGGGTTGTAGTGGCTGCGGTTTACCCCAAGGTGGATAAGGAAGTTATCAAGGTTCAGGTGGTGACGTGGTGAGATTCCCAGGAGGCAAAATCAGGATGCACTTTTTGAACCATGCAAAAACACCGTATTTGGCCAGAAAATAAGAGACCCTTGAACTCTGACCAATAAATAGAACAATGATCCACAGGTATCCAACCCCTCTCTTTCTCATAGTCAGGCTGGAGCTGTGGACAAAAATGTTGGAAAAACTTGCAACAGATTCAAATGAATTGAGATTTCTGTGCTTCTGAACTTAGAATCCTGCATCTGACCAGCCGGTCTTTTCAGAGTCAGGCCAATTCTGTGCAATTGAAGATCAGCGCTGGGTTTAGTTTTGCTAACTTTTTCTGGGGGGGTGTACAAGCATGGGGTTTTCCAATGCACATTATTTCGAGTGCAGCTGTGTGCTAGTATGTGCTTTCCCTGGGGCACAGTAGCGCAAACGGGTATGCGTGCAAAGGCACGTTTCCAAATAGGAAGGAAATTCTGCTAAGTCTCTAACAAGGAGCCTGATTCCATCCATGAGCAGACAATGGAAAGTGTTGTGCCAGGCAGCCTGTGAGACGTCGACGGCACAGCCTGGGCAAACTCCCCAGGATACATCCCCACCGGCACCTGTGCTTGGTTGCAATCAGTGGCTGCAGCTTGGGCTGTGCAGTCTGGCACCTGAGCAGCAGAAAGCAGAAGGGGATGCGGCGCAAAGACCAAAGGCCGATCTTCCAGCAATGAAGCCTGGCAAGTCCCATCTTTCCTGGCCTGGCAAGCTCGTAGGGCTCAGCTCCATAACAGGCAAAGCTTTGCTCCCCCAGGACGGAGAAAAGCAACGCTGGAGAGGAAGTGATGGGAACGCCCCTTCCCAGCATCTGCCTTCCATGCCCCCCATCCCATAATCCCATTCCCATTGTCTTCCTTTGCTGCGGTAGAGGTGGCAGGAGAGAAGGAGAAGCGGAGTCTGCATACACTCCTCATGCAGCATTCCAGGTACATGGAGCACTGGGGGCAGTGGATTGCCCAGCACTGCAGATGGATAGGGGGTTGAGAGGAAACCATTGGACGAGTGCTGACACGGAAATCCAGTGTGGAACTGGGTTTGGCGGGGGAGTTGTCCCCTCTCACTGGTTTATACAGTTTGGGTCTGTCCTCTCCCATCCAAATTTCCCTGCTGCCTGCCAAACAGCGAGGGCAGTCTTGTGCACTCTGGACAGCCAGAAGGTAGATCCCCAGTTGCTTGCCACTTCAGCTCCCAGAATCCCCTGCCAGCTTAGCCACTGATCAAGAACACTGGGAAGTGACATTCTCCACGTCTTGGTGTCTGCTTTTGGCCTGCCTCCATTGTACACCCCTGTTTCTTTTGGTGCAGGACTGCTCAGATGCTACACTAAAATGCAGATTTCTGCTGTATTTCATCAACTGGTTTGGAGAATCTCATGCAAGGCCTTTGAATCTGCAGTATACCCAGACTTCCCTCTAGGCTGGCTCCTGGCCTCTGGCTGTGATGCTCTCACTTCAGAATTCACAGTGCCTGGGATTCCATTTTGCTTCAGCTCAGTGGGATTCCATTGCGATTCCTTACCTGTCAGCAGTAGCTATCCCCATCCTCCAATTAAAGAATATTGGTCTTTCTCCCACTATTTCCACAAATGGTAATGCGTTCAAATCCAGAGTCTCCCTTCCCTTCCCTTCCCTTCCCTTCCCTTCCCTTCCCTTGATGGGCTGCAACCTTTGAATTTGCACATTTGAGGTCCCAATATGAGTCCATCTCCATTCCAAGGTAAATCTCGATAGAACAGATACACAAAAACTTGTAAACATGAAGGAAGATTTCCTCCTAAACACAAATCCATTGCCTGGCAAGTAAGTAACACACTCCCAGAATGAGCTTCATCACCGGATGCCTCCCGGATCACAACTTGCTTGCTTGGTCTGGAACTTTCTTGGTAGCATTGTCGGTAATATGGCAGAGAAGGCACCCATTTGGGACAAGAGGAATAGTGGGGGACACAGGGGAAGAAGGCAAAGAATTCAAAAGCAAGAGTAGCCAGACGGTTTGCCACTTCTATTAGCCGCTTGGACACCTCTATTAGCAATGGCTCTATCTGCCATTCTCAGTCTCGCCAAGCTTGCCAGGTGTGTGTGTATTTGCAGTCCGGCTCATTTGTTCCATTTATGCAGGAACTTATAAGCTTTTCTTTAAATGATATTTTTAAAGGTACAAATTATGTAATGCATGCCTTCCTCCACACACAAATGAATGCACACATCACACACATTTTGAATGTACACATTTTAAAGTCATGCACTCACTGATGGAACAAAGGCTCGTTGCATTTTGGAAATGTGCTCGTTTTTCTCCCATTACTTATGTCTAAATCCATGGCTGGGGGTACAAAATGCTTAAAACTGAGCTGGGAGTGGGTCAGTCCCCAGCCTCACACTGCCTAATGGTAGGGCTTGCAGTGATGGCATGCGCCTTTCTCGGGGTCAGGAAAGCATCAGCGGCACCTCCAAGTGAGCATCCGGAGTGATGCCAGTAAACAAATGTTGAAATTCTGAGACAATGTAAGCTGAGAGCACAGTAAAGTGTCTTTTAAAATTATGCTCCTGTGCCACTTTGTCACACTGATGGTTTAACAATGAAATCCTGTGCCCAGAGGGCCCTTATGTTCTTAAGACAGAAAACTGATGAAACGTGAAGTTCAACGCACAAACTACCTTTTCTTCCCCCACCCGGACTGTAATATTTGCTAATGGGTAAAGAGATAAAACATATATGATGTGACACAGCCTTACCTAAAATGATTCCTTCAGGAGCGCTTGGCCTTTTCTTAATGAGACTGCCACTTGTGATAATAAGATTTGGAAAGACAGTTTATTTATTTGTTTATTTATTAGAGGGCCTAATTGTTTAACTTAATTTACAGGCAGTGTCGCTGAGGGGCACGGGAGGAGAAAACGTGCTAGAAACGCTCCCATTTTCCTTCTCCGCTTCCGCTTCCCAAAGGCCTGCTTGGAGGATGGGGCTCGGAATGCCGAGTGTTGGGGTCAGCCAGGTGTGTGACCGACCCCTTAGCAGCAGCTTCCCAAGCACAAGGACCCTGCTCTGATGATCCAAAGGAGCCAGGAGGGGAAATGGGAAGCGGCATGGACAACTGAAGGAGGGAGACGGTCCGCTCTCCTTTGGACCCCAGGGACTCAAAAGTCTGAATTCTGCAGAAAGAATGCACCCTGCTAGGAACGCAGACAATTGCACGCTGGGCTCATGCTTTTCTGGAAATACCCACACAGGAGTTTGCCCACAGAGACCGCGGGAGTTCAGCGGTTTGCTCCCATTTGCAAATCCTGTTACAATCGCAACTGCAAATGTGAATGTGACAGGAACACAATTCTTGGGATTAAAAAAAAAAAAAAAACTTGTGGAAGCGTACATTTCTCACAAATCTGCATTTTCAGACATTGGCCTGTATTGGGGGCATGGCAGCTGGGAAAAATGTGCCTTTTCCAAGATGTATCTTCTCCCATTGGAAGAAGAGACGGAGAGAGACAGAGAGAGAGAGAGATTTGGCAATGCAAATGAGGGAAACTGGGCCAGGAAGAATCACAGAGTTTCATTGAACTCACACGGTGCAAGTTCATTCACCCCTGTGTGATCCCTCTCTTCCCTCTTGGGACCATGAGTTCCACCTGTTGCCTCCAAATAGAATTCTTTGAGAATTTCAGTTTTCTGGCAATACGGCCGAACATGATTTCTCATTTGTTTTGTGCCATTTCCCCTGTTCAATTTGTACACATTTCTTAATTGTACAAACTCCACCACACAACAGATCAGCTTTGATTTTGTCTGTGCAGGAACGCTGCACTAATTTGGGGAAATCTGAACACATTTCACATTCAGATTTTGCATTCAGAAGTCGCAAAAGTTTTCCATTTATTACGAATAAGCAGTAATTACGAACAGAAACTGGAAGGGGGCACAGGATGAGTGGCAAACCAATGTTGGAGGAATCCTGGTAAGCTTGAATGTCACCTTTCCATCCATCCTCGCTGCCTACCACCCTTTTCATTCAGCCCCTTGAGTGGTGGTTAATCCCTGAAACCATCTCAGCAGGACGCCTGACACATTCTCCACATTTTGGCTGTGGCAATCGGTGTCCTTTTTCAGTGGCATCAAATCCCTTACAAGTCCTCTTACCATCTTAATATTCCAGTGTTTGATGCTGTCTAAACATATCTGTGTTTTGCTTTGTTGGTTAGTTCATTAATTAGTTTCATAGCCACACATTTCTGGTTGTGTTTTCCTCCAAAAAAAATGAACATTTTTATCAGTATAGTTTTGGTCTGATAATGACTTTCCATTATTTCATGGTCTGTGAAGCTCTACTGTGCTGAGTTCTTTGTGATTATAGAAACATAGCAACAGAGTGAGTCAGAAGGGTCCTCCCGGGCCATCTAGTCTGACCTCCGGCACCAGCCGCTCTGCTCACGACATGCCCGCCATGCGCACGTCCAGCCTATCCTTGAACACCCGCACCGATGGGGCCTCAACCACCTCCTGTGGAAGCCCATTCCACAACCTCGGGGTCCTGACTGTCAGGAAGTGCTTCCTGGCATCCAAACGGAACCTTGGTTCCCTGAGCTTTGCTCCGTTGGAGCGCGTCCTGCCTTCCTCTGCAGGGGAGAACAGGTCTCTACCCATCTCCATGTGACATTCCCTCACATACCTGTATGTTGCCAATAGATCCCCTCTGAATCTCCTCTTCTCCAGGCTGAAGAGACCCAGTTCCCTCAGTCTCGCCTCATACGGCATCCCCTGCAAACTGGCCACCAACCTTGTGGCCCTACGCTGCACTGACTCCAACCTGGCTATTTCCTTTCTGAAATGAGGGGCCCAAAACTGAGCACAATACTCCAGTTGTGGGTGCACCAGAGTCGTATAGAGTGGTAGTAATACCTCTCCCGATCTAGAAGCCACACGTCTGGCTATGCAACCAAGGGTGGTGTTCGGCCTCTTGACCACCACATCACACTGCTGACTCATGTTTAGCCTGCAGTCAACCAGCACCCCAAGGTCCCTTTCACAAGTGCTGCTCTCCAGCCACTCGTCACCTAACCTGTACTTATGACAGCTAACATAATTATGCTTCTAACATTAGCTGGCTGTGTTGGATGATGGAATAGGACCCAAACACAATTTCCAAGGGCAACAGCCATCATACACACACAAAGAATTGCCATCCTGGATCAGATCAAAGTCCTACTGGGGGTAGGATCCTGCTTCTTTATTTATTTTATTTATTTATTAAAACATTTGGTTTACTGGTTCTGGTTCTTCCAGTACCATACTGGTACTTCCAGTAACCATCCAGATATATCTGGGCAGCTAGGAAACAGAACATGAGTGGGATCATTCAATGGGAATGGTGTCCTTTATCCTGGAAGTTTGTATAGATATTATGACTAGCGGTGACTGATAACCTACTACTGAAAAGAGTAGAAATAGTGCTTCTTTTATTCCCTCAGTTTGGAAACTTGGGTTCTATTAATGAGATCAAAAATCCTTTTTAGCACTGCCATACTTTGGGCGCATCCTGAGAAGAAAAGTCTCTCTGGAGATGGCAATCATACTGGGGAAAGTTGGAGGCACAAGAGGAAGGGGAACACCAAATAGGATAAATATCGATTCCATAGAGAGGTCCACAGCCTTGAGTTTATAAAAGCTGAGCAGGGCTGTCAATGACAGCTCAGTTTGGAGGTCAGTCATCCATTGTTGTTGTTGTTAGTCGCAAAGTCATGTCCGACCCATTGTGACATCATGGACATGGACATCATGGACAACATTCCTCCAGGCCTTCCTGTCCTCCACCATCCCCCAGAATCCACCTAAGCTCATGCCGACTGCCCCAGTGACTCCATCCAGCCACCTCATCCTCGGCCATCCCCTTCTCCTTTTGCCCTCAATTGTTCCCAGCATCAGGCTCCTCTCCAGAGAGTCCTTCCTTCTCATGAGGTGGCCAAAGTATTTGAGTTTCATCTTCAGCATCTGGCCTTCTAAAGAGCAGTCAGGGTTGATCTCCTCTAGGACTGACCAGTCGCAGGAGTCTCCTCGAGCACCACAATCCAAAGGCCTCAATCCTTCGGCGCTCAGCCTTCCTTATGGTCCAGCTTTCACAGCCATACATTGCAACTGGGAAGACCATCGCCTTGACTGTACACACTTTTGTTGGCAGGGTGATGTCTCTGCTTTTTAGTATGCTGTCTATGTTCGCCATAACTTTCCTCCATACAGGCACCATAAGGCAAAGGTGACTTGATGCCATGTAACAACTATAATAAAATCATATTAGACTTTTTTTCTTTTTGCAGCTATGTAAGCTACTATCACATGTTCATCTTTTGACTAGTTGCATTCATGAGAACGTTTTCACATACCTAAAAGAGCTAAAGGGAAAGGCCTCTGTATGGCATTCAGAAGTAAAAGCAGTAAGTGATTCACAAGGCATTGGTTCCACATCAAAAATTAGAGCAGGTACCCAAGTCAGAACTCCAAAATCTAGGAAGAAATTCAGATGAGGAAAATGCTGGAAACATTCCCGTTCAAAGGTTAAAGGGACAATGCAATATGCCATTTTTTTTACTCTACTATCCAAAAAAAACAAAAAATGGATCTGCTGATTGCTGATGAGAATTTGGACATGTTCCTTGCCTTGTTTCTTTGTTTTGATTTAGAAGCTCATTTATCTAAATAGGGTTGTTTTTCTCCTGAAGTTATTGTTCTGTGTGGGAACAAAACAAAAATCTTTCTGTTAAGAAATCTAATTATATGTTTGAATTATTGAACTTTTTTTGTAAACAAAGCCCTTTTTTCTCCCCCCAAGAATCTGATCGTTAACAGTCTTTTGTCAACAAAGCAAATATGGGTTTTATATTTCTAAGCCCTAGAACCACCAAATTCTAATTGCCAGCTTCATTATACAGAAAAGTATAAGTGTAACAATCAAGGGCCTTATTACACATTCATAATTGGGTTTCATTGCGACTTATGAAAACATAAACTGTCTTAAACACACTTGCAGAAAATGTCACATCATCAAATCAACACTTTTATTATACAGAAGTAATTGTGTTTCAAGACACCCGACATATGTTGTTGAAACAATCAAAACACAACAAAATCCATCTGAGTTCGAATATGATTGAGAGGTTTTGGCAGCCCTTGAACGTTGGAAACTTTCGCAACAATTTGCATGAGATGGGAAGATGAGCTTGCAACAGTGGGAAGAACCCTACTCTCTGCGGATCGAGTTCCATGGCATGGCATTTCATAAAACCTAGAAGTTAGAGTTACCTCCTACTGTAATAATATAATAAGCCTACAAAATAGATAAGCCTGCCTGCCTGTCTATCATTTGTTGTTTAATTTATTGTAAGCTGAGTTGAGGTTTATTTATTTATTTCCGCATGTGTTTACAGGCTGCCTATAACTGCAGAGGCCTTCCTCGGCAGCCTCGGTTGTCATACTTTGGATGCATCATGAGAGGGCAAGACTCTCTGGAGAAGACCATCAGGTTAGGGGAAGTCAATGGCAGAAGATGGAAGGAAGACCATGCAAGTGATGGAATGATGCCACCCAAGTAGCCCCCACCTCGAGTTTGCAAGAACTGAGCAGGTGTCATGGACTGGGCATTTTGGAGGGCTTTCCTTCGTAAGGTTGCCCGAAGTTGGAGATGTCTTGACTGTACATAATGAGATTAAAACATACAATTGGGAAAATACTAGAGAAAATGGGCATCTATTCTTGCAGCAAGGGGAAACAAAGAGGCAGGAATCCCAATTCAGCAGCACAAGCATGGCTGAATACACAAGGATTTAAACCGAGACTTTAAGTATTCAATGCCCTTGTCCTTTATGGACCAATCTGCCAGTTTTGCTTTCTCTCATATTCATTCTCTCCTCCTCCTCCTTCTAATTCAAGGTCTTTCCATCTGCTCTGGAAAAGCAAACATACAACAAACAGACAAAAAAAAAACCTAACCCAACTTAACCAAAGCCAATCTGTGTTCGAATTAATTAACAACTCAGATAAAAGAAAGTACAATAAACAAACTCCATACAATTCCAACAAAATCCTCACCCATCTCAGTGATTAAGAGATAAAGCAGAAATTAGTTTAAATATATAACTAGCTTCAGTGCCTTTTTGTTTTTATTTGTATTTCTTTCTTTCATTCATTCATTCATTCAATTTATTTATTTAATTTATATGCCATTCCCCCTAGCCATTTGCTGTCTCTGCAGCTTTGCAACTTGTTTGAATCCATACATTTTAGCATATATACAGGGCTTGCTCTCTAGATCTTAATTATCTTATGCCTCAGAATAGGGTCCCAATCCAGATCTCTTCCTGCCTGCCCACCCCCATGCACACACACCCCAAAGCTGAAATGAAAATGAAGGGGGTGGGGGGAAGGGATTCAGCTGCTGGATGCAGAATTAAAATAGCGATGCTTCTTTTTTGTCCCCACACTCTATTTCCTTCCGACGTACATGCTACAGATTTCAAATCTGAATAAATAAGTGATGAACAAGAAGAAGAAGGGGGAGGGGGAGGGGAGGGGAGGGGGAGAGGAGAGGGGAGGAAGACTAATCACATGTTCAGTCTTATCATTCCTTTTGAGGACTTCCAGAAGTGTCTTTCCTTAAATATGGATCACATCTCGATCAACATGAAACCTTCCCTGGTGTAATAAATGACCAAAATAGGAAAGGGAATTTGGGATGCAGTTCTTTATAGTAAGCCGTGAAGCTTCTTTGGCGGCACTCAAGTTCTGGCTCATCTCAGCCTATAATGTGGCCCTGTGAGATATAAAGATGTGACCCTTTCTGAGGAGAAGCCCTCCCTGGCTGGTGTATGGCTCCATTTCTTATGCATTATAGACTTTTGACTCAATTACAGTGTAATCTCCCAGGAATTTATTATGCATGCTTTATATAAAACAGTATGTACCTTCCACAGAGAACATCAAAAGGTGGTTAATAGAGATATCAAATTATTATTGGTTGAAGGAAGCCCAATGCTGTGAAGTAATCAAGTTCTCTTTTCCCTAGCGTGCATTATATCCCATATATAATATATACAATTAATAACACATCCATCAATCTCAAAGCAGATCTCAACAAAGTCTGCTGGATGTTCAACAAACTGATGTATAAAACATGAGATGAGCAAAAATGTCTTGGGACAGCAAATTACAAATACCTGGCAAAAAGCTGAGGGATAAGTGGAGTGAGAACATTGTTTGCCTCAGAGCCAGGAACAAGGTTGAGTTTTACATTTCGAAGTTTAATTCTTCCAGAGGTGTCTCATTCATTACCGGCGAGCAGAGACAATCATGAGGAAAGTGCAGTAAATAAGCCTCATTTGCGGTCAGAGCAAACACAGTTCTGTGCATAGCCCTCCCCAAGGCCAGCCCTTAAGCCTGATTTTCAGGGCTGAGGCTGAGCTGGAGAAGGTGGCAGTGGACACAGACCCTCCCACTGACCAGGCAAGAGCAGAAGTCCAGGCGTTAAGCTTAGTGCCAGCTTTGCTCCATGGTGGTCCCTCTTCTCCCTGCTTTTCTCACAAACTTCCATGGCTCCTCCTCTTTCTCAGATTGCTGGCTCAAGTTTGCTTGGCCTGCAAAAAGTTAATCGTTAGGCAAACGGCAGCATGTCCTGCTCCTTCTTCTGGACTCCACCATTTTCTGTCCAGAATGAGAGGCAGAAGAACAAGAAGGTTGCAAGGGCATCTGGACTTAGTCAATCCCCTGCAGGGCCTCCATAGAATCTGCCGCTTGCGGGGCTGATGGAGCACAGTTTATTCCTAGCTGCGCCATAGCAGACTCTGAGTGAAGGCGCCACACTGCCTCTTTGGTAACTTGCTGGGTCAGGTCAGTCCTACCCAACCACACACCTCTAGATGTTTTAGACGATAATCCCATCGGGTTTGTCTACATGGCTAATGATCTAAAATCAGGAGAGTTTAAAATGCAGTGTCTCGCATGCTCAAATACCTTGCTTTCATCTGATCTGACAAACTCCCCTCCTCTCCCCAGCAGAGCAGGCTCTGCATGGGTGGAGGAAGCAGCCACGGTGAAAAGTCATTGTGTGCTCCACAATTCACAACTGGAATAATGCACATCACTCTCAGTGGGAGGCAGGTTTAGCATACGTCCTGAACGAAGCACTGCCAAGCTTTCTGAGCATAACTTGGTTCGGTTGGTGGGAAAAATAAGGATAAATAGTCCGTGGCCACCAATGACCAGAAAACCACAGCATCAGCAGCAACTTGAGCTTGCTCTTGGACAAGAGCTTAAATGTTTCCTAGAGTTTTCCTAGAGATGTCATTACATCCAGCAGATGCATGCCCCCCCCACCCCCTCTTGTGCATCGGCATTCCCCTTTCCCAAGGACAGACATTCAGTCTTGGGAGAACAAGACACCATTGAGCATTCTTAGCAGGTGGGCCAGCCTGGAGTGGATAAGGGCCATCATTTGCAAAAGGACTTCTCAGAGTTCAAATGCTGAAACTTGGTCTCCCTACTCAAAGGATCCTGATGACCCCCAAGGCACTTCTTATGAGAGTCCATAGGTAATAGTATCATAGAGTTGTAGAATCATAGAAGAGTAGAGTTGGAAGGGGCCAGAAAGTCATCAGGTCCAACCCCTGCTGTTGCAGGACTCCAAGTCCCACCATCCCATTTCTATAACTTTCCCAACAGTTTCTGAATGTCTGCAGAAAGGGAGGGCCCACAACTTCCCCAGGTAATAGGCTCCATTGTCAAACTTCTGACAGGAAATTCCTCCTGGTGTCTAGTCTAAATCTGGCTTCTTCTAACTTCAGTCTGTAGATCCGTGTCCTGCACTCTGGAATGAATGAGCCCCGCATCTGCTGCCTGAGCCCGGTGTCTTAAAGTATCGAGCTGCACCATTGCTCAGGGATGATTTTGTACTCCTTTCCCATAGATCCATGCACGTTCTGTTGGGATTTCTCCCATTTTAATTCCTTGGACCATTTGGTACAATGAAAATTCTGTTCATTTATTACATTGATTTATTATTTATTTATACGTGGATTTATTGGCTGCCTATAATTGCCGGGGCCTTCCTAGTCAGCTTACAGTACACAAAACATATTAACAAAGTAAAACACATTCAAACCAATTAAAACATAACAAATTAAAACATGTATAAAAGCAATATAAAAAGGGCCATGGCATGCAGGCTAAATGTTTAAAAAATTCCTAAAAAGGAATGTTTTCACCTGGCGCCAAAAGGAAAATAAAGATGGCACCAGGAGAATTTCCCTAGGGAGGGAGTTCCACAGATGGGGAGCAGCAACATTTTTTTATAATAAGTTTTATTCAAAATTATGATCCTAAAAACAAAGAAAAACTAAAAACATCAATCATCAAAAACATCGGGCCTGCTGGGTCAGACTCCACATTTTTTTTCCATTTGTGATAAACTAAAAACATATTTAAATCTATACGAAGTCCCTTTTCTCTAGCCAATAATAAAAAAAAGTCCCAAGTTTGATAGAAGTCAGTATCTTCTTTCTCCTTCAATGAGAAAGTCCATCTAGCCATTTCTGCACAGTCCAAGATCTTTTTTAGGATCAATTCGTCGGTGGGTGGTGGGGAGGAGCAACATTTATTACAATAATGTACATCTTAGATGGCACCAGAGGTGGCATCCCTGCATTTGCCAGTGGCTGAGGGGCTTGGGCAGGAGAGTTCTTGTACTCATCCTGTCTGAGGCTTCTCATGAGCAACTGATTAGCCACCGTGTGCACAGAGCGCTGGACTAGATGGACCTTGGATGTGATCCTGCAGGGCTTTCCTTATGCGCTTATTTTCCCTTGCCAGTCGTCATCGATAATGTTTCAGATGGCCTGAAATAGCTGCAGTCTGGTCACCATGCACCTCCTCAAATGCAAGGTGGATGAAGACCAAGGAAGAAAATACAAGGATAAGAATGAAAATGCCAAAGGATGAATGGAGAAAGGGATGAAAGAAAGGAAGGACCAAATTTCGCCCATTTTTGCCACTTCCTGCCCCCACACCTTGGAAGTTTTTAAGCTTTCACCTGCTCCGGAGGGTGGGGAAGCATCCTTCTCTCAGTCCTACCTCAACATCGAGGAGCTGTTCCAGACCAAGAATTTTGAAAGTGTGCTACCGTGTTGATTTGCAAGCAGCTTGGAGAAATCAACCCCGAGCTCATCTCCTGTGAAACACCCCAATGGAAGCAACCCTTTTTACAGGTCAGATATATTAAAAACTGTCACGCTTTTTAAGCAGGGCAACAAACCGGAGACTCTAAGGTCGAGAGTCACTGTGACCCTTATCCGGGAAATCCTATGTGCTGTTTCATTTGCAGACGTTCGAGTTCCCTTCTCAATGGCTACCCATCGCCTCCAGTCAGAGAAAAAGGGAGGAAATAAAGGGACCGTTTGGTTTCCTTGTCATGCCATTTCTGTTTGTTCAACAGCTCCTTTAGTTTCTTGGATGGGCTCGCTTGGAGCGATCCAGAGACATCCGGAGGCATGGGAAGGGTTCTTTCCAGAAAATGGTTGCTTGAAGGTTGGGACTTTTTTTAGGTGCCTAGCAAAGAACAGCAGAGGTTCAAAACAGGTTCAGCAGCATATCGGGATGGTAGAGAATTTCATTCGGTTTGCATTTTTCATCGAAAGGTAAGAAAATTTGCAAAGGTCTTCATGAATGAAAAGGACTTGAGGCTGCCAACATTCCAATGTGGGTGAAACATCCTGAGATGTCAGTGAAGGATGGTATAGAAAAGCTTTTTTAAAATGAAATAAAATAAAATAAAATATAAAATAAATAAAATAATAAATAAAATAAAATAAAATAAAATAAAATAAAATAGTGATGATGGAAATTGTATCCATCCATCCCAAAGGCTCTGAATGCTTAGTCTGGGTTTGAATCCCTGGGTATTCAGCCATATTTCTGATACTGAACTAATGTTACTGAGTCTTTTTATTTATTTTTTTCTCCCAGCAGGTTTCCCTTCACCAAATACTAGAGGGCAGGAAGGCATGCCATGGTCTCCCTTAGCCTTCCTCGTAGGTTCCTGCATGTGTTAAATTCTGCTATATTTAACAGAATCTTTAAATTCTTTAAATTGGCTTTGATGTTGCTAGGGATGTATGAGAAATGTGTTTCAGTTCATTTTTAGCAGATTTTTACCCAGTTTGCACCTTCAAGACTGAATACAGTTTCAGATGCAGTCTGCAGACAAAGATCACACATTTTCAAGCTTGTAATGCTATTCGTGGAGGAAAGAAGGTGTTTGGCAACAACTGTATATATCAAAAGAGGATGTTTTTTCAAACATGGATGTATTTCAAATTGAGTATGTGTCAGTGATGGACATGTTTTTAAAAAAGAAGCTTGTTTAAAAGGCACACAATTATGAAGATATTTAGGAAAAAGTATGAAAATCAGACAGTTCTTTTAAAGCAAAAATAGAAGGGGAGAGGAGAGGAGAGGAGAGGAGAGGAGAGGAGAGGAGAGGAGAGGAGAGGAGAGGAGAGTCCTTACAATTTGATATGGCATTAAGTCTTTGAGCTTTGAAATGGAATGTGCAGAACTGCAGTGAGCTGGCATATTGGTGGTTCATACACTTAGCCATTTTAACAAAATGTTCTTCAAAATACTTAATGTCAGCAAGTATCTCCTTGGTGCAGGTGTGTGTTCTCCTTTGCTTTCCTCATCTGGGCAAGGCTTCCATTTCCTGAAGGAATTCTTCTCTCATAGTTTCCTTGGTCCTGCTTGGTAACCATGTTGCTGGACTCCTGAACTTGGTTCTACCTTTCCAAACCTGTGGCATTAATTTTTGGGGAAGTCATGGCGGGGTAGCCATCCCACTCTCTCAAGAATATTATGCCACCCTAGACATTTTCAGTGCATTATTCCTTTGGGCTTTTTGTCTGAAGAATATGATCAAGCTTGAAGTGGTCCTACGGCCTTTTCAGTCTGGGTTCAGATAAACAGAAATCCCAACTACCTTGTATACAAGGTGTGTCCAGAAAGTAATGAGAATGATAATTTAAAAATTATTTTATTGAACATTTTTACAATCGAGCATTGTCTCCTTCAAAGTATGCACCTTGTGAGTGTACACAATGCTCCCAGTGATTTTTCCATTCTTGGTAGCATCTGTGAAAGTCTTCAAGTGAGATGGTGTTCAGAGCCTGAGCAGTGGCCCTTTGGACATTATCCACCTGACCAAAATGGTGGCCTTTCAAACCAGTCTTCATCTCTGGGAGCATGAAAAAGTTGCCAGGAGCCAAGTCGGGGCTGTCGGCTGGATGGGGAAGCCCCGTGAGGTGTTTTTCAGCCCAAAACTCTCTGACAGCCAAAGCACTGTGGCTCGGTGCATTGTTGTGATAAAGGATGCAAGTTGAGCCGATCTCAACTTGTGCCATTGGTACACTAGTGCAGACGATAGCATAGCTTCTCCATAAGCTTTGCTGTCCATTTCCACATGCACTTTTACCCAATTTCCCACACAATTTTATCACGTACCAGCATTCCAAACTCACTTGCATTTTTCCTAATTCGAGGCATTTGAACAGGGTGTCACAAACAAGAATATCTCGACTCTGATGGGGCTGGAATGCAACTGATCAGCATTCTAACGTATAGCTGGCACCCCACCCCAAATGACCTTGGCCAGCTTCTTCCTTCACGGAGCCCTTCTCGAGAGTAGGGACTTCATTCTCATTTCTTTCTGGACACACCTCATATTAATTATAGGATTGTGTATATTAAAGATAGAATCTGAACTACTCTCCCCTTTAATGTTGCTAATACCCCTAAACTTTCTGTTGGGGTAGAAAAACAGACCAGCTACAGTATGTGTGTTTGGTGAAGGGATGAAGAAGAAGAATCGCATCTTACAGAATCAAGGTTTTTCAAAATAAATAAAATTTTCAAAAGCAAGTAGAACAATTCTGGAGAATTAGACCAAACTGAACAGAGATGCTGCGTTAAGTCATGAGTCAGAAGAAAATCATCCAGTCTCAGACCTCTGTTTGGCTCTCCCCACATCGTTGCAGGTTCCGCAATGACTTCATGTCATGGACACATCTACCTGATAAAACCACTCACGCATATGGCGAGTGACTCACCGCAAGGAGTGTAATGAAATGGGATAGTTCCCACTGCAGCACCATGCAGAAAATCACGCCGAATGACTGTCAAGTGTCAACCCACAGTGAATAAGACCAGCTTGAGATGGTCGACGGACCAACTAAATTATTTTGCACACTGCTGAGTATCCAAGCGCAGCCTGGCCTCGTCATGCCCTCGGATTTTCACTTACCTCTTACATAAACACATGAATTAATGTCACCTGCACTTTTCTCCGCAATGCTACATTTTAAAAGCCCAGAGAATGAAATACTCCAAAAGAGGGAGGGGGTGATGTGCGAGACTTCCTTCAGGGGAAAGAAAAATATCACTCGTTTGCTCAAAACTTCCTTTTCCTTCCACCTCTGCACAAAGTACATCTTATATGAAGCCCCAAATACTCTACAAATGTAGCTGCATGTGAAACTCTGATGAAAATCAAGTATGTGTGGAGTCTTTCTGAGAAATGCTATAATGCAATCCAAATTTTCTGCACCACATCTCTTGATTACATGCAGTGATGAAAGAAAGAAAGAAAGAAAGAAAGAAAGAAAGAAAGAAAGAAAGAAAGAAAGAGGCCTCCACTAGCAGCTAGGGTTCTAGAGGTCAACATATTTCCCCCAAACCATTCAATTCTGGGCCCAATTCAGAACCCAGTTTTCCTTAATCTGATCCAGAGAGAAAAACTGCCCCTTTCCACACTTCTTACCAACTTTTGGTGGTGGAACAAAGGATGGACATATTTTTTCCTCTCATTTCACAGTTGGGCGTGCTTTCCCCCCTGCCAGGAACGAAGCAAGTGGGAAGGCCAGGGAAAGGCAAGTTTTGGGGGGTGTGCTCCAGTCTGGCTGGGAATGAGCAAGTGAATAATGTTTGCCTTGGATGCCGGGAAGTCCTTCCTGATGGTTAGGACCCTGAGGGTCTGGAATGGGCTTCCATGGGAGGTGATTGAGGCCCCATGGGTGAGGGTGTTCTAGGAGACGCTGGACATGCACATGGTAGGCGTGTCATGAGCAGAGCCAGCTGCAGCCAGCAGTCAGACTAGATGGTCCGGAAGACCCTTTCTGACTCACTCTGTTTCTATGTTTCTAGGCCTCAAATTAAGAGAAGCAAGAGGACCGTACTGAGATTCATATTTCTGAGCCAGAAAATATACCCATTGCCACAACCCCTGAGAAGAAGGGACAGGAACTTGCAGAGATAATATGTCAGCAGTATTTGGCATCCAACTGGAAATGCTACATGGCGTCATTTCGTTTCCCTTGCACTCCTGCCTTGCAACTCTTCATGGAGCAGAGCTGGAGGAATCTCTGAGGCATGGAATCTGATATGGGCGGGGTCCATGACCTTTTAGGCCCCAAGGTTCACCTGTGTTGCTGGGCCCTAGGCTCTGTGCATGCGTGTTTATGCTAACACCCATGCACATACATGTCTCAGCTGGTTGCACACAGCTGGCCATACCTGAACCCTGGGCAAGGGAGTGAATAGCATTCCCCTGACTCCCCCTTGTAGCCATCATGCTCAGGTACCCATATTGCCTTCCCAGGCCCAAGCCCCTTTGGGTGCCAAGAGGTTGCAATGCCAAAGGCTTGTTGAGTGGCCATAAGAGCACTGAACTAAAATATCCTGGACTTTTTGGAGTTTGACCCCTTTGCATTGGGTCCTCCTTGCCACCAGGACCTTCTCTGAAATGGAATTGTGCCCTTGGGATGCAAACGCATCACTAACTGAATTTCAGGCTAGCAGTGCTCAAGCTGAGGAGCCTCTACTGGAAGAGAGCAAGCGGGAGCCTGCTCAGGGGAAGCCGTGCTGTCTGGAACATGCATACCGGAAGTCCTGGGCACAGCAGCCGTGGAGTGGTAGACATGTGGGCATGAGGACAAGGCCACTCTGCAGTTCCTGGAGGAACATACGGGTAAGAATGCAGGCATCCTTTGGAATGAGGGCTTCCCTGGAGTTTGCAGTGCTTTTCAAGCAACAGGAGCCTGTAACACACCCGCCAAAGCGTAGGAGACATTCTTATGCTTATGAATCAGGGAGCTCAGAAGTCTATTAGGAAAAAAGGGCAGGGAGGGTTAGTTCCCGGGGACCATAAGAAAAGCCTTGCTGGAGCAGAGCAAAGGCCCATCTAGTCCAGCACTCCATATTCAGAAGCAAACCTCCAGCAGGAAGGGTGCAAGACCTCCTCCTGCCCACGCTCTCTCCCAGCCTGGACAGATCCCAATGTATGCAAGTGTTTGTATTCCATTTACAGAAATGCATACCATTTGGATTTTATTTATTTATTAGTTAAAGCTTTTGTAGCCCATCCACCACTGGTGTCTTGGGACAGCTTACACTAAGGAACAAATAACAAAACAAACACAGCATCCAGCAAGTCAAGATAACAACCACAGTTGAAACCAACTAAACATTAAAATAATGGGAAAACGAAGAGAGTTTCGCCTGATGACGGAAAGAGTAAAGTGCTGGTGCCAGATGGACCTCTCTGGGGAGCGTATTCTATAGACAGGGTGCCACCAAAGAGAAGGTACTCTGGGTACTCTCCGTCCTAATCTCCTGTAAGGAGGGCTCCCGGAGCAGAACCTCTGCCTCAGATCTCAAGGGGCGGGAGGGCACATAAGGGAGAAGGCGCTCCTTCAGGTATCCAGGACCCAAGCTGTTTAGGGCTCTATAGGTCATCACCAACACCTTAAATTGGGCCCAGGCTTCAATTGGCAGCCAGTGGAACTGATAGAGGACTGGCATTATATTTGAGTTCCTGCCAGTCCCCGTCAATATCCTGGCAGCTCTATACAAAGAGGATATGCCTCTTCGTACATTTGCTTGGACTTCTGATCGAACCCTAGTACTATTCTGTGGACCAGAAAGAGGCAGGTTCTCTACACCCCACCTGTGATGAGGCCTTCTGCCCACTTCTCCATCCTCTGTCCCCAAGTGAGTGCACAAGCCACCTCCATGCAGGGGCCCATTTCTGTATCCCTTCCCTGCAAGTTGGCCTGCAGTCCATGAACCACGCAGGCATTTTCCCAGGCCCTGGGATAGGAAAGTTAACGACACATGACAAAGTGCAACCAGCGGGGCTATAACTAACCCTCCCTGCCATTTTTTCCTAATAGACTTTTGAGCTCCCTGATTGCTCCATTCACCTCTTGAACGAAAGCGCGGCTGCTCTGGGGGCAAAACCGCGTCAAAAATAAATGACAACTTGATTTAGCTGAGTCGGCCTGACACCAACACCACGGTGATTTGTTGCCTTCTGCCCTTGTTTAACAAACAGTAGAACCTAGTAGCACAGTCACTGGGGGGAGATTACCCTTACAGCATTCACGGGTGCCCCAACAAGTGGGAAAATGGCTATTTACTGCAGCTCCATTAACTTTCCATTGTCTAGCTTGAAACAAATCCTAACGATGCCTGGATCAACTTGTGACAACATGTCCATATCCCATGGAGAGGGGGCATAATTAACATTTATATAGAGTGCTTAAAGGGAGAGATCATATTTCAATAACAGAGCAAATGTTTTACATTTGGAAGGTCCTGGGTTGAAGGTTCTATTCCAGAAAGCTCCTGTTAAAAAGTATATTAGGGAGAAAATGATGGGGATGTTGTGCCTGCAGCCTTGGCGTGATGGTGCCCATCAAAGTTTATAATACTTAGGAGAGAAGCCAGTGCTCATAAGGACATGAATGCTGTGCTGCTTTAGGCTGAGGACCCATCCAGTCCAGCTTCCGCTCCACTGAGAGGCCACATAGCTGTTCACAGGGACCAACGAGAATCATGGAATAGTAGAGCTGGAAGGGGCCAAGAAGGCCATTGGGTCCAACCGCTGCTGTTGCAGGACACCAAGTCGCACCCTCCCACTCAGGCGGCTGTCCAGTTTCTCCTTGAATGTCCCCAGTGTGGGAGAGCCCACCACCTCTCCAGGCAGCTGGTTCCACTGTTGTATTGCTCTGACAGTGAGGAAGCTTTGCCTGAATCTGGGTTGTCACAACTTGCATTATTCCGTGTCCTGCACTCTGGCATTATCCAGAAGGATATGAGTAAGACAGCACCCTGCCACCCTTGTTTCCAGCCACTGGGGTGCACAGCCGCACTGCCATCAAATACAGGAGGTAGCGAGGGATTTCAGAGAAATCTGGTAAGTGGATGAAAATCCAGTGAATTTGCTTGAGTTGACCCTGCAGAGGCTGTTCCAAAATTCCTGCTGACTCCACCCCATTAAGGTTGAACAAGCATCTGAGTTTCCACTGTTGAAATAGAATGCAATTTGCGATTTTTTATGCTAGTGAAATTAGAGTGAAGTTTAGACCAGGGGTCCCCAACCTTCAACCCATGGGGCACATGCGGCCCCCACGTTCTTTTTCTGCAGCCCTCCAACCTGCTTGCTTACTGCTATCACCCTCAAGTCATTTTCCCTCCCAGACTGTTTTTCCTGGCTCAAGTGGCACCATCTATGGCTCTTTTTCCTGTCCCTTTCTTCCAAAAAACACAGTGGCATCATTGGTTCTTCTGGTCTCCTGGTTCCTTCTGCCAGCCCCCTCTTGGTCTAATCCTCCATACTAGCATGTTGGCCATTCCAGATGCTTTGCTAGCCAGCATTGCTCAAGTGCCTGTGCCAGACAGCTTTTCCACTCCGCCTCTCCATGCATTGCCATATGGAAGGCTAGATACGTGTATAAGGAAGATAAAGCAGTTGTGTGAGTGAATACAGGAGATGCCTGCCCTGTTTTTGCAAAAACGGTGGCAAAAGGAGAATAAAAGGCCTGGGGTTTTTTCCCTAGTAGGAGGAGGATACTTTTCATAATGTTTTCCAAACTTAGTCCACCATTGTTTGTGGAGAGCACCCTTCTCCAATGTTATTGCACTCCCAGGGCCAGGAACAATACTAGCTATGGAGCAGTACAGAAGAGGAACAAAATTCTCTACCTTCCAACACAGTCAGCACTGCTGAAAGCAAGTTCTTCAAAAGCAAACCAACAAAAACCTTAGGGGTGCAAGACCATTGTCCTGCAGCCACCAATAGTGCTGAGTTGCACTTTTTGGGAACTACCCAAGAAGTCCTCCTCCTCTCAGAGAAGAATGGTTTAACAGTTTCCCCAAAATATTTTCCTAGAATATAGAATGGCAGGAAGTCATTTGCGGACAGCTCTAAAAATTCCAGCATGCATAAATTCCTTAAATATTATTTGAAGGGAACCTTTCATTTTCCTTTTACTTTGCTCCCTGTTATCAGTTGGAACTACTCTATGCCTGCTCAGAAGTTCTCCTATGCAACCCCACTGAAATTGGGTAGGAAGCAAATATCGCCCTGTGCTCTATCATGTATGTGTGTTGTTCCCCTTCAGTAGAAGGAAGCTTGTGGAGAAGCTGAGTGGGCATTCATTCCACCCCACGTTTCTTAACCTTGAAATCTTCAATGCTTTCTCGAGAGAGACCTCAGAGAAATCTGCCCAAAGGCAGAGTGTGATGATCCTTTGACTTTGTAACTTTGAACTTCCATAGACCAGAAATGTAATTTTGCTGCAAGTTCTAATAATAATTAACAATAGAGCCATCTAATTATTTATTGCTCGTTCCTTCAGAAATTCCATTTCAATCATTCTAGAGAAAAAAGCCTTTGTTTATTTATTGCTAACTAGCGTGAAACCCCCAATTTATACCATGAAATTAAAAACTCAAGTTGGTTGGAGCTCATTTGATTGTGAAACTCCTATCACAGAGAGAGAAAGCAAACAAAGATGCCATGTTACTGTTTGTTAATTAATAATAAAGCACTCAAGCATTGCACTGGTAAAAAACAAACAAAAAC
Organism: Varanus komodoensis; assembly: GCF_004798865.1. Classification (NCBI taxonomy): domain Eukaryota; kingdom Metazoa; phylum Chordata; class Lepidosauria; order Squamata; family Varanidae; genus Varanus; species Varanus komodoensis. The sequence goes on from NW_025335606.1 coordinate 1,366,066, forward strand.
AAACCTGTATTAGTGGAGTCCACCTCGATATATTAGAGCATATTCATGTGTTGCTATGTATATAGTTTGGGAAAAATTCTGAACTCCGGGTTATGATAACTGAAGAAATGGAGGTTGTGCTTGAACCTGGAATATGATAGAGCATTTCTAAGACTATCCAATCCGTTCTATCCCATTTTGTTTAGGTTATGTAGAAAAACTGGACACTTACAAATCTGAGTGTTTGGATGTACCTATAACATGAAAACATGAGTGAAAACCAGTTCCCACTCCAAAATTGTTTCTTGGAAGAATAATGTACCAGCAGCTATGTTGGATGAAATCAGAGTCCATCATTCTGCTCACGCTCTAGCAGGGTATGAGTTCCACAGCACCTTTCTGTCCGTGTTCTCCAGAAGAATAATGTCCCAACAGCTATGTTAGGTGAGATCAAAGTCCGTCATTCTGCTCACACTCTAGCAGGGTATGAGTTCCACAGCACCCTCCTGTCCGTGCTCTCCAGGAGCCAGCGTACACACGTACACACTGGCTTTGACCCTGGAGGTAGCATTCAGTCATCAGGACTAGGAGCCAATGATAGCCTTCTCCTTCATGAATTTATCTGACCAGTGTGGTGTCACCTGGGTAACCTTGGGCCAAACACCTATTCTCAACCTATCTCAGAAAGTCTTTGTAAGGATAACATAGATTTTGTACCTTTTCAGTGCTGAGTGCTAACAGATCTCTTTTGAATCCATTTCATTTCTGAATCGGAGCACAACAAAATGTGGAAAAGTCAAAGATGGTTGGACACTTCTTCCAGATACTGCATGTAGAATGGAGAAGGCACAATAAATAGCACACAAGTGGAAACAGCTTGCAATGATTCAGTGGAAGAAGAAAAGGAAACAGGAAAACAAAAGAACGGATGCTTTACAGCAAATCAGACCCTTCCAGGGGCCCCTCTGGGCATCCAGGCTTCAAGGAGGAGACTTCCTTGCATGTCTGCCTACCAGAAACAGACCTGGGACCTTCTCGATGTAGAGGATGTGCAGCTCACTCAGAGGATTACAGGCTGTCCCTTACACTGAACATGTTCCACGCTTTTGTAGATAATTAATACAATATGTCAGAAAAATTCACAATGATTCTATTAAGTTTGCATTGTTATAGACCTGATCTGAGGATTCCATGTATGAACATCCTTTCCCAGGCTGTGAAGATTCTACAGGCCAGTTTTCATCCGTATCATTTTCCAGTATTGTAGTCATACAAAAATATGAAAATTGCTCAGAAGTACACAAATTTATATGCCATTTATAAACGTTCTGAAAATTGCAGCAGACCTTTTGCGTATTTTCCCAATGTCTGTGTGTGTGTGTGTGTGTGTGTGTGCGTGCACACACACAACACACTGTTTGCAGGTGGAGAAGAAAATTGAATCTATCAGTGAGTGGACAATGGAGCTCAAGATGACTGGCAATCCACCAATCATAAAACAGATTTAACAAATCCCACACATATCTAATTAATATATATCAAGAATGTTGAACCTCAGCCCTTCCGGGAGTCCCAAATCACAGTTTTCTTTCCCACATCTCACCGTAGTTATGTGCAGAAGAGTTTCTGCTTCCCATCTCACCAGCTTCTGTTGACCTGGGGACTTCCCAGCTTTTGCAGAACTTCTGAAAAAGGCTTACTTACAAAGAGAAGGATCCAACAGCCCGGTATTTTTGGTATTGTATCCCCACCCCCTTTGTTTTTGGCTCCATTAAAATGCAAGCCCTGGAAGCGTCTGCAAAATCTAACTTGATATAGATGACCCATGGCTGCAGAAGCTGCCCTTCTTTCCTTTCCTTCTCAATCTCCCTTTTCTTGACTCGCCATCCTTTACTTCACGGGACTCCTCTTAGGTGGTGGCCATGGCGGCCACAGTGAACAGAGTCCCTAAATGAACCAACATATGAATGGGGCTCAGCTCGCTGTCCTATTGCACTTTGCATGTGATGGAGCCCCCAGACTGGAAGTTAGGTTACTGCTTTGCTAAGCATTGAAATGGACCTCATCCATTGTCCTGCCGTCCCTTCTGAGCTGCATTTCCACGTTCTTTATCACCATTAATAGACTGCCTTTCAAGTCTCCATAGCAATGTTAATGAAAGAAACAGTACATACATTCAGTTAGACCACTTATATGACATAGAAATATTCCCAATATTCTTCCTTTACTAACAGCGAATGAATAAGGGGGAAGATGACTGTTCTTCTCCCTCTTTCATGCTACTAGGACCTAAGGTCATCCTTGAAGCTACTGGTGGGAAACGTATGAAAGACAGAAAGAACTTCTTCACTGAGTGAAGTATGAAATTCATTTCCACAAAAAGTAGCGGTGGCCACCAATTTGAGTAGCTTTGAAAGGGGATTGGACACGTTCCTAGAGAAGACGGCTGTCCAGGGCTACTAGTCCTGATGCTTCTTCTCGTTAGGGGTGTGAAGAAGCTCCATGGAATCCATCCTTCCCCTCATGCTTGACCCGATCTTGGAAAGGGGGCAACTCATGAACGCTCATGGAATGAAGGTTGTACAACTGATAAGCGTCTTTTGCGTCACGTGCTACACAAACAAAGCACTTGTACAGCAGCTGTGCAGTTTGGTGGTCCCTTGAGCTGATCCAACCTAGTTCTCCCTATTTTCTGGCATCTTTTTTTTTTAATAGGGGAAGCTAAATGTGATTCTTTTGAATGCTAGGAACTGCCGAGGTCTACCTGGAAACCTGCTGTGCTGATATCCTCAAATGCTGTTCAGTGCACATCATGCTGTGGAACTACCTGGGCTGGAGACATTAGGCTGGTCAAGAGGGTATGATTGTTTCTCTTGCCTTCCCCTCTTCAGACTTTATCCAGAATCTTTGGAGTTGAAGGAATGAGCCATGGCTGAGTAAATCAGTGAAGCTCATAGAGATCAGCCAGCCAGTCAATCTTAAGAGCAATTCATTCTTGGATTTGTGGATACAGAGTAAAGGGGATTCTTTGAAAAATCTAGGATAGCGTAGTTATTAAAAGAGATTAAAGGGTATTATCTAGTGCTTCTGCAAGTTATGATTAAAAGAAGAAGAAAAAGAAGAAGAGAGCCAAAGAAACAGAAGGCTAATTTCTCCAGTCACTGAAATTTCAAGGATAAGAAGCATTATGCATTGTTATTGCCTTCAATATTAATTATACAGTATTTTTTTCCACTTAACGGAAGGACGTTGCTCCTTCAGTCCCAATTCCCCTGCTAATTTCTGTATGCACATGGTATTGCACTGTGATGCATTTGCTAATTCGGGATATGTCACCTACTTGGAGACAATTTAGAAGTCTCTGAGGATGGGAGTGGGTGAGAATGGAGCATCCGTTGGCCCAGTGGCATGAAGAAAACTCTGCCACCCAACCTGGAAGGGGAAAACAAGAGAATTGTTTTGCTAGTGGAAGCTCTGTATGCATAAGCCAGGCCAGCAGGTACCACAAGAGAGGCATGGAGGGAAGAGAGAGTGGCACACAAATGAGTTGGACTAGCGCAATTCGTCTTTTAATGAAAAATTCCTTGGTGCTCATAAGGCATGTTAGATATGCGAAGAGGACTGTTACTGGGATACTGGGTGACAGCCTGCGGAGCCTGGTGTTTCTAGTCTGCAGTTTATAGAAGAGGTCCATCCCCTGCCCCTGAATAGTGGAACTACTGAATAGTGGAACCAACCATGGCCAGCTCCTTAAATGTCGAGACTGGGAACCAGGGTGTACTCGCTGCCCGTTAGTATTGTGGCCAGGGACCTCCACTGAATGCAACCATTCTAGGGATTTCCATAGCATTGCTTCCGATGCTGGAATGTTCTCTTGCTTAAAATAACCCCTTCAGTGTAGAAAGCTAGCATATCATGTGAAGGCTCAGATACATTGTTCTGACATGCTAACTTTCTCTGCCCAGGTATTTACTTACGTATAGACAGAGGTCAACCTAATCCAGGTTCTAAATGGAAGCCAGGGGCACCCTACCATCCTGCATAACAAGGGGAGGGAGCTCAGGCACAGGGCCCAGGATTGGCCATCCTGGGCCGCCAATCTAGCTGCCCAGAAGGACATGACTTCCACTGGGTCCTTGCCTCCCACCCCACCAGCTATCTTCTGTTGATTGTATAGCCTTTTGGCAGTTCTTCCCCATTCGAAAGAGGTGAAATACTAAGTAATTGACAAGAAGAGGTTTATGTTAAAAATATGGTGGCTGTTTTCCTGACTTTGCCCCTCACCCCAAGAAGGACGTTCCCAGGAGTTTATCGGAAAAAAGAAATTGGCCTCCTAGCTGTCTCCTCATCCGTAAAACATAGGATCCACGTGGAATGTCGCTCCTGCTATCTTGCCGTTCATTGCTCATCTCTCTTTGTAGCTCCTTCCACGTTCTTTCCTGCCCTGCACACCACTTCCCAGGCTTTTCCATTCCATCTGGCAAAGGGCTGTTCCCCTAAAGTTGCGGGGAAGGACTCTTTGGGTGATCGGCATTTCAGAGGATCACTTGCAATGGAAGGTAGTTCAGGGGCTGACCTGCCGTGTCACCATTGCTGTTGTTAAATTCAGTCTTCTAACAGGTTAAGCCACTGCTCTAAGGAATGGCTGATGAGCACTTGCAATCGGGACAGAGCACTCCTGGGAGCATTATGAGATGGCCATGGGAAAGCCATCTTTTCCCCCTGAAATACCCCTTGGGGCTACTGCACGCAACTATTTGCAAACTATTCATCACGCACCACTTGGGTAGCCAGGTGACTTTTAAAAAAATGTTTGAACTGAAGGGAAAGCAAGGATACGATTCCTAGGAGTCTCTCATCTTTCTGTGCCATCTGGTCTTCTGCCTAGCCTGAAAGTCAGGACCTTCTCAGGGGAGTGAGGTCCCCACAAAGGCATACTGGGGAACCAGCTCCAGGACTGCCATTGCTTGAGACATGGTTCGGACTCATGCCGCAAACCACGGGCCTTCCCAATCCCCCTTGGCATTCTGCGTTAGGGGGCGCCTGCCAGCAGTTTCCCCACTGGAGTGTCTCCATGCATTTGTGGGTTCCAAGCTCCTGAGCTCCGGTCCCTACACTGGTGATCAACCCCTTTGTGTGTATGTTCGGCACTCTGCCTAGGTGTTCACAGCTGCTGCTGCTCGCTCTCCTCTTCCTCCTCCTCCCTCCCACCTTCCTTCCATCCCTTTCTTTCTTGACCCCACACAAGTTGCCGGTGCAGACCACCAGGGAAGATGCACATTGCTGAAGTCATAGAATGAAAAGCAATTGGGATGTGGCTGCATGGAAACTCCTTTTGTCAGAAGAGGAGTTTATAAAGGGGAATCATGTGACCCCCTGCCCTGCCCTGCCCTGCCCTGCCCTGCCCTGCCCCCCCCCCCGGCCTTGCCCTGCCCTGCCCTGCCCTGCCCTGCCCTGCCCTGCCCTGCCCTGTCCTGCCCTTGGTGTAGGACTGGCATGTATGAGTCAGGATGTCTTCCCTCAAGAGACTCTGGAGGATAACCATAGACTTTGACCCAGGAAGAGGTTGTCAAGGGAGGAATTTGGCATTGTTCATGAAGCTTTTCGTGGAACTACCTGCCCAAGAGGAGGAAGAAGAGCTTCAGCCAGATGCCTTGGAGACAGAGGCATCAAGTTCTGTAGGAGCAAAGTCGTTCTGCTTGCCATGTCAGGGGACCACCAAAGCTGAAAGGCACTGGGGTGTCTGCATGTGTGTGTGTGTGTGTGTGATTCAGGTAGATGCATAGGTACAAATCAAGGTAGCCTGTTGGGTCACCCTTGCTAAGCTGGAAAGGCACAGGCTTACAACCGGATGGGTGATCACGTGTAGAAGCGGAGTGCAGGGTTGGAATTGATGGCCTTATAGGCCCCTTCCAACTCCCCTCCCCTCCCTCCTTGGTATGAGTTACCCTGTGTGCCCATCTGCCTCTGCAACCTGCAAGGAGAAACAGAAAGAAACTGAAACCCGCTGAGCCTTTTAGAAAACCAAGCAGACAGAAAAGGGAGGTTCACTGCAGCCCTGCATCCTCCCTCTTGGCATGAGCCTCACCCACCGGACTCTAGCCAGTTTTTTCCACTGAGCAGCGTTTTGGTGGTTTAGATCTGTTTTGCATCTCCACAATCCTTGGTGCTCCCCCAGTAGGTGATATTCCCTTCCCTTTTCTCGGTGTCCTTGCAATGCGACTTAATTCATACTGTTAATTTATATTATTTTAAGGATGTTTATTTATGGATGTAAGCCTCCCAGAGGCTTCAGCGAATGGGGCGGCATAGACGTTTCCTAAATAAATAAAATAAATAAATAAAATTGTGTGTCTTCCTAGCAGAAACACTGCCTGAATTCGCTACTAGGGGCAGTGGAATGCACTTGCTCATTCCCGTCAAGGAAGGATGGTGCCATTGGCCACGGAGTGCCCTATTTATCCCCTTCTCCTTAACATAGAAACAGAGCGAGTCAGAAGGGGCCTCCCGGGCCATCCAGTCTGACCCCCGGCTCCAGACAGCTCCACTCAGGACATGCCCACCATGTGCATGTCTAGCCTATCCTTGAACACCCCCATGGATGGGGTCTCAACCACCTCCCGGGGAAGCCCATTCCATACCCTCAAGGTGCTGACTGACAGGAAGGACTTCCTGGCATCCAAATGGAACTTTGGTTTCCTGAGCTCAGCTTCATTGGAATGCATCCTGCCCTCCTCTGCAGGGGAGAACAGTATCTGCATGCCCCTTTTCACATGCATTGCCTGGGTAAACTGGGTAAATTCTGCTTCAAAAATGAACTGAACTGATTGGGCAGTCTCCAACGGTGTCATTCCACAAGCAGGCTCCCAGTTCTGAACGTCACCCTGGAGAAGCATCTTCCCTTGACTGCACTTAAATGTGGAAGGCTCCTTAACGAAGCAGTGTCAGACACCCCCACCAAACACCTGCAGTCTGAAGAAGGACAGTACAGGGACACGGGCGTGAGCTGTGCATGCTGTTCCTGCGTTTCTGGTGTCCTCACAATCCCGAGAAATCCATCTCACTTGCCTCTCTTTCTCTAGAGGAGCTGGAGGCAGGAGCAGGTTCTGTGTGTCAGAAATTAGCATTCACGACCATTGCCCCTCCGTTTCATTTTTCATAAACTGCATCCGGGAAGAGGCACACGATTGATTAACACCAGTTAGCCACCCAGGAGCCATGCGTCAGTCACTAATTCCTCCCCTTGCATTCCAGCCACATTCAAGCTTTAATTAAGAATCTTCCGCTCTCCATTTGCCATTATCTCTCTCTGATCCAGTATAATGACCAGGTCCCCAAACCCCTGTTATGCCACGTGGTTCAAAGAGCTCCGTTCTAGGCAACCTGCTTTCTGAAGGAGCCTGGCTCAACCTTCCCAGCAAGGACCCCGTTACTCTCCCAGATCCCGGCCCTGCAAGGTCACTTCATCAAACTGAAGCTCATTAAAGGCAGAGAAGAGAGGTGATCTAGCATTCTGACCTCAGATATTGTAGCTGAAAAAGGCCTTTGCCATTTATATTTCAACTTCCAATGAGTATGTGACTTGGGGCTGCAAGGATTTGTAGCTGACACTCAATAGAAGCCGCTCTCGAATTTTTGACAAATCCCATCTTGAACCGAGAAGAGAAACAGATATTGATCCTAAGTGTACCTAATTCATCTCTGCACTTGTAATCCCAAAAGAAAATGCCTTCTATGACCAGAGGGCGTTCAATATTTTTTCCATCTTGTAAAATAAACAGCAGTTATTTTGGTGTGTCTTCATGAGTCAGGAGCAACATTGTAAGTAAACAAAGCACTGATTTCCCCCTCCCACATGCTCACACACTTTCTTTTCCTCTGCTCTTTATTCCATCCATGGCTTTCTCTCTATTTGTCTCTCTTTCAGGGGACTAATTAAAGCATGCAACATATTTCTTCCCAGGTCAGGATCCCAGCAATAAAGCTTCAAAGTTGGGTTGGGGCTGTCAGTCCTTTTTCCTCAGTAAGTAGAAATGCCAGGGGTCTGGAGTCTGTGAGAGACAGGGCGAGAGTCCTGCTCTGGGTGGTACCTGTTGCATTGTGAGGAAGGGAGCAGGTGAGAAGGGGGAGGAGCCATGCTCAAGACCGAGGAGTACATAAGATCCAGTGGAGGAAGAGCCTGTGCATGTTCTCTTTTCTTGGAAAGTGAGCTCTATGATGCTTGATTCAGCTTGGTTTTGATCAAACTGTTTTTCATGCACACAGCTCTAGTCTAAGAGTTGATTCTGATGGACATGCAGAAAGGAGGAACTATCAAGAGCAAAACCTCTGGAGAGAAGTAGAAAGTATTTCTAGCAGGGATGGATACAGAAGAACAGAGGAAAAGTCATGCTGCATCAGACCAATAGTTTGTTCAGTCCAGCTGTCCATGAGATCCCTCAAGAAGGATGGGTACAAGAGTTCTGTCTGTCCAAGCATCTCAGCAACTGACGAACGCAGGAAAGCTGCCTCTGATAACAGAGGTGGTCCATAGTCAGCAAGACTAGTAGTCACTGATAGCTTCCCCTTCCTTGAATTTGTCCAATCCCCCTTCAAAGCTATCCCAGGTGGTGACCATCATTACTTCCTGCAGCAACAGATTTCATAGTTCAACTGTGCATTGTGTGAAGAAGTATTTGCTTTCATCTTTCCAATCAGCTTCATGGGATGCTCCTATTGGGTCCTACCACAATGGGAAAGTGAGAAAAATGCCTCTCTCCACTCTCTCCACACCATGCGTAATTCTCTGCACCTCTGTGGTGTCTCCCTTACTCACCTTTTGTCTAGTCCAACACGATTGAATTCCACCCATCGACTAACACATATTTGTACGTAATTTTGAATGTGATGGCACACTTAACAAATGTGCATTTTTAATTGGACACCTTTTTTCCTGTTCTGGGGATTGCACAGGGAGTCTTCAGAGGAACACCCAGATGCACACCTGGGTGGTCTGGCTGGGGAAATCCATGTAGGTGGGAAAACTGATGGAATGATTTCTTTCCACATCCTTTCATGTATTTAGCTTGGAAGGAACCAAGGCAGCTCACATTCTTCTTCTTGTCCTCTCTGTTTTATCTTCAGAACACTGGGAGTTAAGTTGGATCAGCACCAAGGACTGGCCCAAAGTCATCCAGTGGGATTCATGACTGAGTGGGGACTAGAACCAGAACTCCTGAGTCTCAACTGATGCTATAAGCACTATAGCATATGAACTCCTCTAGCTGGTCCTTCTAGCTGAGCGCCAAAGAACTGACGCTTTTGAATTGTGGTGCTGGAAAAGACTCTTGAGAGTCCCCTAGACTTCAAAGAAATCAAATCAGTCAATCCTAAAGGAAATCACCCCTGACTGTTCTTTAGAAGGTCAGATACTGAAGCTGAAACTCAAATACTTTGGCAGTCTAATGAGAAGGAACATCTCACTGGAGAAGACCCTGATGCTGGGAATGATTAAAGGCAAAAATAGAAGTGGACGGCAGAGGATGAGGTGGCTGGTTGGGGTCACTGGGGTGCTGGGTGTGGAGTTGGGTGGACTCTGGGTGATGGTGGAGGACAGGAGAACCTGGAGGAAAGTTGTCCATGAGGTTGTGAAGCATTGGACATGACTTTGTGACTAAGCAACAGTAACAAGCTAGCCCTTCAGACCTGCCATCACCACCCATTTCCTTTCTCCACACCTGGACATTCAGTGTGTGTGTGTGTGTATTCCTTCCATGTTGCCTAGTCCCCTGGTCTGATACTAGATCCTACCCACTCTCTATAGATGCCAGTATGCAAAATCCCCGTGGCCTATTCTCTTCTCACAGACAGGTGTATCATTCACCTTGGAACAACTGTATAGCTATAGATTGACAAACAGACCGGATAGATAGAGATATTGATAATGTAATGGGGAAATATGCCCCTGACAGGCACTGTCTGGTAGGAGAAATGTCTTGCATTGTTTGGGGGACACCTGTGGTTAATTATTACCTCTGAATACATTAAAGTCACTTTGTGAGTCTATATATCTTCATAGACCGTTTCACGATATTAAGTGACAAAGGCTTAATAATCAAAAGTCCTGAGTTAGCAAATGTTTTCTAATTTTAATAACTTCTTGTTGTAATTACCAAGTCTTGGAGTGAAATGATTTAATTAGAAAGTAATCAAGAAGTGTCTACTGTTAATTGAAGGAATTATAAAAGATCTACATTTTTAATATATTTCCAGAGTAATAAAACTATAGTTTACCGTCATTATCTTTAAAGCGTGCAGATGAGAAAAGTTTGATACCTAGAAGAGGTGTCCTGCCGTATTCTGTGTGTCTTGGACTGGATTGAGAGGAAATTGGCCCTGTGCTACTTATATTTAGATGGACACGTGGACCCTGGGACCATTTGTTGACCTGTTCTCAATATCTGGAATGCAGCTGGAGCATCTGGTGTGAGAAAGCACTTTACCCTAGTCAAATCAGGATGCACACCCCTTCTTCCAGCATCTCACCATCTTTCTGGACAGACAACCTTTCCAGAGGAATATTAGCCCGACCTTCAGAGCAAGCAGTAATTTGATCAGTCCTGTAACAAACACACAAACCAACAAAACCTCCCTGGACCCAAAGATCCATGTCAACTACCAATCCAATCATGTATGTCCCCTCTTCTTGGCTGAAGTGCTTCAGTGAAGGAGGCTCTCTTTGCTGCATGTGCCCTTGGATAAAACCGGATCCACTCCGTATGAGTTCAGACCTGCTTTTGGCACAGAATCAGCCTCGGTCACTGCTGGGTCAGCTTCTTCAGGAGAAGGACAAGGGGAACACCCCGTGACTTCTTTTCCTCTTGATGCCTTTGGATACTGCTGACTGCAATACAGATACTCCCGGATGGCATCCGTAGGTTGGTCCTATACTGCTTCAGCTCTTACTTAAATGGTCATTTCCAGAGAATTACATTGGGTGACTTGGCCTATTGGCACATGAATTGTGGGGAGCCATGGGGCACACTGTTATTCCTTATGTTATTTACTATCTTTATGAAACAACGGGGAATAGTCAGTCTGAGATTTGGGGCTTGCTATCACCAGTAACATCAGGATCGGGACAGAAAATCTCTGTTTGTTACTTGTGTCCGGAAGCAGTTATGGCTTAGATGAGGACTCATAAGCCACTGTTTTTATCTAAACCACAATCCAACTGCCTTCCAACATTCTTTTTGGGGCAGTGGTATAGGGTTATTCAGAGGCCTAGCTCTGAGGTCCTCTGTGGTTCTTGGACCATCAAGGTGGGACTCCAAATGTGAAGCTCCTGGTGAGTGTTCCTCCCAGCCAGCATGGGACAAAATTACACTGGCCATATCTCAGAGGTCAGAAATAAATCTTGGAGAGGGTGGGGAGAGAAGGATGCTGGAGATGACAGCTTGGACCATCTCCAGGTAGTGACCCGGCCTCCTTCCCTTCCCCTTCAGGATGCTTCATCTAGCTGGCTGGAAACAGCAGTCTAGATGCCATATGGGGTGTGAGGTGCCAGGAGGGAGACATCAGCACTGCTGTACCTTGCAGACTGACCTGGCTGTGTCCGAACCTCCAAGTTCAGAGACTGATGTACACTGAGGAGAGATGATGGAGGATTGGGACTTTAGGGTTCTTGGGATATCAAGCTTCATGTAAGTCATTTAAATGAAGAATGGTGTAAACGACACCTACCCCCAGCTGGGAATCCTGGAATCCATCACCCAGACAACAATGTGGGTGGTATAACGATGAGTCAAAAGATGAGCTCCCCCAGTCTCCCGCCAGCAACCTAGAGAATCACGTGAAGAACATTCCGCTCTAGTATAGAATCCTGCCAACATTTCATCGCTGAATTTGTGCAACCCATATTTTTTCCTCCCGATAGAAAGGGCCGGAGGGGTTTTGCATGGAGAACTAATCAACTTTGTGGATCTCCCAGCTCACTTTCATTTAAACTAGCACAGCCCTGACCTAGATTAACTCTCTAGACCTCTGTTCCATTTGTGCATGCTAGTTCGAAATTTCCAAATGACTCCCATCTTCGCTTCCCACATGCACCTAACCAATAAAACTCAAGCTCCTTCTCTCAAGAAGTTACCCTTCCCTAATTGAAAACTCCTCATGTTCAAGAACATCTGTACAGGGTTTGTTTTGTGCAGTAGCTTCCAGTAATGACAACCTCAAAGTAGGGCATCTGTTGGGATTAATGAATAGCTGTTGTTAATGGCCCTCCATTGTACATTGGGCCATCAACTCCTCCAAACCCCTCATTAATCCCCAGGAGCCAGCTTGATTTTGATCATTACTGCTTGAAAACAAACACTTCTAGGGACCTTAGAAGGTTCCTTTTCATTTATATTCTATCCAAATCCATTCTGAGGAGTCAGGCCTTCATCAGAAAACAGAAAAGCTGGAGCCTTAGAGATAGGGGCGGAGGGAAAGGACACTTTCCTGTGAAGACATCTTATATCTGAAGGAATCCAAAGACTATTGAAATGATATTTTTTCAGTGTTTGCTTTGAGATTTGTAGTTTTGGACATAATGAGCCTTTTGCTTTGCAAACAGCTACAAATTGCTTTAAGGGTTTCTGTTGTCATTGATTCAAGTTCAGTGCAAGGAGCATTTCAACTGGTGGATGCTGAGTGCGTGGAACTGCAACTGATCTTGGGTCAGCAATTACGAACAACGTATTTCCCCACAGTTTTTATTTCTAAACTTTTTTTTTAAATATCCATCCTGGCCTTTTGCTTTGTTTTGCTTCCATTGTAAAGTTTGAGATGTTGGTTCAGGACAACATTAGTTCAGGCAAAACTATGTCATCTAAACAAGGCATCAAATGCTTATTTTATTTTTTTAAAGTGCTGTGCTGAATATGTCAGTCCATTTGCGGGCGGAACTGGATGCCCATGTAGCAGAAGGTGGCAGTGTGGCATAGTGGTTAAGAGCGTGGGACTGGGACTCAGGCGATCTGGGTTCTAGTCCCCGCTCAGCCATGGAGCCCACTGGGTGACTTTGGGCCAGTCACAGGCTCTCAGCCCAACCTACCTCACAGGGTTGTTGTTGTGGGGATAGGATGGAGGAGGAGAGATGATGTAAGTTGCTTTGAGCCCTTTGTAGGAAAAAGGCAGGATATAAATCGCAATATAAATAAATAAATAAAAAATTGCAGAATTATCCATTCATGCTGCAGATTTAAACATCTAGAAATGCCTTCATGCAGCAATTACTGGAGAAAGGCTATCCAGAGTCTTCGTAGGGTGTCCGTGTGTCCTGCTTTGCAGAGCACAGTCCTTTATTCATAGGCTTGGCAAAGAACAGCCCTTGAGACATCCTCTGTCTCAGTGGTTCGGAACATTTTCCATCCCCCAGGGACTAAAGATGCTCAAACTCAGTTCAACCAGCTGAATGCAGTCACCCCCATTCTCTCTAAAAGGGGGCCATGTCTAGAAACATGCTCTATTACCTGTGTCATAGATCAGGAACCTCAACCCTACACAAAGGGTCAGAAACACATGGCCACTGCTTGTGATTCATGCTCTAGGAACTGATGGCTCTTAGTAGTAACCAGAAATCTAGTAGAACAGTCCTATAACCTATTCCCTTCCTCTTTATTCCCATGTTTCGCAATCAAGAGAGCCAGTGTGGTGTAGTGATTAAGAGCATGGGACTGGGACTCGGACAATCCGGGTTCGAGTCCCCACTCGGCCATGGAGCCAACTGGGTGACTTTGGGCCAGTCACAGGCTCTCAGCCCAACCTACCTCACAGGGTTGTTGTTGTGGGGATAAGATGGAGGAGGAGATGTAAGCTGCCTTGAGCCCTTTGTAGGAAAAAGGCAGGATATAAATTGAAAAATAAATAAAATAAATAAATAAATCATGTGCTGGAGGTCTGAAGACTGCTACAGAAGGAAGGCTTGCGTTACGGTTACCAAAAAATAAGGAAGCATAGGGAAGTTATGCAGGACCTTAAAGTTGTCCATAAAGGTTTGCTGTCTGAAAGAAGGTTCCTTAGTAAGCCATATAGGCATGTAGGTCACTTTGATGGGCGCAGTCTAAAGATGTCTGCATGCCCTTCCTGCTTCCTTGCTTAGCAATAAACCCACTCCACATCGCAGAAACTGCCTATGCAATGAATTGTACTTAAAATAGTATGTAACTACAAAGGAAGAACACCATTTAAAATCGAATTGTACTAATAAAACTATGGTTGGTCTTTCACATTGGAAATACCTGTTGATGTAAGAATGTGTTCAGAGGAAAAGCAAGCAAGCAAGTGAAAAGCCACCTTGGCACCTTCCTGACATCAGCTGGAAGGAATCCCACAGGGAAGGAACAAATATGGCTAAAACCGCTCAAAGCAGACTCTATATGGACCTGATGTTCTTGCCGAAGGACCAGGAACACCCCTCCTGATCTCAGTGAACAGGTGAGTTGATAAGGGAGAAGGTGTGCTCTCAAGCATTCTGGCCCCTCATTGTTAGGGTTTTGAAAATCTCTGATGTCTTAAACCTGGTCCCATCACAAGCAGGCAGCCAGTGTAGTCCCTCAGCAAAGGTGTTTACTTGCAGAAACAGAGCAGCCTAAGAACTGCAGACTTACTGCTACATTCTGGTCTAGTTTTAGCTGCCAGAACACTGTTAAGGACAATTCCACATAGAGCACATTGCAGCGATCCGGTTTTGAGGTCACCAGTGCTTGTTCCTCAGTGGATAAGCCATTGATGTCCAGTAATAAGCTTCCAGCAATAGAGACGGATCCAGGAGAGTGTCTCACAACAGCACAACATTTCACGGCATGGCATTTCACTGTCTGGAAAGAGAGTACAATCCCATCCAGAACAGTCAGTAAGTCTCTTTCCCAAATTTTGGTTCCACAAATCCACGGGGCTCCCCCTTTTATTTTGTTTCAGTTTATTGTCCTTCATCCAACCCCTCATTGAGCAGGCATTGGTTCAGAACTCATACCTCCTCACCCGATTCAGATGCCAGGAAGAGACAGAATATTCTATTTAGATTATACTGAGTTTTGTATTATTTATTTGCATTTGCATTATTTGTATTAGTATTTGTATCAGTATTTGTAAATATTTGCATTTGAAAAATCTATAATAGCTTCAGCTGAGCTCATGTCCCTGAGAGCCTGACCTGGAGACTTCTCTGTTTCTGAATAGTATGGATTCTGAGGAGTTGTCACCTATTAAAAAAATGGGAGGTAGATCACAGTAACTAGGGTTTAGGAAAGGCAATTCAATCTCTAGAATGTGGGTGGCAGGACAGGGGCAGGGGAAATGGGTTGGGGCCAGGAGAAGGGGGCGTCACCACTGGCGGATTCCTCCCAAGATCCAGTCAGCCCCCCGCCCCCCCAGGCCTGACCAATGTTTTAGAGGGACTGGATTGGCTGATGCCAACCCAACATGTTGAACTTGGCAAGCCCTGAGGTGCTCAGCATCACAGATCTTGTTCTGCATCAACCCACAGTCTTGGAGCAGCCACTTAGTTGTCTGAATCGGCCTTTCTCTTGTGTTCCGTGGAACTGGGATTCAGCTCAGCTGTGTGGACACAGCAACCTCTCCCGCACACGTTTCTGAAGACGGCTTTGCTCTTCCCCACTTCTGCCAATCCTTGTGCCTGCACCTCTCTGCCATACCCAGATGGTAATAGAAACGCCACGGCCAAACCCTTCAGACCATTGGAGTGAAAACCATTCATTTGCTGTCTCAATTTTTAAGATGCCAGACTCAGAGTGAGAGAATATTCTCCATGGACGTAATGGGACATTTAGCAATTCATTCATTTTCTACACTTGCTACTTATTTAGACGCTCAGCGGTTGGCAGCTTTGATGTGGAGTGGTGGAAATTATAAAGACATTACGTACCATAAAAATATAAATGAAAGAAAACACACGGCCTATTTTATATCAGGGTAAATTGACTAGTGTCAGATGCAGGATATTTTCTTTTATAAATTATAATAATTGTCAGAAGAAGGTGGTCCCTTGGGTTGAAACACTACCTGGTTGTAAAGAAATTGCACAGATTCTGAGCTTTTGAAAAAGGAGAGCTTCTGGGAACATTTTACACCTCCTTTCCCCCACACAGAGACACTGGTGCTTCTTGTGCGCATATGAAAAGTAGTTTGATGCTTCCATCACTTTTAGATACTGAAAGATGGGCGTGCATACACCCTCTGGAGTCCCAGACCATACAAAGCCAATTATGCATAGGTGTGGGGATATATTTACCAAAGGCTCCCTAGGACAAGGTCTCATTTCGGTGGAAGGGAACCCCAAGCATATCAAAGCTTAGTTGTAGATGGGGCACAGCTGGGCTGTGACCAGTGGCTGAAAGTGACCCAGAAACTTTGGGCTGTGGGACCAGCTACTGGTGAGGACCAAAGACTAAGCCAGGACCACAAGGAAAACATGGAGGGAAGGTTTGAGAAGGACCCAGTTGTCTGGGCCGAAAGCCAAGTCATCGGTGGAGGACAAGCTGGATGGCAAGATCACAGGACAAGACCAAAACTGAGAAAGGAGAACATCAGCCCCGAAGAAGACTTCCCTGTGCTAGTTCTTCCTGTCTGGAAGGAGATAATCACCATTCCAGGTGGAATCACGTCAAGGCCTCAGGGCACTTTGCCGAGAAGGTGTAGCTGCAGCTCACTGCGAGGGGAAGCCACCTACAGGCACTGCAGTTCCAAAGGGAATCTGAGTTGACGTGACCATGGATGAGGAGCTCTTTAAGGAGCTAATGCAAGTGGTCACACTGGGATGAGAGTCTTCTTCCATTCCTTCTCCTTGTTGTTTGCCTTCTTGCGTTTTCTTTTCCTCTTCCTCCAACTAGCAAGAATATAAGAAGAGCTGGATCAGACCAAAAGTCTATCTTCTCTAGCATTTTATTTCCAAGGTGTCCACCCAGTTGCCCAAGAAAGCCCACATGTATGGCTCCATAAATACTGTTAAATGGTGGGGACAAATGTGGGAGCTGGGAAGACTCCAGGTACACTGAAATATATTTATTGACTCTAGCAGAGATCAACTGTTCCAGCTGCGTGTACGATGAGTGCCCCTGAAGAAGATTTTTGAAATGTGTTGTGCTCCATAAACACGATTTTGTGTACATGGAGGCTTTTCCTTCCCTCCCTGACCCCCACCCTCTGGAAGACTTGCACATAATAAATCTGTGCGGAGCCTTTGTGGATTTTGATACAACTGATTAGCATGGATGACGCTTTGAAATAAGCTCAAGCACAACCTCAGTCACAATGGCAGGACTGAAACATGCTCACAGCCCAAGTTTCTCGCAAGACTTTATGTAGGAGACAGAAGCCAATTTGAAAAGCAGCAGCTCTTTATGCACCATGCTGGTAGCATTTGGCTTGCTCCTGTTCCCTCTGTGTGTGTGTGTGTGTGTGTGTGTGTGTGTGTGCACGCACATGCACACTGGGAGCCTTAGACAGAATACATGTGAAGACCTCTTCCACTAACTGATTCTGGGGACCTCCTTTGCCCCTCCTATTCGTTTCAGGGGATAATCCCACCCTTTTCACAGGATCCTTTCCTGGAGCTCTTTTTCCAAATGATCCCTGGCAGAACCTTGTGGAAAGCAATCAGTGCAAGATTTCTCTCCGCTTCCCTCTGGCAGCCAACATCCAGGAGCTGAGACAGCTCCTTATCTAGTCTCCCTTTTGGCAGGACAGCTGAAATCACTCGCAATCCCACCCAGTTCTGCGTCAAGAGATCAGTGGTCTTCACAATTATATAATACACCCATGCATCCCATCAGCGGAACATAAAATGATTCCATTTGGGCTGTAGCCTGCCATTTAAAATGGCACTTGTCACTTAATTTTAATCAAATCCCTGTGCAGAGAAGGTGCATTTCGTCACCTCTCAATTTTCCAGGGTATTCGTAACAGTGCCACAAGTAAGAAAAGGAGAAACTGATTTACCTGGGATTAGTGTGGGAGAGGGCTAATTGCTCTTTCACCTTATTTTTGCTGTCATTCCTTCGGGGATTAGGCTAAGCCTCCGAGTATGTTTCATCAGGGTAGCTTGGGGATTATATTTAGTCTCTCTGTCTATCATCCAGACACTTCCTGTAATGTTGACTAGGGTTTTATAAGCCTTAGAATTCATCATGCAAGTCCTTTTTAGTCAAATTTGGTATATTATTCAGGTTACCCAAAGCAGATGCTTCTGGCTCTAATAGAATTAAGAGGGAGATGATTCTAGGTGACTCCAGTGGGGAAGCAAAATATTCTGCCGTCTTCCTGCTCCATCTTTCTTTTCTCTCCCTTGCTCCAGCAAAGCAAACCTCTTTGGTTATAGAACTGGGACAGTTCCTTGAAATGATTCGGCCAAATTTAGGGTACAGGTGGTGGAAGATTCGCAATGATCATGACCTAGCACAGGGGAGACTCCACTGGGTTGCAGGGTTGATGGAAGTGAGGAAAATCTATTCTAGTGTCACCAATGCATTGGGTAAGAGGAACTCCATTGGAAGGAGAAAGTTCTCTTGGATATAGTCCTCTTGGATATAAGCTTTAGAGCACAGCAAATCAGACTCAGAGGCCTGCTGCCATAACTTCGCTAGACATATAAAGTTGCTTGCACTCATGGAGTCTGAGATGAATGGGCTAGTGACCCATCTAATCATGGTATGGACACCTTTCACTCAGGATGTGGCCAAACTGCTCTTGAGATCATTTTCTCTCCTGGAGTCTGAAATCTGCCAGAGCTGGTTGGGTGCTTGGACATCTGGAGTGATTAAAGCCCCCTTGAGGGACAGGGCAAGCCATGAAGTTTTGAAGAATAGCCATGGTGATGCCCTTGTGGAGGAAACCTAGTCTAGACCAAGCGGTATCAGGTAACCACTGCCTGGGATCAAATGTGCCATTCTTGGAAAAGGTGCTAACGTGTGAAGTGGCTACACAACTTCCAGAACTGTTGGATAATTCTGATTCTTTAGGTCCATTCCATCTGGTCCAAGGAATCAGCCACCAACAGCATCCCCATCTTGTCTGGACTGAGTTTCAGTTTGTTGGCCCTTATCCAGTCCATTATTGCAGCCTGACACCAGTTCAGCACATCCACAGCCTTACCTGCTGATGCTGAAAAGGAGAAACACTGCTGCAGGTTATCAGCATCCCGATGGCATCACACTCCAAAACTCCAGATGACCTCGCTCAGAGGTTCCATGTAGATGTTAAATAGCATGGGGGACAGAACACACCCCTGAGGAGCTCCATGCTGGAGAATCCACGGGGCTGGACAATATTCCCCCAGCACCACCTTCTGGAGATGTCCCTCCAAGTAGGAGTGGAACTATCGCAATGCAATGGCCCCCTCTCCCATCTCAGCCAGCTGCTCCAAAAGGATACCATGGCTGATATCAAAAACTGCTGAGAAGTCCCATAGTATCAACAGGGTCACACTTCCCTAGTTTCTCTCCTAGCCAAGGCAGGGAGAGAAACCTTGGTCACAAGGTGACCAAGGCAGTTTCCGTTCCAAAGCCAAGCCTGAAGCCCCATTGAGATGGATCCAGATGATCCCTTCCATCCAAGAGTCTGGAGCCAACTGGCAACAGCCCTATCTAGAACCTTGCCCAGCAAAGGAATATTTTCTACCAGCCCACAGTTGTGCACATTCCCCCAGTCAAGGGAGGGTTTCTTGAGAAGTGGTCCCACCACCGCCTCCTTAATGCAGCACAGGACCACTCCCTCTCACCAAGAGACTCTCGAGAGCTCCCTGACACAGCTGGTTTTCCCTCCCTTGCTGGTTTTTGGAAGCCAGGGGGGCAAGGATCCAGTGCAGAGGTGTCCGAACAAACCTGCCTGAGCACTTCGTCCACATCCTTGTGCTGTATCAGCTGAAACTCATCCAATTAAACTGGACAGGATGGTGCTCTGGATGTCTCCACCAATCCAGCTGCTTTAACTCTGGAGTGCAATTCTCTGGGGATACAGCATATCCCCCTGCCCCTCGGAAGTGCCCAGCAAGCAGGCTACAGAAGGCCTGAGCTGCTTCCAGGGTGTCCCTGGGGCCAGAGTGTAATGAGCTCTGGGAAGCCTTGAGAAGCTCCACTGGGCAACACAGCTAGGACTGGAGAGTGGCAGGGACGCACTGCCTCTATTTTTCGCCGCCATCACTGCTTCACAATATACCCACTGGTAGGCACATGGCAGATTTCAGCTGCATTCACTGGGAGCTCGTTCTCCCTCGGCACTCCAGCCATCTCCTACGCCGTTTCATCGCTCTCAGCTCCAGGGGACACCACAGAGCTGTACGAGCTCCACAGCAGAGAGGGAAGTTCGGAGCGATCGTGTCCACCGCCCAGGTCCTTTCTGTATTCCTCAGAAATGCAGATCCCAAAATGGTGCACGTCTGGCCTCCTGGCTGCTCGTGGCTTGCTCCTGATGTCCTGATTTAAGGACAGAAATTAAGAACCTGGAAATTGATGGCCAGCTTTCTGGAGAAATGTATAGGAAGAACATGCTTCACCTGCCAGTGGAATTCCCATTAGTCTACACATCCAGGTGCGGGAACGCCTGAGCTCCTTGCGATCACACCCTGGAATGCCAGCTGTAATTATCTGCTTCCTGCCACCCCAGCACCAACTCAGTACCCTTCAGTTTCTAGCCTAGAGAAATTATTTTATAGGTTCTTTCCTTCCACCCCCTTTTCTCTAATTAAACATTTTCAGTAACGAGTCATTATAGAAGTGATTTATGGCGCTGGCTCGATTGCCAATCTTTGCAGTGTATTTTTCGTATTACTTAATTGTTTTAGTAGCGCTTCAGCCATTACTTTCTTAGTTCAGAAAACAGGAAGCACGAGCCTTCTATTACAGATGTTTGGCTAATTAGCTAAGAGGCTGTCTAATGGGGGCTATTAAGAATGCAAATTAGGAGTGATCAAACAGAGAGAAGTTTTGTCCTGACAGTATATACTAATATGTTCCAGGAAAATAAAATATATATATATAAAAAAATAAAGGGGCATAATAACCAAGCCAGGATTTTAGCCTTCATTATAATAATTGGGGAGATCATGGCATTAAAATGGGTAGCTGCAGAAAAACAGAAACAAAAGCAGGAGAAGAGGATGCGACCAAATGGGAAAGTCACCTTGTGCAGGGGTATAAATCAGTGTTGAAGAGCTGGGAGAAGAGTGCCCTATCCTAGGGGCGCACACGGAAGGCAGAAATCAACATAGTCACTCCTCTGGTACTTCAGGAAAAGGCCTGGTTCAGGATGGACCAATCTGGAAGATGATCCGCTGCAGCTCAGGTATGGACCAAAGTCAAAATTCAGAAATATGCCTTGCACTGATTTTCATAAGAAAACTAAATGGTCAAACACAAATGGAATTTGCAGACATGATAGCTGCTTAGGATAGAATTAAGCCTTGCAAAGTCCAGAAAAATATGTGACTTTTCGTGTTTTGTACCTTTGTACTTTTAAGAAACTTCTGGTAATGTCATTATTTTCATGGAGACTTCAATGACATTTGCAAGAGTCAAAAGCCCTTTGCTAGGGATTCAGCTTGCTGGGTTTTAGGTGAACATATGCATGCATTGTGTGTGTGTGTGCGCGCCCTTTACATTTTGAGGGTATCCAAAAACAGAATGTACTCCCATATTCCTTGCACACTGTGCTTGCACAAATGGCAGAGGGTAAGGAGGTGAAAGTATAGTGGCAAGAAAACTGCAAAGTTTTAGAAGGATAGGTGCAGCTGGTTGTATGGGAGTGATGTTCCACCAAAAAGAAGTTTTACATTCACTCTTAACTGATGCTTGAATTAGAAGCCGGCTGGAGCCAGGGGGTCAGACTAGATGGCCCATGAGACCCCTTCTGACTCACTCTGTTTCTATGTTTTCCAGTGCTGGTTTTTCTTGGGTACAGCAAGCAAAAAGAGGGCCTCTTTCTGATGTCATGGCAAAATCACATTTCCTAGATCTGTGGCATCTGAAAGCTGTCATAAGATAGCATTTCTCATAAAAGCCCAGTCCCCTGTCAGCTTTGCTGGCTTCCCCTCAAAGTCTGGGCTCAATTCAAGGTGCTGGTTATTACCTATAAAGCCCTTTATTATTATTACCTTCAGGCCCCCCAGGAACGTGTCTGCACTGGACAAGTATGGGGGGAGGATCGGGGCCCAGGGAGCAGGGTTTTAGAGATACTGCAGGGAATGACAGGACTCCTACAGAGAGGGGCCAGGTATCAGGGAGGATGGGAGGAAGGAGGAGGCTAGGGAGTCCAAGGAAAGGAAGCGGTGGGAAGGAGTTGAGGTGCATGTACACCAGTGCTAGGAGCACGGGTAACAAGCAGGAAGAGCTGGAAGCTCTCCTGGGAATAGGAGGGTCTGACCTGGTGGGAATCACAGACACTTGGTGGGATGAGAGGCAAGACTGGAATGTGAACATAGAAGGGTATCATCTTTCCAGAAAGGACAGGAAGGAAAGAGAGGTGGGGGCGTTGCTTTATACATCAGGGAAGGGATAGGATGCAGTGAGATAGGATGCAGCACAGATGGGGATTTGGTAGAGGCAGTCTGGGTGAAACTTAGGGGTTTTGACAGGGAAAGAGACCTGACAGTGGGGGCATGTTATTGCCCTCCAGGTCAACCTGAGACCCTGGATGATGTCCTGACAGGCCAGATTCTAAGGCTATCTCGGGGGAGAGACACAGTAATTATGGGAAATTTCAATCTCCTGGATATTTGATGGGAGACTCACTCGGCGGTGACAGCCAGGTCATGTCGCTTCCTAAAAGCTATAGAGGGAGGGTTTTTCACACAGAGGGTCCGAGGGACAACGTGGGGGGGAACATCCTTGACTTGGTCTTGACCAATAGGGAGGAGCTGATAGATGAAGTACAGATTAGGGGAGCTCTGGAAGCGAGTGATCACTCCATCCTTTGCTTTGAGATCAGGGGACTGGGGCCGTGCAGCAGATCGAGCACCAGAAGCTGGGACTTAAGAGGGCCAACTTTGGCCAACTGAAGGCCAGACTGGGGGAAGTCTCCTGGGATGGGTGACGGGAAGGCTAGCGAGTTGAGGAGGGGTGGATGGCACTCAAAAGGGAGGTTTTGGAGGCGCAAGCCCTGACGAGACCTCTAGTCAGTAAGGTGGGGAGGCGGAGGAGAGTGCTGCCATGGATGTGAAAGGAGGTGGTTAGAGGGATTGGACGAAAGAGGAACCTCCGTAGGAAATGGGTACTGGGGCAAATAGACAAAAGGGAATACGGGGAGGAGGAGGCCCGTTGCAGAAGGATTCTTCGCAAGGCTAAGGCTGAATACGAGCTGAGACTTGCCAAGAATATCAAGAGCAATAAAAAGGGCTTCTTTCAGCATGTAAATAGGAAGAGTAAGGGGAGGCAAGTGGTGGGACCACTAAATAAGGAGGAAGGCGATCCAGTGACTGATATGAGCGAACAGGCACAGATGCTAATTGACTATTTTGCCTCTGTGTTCTCCCCAAAGCAGGATGGGGGATATCCGCATATGAGATTAGATGAGGCTGGGGATTTAGGGGCACAGATTAGAGTCACCCCCCTTGAAGTCGAGGGGATCCTCAGGGCATTGGACATTACAAAGGTGCCAGGCCCTGACGGGTTACACCCGAGAGTACTCAGAGAGTTGGCAGGGGTTCTCTCACGCCCGCTGCCCTCCATTTTTGAGACCTCGTGGAGAAAGGGTGAAGTTCCAGAGGACTGGAGGGTGGCGTCAGTGGTCCCAATTTTCAAAAAGGGTAGTAGAAAGGACATGGGGAATTATAGACTGGTTAGCCTTACGTCCATTGTAGGAAAGACAATGGAAAGGCTCATAATAGAGAGAGATCTAGTGATGCTAGATAGGGAAGGGAGGCTGACAGCCACACAACACAGCTTCCACAAAAACAGGTCCTGCCAGACAAAACTTGTGGAATTCTATGACAAGGTTTCGAGGTGGCTAGATGGAGGGGATGCAGCGGATGTGGTTTACCTCCTCCCACCTCCGGCAGCACGCCGCTCCCAGGCAAGCGAATGCGGCCACGCCGTCGATGGCAGCCAGCTCCACCGGCCAGCGCAAGCGCACGCGGCGCCGGAGAGCGCCGCCCGCCGGCCCAGGTGATCGGGCACGCGCGGTGCGCGACGGGGCGGGTCTCGGAGGTGCCCCGCGGACTCAAAGCCGCGGCCGCGGCCAGGAGGGAACGGGCCCTCGGGCAGGAAACACCGACCCCGCGCTGCAAGAAACACTTCCTCCCACCTCCGGCAGCACGCCGCTCCCGGGCAAGTGAATGCGGCCAGACGCACGCGGCCGCGCCGTCGACGGCAGCCAGCTCCACTGGCCAGCGCAAGCGCACGCGGCGCCGGAGAGCGCCACCCGCCGGCCCAGGTGATCAGGCGCACGCAGTGCGCGACGGGGCGGGTCTCGGAGGCGCCCCGCGGACTCAAAGCCGCGGCCGCGGCCAGGGCCGGTGGCCGAAGGGCCAGCGGCCGAAGGGCGGCGACCTAAGGGGGTCGCCGCCATTTGGGGTGCCGTTCGGGGGGACGAGAGGGGGGCTGGGCTGGCCAAGGACTCTTGCTGAAGTAGGCTTGCCTACTGCTGAATCTTAGGGAAGGGGAAGGATTTTTTTTTCTTTCCTCCCCCCCCTTTTTTTCTTTTACTTTTTATCGTTCTTTTCTCTCCTCCTTCGACCTACTTTTTAATTCTGCCCTGCTTTAATCAGTGCTTTGAGTCATTCCTGGCCATGTCAACGTTTATATATCCTGGGGGACACACGGGCGCTGCTATTGGCGTGGTCACGGCCAATGGTCGTTACAAAAATAGGGGCTTAACGTGTCCACGTAGAAGAAGGATGGACAGATGGCTGACACCTGTCCCTCCTTCTGGTCCTGCCCCCAACCAGAGGGTGCCAGGTAGCCTTGTCAACCACCCCTCGGGTCTGACGGTACTGCTGCTCAATGCCAGGTCGGTCAATAATAAATCTTCCCTCATCCATGACTTGATTGTGGATGAGGGGGCCAACCTGGCTTGCATAACGGAGACCTGGGCGGGAGAGGGAGGGGATGTTGCCCTCTCCCAATTGTGCCCGCCCGGGTATCTGGTTCAACACTGTTCACGCCCAGAAGGGAGGGGAGGGGGAGTCGCATTGGTTTACAGAGCCTCCATCTCTCTCACGGGTCTTCCGGTCCCTTTGAGACCAGGGCTGGAGTGCCTCTACTTGGTGTTGGGCGAACGAGACAGATTGGGGATTCTATTGGTGTACCGTGCACCTTTCTGCCCAGCAGTCTCCCTATCTGAGCTGACAGAGACCGTCTCGGACCTGGTGTTGAGGACCCCCAGGATGTTGGTCCTGGGGGACTTCAATCTCCATGCCGAGTCTGGACTGACCGGGGCGGCTCAGGACTTCATGGCCTCTATGACGGCCATGGGCCTGTCTCAACACGTCATTGGCTCAACCCATGAACGTGGACACACTCTGGACCTGGTATTCACGACGGGGCAGGAAGAGGATGACCTGAGGGTGAGGAACTTATGTTTGACTCCCCTGTCATGGTCAGATCACCTCCTGGTGAGGTTTGTGCTCGAGAGCGGCCTCTCCCTCTATAAGAGTGCGGACCCGATTGTATGGGCCCGCCCCCGGAGCCGGATGGATCCGGATGGATTCCTGAAGGCCCTGGGGGAGTTTCCGGCTGACAAGACTGGTGCTCCTGTCAAGGCTCTGGTAGAACTGTGGAACGGAGAGATGACCAGGGCTGTGGACACGATCGCTCCCAAGCGTCCTCTCCCACCGGGCAGAGTCCGCTCTTCCCCTTGGTATACACCTGAATTGCGGGCGATGAAGCGAGTTGGGAGACGGCTAGAGCGTAGGTGGAGGAAGTCACGGAATGAATCTGACCGAACACACTTGAGAGCCCACTATCGGGCCTATGCTGTGGCGGTGAAGGCGGCGAAAAAGAAGCTTTTTTCCGCTTCCATTGCCTCCTCACAATGCCTTCCGGCGGAGCTTTTTCGAGTGGTGCAAGGCCTGGTTCGCCCGGGTCCTAAGGAAGATCCGATGCCACCCTCAAAGGCCCGCTGTGACGACTTTGCCAGGCATTTCAGGGAGAAAATCGCTCAGATTCGTCACGAGCTGGACTCCACTAATGAATCGGAGGTCTCTGAGGAGTCACCAATGCTACCGTCTGGTCCAAAATTATTGGAAGAATTTCAATTATTGCGGCCCGATGATGTGGACAAGGTGCTTGGACGAGTACGTCCCACCACTTGCCTATTGGATCCTTGCCCGTCTTGGTTAATAAATAACTCCAAGCATGGGATTGGGACCTGGATCTTGGAAGTGGTTAACGCTTCTCTGAGGGAGGGTCGAGTGCCTGCCCCTTTAAAGGAGGCGGTAATACAACCGGTCCTGAAGAAAGCGTCACTGGATCCAGAGATGGCCACTAACTATAGACCTGTGGCCAACATCCCGTTTCTGGGCAAGGTGTTGGAGCGAGTGGTGGCGGGACAACTCCAAGCACTCTTGGATGAAACTGATTATCTGGATCCTTTTCAGTCCGGCTTCAGACCCGGGTACAGTACTGAATCTGCCTTGGTCGCCCTGTACGACGACCTGTGAAGGGAGAAGGACAGGGGGAGTACATCCCTGTTGGTTCTTCTGGACCTCTCAGCGGCTTTCGATACCATCGACCATGGTATCCTTCTGGATAGGCTTGCGGGATTGGGGGTTGGAGGCACTGCTTTGCAGTGGTTCCACTCCTATCTCAATGGTCGATTCCAGAAGGTAGTGCTGGGGGACCATGTCTCTACGTCATGGCAGCTATGCCATGGAGTACCACAGGGCTCCATTCTATCCCCTCTGCTATTTAACATCTATATGAAACCGCTGGGAGAGGTCATCAGGAGGTGTGGGCTGCGGAATCATCAATACGCTGATGATACCCAGCTTTACCTCTCATTCTCCACTAATCCAGGTGAGGCAGTGGCTGTGCTGAACCGGTGCTTGGCCGAGGTAAGGGAATGGATGAGGGCAAATAAACTGAAACTCAACCCAGACAAGACGGAGGTCCTGTTGGTTGGCGGATCGGGTTTCGGAGAGGGTGGATTTGACCTGGTCCTGAATGGTGCAACACTCCCTCTTAGGGATAAGGTCCGCAGCCTAGGAGTACTCCTCGACCCAGAGCTTTCTTTGGAAGCTCAGGTGACAGCGGTGGCGAGGAATGCCTTCCTTCAGCTTTGGCTGATTAATCAGCTGCGCCCCTACCTGGAGTACGACTGCCTGGCGACGGTGACACACGTGCTGGTGACTTCCCGCCTAGACTTCTGTAACGCGCTTTACGTGGGGCTTCCCCTGAAGACAGTCCGAACACTTCAATTGGTGCAAAATAGAGCTGCCAGGTTGCTGATGGGGACGGGGCGTTATGCTCACATGACTCCAGTCCTCCGTCAGCTTCACTGGCTTCCCATTGAAGTCCGGGCCCAATTCAAGGTGTTGATTATGACCTATAAAGCCCTAAACGGCTTGGGTCCTGGTTACCTGAAGGAGGGCTTATATCCATATATGCCCGCCCGCCCCCTGAGATCTGCGGCCCTTCTCCGGGAACCCTCCGTGAAGGAAATTAGGAGGATAGGTACTCGGAGGAGGGCTTTCTCTGCGGTGGCGCCCAACCTATGGAATTCACTCCCCAAAGAGGTCCGCCTGGCACCGTCGTTACTGGTTTTTCGGCACCAGGTAAAGACCTTTTTATTTAAACATCATTTTAATTGTTAAAACATATGATCTGGCCTGGGCAACTTCTTCTTCCTTCTCTTTCTCCTCCTATATTTTTATTTACTTAAGTTATACTGATAATTTTAATCTTATATTTGTAAACCAATGTATTTTTTGTATTTTGTATTTAATGGTAATTTATTATGTGCCATTGTATTTCATTGTATTTTATCGTGTTGTAAGCCACCCCGAGGTTTCGGCAAGGGGCGGCATAGAAATGTTATAATAATAATAATAATAATAATAATAATAATAATAATAATACCTGGATTTCAGCAAGGCCTTTGACAAAGTGCCCCATGATATCCTGGTGGAGAAACTGAGGAGTTTTGGGATACACCAAAGCACTGTCCGGTGGATTAGGGCATGGTTGACTGACCGAAAGCAGAAGGTAACCATTAATGGGAAATCATCCGGATGGCAGCCAGTGACAAGCGGGGTCCCCCAGGGCTCTGTCCTGGGGCCGATCCTGTTTAATCTTTTTGTCATTGACATGGAAGAATGGGTGAACAGTCTGCTGATCAAATTCGCAGACGACCCGAAAACTGGAGCAGTGGCCACAACTGAGGAGCAGGTACTCCAGCTCCAAAAGGATCTGGACAGACTATGGAAGTGGGCAGGAGACAACAGGATGGTGTTCAATGTGGATAAGTGCAAGGTCTTGCACTTGGGGCATAGAAATAGCTGTCATAAGTACAGGTTAGGTGATAAGTGGCTGGACAGCAGCACTTGTGAAAGGGACCTTGGGGTACTGGTTGACTGCAGGCTAAACATGAGTCAGCAGTGTGATGTGGTGGCCAAGAGGGCGAATGCCACCCTTGGTTGCATAGGCAGAAGTGTGGCTTCTAGATCAAGAGAGGTATTATTACCACTCTACACGACTCTAGTGCACCTGCAACTGGAGTATTGTGTTCAGTTTTGGGCCCCTCATTACAGACAGGATATAGCCAGGTTAGAGTCAGTGCAGCGTTGGGCCACAAGGTTGGTGGCCGGTTTGCAGGGGAGGCCATATGAGGCGAGACTGAGGGAACTGGGTCTCTTGAGCCTGGAGAAGAGGAGACTCAGAGGGGATCTATTGGCGACATACAGGTACATGAGGGGATGTCACATGGAGATGGGTAGAGACCTGTTCTCCCCTGCAGAGGAAGGCAGAACGTGCTCCAATGGAGCAAAGCTCAGAGAGCCAAGGTTTCGTTTGGATGCTAGGAAGCACTTTCTGACAGTCAGGACCTTGAGGGTGTGGAATGGGCTTCCACGAGAGGTCGTTGAGGCCCCATCGGTGCGGGTGTTCAAGGACAGGCTGGACGTCCACATGCTGGGCATGTTGTGAGCAGAGCCGGCTGGTGCAGGAGGTCAGACTAGATGGCCTGGGAGACCCCTTCTGACTCACTCTGTTTTCTATGTTCTATGTTCCCTTAATGGCTTGGGACCTGGATACCTAAAAGAATGCCTTCTTCCGTATTTGCCCTCCCGCCCCCTGAGATCGGTGGCAGAGGCCTTCCTCCGGGAACCCTCTGTGAAAGACATTAGGAGGCAAAGTACCCGGAGGAGGGCCTTCTCTGCGGTGGTGCCTCATCTTTGGAATGCGCTCCCCAGAGAGGTCCACCTGGTGCCGTCAAAATTTGTTTTTCAGCGCCAGGCTAAGACCTTTTTATTTAAACAATATTTTAACAACTTTTAATAATATCTCTTGGTTTTAATTTTGCAGCCGGGGTGATTCTGGGTTTTAATTGTATTATTTGATTATGTATGATGTTTATTTATTTATCTGAGCCGTCCCGAGGCTATAAGCGATGGGATGGCATACAAAAATTCTAAAGAAATAAATAAGATCATTCTGTCCATGTGCTGGAGGTAGGAATGGAAAAGGAAGAAGGAGAGGAAACGGGAGGGAGACAGAAAAGGTAAGAGGGAGAGAGAGCAAGGGAAGGGAGATGTCTTCTTACTGCCCGAGAAATGATATCTTGCTGCGCCTGTGACAGTGTGAAGGAAGAATTAGCCTATGGCTAGGATTGCAGTTTGAGCCAGAAAAGAACCCATGTTCCTGTGGAAAGACACACATGGGACTCATGTCTACCCCCCTGCCACGGATTGCTATCCAGAGAAAAGGTGGTGGCAAATGAAGAAGTACCTGCAGTGTAGGATACCTACCTTACCTCTATTGCCTAAATAACATCTAATCAGACATTTCCTCCAAGCACCAACTCCTAGAGGGCTTTCTCTGTGGTGGCCCCTCATCTGCACAGCAAGCTTTCCAGTGCAACCTGCCTGGTACCAAACTTGCCACCTTTTTGGTGCCAGGTTAAGATAGACCTTCGTCCTGAGGCCTGTTGGATGCCTGTTGGGGGCTTGAGGGGATAATTGAGGTTGTTTTCTACGTGGCCATTATGTGTGGTTTGTTTTAGCCATTTTCAACTTGTTCATGTTTCTTTGTTTTTATAATATTTTAAATAACATATTATTGTCTTGTTTCATGGACTGCTGTCCCAGGAACCTTTGGCTATGAGGCTGCACAGAAAGGAAATAATGAAGGGATGAATAATCAGCTTGAGGTGTGTAATTTCCTGGCATGTTGAACCTGATTACACATGGAATTCCTTTAAGCATGTGAACACTCTGTATTTATTTATTTAAAACTTTTGTATGCTGTCCCTTATGCGTGGCATCTCAGGACGGCTCACAATCCATAAAATCAAAATAAAACCACATATACAAATAACATAGTAGCAATAAAATTTACATAAAAGTCAAAATCAATGTGACTGCTAAAATGTTAAAATACTGATTTTTAAAATGGTGATTAAATAAAATGGTTTTAACCTGGCACAGAAAAGAATATAAACTGGGCGCCAGGCGCACTTCTCCGGTGAGCACATTCCATAATCTGGATGCCACCGCAGAGAAGGCCCTGCTCCAGGTAGATGTTCCTTTTACCTCCTTCAGGGAGGGTCCCCAGAGCAGAGCCCCTCCCATACATCTTAAGGGGTGTGAGGTCGTATAAGGCATTTATTCTCCTGTGTGGAAAGAACGGCTTCCAAACCAACCACTTTCCAGTTTTCATCATCCTGACTTTTCACGTGTTCACATGGAGAGGCCTTGCATACAGCAAGCATTCCTTTTCAAACCATCACACTTCATGCATCAAGAGTGGTCGGAACCTGTGGATCAAGGCCATGGCTGAGTATTCCTCTCCACACATGCTAATTCAACCCAGAGGAAAGCACATCTGAGGAGGGCTACGATGTTAAACTGAAATATTTTTTGTTATTTGCATTTCATCGTGTTTTGAACGTGATACAGTCCTAGGGCTAAAAGTCTGGGGAATTTTGGATCTTAGGCTTCGATTTTATTCACATTCAAGAAGTCTGTCCTATTTGGAAGGTGGTATTTCAGATCTTGAAACTGATTCTGAGGGGACTGTGAGGAAAGAAAAGGAGACAGGGACTGGGGAAAGGGGTATTCAGGGATGTGTCACCAGGGTAAAATGGAGAAAGAGAACATGAGAGAAGTTTGTAGGAGGCTGGGAGGGGAAGGGAGGGGAGGGGAGAGCTGCCCAAGCAGCATCCTGACCTCCCAGTCCAGCTACCCAAATACCGTGGCTACCCAATCAATGGACAGTACTGGAGGCCTACACTGACCTTCAGTTCCTGGGCTGCACAGCTTTGCTTGCTTGCTAGTTGCAAAGTCACGTCCGACCCATTGAGACCCCTTGGACAACACTCCTCCAGGCCTTCCTGTCCTCCACCAGCCCCCAGAGTCCATAGGGACAGATATTCAGACCAGCCTTCTTAAAAGCTGGCAGAAATGAATGGGACATCCATAATATTGAAGGAATTCTTTGAGAAGTCTTTTTTCTAATCCAAGATTTTAATTTGATTTGAAAAATGACCTCTAATCCTCATGCACATTCTTCAAGATTTCTGTATTCTACTGTTACGCTCTTGATTTCTCCTGCCCCCCACCCCAGGAAACTTGGTGGGATCAGCACGGCTATTGAAGCAGTGAAGAGTAACCTTTGAATGGAGTGCTTTTGGTCTTGGTACAGGTTATAATCTCTGCCAGTGCAGCTTCTGACCTTTACTCATTTCCCTTTTGTCTGTGCCAAACGAACATCCTTCCACATCAGGCACCTCCGGCAAGTGCTAGAATTCCAGTGTGAAGCTCCATATCAAGGCTTCAGTCCTTTTGCTCAGCCTGAACCAAAACTCTGCTATTTTATTTTATTTTATTTTATTTTATTTTATTTTATTTTATTTTATAAAAATATTTTTACCCCATCCTACATGGAAATTGACCCAGGATGGCTTACAATAACTGTAAATATTGGCAGCCTTGGCCAGCAACTTTGAGCTCCAGCATCGCTCCAATCCTATGGTTAAACTTCCCATTCTGCGCATAATGGGAGCCTTTGGATTTTGCCACAATATCCTTTGAAGCTCCCCACAGTTGCGAAGGCCGTGATGGAGGAAGGCCTGCGCTGCATCCCAGACAGAAATTCTGAGCTGTTGAGTGAGGCCCTTAGTCCACTTTGCAGGAAGACTGCCCCAGGCCCTGTTTACTCATGAGCAGGGCTGCTGTGGTGCCAGTGGGAGGACGTCTCTGTCCTGCCGTTTCTGCCCTCCGAGTTGGGCATGCTGAGGGTCTCTCTCCCCAGGTTTGGTGAAGAGGCCTGCAAGGGGTCACCTATGAAGAGATATGTACTTCTGCCCATGTAAGCATGCCCCTTTTACACATCCACACATCATGCATGGATGCTGAGGAACATATTCCATGCTGTTGAGACTCTCTCCATGTGTTAGCAAATTTGGTGGTGGGGGAGGATCTTTGAAATCTCCTTCTCCTTTACCTTTGTCTCTTCCTTCTCTTTCTCCTTTACCTTTGTCTCTTCCTCCATCTCTGTCTTCTCCTTCTCCTTCCAACTACCAGCTGCGTTGCCCCTCAGAGGCATATTTCTTGTTTGCATATCATTGAACAGGAAAGTTGGAAGGGGCCAGAGGGCCGTTGACTCTCTGAAATTGTAGGACACTAAGTTACACCACCCCATCCAAGTGACTGTCCAGAAGCTTTCTGAATGTCTGCAGCATGGGAGAACCCACAGCTTCCCCAGGGTAGAGGTTCCACTGCTGAACTGCTCTGACAGTCAGGAAATTATCCCTGGTGTCTAGTCTCAATCGGGTTTCTTTTAACTTAAGTCTGTTACTCCGTGTCCTGCACTCTGGAATGGGTGAGAAGAGATCTTGTCCTCCTTCTTTGAGACAGCCTTACCGGTACTTGTACAGTGCAATCCTATTCCTCTTCAGTCTTCAATTCTTGAGGCTGAACATGCCCAGGTCTCTCATTCTTTCCTCACAGGGCTTTGTCTCCAGTCCCTGAATCATCCCTGTTGTACCCTTTGGAGCTTTTCTGCATCTTGTTAACACTTAGGTGCCCAAAACTGGACACAGTACTTCAGACCAATGCATTTTAAGACCGTCTCCTGCTTCTGCAAGCTTGAGCATCTGTGGTGTTTCTGGTAGCTCACTTTCAGGTATCTAACATTTGATTCTGGATGGTACAAGGTGGAGAGATTGTGGTCAACAAGCATATGGTAAAACAATTCTGATACCTCCCTAAATATACGCTCTCTTCAACTTCAAAGGCAGCAGAGCTCCCAGAAGGCTGTGCTCTTTATGTCCTGACTGTAGATTTCCTGAAGGAAGGTGGCTGGTCCCTGTGAAATTCTGAACAGGATAACCAATCATGCTTCAAATTTGAACCTGATCAGATCGGGGGGACCGCTGGGAGAGGTCAAGGGAGGTGTGGGCTGCGGAATCATCAATACGCTGATGATACCCAGCTCTACCTCTCGTTTTCCAC
>NW_025335606.1:1399781-1417848 GCF_004798865.1 Varanus komodoensis
CCTGGGGAACATGTCAAAAACACAAATAAAAATGAAGCAGAGATGGCTGGCATGCACTGATAACATCGTTATGAGCAATTTTAAAAATTAACCAAATATATGTTCCTAATATATACTTTTTGCAGTTTTGATAATATTCCACCTTCTGTAGACATGTGAAAAGTTGAGAAAAGGAATTTTCAGGAGACTCAGAATAGCCTCCTCCTCCTCTTCCTCCTATTATTATTATTACTACATTACATTTACACCCCACCTTCTTCCTTTTGCAAACATCCCAAAGCATCCTATAAGTTTCTTCTCCTCTCTATTTTATCCTCACAACAACAGTCCTGTGAGGTAGGTTAAGCTGAGAGCCAGAGGCAGCTCCATGGCTTAATGGGGAACAGAACCCCCAAACACCGGCTCCAGGTCTTTAGCCACTTGGACACATTGGCTCCCTATATGCTTCTCCAAGGGTTTTGATTTACCAGGATCCATGTCAGTTGTCTGGTACCTGTCCCTGCTAAGTTTCCTTCTCCATTCAGGTATGCCTCCCCTCCCCTCCCCTCCCCTCCCCTCCCCTCCCCTCTTTCTGCTTCACACTCTGGGGCTGCTGAGGTTTGTTTAGAAGTGCAAAGACTTTTAGAACTCCTCATATACAAAACGTCTTCTTGGAGAGCCAGTTCTGATTTATTAGCTGGCCTCAACTTAAGACTATCTCTCTGTCTACATGAGACTCATGCAGTAATTTGCACGGAGCACCCGAGGCATCTGCAGGGGGTCAGTCTGGTGAGAGTTTTGAAACAAAAAGGCATCTATCTTCCTAGATGCCTCAGGTGTTCCATGCAAATTATCTTTTTTGCAATAAACACCCAAGGCATTTGGGGGGGGGAGTCATCATAACCTCAGGAAGTGGAGGACGTGTGAAGCGGGAGGAGAACTTTGGTAGCAGGCCTTCTAATAGCCTTTGCTTGTATCTTAGGTGAAGAGGAGAAACTTTTTCAGACAATCTTCGGGACTGCACAGCTTGTGCTACAACGGGGTGGTCTACCAGTGCCTCAGACTACAGTTCCAGTCAACCCTAGCTGGCAGAATGCCAGGATGTGCTTTGAATGCCAAAGCTGAAGAGAGTTAAATCTTCTCCATCAAATTCCACTCCGGTTAACCTCCGAGCTTTCCCCCCGCTTTAATCCAGCACAATTCAAGGTGATCAGGGGGGAATTTTCTTGCTGTTGTTTTCAGTGAGCGGGATACAGAAATTCTTGCTGATCTACTGCTGAGTTCCTGGAGATCCAGTGCTGAAGCCCAGGAGAAGAGTCCTGCTTGAGCAGACTGAAGGCCTACTTAGTCCTATGTTTTATTTCCTCAAGCAGCCATGCAGGTGCTTACCAAACATCCCCAAGCAGGAGGGGGGTGCGGTGGACCCAGCTGCTCAATGACTAACGGCCGTTGATGGGCCTGCTCTCATGCCCACCCCATCCTACAATACAGTTTCATAAAAATGACTACCTGGGAAGGCTGCGGAGGTTAGATTAGCTATACCTAATCCGTAATGAAACGGTAGATGAAGAGCTGAGACAAGAGGCTGCTGATGAACACTCTGAAGTGGGGGCCTGCAGCGCTCAACTTGCTTTACCTCTTTGCTTTCTTGTAGGAGTTTTTGAACCCTCACTTCAAAGAGGATATGACCAAAGAAGCACAGCAACACACACCTCAGGTGCTCCTTCTGCCTCTTCATCACCAGCTTTGTCTTTTTCTTCTCTGCCTTCTTGCCACCCCCGTGCCATTCAGAAAGGGTGTGGCAGCAGGAAGACCGGCACAGAAAACTTTCAAGAGTGGCAGAGGTTCAGCTTCAAGACCAGGACACTGAAGCAGAACATCCGTCACCATGAGGAAGGGTGGTAAATTCAGTTCCCCAGGGATTCCATGCTCAAAGCCCTACATTGGAATGTGTTTGAATGCTCATTTCCCAAGCCCCCAACAACAGTGGCTGTGTCCCAACATTGTTATTACCGACTATGGAATGCGCTCCCTAGAGAGGTCCGCCTGTCGCCGTCATTATTTGCTTTTCAGTGCCATGTCAAGACCTTTTTATTTGGCCAATATTTTAACGTATAGTAATTTCAATTGTGAGATGATTTATTTAATTTATTTTAACAATGCACAGTGTGGAATAGTTAATTTATCTTATTTTATTGCAGTTCTGAAATAATGGTGTAAGCCATCCAGAGACGACAGTAATGGAAGGCATACATTTTTGATAAATAAATAAATAAATAAATAAAAATCTGAATGTAGGCAAAGTCTGAACTTGTTGATGCTCTCCAATTCCAACTGAAAATATGTCCCACCCTGAAAATATGTCCTATCATAATCAAATTGTTTTACAC
Source organism: Varanus komodoensis (assembly GCF_004798865.1). Taxonomy (NCBI): domain Eukaryota; kingdom Metazoa; phylum Chordata; class Lepidosauria; order Squamata; family Varanidae; genus Varanus; species Varanus komodoensis. The sequence goes on from NW_025335606.1 coordinate 1,402,151, forward strand.
TAAATTCCACACACATTTGTGCTTCCCAAAATGTGCACACCAGTTCTGTGCATTATTGACATGAGTGCATTCTTCAGACATGATTAAGGTATGCGCAGGCATGTGGTTCCCCCCACCTCACCCAGGAATATGCATTTTGTATTTTTCAAATGTATGGATGCAGTCAAATATGTATTGAGGGGTATCTCAATCACATTGCAAGCTCAGAAATGTACAAATTTCAGTCACAAACTGCATTTAAGTCCATGTTTGGTCCAGAAGTTGCACATGGATTACTCCTGATGATAAACAAGCTGAAATTGTTTTCTGAAACATCTCTAGCTGAGTCCAAGTTCTAGCACATGAGAAATCGAAAACAGCAAACAAAACAACAAACTAAAACAACAATCAACAACCTTGTCCACAGCTTTCACACCATGAATGGTTACAGGAAACTCCATGACATCCCTTTTGTAGTCATCCCCCTACCACCTAAACCGAAAAAGCTTTACTGCTTTTCATTGGAAGAATGAAGCCAGACAATGTCTAGTTGATTGAATGGCACAAACTCATCTTGAATTAACATTTGAAGATCTTACTACAATGTTATAGATAGCCCTAATTTGGTTTTTCTGCTTCTCAGCCATCACAGTCTAGTCTCTGTTCATGTTAGGGTGGCCACACCACCTAGCAGAGCAAAAGTCCAGTAGTCCTAGCTGGCCCTGGGTTCGTAGGGCAAAGGCCACCTCCCCAAAGCATTGCTGGGGTTAAATCACCAAAGAGAATTGCCTGTATAATTTCTAAATTAAAGAAAAGGGGGCTGTGTGGGTTTGGCAGGGCACATGAATTACTTCAGTGAAATCAGCTCAGGGCCCGTAATGGAAAGGGAGGAATTAAGTGGCATTAGAGAGGAGATGTGCTTCCTGATGATCACTAGAAAGGAGGGAGGGAGGGAGGGAGGGAAGAGGAAGCTAATGCAGAAGGCTTTTTTTTTTTTTTTGCCTGTCTTGGGATCACAGAATTGCCAAACATCTCCACATACTCACACAGAACTTGTAAGAGATGGGGAGGCTGACAGCCACAAGAAGATAGAAAAACATGCCAAGAGAGTTCGTTCCTTGACAAAAGAACCTTTCTTTGGACAGCATAGAATGTCTCCTCCTTCTCCTTCTCCTCCTTCCCCCCTCCTTTTCCTCTTCTTCTCAGGTCTCCCCAAATTCCTTAACACTGGAGAGAACTCCAAGATACCTTCTGGGATTAGGTGCATTGAATATGAAGACTAGGAAAGGACCCCTTAATTCAGGCAGATCAGTCCTCCTCCGCTGGTGCCTTCTGGATGGATCAAATTACAACCTCCAGCATGCCCAGCCCCACTGAGGCTTGTACTTCAACACATCAAGAGGGAGCCAGATGGGGGAAGTTCGTGCTAGTTCCACCACTGGGTTCTGCAGAAATTGTACTAACCCAAATTGTTCTGCACCCTCTCCTTTTGACTGAACACAGGACTGCGACGTAGGAGCCTTGCACTTTTAGTTCCTATCTCTGTTGACTCAATGTGCATTTGAATGTGTCCGTGTTTTGCCAAGGGGGAGTTTTCTTTCGCACAACATTTTGGCAACCGTGCGCCTTGCCAGGTTCCCCGTCCTGGTTGTGGAATTGCTGTGGCATCGAAGCAGCCCAAGGACAGGTAACTTGGTCTGCTGTTCCAGGACCATGCCAAGAGTGACCAGCAGAGGACTGCAGCGGAGGCATTTTCTGTTCCAAGCAGACGAAAACTGGAGTGGGACTCCGAATGGGGTGCAGCTCACCGGCAAGCAATGGTGATTAACATTCCAAACCTCTCCGTCAAACACTCTATGTCAGAGCAATGCAGAATTTTTGGATTCCTTTGCATCTGACCTGTGCATTCCACAATGATCCAGCTTTTCTGAGTTCTGTGCAAACCTCAGCCTTTCAGGAAAGAAAAAGATGGGGGGATGTGTGCAAGTGTGCATTAGCACAAGCACTCCTTTGCATCGATGGGCACTTGCAGATTAGCACAAATCAGGACAGAATCTGATTCTGACCCTGTCAGCGAGGAGATGTGGGAACAAAACACAGATAGACTCTGCGAAATGGGCAATCTGCAAAGCAGAGAGCAAACAGATTTTTTAAAAAAGCTGGATGTCTCCAGCATCAGGAATGTTGTGCCTCTTAAAGTCATTGCAAAATGAGCAGAATGTTTGTTTCCAGGCTACAAATGATCAAGTCTGTTCCAGAATGAAGACTTTCTGTTCACTTCAGTGTTTTTGGTATGATTGGGTTGGATTGAATATGTTGTGTGCTTGCCTTCTCATGAAAATGCCATTGTGTAACTGGACATTCTTGTGAGCAAAAAAGGATATTACCCAAACATCACAAACTTCTGGGATTCTGATATGATTCACACCCCTCAATGTTAGTTTGCTAATATGGACATACTAGGAAAGCAAAGATGAAAAATACATACTCTTGTCACACTTTAATCAGTGGGGAAGGAATACATATTAACAAAAAAGTATACAACTGATACTTTGGAAAAAGAGAGATGAACATTTATAGAAACATAGAAACAGAATGAGTCAGCAAGGACTCCTGGGCCATCTAGTCTGACCCCCCAGCTCCAGCCAGCTCCACTTAAGACATGCCTACCATATGCATGTCCAGCCTATCCTTGAACGCCCTCACCTCCCGTGGAAGCCCGTTCCATACCCTCAGGGTCCTAACCATCAGGAAGTACTTCCTGGCATCCACCTTAAATCTTGATTCCCTGAGCTTTGCTCCATTGGAACACATCCTGCCCTCCACTTCAAGGGGAAAATGTCATGACCCACCTCTGCATGGCACCCCCTTATGCACCTGTATGTTGCTAACAGATCCCCTCCGCGTCTCCTCCTCTCAAGGGAGACTCAGCTCCCTCAGTCTCTCTTCCTAGGGCTTCCCCTGCAAACCAGCCACCAATCTAGTGGCCCTTCGGTGCATTTATACAGAATTTCATTAAAAAATAAATAAAAGGAAACATAATCTGATGTGGACGCAAACCCGGGTGAGGTCTGAGGTGGAATTTCAACGATGATCTTGGGGTTTGCTGATTGCACAGTACTGCTGCTGCTATTTCCAGATGTGCTTTGCTTTGACTCAGGAAAAAATACATATCAAAGGATAAGGCTTCTCTGTCCCAACGCAATGGCATGGCATGTTCTCAGCCACCTGCATGAGAAGATGGGCAGCTTACAGAGTAGGGCCCCTTTTCTCCATATTGGAGGGATATTTATTAAATTCATATTTCATGTATACCCGTTTGCCACTTTGTTTGCCACAGCAAATTTATGAGCGTGGGTTGGTTCAGTCTTGAGGATTAAGGTTTTGGAATGGAAAATGAGTTAATAAACCTCTTCACTGTTACAGAAAACCATAAATTTAGGCTCCTTAAAGCCCCTACAGTGGCATATATCCTGCCTTTGGTCTCACTATCTCAAGTGAATTTACTGTGTCCTATTATATGACAGGCCAGCCAACTAAATTATCATAGCTCTCCATTAAATAACAAAGATATGATTGGTCAAGTATTTTACATTCTCCAGGCAGTTTTCAAAGGCCCCAAGTGGATAATTGTCACTTAATGCTTTTAAACTGTGACCACCTTGTATGACTTTATTAAAAAGTTCAGGCCTGCCATGGGCGGGAAGGTGGCAGCAAAGTGTGTCTCCATTCTTCTCATAACTAGGAGGCAAATCAAGGTGTCAGAGAGCCAAATCAGATGCTACGTGGGGAAGCCAGTCCTCCTTTCCTCATGCCTTTTTCTTCCATTTGGATGGAGAATACCCTTCTTGGACGGGGACCGGTGAGCTGTGTTAACCCTTGCCTCTGGGCAACTGCCCAGACTTTCATTCTTCCCTCAATCTGCAGATCGCCATGGGGGAGGGAAGAAGGTCCTGTTATTATATTTACCTCCTTACTCTTGCCAACCTCAGCCCCAGCTTTGCTGTGGGTTGATTTTGGAAACAGTCGGAGAATATGTGAGAAAGGATGGGTTACTCATGCATATGGCCAGAGGTGGGGGACTCCCGGGTCTTGGGGCTCCATCGCTGCAGGCCAGCTCTCCACCAGCTTGCTCTTAAATTAGCCACCCAAATTCCTTGGCTCAGCCCAGTAACTCCCCTTCAATTCTGCTTTCAAGCGGGGAACACGTTCTCAAGTAAAACCACCCCTTTTTGGCTGCTGGCTTACTGCCCCATGTTTTTAAAAAGAGCCATGAGCTGGCATTCCCTGCTCTGGGAGGAAGCATTGATATTAAGGAGCCCACGATGATTCCAAAGGAGTTTGATGGCCTGATGGGTTTTCACAGTTTGGCCCCCAGGTCCCATCTTATTTGTTTATTTAAAGTTCTGATATGCCATCCCGATACAAGTCTCTGGATGGCTTGCAAAAACCAAAAATAAAAAAGGGAGACTTGCTTGGGTACTGACTCATTATTACACAAGCTGAACTGGCCTATGGACTGCCATGCCAACGATGGGCCAGAATTTACGTGTGTGTGTGCGTGTGTGAACGGCTGATGAAATTTGCATTCAAATGGCCAGTTTCTGCAACGTGGCACCCCATCATGAATGGTCTTCCCAGTATGTGCACAGAGCACATGGAAACCACATGTATTTTGCGTGCTGATTCATGCAGAGCGTGCTCGATCCGCACAATCTGGGAGTGCCGACTATTACACAGAACTCACAAAATACCATAATCTGTGCAAATATAGCTGAACTGTGCCATTTGCACACTTTTTCTCAGCATTTTTAAATGTGCAAGCCACAACTTGTCTTACAGATGGAGCACCATGCAGGGAGGGGGTAATTAGACCCACTTCCGGTCATTGGACAGGAAACAGGCTGGAAGTCCATGGAGCTCAAAACAGCCGGATTCCCTGGTGTCAACCTTCCTCCTCCTCCTCCTCCTCCTCCTCCTCAACCTCTTTCTTTTCTCATTATTTTGATGCAATTGCAGGAAGTACCTCCATGCCTGTAATCTAATAATAAATAAATAGATGTTTGCAACTGAATAATGCTTTTCACTTATTCCACTCGATATTTTGATAGACAGCCAACAAGATCTGTTCCCACGTGCCTCCATCTATTCAGTCTGTGCAGCCAGCTAATGTGAATGGGGCTCCAGCATGGTTTAGAGTTGGAATTATACCTCAGCCCCTGAAAAGGCTACTTAGCACTGCCTGGCCCCTTAGCATCCATGTGTGTGCACTTATATGAATGTGATCCAGCTGTAGAGACTGGGCCTATGTGTCCCAGGATATTGCATTCCAAGGTGGCTGTCTCAGAGTCTGAATCCTGACTGGGAGAAGAGGTTTGGCTTGTCAGCTGACATGCCTAGGCCAGCAGGCCTCAAGAGAAGCCCAATGGCTGGTGAGAACACCTCTGGTTCAGGGGAAGACATTGTTGAACAGTCTGGGACAGATGGAGAAAGATGATGTCCTACCATCGAACACCTGGCTAATTGAGTAGCGCCCAGCACTCCCGCCAGCTAGCCCACAAGCAGTGGGAACCTCCCTGAAGGTGGGGCTACTCTGTTGGGTTGAGAAGGGAGGAGATGGATTGTTTGGAATCCACTTCTTATCATGAGCGCTTTTTCCCCCCTATTTATTTGGTTCTCCAACTTGATGAATATCTTTGGCTAATGTCCTCAGCCATACTCTTTTTGTATTATTATTATTATTATTATTACAGCATTTCTATGCCGCCCCTTGCCAAAGCCTCGGGGCGGCTTACAACACAATAAAATACATTGAAGTACAATAGAATGTAATAAATTACCTCCAATTACATAAATACAAAGAATATACTGGGATACCCACATAATCATATAAAGTTAAAATTAACAGTATAAAATAAGTGAATAAAGAATGTAGGAGGAGAATAGAGAAGGAAGAAGAAGTTGCCCTGGCCAGATTATATATTTTAACAATTAAAATGATGTTTAAATAAAAAGGTCTTTACCTGGCGCCGAAAAACCAGTAACGACGGTGCCAGGCGGACCTCTTTGGGGAGTGAATTCCATAGGTTGGGTGCCACCGCAGAGAAAGCCCTCCTCCGAGTACTTACTCTCCTAATTTCTTTCATGGAGGGTTCCCGGAGAAGGGACTCTCCTGCAGATCTCAAGGGGCAGTCAGGCATATACGGACGTAAGCGCTCGTTCAGGTAGCCAGGATCCAAGCCGTTTAGGGCTTTAAAGGTCATAACCAACACATTGAATTGGGCCCGGGCTTCAATGGGAAGCCAGTGGAGCTGACGGAGGACTGGAGTCGTGTGAACTTAATGCCCCGTCCCCGTCAGCAACCTGGCAGCTCTATTTTGCACCAACTGAAGTGTTCGGACCGTCTTCAGGGGAAGCCCCACGTAAAGCGCGTTACAGAAGTCTAGGCGGGAAGTCACCAGCGCGTGTGTCACCGTCGCCAGGCAGTCGTACTCCAGGTAGGGGCACAGCTGTATCATAAAGCCAGTCTGTCAGGCTCACATTAGCATCATGGCAACTGCACTTTGGAGCCTCTTGTCTTGGTGCATCTATTCCTTTCTCAGAAATGAAGGTTCTGAGTGGAGACTCTGCAGAGAGAACTAAACCCTGAAAGAATTCATAGACTCGAGGCCCTTCCAGAGTAAGACTGGCTAGGCACTTGCCAAGAAAGCACACACTTACAAATATTGCTTCTCCTCTTCCATGTTGCAACCTGCTTTGAGTGACGATGATGAAGAAACAGTGGGTGCCGAATCCTTCTTGCTTTCTTACTTGAGGGACCTCAGAAAACTTGAGCTGGCATTGCAACAGTCCCATGAAAAGTTTCCTTGTTGAAACTAACGAGGTCTGAATCTGGTTGGTGGCTGAATGGGAAGCCCTCTGGAAACTCCCTTTAATGCTTTTTGTTCATGAATTACAGGTGGAATTTACATTATGAACTCTAGCAACCAGATTCTCTATACATTTACATGGTCTACCCTTAAAGGTTAAAATAAGGATAGCGATTTATGAGGGACTTGCACCAGAAAATTGGTGTAGGACTGGCATGTATGAGTCAGGATGTCTTCCTTCAAGGAGGACAACCATAGACTTTGACCCAGGAAGAGGTTGTCAAGGGAGGAATTTGGCATTGTTTATGAAGCCTTTTTGTGGAACTACCTGCCCAAGAGGAGGAAGAAGAGCTTCAGCCAGATGCCTTGGAGACAGAGGCATCAAGTTCCGCAGGAGCAAAGTCGTTCTGCTTGCCATGTCAGGGGACCACCAAAGCTGAAAGGCACTGGGGTGTCTGCGTGTGTGTGTGTGTGTGTGATTCAGGTAGATGCATAGGTACAAATCAAGGTAGCCTGTTGAGTCACCCTTGCTAAGCTGGAAAGGCACAGGCCTACAACCGGATGGGTGACCGCATGTGGAAGCAGAGTGCGGGGTTGGACTCGATGGTCTTATAGGCCCCTTCCAACTTCCCTTCCCTTCCTAGAGTCAGCAACAAAAACAAAAACATTCTTTCTGGAGAGCTGCAACCTTCTGCTTCCTTTTACCTGGATTTGCCATGTAATAGTCTTGCTATAAGCCAGAGATTGTTCCATCATCCTGAAGATCTCATTGATTGCTGGCATGCATAATGGAAGAAAATGTGCTTTGGAAGCAGCTCCCTTCTAATTAATGTCACAAAGGATTCTTCACCCCTTGCGACTCCACAGTTGACTCAGCGGGGCCGGATTTTTCAGGAGAGGTTAGGTTCAAAGTGAAATACCAAGCAGGCTAATCAGGAATGAATGAAACACTGTGTCACTTTCAAAGAACATCAGTGGTTTACCTTCCAAACATGACAGAATGTCCTAATTCATTACCCTTTCTGAATCTATCGCACGAAGGGGAGTAGCCACTGTGCTACCCAGCAAACAAAACTATTCCCTACCTTGGCTACCTCCTGCACCTTTCTTCCCTGGCCATGAGGAGGACATTACAATGGGGAGGGAATGGAGACAGGTGGGCTGAAGGTACGTGGCTGTGTGCAATTGGGATCAGCCAATGGGAGGGGTTTCTGAGAAGATATTAACCCATGGCGTGCTGACCTCAGCCTCCCGGAACGTCTGGCTCACTCCCTCCCTCTCTCCATCTGTTATCTTTGCTGGATTTATTTTGGGGCCAAGGAAGAATTTTTGTCCCAATGCCTGATTTGCTGTGTGTTGTAGATCTTTTCCTCTACTTTACACTGTAGACAAGAATCAGTTATTTTAGATGATCATCATCACTATTACTTAGTTAATTTAATGTTTATACCACCCAATAGCTGAAGTTTTACTATTATTAGACAAATCTACTTGGTCAGTTGATCTGGCCACAAGAGTTAGGCAGGTTGGTGCACATGTGTTTAGCTAATTCATTAAACTTATTCTTGAATGTGAAAACATGCCAAATTGCATATGATGTGAAAATATATGCCACAGCTCTTTCTGTGCCATGGATGAAAAGGGTCTGCTATCCATTTAGGAATTGTGGAAGCCCATTGCAATCCACTTGGGAAGAGCATCCAGAAAGGAATGTTCCAAGACTGACCAGCGAGAGGAAGATAATCTAAATGGAAAGACCAAAATCTGGTGCAAACCAACAACCAGGCTCAATGGTGTAGGGAGAGCTGAGGGGGAGCTGTTCAAACTTCTTCAATCAAAAGTTGCATCCTTTTCAAGGATATTCATGGTGCAGTGGCACCTTATAATATTTTCAAAAGAAAGCATGAAGCTGCTTCTGGAAATACTTGTCGGGGTGAAGAAAGGGATACTGCATTACCTTGAACATTTTGAGGTACTACATTCATTTAAAGTATATTTACCTTACCCTACAGACTTGACCTCCTTCATGGATCACTGCCTTGTCATGGCAAAGGGGCTTGCGTAGCTCAATGAAACTATGAGCTATGCCGTGCAGGGTCATCCAAGACGGACAGGTCATAGCAGAGAGCTCTGACAAAACATGATCCACTGGAGAAGGAAATGGCAACCCACTCCAGTATCTTTGCCATAAAAAAACCCATGGACAGTACCAAAAAGGCAAAAAGATATGACGCCAGAAGATGAGACCCTCAGGTCAGAAGGTGTCCAATATTCTACTGGGGAAGAGCAGAGGGCTAGTACTAGTATCACCAGAAAGAATGAAGCAACTGGGTTTAAGCCAAAAGGACACTCAGTTCCAGATGTATCTGGTGGTGAAAGGAGAGTCCAATGCTGTAAAGATCTATACTCCATAGGAACCTGGAATGTAAGATCCATGAATCAAGGCAAGCTGGATGTGGTCAAACAAGAGATGACAAGACTGAACATCGACATCTTAGGAATCAGTGAACTAAAATGGACAGGAATGGGTGAATTTAATTCAGATGACCATCAGGTATACTACTGTGGGCAAGAATCCCTCAGAAGAAATGGAGTAGGTTTCACCACAGTCAATAAAAGAGTAGGAAAAGCAGTACTGGGATACAATCTCCAAAATGACAGAATGATCTCAGTTCGAATCCAAGGCAAACCATTCAACATCACAGGAGTCCAAGTCTATGCCCCAACCACTGGTGCTGAAGAGGCTGAAATTGATCAGTTCTATGAATGCCTACAACACCTTCTAGAATTAACTCCAAAAAATGATGTCCTTATCATCATGGGGGATTGGAACGCTAAAGCAGGAAACCAAAAGATAACCAGAATAACTGGCAAGTTTGGCCTTGGAGTACAAAATGAAGCAGGGCACAGGCTGGTAGAATTTTGTCAAGAGAATACGATGGTCATAGCAAACACTCTTTTCCAACAACCCAAGAGACAACTCTACACATGGACATCACCAGACGGTCAACACGGAAATCAGATTGACTATGTGCTCTGCAGCCAAAGATGGAGAAGCTCTGTACGGTCAGTAAAAACTAGACCAGGAGCTGACTGTGGCTCAGATCATGAGCTTCTCGTTGCAAAATTTAGGCTTAAATTGAAGAAAGGAGGGAAAAGCACTAGGCCACTCAGGTATGACCTAAATCATATCCCTGATGAATATACAGTAGAGGTGAGAAACAGATTTAAGGAATTAGATCTGATACACAGAGTGCCTGAAGAACTATGGATGGAGGTTCACAACATTGTACAAGAGGCAGCAACTAAAACCATCCCAAAGAAAAAGAAATGCAGGAAAGCAAAATGGCCGTCTGAAGAAGCTTTACAAATAGCTGAGGAAAGAAGGGAAGTGAAAGGCAAGGGAGAAAGAGAAAGATACAAACAATTGAATGCAGAATTCCAGAGAATAGCTAGAAGAGATAAGAATGCCTTCTTAAATGAACAGTGCAAAGATATAGAAGAAAACAATAGAATAGGGAGGACCAGAGATCTCTTCAAGAAAATTGGAGATATGAAGGGAACATTTCATGCAAAGATGGGCATGATAAAGGACCAAAAAGGCAGGGACCTAACAGAGGCAGAAGAGATTAAGAAGAAGTGGCAAGATTACACAGAAGAAAAGAAAGAGCTTAACGTCCCTGATAACCACGATGGGGTGGTCACTGACCTCAAGCCAGACATCCTGGAATGTGAAGTCAAGTGGGCCTTAGGAAGTCTGAGCAACAACAAAGCTAGTGGAGGTGACAGTATTCCAGCTGAGCTATTCAAAATCCTAAAAGACGATGCAGTAAAAGTGCTACACTCAATATGCCAGCAAATTTGGGAAACTCAACAGTGGCCACAGGATTGGAAAAGGTCAGTTTACATTCCGATCCCAAAGAAGGGCAATGCCAAAGAATGTTCAAACTACCGCACCATTGCACTCATTTCGCATGCTAGCAAAGTATGCTCAGAATCCTACAAGCTAGGCTCCAGCAGTATGTGGACCGAGAACTACCAGAAGTACAGGCAGGATTTTGAAGGGGCAGAGGATCAAATAGCCAACATATGCTGAATCATGGAGAAAGCTAGGGAGTTCCAGAAAAACATCTACTTCTGCTTCATTGACTATGCTAAAGCCTTTGATTGTGTGGATCACAACCAATTGTGGCAAGTTCTTAAAGAGATGGGAATACCAGACCATCTTTTCTGTCTCTTGAGAAACCTATGTGCGGGTCATGAAGCAACAGTGAGAACTGGACACGGAACCCGATTGGTTCAAAAATGAAAAAGGAGTTCGGCGAGGCTGTATACTGTCACCCCGCCTATTTAACTTATATGCAGAGCACATCACAAGAAAGGTGGGGCTAGATGAATCACCAGTTGGAATTAAGATTGCTGGGAGAAATATCAACAACCTCAGATATGCAGATGATACCACTCTCATGGCAGAAAGTGAAGAGGAACTGAAGAGCCTCTTGATGCGGGTGAAGGAGGAGAGTGCAAAAGTTGGCTTGAAACTCAACATTAAGAAACCTAAGATAATGGCCTCCGGTCCTCTCACTTCCTGGCAAATAGATGGGGAAGAAATGGAGGTAGTGACAGATTTTATTTTCCTGGGATCCAAGATCACTGCAGACGGGGACTGCAGCCAGGAAATTAAAAGACACTTGTTCCTGGGGAAGAAAGCTATGGCAAATCTAGACAGCATACGAAAAAGCAGAGACATCCCCTGCCAACAAAAGTGCGTATAGTCAAGGCGATGGTTTTCCCAGTTGCAATGTATGGCTGTGAAAGCTGGACCATAAGGAAGGCTGAGCACTGAAGGACTGAGGCCTTTGAATTGTGGTGCTGGAGGAGACTCCTGCGAGTCCCTTGGACTGCAGGGCGATCAAACCGGTCAGTCCTAGAGGAGATCCACCCCAACTGCTCTTTAGGAGGCCAGATACTGAAGATGAAGGTTAAATACTTTGGCCACCTAATGAGAAGAAAGGACTCCCTGGAGAAAAGCCTGATGCTGGGAACAATAGATGGCAAAAGAAGGGGACGGCAGAGGATGAGGTGGCTGGATGGAGTCACTGAAGCAGTTGATGTGAGCTTGAGTGGACTCCGGGGGATGGTGGAGGACAGGAAGGCCTGGAGGAGTGTTGTCCATGGGGTCGCAATGAGTTGGACACGACTTCTCGACTAACAACAACAACAGACTTGACTTTATGGATGCCCATCTTTCAATGTCCCTTGAGATGTCATAGTCTGGGCATTTTGTTAATCCAGGCTTGCTTTGGTTATACAAAGAAAATCTTATGGAGATGGTGATGGTGCTCCTACAATGCCTAGTATTCCCAGAAAGTAGGAGGCTTGGAAATGCCAGTCGTAAGACATTTTCCCGTTCTAAACCTGGATAGGATTGTGCATTGAGCATTCCATTCACACGTATTGACAGCAAGTACCAGAGGGCTCTGAAGTGATTTGAGACCTCCGAAATGCATTTGACAGCATATGTACATTTGAAAAATGCTCAAGAAAAAAGGCACAACGTTGTTAAATGCTGTCAAGTCATCTCTGACTCACGCGGATCCTATGAATAAATGCCTTACGGAATGTCCTTTACCTGACAGCCCTCCTCAGCTCCTGTAAACTCAGGGCCGTGGCTTCCTTGACGGAGTCCATCCATCTCAAAGTTGGTCTTCCCCTTCTTCTCCCTTTGACTTTTCCCAGCATTTTCATTTTCTCCTGGGAGTCTTGCCTTCTCATGATGTTCTTGAACTGTGACAGCTTCAGGTTCGTCAGTCTTGCTTCCAGGGAAATTTTTGGCTTGTTCATCCTTCAGTCTTTCCAGGGTATTCACAAAGCTCCCCTCCAGCACCATGCTTCGGATGCATCCTTTTTCTTTCTGTCAGCTTTCTTCACTGTCCAACTTTCACACCCAAAGTCATTGTGCATTGTGAATGCAATAGCATGGGTGATCAGTGAAATGTCCTTACATCTGGTGTTCTTTTCTGGTTCCTTCATTGCTGCCTTTCCAAGTCTCAGTCGTCTTCTAATGTCTTGGCCACATCGTCTATTTCAGTTGCTGACTGAGCCAAGGTATACAAAATCTTTCTATATGTACTTTTCTTTATTGTTAGCATCAAAATTGTGCAGTTCTTCTGTAGTCATAAGTGTTGTTTCCTTAATGTTCAAGCTGCAGCCCTGCTTTTCAATTTCCTTCATAGAAGAGTAGAGTGGGAAGGGTCCATGAAGGCCATCAAGTCCAACCCCCTGCTGTTGCAGGACACCACTTTACACCATCCTGCTCAGGGGGCTGTCCAGTTGCATCTTGAATGTGGAGGAATCCACAATCCCCCAACCTCATTTGTTCCGTTGTCATCCTGCTCTGACAGTCAGGATTCTTTTTCCTGGTGTCTATCCAAATCTTTGCTTCCTATAACTTGAGCCTATTATTCTGTGTTCTACACAATGGGATAACCGAGAAGAGATCCTAGCCTTCTTTGTGCCTTTCAAGGACTGGTAGGGTGCTCTCCTATCTCCCCTGTTTTCTCCTCCCAAGTCCAAGCATGCCCAGTTCTTTCAATCTGTCCTCATAGGCTTTTGTGTCCAGGCCCCAGATCAACCCTGCTGCCCTCCTCTGAGCCATTTCGACTTTCTGTGTCCTTCTTAAACTGCTGTGCCCAGATTTAGACACAGTACTTCAAATGTGGCCTAACCAGTACTGAGTAGAAGGGAACTAATACTTCTTCCACTTCCACTTCATTGTTGCTTTCTGCCAGTAATATAGTGAGAGCCAGTGTGGCATAGTGGTTAAGAGCATGGGACTGGGACTCAGACGACCTGGGTTCGAGTCCCCGCTCGGCCATGGAGCCAACTGGGTGACTCTGGGCCCGTCACAGACTCTCAGCCCAACCTACCTCACAGGGTTCTTGTTGGGAGAAGATGGAGGAGGAGATGTAAGCTGTCTTGAGCCCTTTGTAGGAAAAAGGCAGGATATAAATCAAATAAATAAATAAATAATATGATATTATCTTAAATGATTGATGTATCCTCTGCCAATTTTCTCTCTTTCCTCTGATCCTAACCCAGCTTTCCATATGATATGTACTGCATAAAAACTGAAGAGATAGATAAAATACACCCTAGCCTGATACTTTTGCCTGTAGGAAACCATTCTGTCTGTTCTAACATAACTTCTTGTCTGTGATCAGGTCACACATCAGGACAATCAAGTGCTGAGGCACTCCCATATCTTTCAGGACCATCCATAGTTTCTCATGGTCACACAGTCAAAGGCTTTGCTGTAGCCTATAAAGAATGCACTGATTCTATTCTGAAATTCTTTGGTGCATTCCAGGAATCAACACATATTTGCAATATGATCTCAAGGGCCTCTTCCTTTTCGAAATCTAGCTAGAACTCCTCACTCCGTATAAGGTCAAATTCTTTCTTGCAACACCTCAAACTTCACTTTGTTTGCACAGGATATAAGTGCAACGCTCCTTTAGCATCACTTTTCGGGATAATGCAAAAGTATATCAAATTTTCCCACCCTGAGGGCCATTGGTTTGTTTTCTTCTGATATTGTTGTTATATTCCTGCTAGGATTTAGACCAATTCTGCCTCTGCAGCTTGGAACCCCACCTGCTCTGGGCACTTTGCTCCTTCCAAGTCCCTTCAGAACCGCTTTCACTTCACTTTTTATATTTTAGGTTCTTCCCCAGAGCATTTCTCTTCAAAGGACTCCATCACTTACTGTTCTCTTCTGTTTCTTTGCACTGACCATTACAGTAGTGCAAAAAATAGTGAAAATAAATTCTGACCCTATTTTGGTCACCCTTTGCTTTCACTTCTCTCCTGATTTTAGCACCTGCATGTCTTCAATCATGAATCTTGGCCTCGCCTACCCCCACTAATTTTTCCCTGGAGGAATTGCCCCTTTTGCATTTTTCCCTAATAATGTCTCTTTTTTGGTTCACAATTCTTCTGCTTTATGGTCAATTGAATTCAATAATGCAAATCTGTTCTTTATGTGGCTTTAAATTCCTCAGGTATGTTATTTGACTTGTGTCTTGATGGGGTGCTTCTGTTAGTGACTTTATTCAGCTTTCCTCTGCCTTTTTGGTCCTTGTTCACTACCACAATCTACTCCTGGTCTTGTTCTTGCAATGGGAAAACAGAGTCTCCATCTCTTGCTTCTAATTACATTATCTATTTGGCCTCTTGACTATCTGGGGAAGTCCATATGTATAGTCCTAAGGTTACCTGAAGTATGTATTTGTAATAAACAGGTTGTTGGCATCACACAATTTTACGAGTCATTGTCCTGTTGTTTCTAACACCTAGGCCGACTTCTCCCACAACACAGAATTCTGTTTTGCATTCCAGTCACCTGATTATCAGCACCTTTGTTCTGATGTGCTATCAGTTTCCTCTTGGAGACTCACACACACAAGGTCAATGTTTTCTTCAGCATTTTGTTGCTGGGATTTAGACGTGGGTGGTACTTATATTAACAGACTTTCCAAGAATCCTGATTGATATTATTTGGTCGTAGCTTGCAGGACTTCTCCATACTGCCTTTGCTACATCTTGACTCTTGACTTGCTCCATTTCTTCTGCATTGGTCATTTCCATAGTAGCACACTTTTTGTCTGTCTGACTGAAAATATCCCATTCCAGTCCCCTTCAGTTCACTTAGAAACATGGAACATAGAAACACAGAAACAGAGCGACTCAGAAGGGGCTTCCCGGGCCACCTAGTCTGATCCCCAGCTCCAGCCAGCTCTGCTCAGGGCCATCTAGTCTGACCCCCAGCTCCAGCCAGCTCTGCTCAGG
>NW_025335606.1:1417948-1449164 GCF_004798865.1 Varanus komodoensis
CCCAGCTCCAGCCAGCTCTGCTCAGGGCCATCTAGTCTGACCCCCAGCTCCAGGCAGCTCTGCTCAGGGCCATCTTGTCTGACCCCCAGCTCCAGCCAGCTCTGCTCAGGGCCATCTAGTCTGACCCCCAGCTCCAGCCAGCTCTGCTCAGGGCCATCTAGTCTGACCCCCAGCTCCAGGCAGCTCTTCTCAGGGCCATCTTGTCTGACCCCCAGCTCCAGCCAGCTCTGCTCAGGCCACCTAGTCTGACCCCCAGCTCCAGCCAGCTCTGCTCAGGCCCATCTAGTCTGACCCCCAGCTCCAGCCAGCTCTGCTCAGGGCCATCTAGTCTGACCCCCAGCTCCAGCCAGCTCTGCTCATGACATGCCTACCATGCCCACGTCCAGCCTAACCTTAAATAGAAACATAGAACTGCAGAAGCTGCATAGCAACACTTACAGCACGGAGGGTGATGTTTAACATTCCATTTCTGGCCTGACGGTTTCCAGTTTGCCTTGACTCCTACTTGTCACAGGCCATGTTGCATCTATGCGTTGTGCAGCATCAGACTTTCCTTTCACCTCCATGCATATCGGCCCCTGGACTTCCCTTCAGCCTGGAGCTGGCCGGGTCATTAGTGGCAGCATTATCTGCTGTCCTTTCCCAGTAGCTGGCTGAGTGCCTTCTGACTGGACAGCCCCATCTTCCAGCACTACTTCTTGCCTCATTTTGCATTGCTTCATCATAGGGTTTACGGGGCAAGAATATCCAGCAGTGGTTTGCCATTGCCTTCTCTTGTGCAGTTCTAACCAGGGTTAGCTTGAGCATCACTTTCATTGATTGGAAAGATCCTGGGAAGTAGCTGCACATCAGACATTTCTCTGCTCCCATCGCCTTTAGTGGTATCAAGTTTCTTCTGATGTGACCTGAAGAGGGAAGACGTGTCTCGGTCTGGTGCCTCTGCTTGAGCATTCCACCTGAGGTGTCTGTGCCAGCTGAGCAGACCAGTGTGAGAGTCTGGCTTCCTGGCA
Organism: Varanus komodoensis; assembly: GCF_004798865.1. Classification (NCBI taxonomy): domain Eukaryota; kingdom Metazoa; phylum Chordata; class Lepidosauria; order Squamata; family Varanidae; genus Varanus; species Varanus komodoensis. Next base: position 1,418,959 of record NW_025335606.1, read on the forward strand.
GCATAGAAGTTGGGCTTCCATGACATGAAGGAGTCCGTACCACATGAAGGAGCACATCCAAAAGGAAAGAACATTCGTATATTTGAAAAAATGCACAGATCTGCTTTAATTAATGGAAGAAGATACTGGACATTCAATAGGTATGATTCTGGTGTACATTTGGAATAATGCACACAAAAACATCCATACATTTCCATGCAAAAGGGCAGGAGAAAACAAAGTTCTTGATCTGATATTAACCTGATTTGGAACAAACTTTGAGAGGGAATTTGGTGACTTGGGATTGTAGATTGACACTTCCAGACCCAATAGAAGTTGCTAAGAACATATGGGAAGGAGTTGTTATGCCCACGTCTTCTTTGTAGTCTCCCATATCCATCCAGTTGCTAACCAAACTGGTCTTTTCTCTGATCTGGCCACAGAAGGGAAAAATCAGTGAAGGTCACTGAGGTTCTCCAATTTCCACATCAAACCTTAGTCTCTGTGTTTAGTATTTACAAACACTTGTTGTGTTGTATTGAATGGGAAAAGTGCCCGTTTGAGTGCTGTATTTTTTTTCCTGAAGTGGACACCCAACTGTATGCTTCCCTCACCTTGAATATAGAGTAGAATTGTGGAATTCCCCCCCCCCCCAAAAAAAACCCCACTAGATTCAGCACATGCCCTCTTCCACCATTAAAAAAGCCATATTAGCTCTGAAAATAGGAGTTCCATGTATCCATCATGGAAGGCAGCCTTCTATCAACCTGTCCTCCATTAATTTCTCAATTCTTCTTGAAAGCTATCTGCACTGGTGTCTGAATTGGGGGGACACCATCCCTGGATGATGTAACAATACTCTTTGAACTCATACATCCAACTCTGATCACATATGCTGAATATTATTTGGATAATTGTCTTAATGTTTGCTCTAAATCTCAGTGCCTCTTCTATGTGAAGATGCTCTAGCTGGAAGTCTTCTGGATTTATTTGATATGTAGCTAACCAAATAGATTAACTTGCTAAAATAAATAGCAAGGATACGGCTGATGTAAGATTTCCTTGCAAGGCTCTTAGGGGTTGTGAACAGCTGATACGAGTGGATTGCCAGGAGTAACATGATCTAGCAGGAGTTGCTTGTTGTAAGATAATTTGATATTCTATTTTGCGTTGAGGCCAGTGGTTTTATTTTCAGCCGACTGGAGGATGTCAATATCCCTTTTTAGCAATTTGATCTACATTTATTGTGATGGAAGGAAGTCAAGGAGAGATTTATATATCTATGGAGATAGAGTTTTAGCAGTAAAGATAGAGGGCTACACAAATTAATATCAATTATATGTCAAGTTTTCCTAAGTGCTCTCCAAGTATTTCACATACATTATCTCATGAATCCTTACAACAGCCCAAACATAATCTTGCTACAATATCTTTACAATCCCATTCTCCTCTCCTCTCCTCTCCTTGCTCCCCTCCAACTTTACTCCTCTTCCTATTCTTCCTCCCTCCAATGCTATATTGCCGCAAACAAAACAAAATAATAAATGCAAAGGTATGCCAAACAAGCTATTGCACAAAAAGTATAGAGATGTATAAGAATTTCATTTCTGTTTGCAAAGCATCCAAAATTTTCCTGTGTATCACTCTGGTCACAAACACAGTTGAGGGTGCATTAAACAAACAATCAAACAAACAAACCCTGTGCGCACTCTGGAACTTGTGCTTGCGAGTGAAAGTGAGAGGGGAAAGATGCCGTGGAGGTGCCACAGATGGGCAAGCAGGGGATTGTGAGACTGGCAAAGGCACGTGGGAGGAAGGAAACTGAGCCAGCTCCTAATCTTTCAGAGGATACCCAAGCTGGGACTTCTGAACTACCAAGAAGAGGGACTCTTAATGAGGAGGCAGGAATGCAAAACTCAGAGTTGGACTTTGGATTTAAAAGAAAGAGTTGCATGGTGCTCAGATAGACCTGCAGGTAGAAAGGTAACCTCATGGAAGGACAAATCTTGGGGAAGGAACTCAGTAGCATGCTTCCCTTGTGAAGGGGGCACCATAGCGATTTGGAGTATTTCGTCAAGCTTAAACACCCCTAAATTCCCCCCTAACTAAAATGAAATGAAATAAACTTAGTTTAGTCATGATTGCGCTCACATCAGTATTTCTTTTCAGCGCCATGAGTTACATGCAAACTTGTAAAGTTGGGGTGAGGAAGGAAAATAAAGCTGCTTAAAGAACCAGATGTGGTGGCAAAATCCATGTGGATTTTTTTCTGTCCCAAATCAGATGTTTTTAAAGCAACAGTCAGGCATTTCATATGATTCTGTTCAACAGAAAAACAATTTCAGAAAATTCCATACTCTCAAATATGGCAGAGCAACTTGAATAAGAACGGCACTGGAAGCTTCCCTAACGTCAGTGGGGATAAAGTTGAAAGGGTCACAGAAAAATAGAAATTCAAGGAGATCTTCCTTCCTTCCTTCCTTCCTTCCTTCCTTCCTTCCTTCCTTCCTTCCATCTTTGAGTGGGGGACAGGACAGAAGCGACACAGCCTTAATGCTTGGGATATCATGACGGGACGAGAGAAGCCAACCCAACAGATGTGCGAAGGGACTTTTCCACTGCTCACATTTAAACTCGAAGAGCATTGCATTGTACAAATAGCAGCCCCAGCTATCTTGTTGCATTGCTCATAAAAGTGGAATGACACCCCTGGGGAATGGGTGGAAAAAACCCACAGCACACTCAAACCCCCCGAAGCTCCATCCTCTAAAAATCCTGCTGTTATTGCATTCAATGGATGAAATACCAAACAGCACGCATTATTATTTTTAAAAGGGATATAAAACAATAGCACAACATTGTCTGATTATATTACAGTATGGATCTTCTCATGAATCAGCAAAAAGCAGCTCTGAAGTATACCTAATTATCATATTTACAGTGGTGCAGGTACTAAAATTGTTATGCTCTGCATTGCTCAGGATGTCCGGGGTTGAAATAGATAAACTATGTGGGAGATTAGTAATAGGTAATTATTCTCTACTTACGTATTCAGCTCCATAATTCTAAATTAAGGTAAGTGGGAAAGCTTATAAAATATTCAGTGCTGCTTTATCTTTCCTCCTCCCTCTTATTAGAAGCTGTGCATGAATTTGCATAGAATAAACCGAGCCCATAAATCAAAGCAAGAAACTGCAAGAAAGCCCTTTGTAAGTTATAATTTAAGGTTAACTGTAGCACATATTTTTTCTCTCCCCTTGCTGTATTATTAATGACTTGAGTTCATGCTGGACAAGATTCCATATTTAAAAAAAATTGTTGGTAGACAAAATTTCTGTTCACCGCCGATTTGCTCTGAAAGCTCATCTTTGTGTGAATGCGAGGAACAGGTTAAGGAGACCAGGAAGGAGTGAGGTCCTCGCTTCGGACAAGGCGACTTGGCTCTTGCTGTCCCTCCAACAGACAAGGCTGCAAAGATCAAGGAGATCTCTGAAGCCAGAGATGGCTGGCTGGCTGGCTGATTTTAGTTTTATTTTGATGGATATTTTCTGGCTCTCCTCTTGCCAAGCAGGAGGGAAAAGCAGGGTTACGTGAAGGAAACAGACGCTATGCTTATGATGTAGTTTGGGATGGCACCATAAGCAGCAGAACCAGTGATCAGTATGTGGAAAACCTCAGACTCAGTTCTAGCTCCCTCGGTTAGAAGGATGGTGTAGCAGGCAAGAGAAAAACCGTGTTTGTGCCTGAGCCACCGCTGGCCATAGAGTGAAATGAGAGTGGAATGAACTAGGAGACCAATTCTGTTCATTCTCCATTTCCCATCTTCGCAGTTGTACGTGCAGTTTGTTCCAAAAGAAGTTTGATTTTGTTTGACATTTGCAGTGTGTGTGTGTGTGTTGCACGTGTGCAGGTCATGTACGTGTGCGGGCGCTTAACCTAATGCACACAATTTTGTACATATCATTGCATAATATACATGTTTTGCAAGAAAATTTCCTAATGTCATGCATTTTCATGCTATATTTATTTTTGTCATTTATTTCCTCCACCCTCTCTGTCCACTCATCCATGTACCCATTTGTGACTGAAAACATCCATTGCCACACCTAGAGAAGTGTGGACTTGGAGGGCTGAAAGTTCACTTACTGGTTCAATAGTGTGGAATTAGGAAATTCACACCAAATAGGAAACAAACAAAATTCTCCCCCATTTTTAGGCTAATTAAAAAGTCAGAGCTGGTGTAAGTCAGTTTTTATATGCGGTGACCCTCAATGTCCTCCAGCCATACAAATAGGAGGGTTGCGATAGGAATTCCACAGACTGACCAGCCATTGATAGTTTATTTCTGATCATTTGATGCAAAGGTGTTGTTGTGACGTGCCATCAAGCCATCTCCAACCTATGGCATCCCCATGAATGAAAGCCCTCCAGGAGGCCGTATCCGTGACTGCCCTGCTGAGCTCTTATCAATTCACAACTGAGACTTCATTCATGGAGTCAAATGTACTCACAGAAGATTGCATAAAATATGTACATAAAGAGCACATAAATATTATAAAACCTCTAACCAAAAATATACATTTCTGCCATAGGATGAATCATGCGATTGTGCGTCTGCTGGGGCTTTGCATCATTTTTTTGCAGGGTGGGGGAATTGGCACATTTTTGGGAGTGTTTCTTTGCACAATCATGAATTTCTACAAATGCTGACAGATGCATCTTTGCAAAATCCCATTCCATCTGAGTGGGAGGGTGGGAGCTGGTGTCCTGCAACAGCTGGAGGCTGGACATGATGGCCTTCATGGCCCCTTCCAACTCTGCTCTTCTGCAATTCTTTGCTTCCATGATTCTTATGAATAAATGGATGATGGAAAGAGAGGTGTCCAACTATCTGTGAAACATAGAAACATAGAAACAGAACGAGTCAGAAGGGTCTCCCGGGCCATCTAGTCTGACCTCCGGCACAGACCGAAGTTTTTACGATGTGCACATACATTCCTACATATAAGCAGTGAGTCTATAAAGTGCATGGTTAGACACAAAAGAGGCCTACCTGCATAGGACTGAACCCCAATTAATCTAATTGCCAATCATGATTCTATATGCTTTCCATAATTGTTTTGAGACCAATGACTTAAGCATGCACATGGAAATTCAGAAGTTGAAATGGACAAAGAACAACCGCCTTAAGTCAATGAACCTTCTCTACATCCTTAAATTTCTCGTTCTCGTATGGAACACTTCCCTCTGTTGTGCAAGTGATCTCCTAACCTTTTCTGTTTAAAATAATGCACAACACTCATAACGTTCGAACCCAGGGCCACCCCATGAAGCTGATTGGGGGGAGGTTTGGACAGACAAAAGGAAGTATTTCTTCACACAGCTTATAGTTAAACTATGGAATTTGCTGCCATGGGAAGTGGTGAAGGCTGCCAATCTGGATGGCTTTAAAAGGGGATTGGGCAGATTCGTGAGGGAGGACACGATCTGTGGCTACTGGCCTTGCGGGCCATGGGCTGCCTCCTTCACCAGAGGCGGCCTGCCTGCATGAACAAGTTGCTGAGGAGCTTGGGCAGGAGGAGGCCTTGCACCCACCCTGCTGGAGGGGTCCTGTGGGCAGTTGGTTCGCCACCATGAGCACGGACTGCTGGACCAGATGGACCTTTGATCTGATCCTACTGATCTTCTGATGTTCTTATCCTTGATCCTTCTCCTCCTCTGTGATTTCACGTTCCCATGGATGCCCAGATCCATCCCATATCACCTTCCCCACGGCCCACCGCCGCTCTCGTGCTCACAGATCCCTTTAGGCTGCCCTCTCCCAGGTCTTGGGAGGCATGTGAGGAAGACACGGCCCCTCTCCATTTGCTCCCCAGGCTGGCCGTTCCGAAAACTTTTTGCTTCTTCTGAGAACACAGCCCTCCTTGCTTGTGTCAATGCCAAGTTAATCTGCTCTGACCTCCATGTGTCTTTTTTGGCAGGGAAGGCAGCGGGGAGGGGGACCCGCTCCAGCCCTGAAATTAAATGATAAAGTATTACTGCCTCGTGTCCACCGCTCCTGTGACTCCTCCGCCAGGCTAACCTTGAGTGACAGCTGCATCCAGTTAGCGATCGCCTGCTCTTCCTGTGGTAAATACGGTTTTTGATTAGGCATCTCGCCTGTGTTATCTGGACTTCCAACAGATAACGAAAACCTGGTCTCTCATTCTGGGGACCTCCATCCTAGTGGTATAATTACAAGCAAACATCGTAGCTGCTACAGCCCTGTGGCGACTTTCCTGATTCGTACCACAGGTAGGAACGGCCGGCAGGTAGCGAGCCACAAAATGGCTGAGGCGAACCTTTGACCCGCCTTCTGGAGCAGAAACCCCACAGCCCAGGAGACACGGAGCCAGAAGACTGAAGGAGGCTTAATGGATTCCGAGGGCTGTTAGAAGGCACGGTTAGGCTACCTGAGAGCTGATCTCATATTCCAAATGGTCATGAAATTATAATCAGTTTTTATTTTGCTTTTAGCTGATGCAGGGTTCAATTCACTAATTAAGGCATATGCAGTGGTGTTTGATGGGTGTGGAAATACATTCAGGTGTGTGTGAGTGAGAGGGAGGGAGGGAGGGAGTTGGTGGTAGACAGATTCCCATGCTTTGAAATAAGTTTGGCATATTGCTCAGAGCTGCCCTTTCTGCTTAGAAGGGGATCCAAGATGTCATCAAGAAGAGGCTGAAGACGAATACTAAGGGGAAAAAGGGTTTAATACTAGATATATGCACAATTGTATTGGTGGTGGTGATGTTTAGGAACACCTTGGCCGATATCTTTATATCCATCCTGAGAGCTTCAGCAACAGGAAGAGTGCAGAATCGCTACAGTGATCTCAGCTCCAGCAGGTGCAATGGCAGGGCTTGCATAAGGATGAACTTTGCAGGCCGGATGAGGCCTCTGCTCTTCGGCGACTTGCTTCCACGGGATTGGCAGAGCCACGTAGCAGAAGGCCTCGAGGATGAAGTCACGAGGAAGTGGAGGCTGGCAGAGGCTCGCTCTGGGCAGGAGGGTGGAGAGGCGCCGACCATTCTGCCCAAAAACGGGCAAAAGGACCACCAGGAGCAGGTCCAGTTAATAAATTGTATACATTCATTTTTTAAAAAATCATACAATTTATCATAAGTATAAAGATTTAAAAGTTTTTAAAAGGGGTGTGTGTGTGCCTGTATACACTATTATTTTAAAATAAGTTACCTGAAAATATGTTTCAGCATAAATACCAAAAAAAAAGCATATTCTAATGGCTCAAATACAGATCTAAATTTATAAACATGGTGGTGGTGGTGATGGTGAGGCGTTTCTATCCTACCTTTTATCTTCCTGCAAGGAGTTCCCCTCCGCTTCAGTGTTATTCTCACGACAGTCCTGTGGGGAAGGTTCAGCTGAGAGTCTGACTCACCAAAAGTCACCCTGGGACCTTACTGGCTGAGTGGGAGGTGGAATTTGGATCCCCCAGATCCCCAGTCCAGCATTCTAACCATTCCATTGCGCCAGCTCAAACACTTCTTAAAAAGCCTTTGAATTTTTCAAATGTTCAGATCTGTGAAATCGAAATCTCAAATCGAAGGCTTTAAATGCTTAATTCTTGGCAAATGCCGTCCTTTGAACTCCAGTGCTTCACCAAAGCAATGGGTGAGTGAAATGCCAGAGTAATTGTCACCAAATATGGGAAAGAAAAATGAAATATGACTTTATTTTTGTTAAAGGAGTAAAAGTGCAGCTGTGTCATTTCCAGCACTTTTTCCCTTGCAGTCCCTATGGCAATTTTTATTGGATTCATTCGAAATACCTGATTAAAGCAAATTCATCTATGGTTCAGTGTGATTTCCTATCATACTGCCTGTGCTTGCTTTTCAGTGCTGACAACTTCAGTTTCAAAACAGTACAATTATGTCCCCATTTTATTTTATTTACTGCATTTCCATGCTGACCCATGGCCAAAGCTTCCTGGATGGTTCACAGAGACTTAAAACCTGAAAAATAAAATATTGTGCATAATGGGAAAGATGCTTTGCAAACAAATGTGCGCACAGAGTTCACTATGCACCCATTGAAGGACCCGGATTCCTAGCAGACCACCTTGCTGGTGATTCCAAAATTACCAGGAAATCTCCATACAGGCTCCCCAGGGGACCCTGAACCTTCTTAGCAGCGGGACCCACCCTAGAGGGCAGGGGACCCCCTCATGCAGTCCAGGGGACAGAACATACAACTCTTTATCCAGAACACACAACCCTTTCCTGAACACACAACTCTTTATCCAGACTTTCCCGGAGCCATAATTTAATGAACCATATGCTCCCATTTTACTGTCCCTATTTGATGGGGGTGTGTTGTTTTAAAAACAGTACTTTAAATTGTGAGTTCAACATTTATGTAAACCACTTAGAGATTTTTCATAGGGCTTCAGCTGTTGGGTGGTATAGAAATAGAATGAATAATAATACCCAGCAGTGAAGAAATAGTACAAATAAATACACAACACACACACGTTCCGAACCATTTCAACAATGAGTTATGAGGAAGCCCATGACCCCGGTTGAACACCTTGTCTTATGCTGCAGAAATTCAAAAGGAAGGGCTTGACCAGGTGCTTTGGTATAGAGGTCAAGAGTGCAGGAGTGAGACTCAGGTGATCTAGTCCCCGCTCGGCCATGGAGCCAACTGGGTGACTTTGGGCCAGGCCTAGAGTCTCAACTCATCCTACCTCATTGTGTTCTTGTTGTAGGGATAAGATTGGGAGCAAGAGAAGGAGAATGATGTAAGCCACTTTGAGTTCTTTAAAAGAAGAAGGGAAAAGATCGGTAGCAGAGGCCCTCCTCCAGGAACCCTCTTTGGAAAAGGTCAGAAGACAGAGTACCCAGAGGAGGGCCTTCTCTGCGGTGGCGCCCCGACTGTGGAATGCGCTCCCTAGAGAGGTCTGCCTGGCACCATCATTATATGTTTTTAGGCACCAGGTCAAGACCTTTTTATTTGGCCAATATTTTAAGACATAATAATTTTAATTCTGTAAGACTTATTTATTTTAAATAATGCTCAGTGTGGAACAGTTATCTTATCGAAGATTGAAATAATGATGTAAGCTGTCCAGAGATGACAGTAATGGACGGCCTACAAATTTTTTAAATGAATGAATGAAAGGCTGGATAGCAGCCCAACCCAACCCAACCCAATCCATCAATAAATAGTGTGGACACTTGGAGAACTTCACTAGGGGGACCATTTTTAACCGGGGTTCCTGCTGAGAACCTTTGCTGTCACCCTCCAAGTCTCCTTGGGAGGAAGCCCTGCGAGAGGATGAACATGGTGCATGGGCAGGTTCATGCTGGGAAATGTTCACCATCAGGTAACGTGGGCCCAAGTCATGCCAGGCGTGAGGGTCAGCACCAATCGCTTGATCGGGCTGAGAAACTGCACTTGGGCTGCCGGACGGATGGCCCTGGGTCAGCTCTCTGTGTTTGGGTTTCCTTACCCCTGTTACCAATCTGAGCTCCTCATTTTGTAGCAGCTGCACCTTCTGAACCATTTTCAAAGGTGGCCTCGCCCATAGTATGGTGTCGGCATTTTGCTGCAGTTAATCACGGGGAAGCTTCAGCCTATGCTGGGAACCTGGAAGTGCTGGATGCACCCTGACTTTTCCATAAATCAGCCCTACAGTCAGAAGTGCATTCGTGAAGGCTATGCAAATGCCTCTGGGCTGCAATCCTTTAAGCTGTTTCCTGTGAGTAAGTAGAACTGACCTCACCAGGAATTAATTCAGAGGAGGCACGCACGAGATTGCATGGTAAGTCATTGCTAGGAAAAGGGAAGCAAATATGAGGAAATGAATTGGACAATGTTGACTTCCTCATCCAGCTAAAATGCTTCTTGCTCTCCTCCTGCCTGCACACAAGATGTGGCTTCCCCAGGGCGGGTCGGGAGGAGAAATGAAGATTGCATTGGTGCAATGACTTCATTGCTTATAAGGACCTGTCTCTATTGATCAGTGGCTGAATGAGCCACAAGGAAAACGGTTTACACGTTCCATTTTAAGTGTGAGAGGAGGACTAAGTAATTTCAGCTGGAGTAGCCTGCAAATGAAGGCCCATCACTGGTGCTTAATTTAGATTTCTTCCTCTGCCCCTGCTCCACCCCCACGGATCTCATGCAGGTCAAGCTGCAGAGGATCCCTGTTAAAAACACACATCATGTACTCATTAAAATACATCTAGATGGCCATACTGGGCTACAGCAGGGGAGCAAAAACTCAGGTCTTGGGTTCCAGTCCTGCTCCTGGGCATGCCCTACATCACACCCCCTTTCATCAGCTTTGGCTCCTCTTCCCTAGACTCAGCGATCTGGTGGTTGCCTGGTTTTAATGTAGCTGTTTCCTTCTCATTATAAAAGGTTGAAATGTGTAATCATGGGTGTAGTTACCAGGAAGACATTTATTTATTTATTTATTTATTTATTTATTTATTTATTTTTCGATTTGTATCCTGTCTTTTTCCTACAAAGGGCTCAAGGCAGCTTACATCATTCTCCTCCTCCATCCGATCCCCGCAACAACAACCGTGTGAGGTAGGTTGGGCTGAGAGTCTGTGACTGGCCCAAAGTCACCCAGTTGGCTCCATGGCCGAGCGGGGACTTGAACCCGGATCGCCTGAGTCCCAGTCCCATGCTCTTAATCACTGCACCACGCTGGCTCTCCAGTTTTATGCTGGCTTTATGCTGGCTTGACTTGTCTTGTCTTGGCCTGGCCTGGCCTTTAGCTTGCTTGCTAACAAGCAGTATAGAAAACTTAAATAAATAAATAAATAAATAAATAAATAAAATCATTTTCTTTATTTTTTTTTTCTGTACACTGGATCGCTGAAGCCGTGCTGATACTTTGGTGCCCACATCTGGTTTTGTTCCCATCACCCTGGAATGTGGTCTCCAGGCAGGCCTGTGTGACTCTGGGGAACTTGTCCCATCTGAGCTGGGTGGCCGTTTGACACATTTCTGACGCAACGGCTGGATGTGGATCAGCTTTTGGTCTTGCTTACTCATCGACAGTAGGCTGAACATGAGCCAGCAGTGTGGCATGGCAGTTAAGAAGGCAAACGCCACCCTTGGATGTATAGCCAGAAGCATGGCTTCTAGGTCAAGAGAGGTGTTGATACCACTCAACACGACTCTGGTGCGCCCACAGCTGGGGTGCTGCGTCCAGTTCTGGGCTCCACAGTACAGGAGAGACATAGGGTGGAATCGATGCAGTGCAGGGTCACAAGAATGGTAGCTGGGCTGGGAGGGATGACAGATGAGGAGAGGTTGAGGGAACTGGGTCCTTTCAGCCTGGAGAAGAGAAGAGTCCAAGGGGCTCTTTCAGTGACTCAGAGGCATTTATTTATTTATCTATTTAAAACATTTATATGCTGCCTATTGTGCCACAGCACAGCAGGTATGTGAGGAGATCTCATGTGGAGGGAAGCGTGTGACCTGTTCTTCCTTGTAATGGAGGGCAGGGCGGGTTCCAGTGGGGCAAAGCTCAGGCAACTTCAGGGAGGATGTCAGGAAGTACTTCCTGATGGTTAGGAGCCCTAGGATATGGGATGGGCATCCAAGAGAGGTGGTAGAGGCCCCATCAGGGAGGGTGTCCAAGGAAAGATTGGACAATCACATGTTGGGGATTACATGAACAGAGCTGGCTGGAGCCAGGGGTCAGACTAGATGACTCAGGAGACCCTTATGTTCCTATGTTTCCCCATTTCAGAAAAAAAAATATATCTAGGGGCTGAACCTGGGATTGTTCTTACCGATGGGTGTGGGTGAGCTGAGCCCTTGTCCTGATGACCAATTTGAACTGTGTACCAATCTAAGCACTTCAGTTCGGCATTCTTGGATACAGTGTCTGCCCTGCGATAGGGCTAAAATAAATAGTGAATGCCCTTTGTCAGATATTTCTCAGATATTTCCCACCTTGGGGGTATCTAAATATGCATAGAATTACACCCTGAAATGTGCATATTTTTCATTTCCCAGTTTGATGCAACTTGTTTGATGTGTTTTAACAAAATAGATTAGCAAGGGTAAGAATTTTGAGACGTCTGCTATATCTGAGGAGTGATCAAGCTGGTTTTAGGGACCTTTCTCTATAAATGTACATCTACACCCTCTATATCTTTATCTAATCTTTCCTCTTAACAAGATCACCTGGACCTCTTTAAGTGGGATGGACACACACACACATACCTACATCAACACAACTACAACACTGTCACTTTGCGTACATACGACTGTCATCAGATGCGTGCCTTAGAACTGTTTTTATTTCCCTATTGCAATATCCTCCCACAAACCTATCATTCTGCAGATCTGTCTGTTCTTGATAAAACAATTTAACAGAATTAGAAGCAGAACATAAGATATAAAGATGCCAACTCGCGGCACAACACTGCAGCTAATTCGCCATTTTTAGATACACCAGAATGACTTGAGACTGTTTTCTAGTAACTTGAAAGATTCATTGAATGAGCGGAAATTGTCATATTTGGGAAAAAATTGTGGATATTTATCTACTTCAATCCAACTCACTTGCAGGGTTTCCTTGCTCTCAAACCATCGTTGAAAGGATGGCTGTCTTGGGTGTGACCTGTTAGGGATTTGGAAAATCTCCCATCTAGAGTTTTTGTTTCCTGATTTATTCTTCAGCATATTCTCAGAGACTGTTTAAGTCCCTATTTATATAAAGGTTTCTCTTTAAAGGGGGTTTTGCCTCCTCCTTTACTGAGCTTGCTCTCGCCCCCACCCTCTAAATTATGGAAGGAAAAAAAAATATTCTCAAGATTTGTCTCCCTGCTTGGCATTTGTATTTCTCTGTCTTTCTGTATATTGTCTTAAACAAGCCCGGTGATGCAACTATAGTGTAGTGGATTTGCAACGATGCCTGAGGCTTTTCTTCCTGCTTGAAATGTAGTAGTTGACTTTCTCCACTCTAAAATACTCCACCAAAAATGTCAGGAAAACACAGGGGAGGTCTTAGAAGAAGATGGCACCATAGAAAGACTCCAGAAACTTCTCTGAATCATGAACACAGAATTAGTGCTTCTAGTAAAAGAGGATCCCACGGTATGGAGTTGGCCTGCAAAAGTGAGACTTAACTGGGAGGACCAATGCAAATTTACTGTGTCACGCCTACGAATTGCGTGGTCCCTATGGAATGCTGCCACAAAATCAAATGCATTTAAAAGGGATAATGGGGGGCCATTTCATTGTTTCTTTATATATTAAACTTGTATTCTTCTAAATTGGTCCAAGAAGCCTCTAAGCAGCTTGCTGTCAGATAAAAACACGTCATAACAATGACAATAAAAACAAGTGGTTAAAAGACAATAAACAAAACAGCACACAGCTGAGGGTAATTGTGTAAATTAAAACAATGAACTTGTTAAAATTATCCAGATAAAATCGATTATTAAAATGCCTAGAGAAGAGAGTCGTTTTTGCCTGGTACCAAAAAAGATTGCAACGAGGGTGCTGGATGAACTGCTTTCGGGCGGTGGTCCCACAGGTGGGGGCAGCTCCTGAGAAGGCCCTTCTTCTATCCGTCATCCTCCTTACCTCCTTGGAGGATGGCTCCTTCAGAGGGGCCTCTGAAACAGATCTTCGGGGCCAGATCTGTTGCACTCTGGTCCCAAGTTGTTCAGAGCTTCGAATGTCAAGACGACCCCCTTGAATTGGGTCCAGAGCTCAACTGGTAACCAGTAATGGCGATAGTATTGGGGTCACATGGGTGTGCATCCTGCTTCCACCAGCAGCCACGCTGCCTTGTTCTGTTTTGGGGTTCTCTCTCTCTCTCTCTCTCTCTCTCTCTCTCTCTCTCTCTCTCTCTCTCATTAAAACTTTTTTGGACTGTCCCCTACTGTGGTCTCGGGATGGTTTAACCATAAGACAAAATAGAATAACACACAGCATCCTAGTCAAATTCTTAACCAGTCAGCAATAAAACCCATATTAGAGCAGTTAAACCTTAAAACATTGGGAAAATAAAAAGCTCAAAAGAATAAAGTGACGGCACCAGGTGCAGCTCTCTGGGGAGCGAATTCTGCAATTGGGGTGCCACCACAGAGAAGGCCCTCTTCCGTGTAGTCACCCTCCTAGTCTCCTTCAGGGAAGGCACCTGGGGAAAGGCCTCTGCCCCAAATCTTAAGGGGTGGGCAGGCACCTATGGAAGGAGACAATCCTTCAGGTAACCAGGCCCTAAACTGTTTCAGGCTTCCTAGGTCATCACCAGCACCTTAAATTGGGCCTGGGCTTCAACTGGCAGCCAGTGTAGGTGGTAAAGGACCGGCATTATGTGTTCATACCTGCCGGTCCCTGTTAGCAACCTGGCAGCTGTATTCTGAACCTATCAGACGGGTGCTCTCCATGTGTGTACATTGCGGGGTAGAGTTCAGATCACACTAAGGCATGTTATAGTCCAGCCTTCTCTAACCCAGTAACCTCCAAAACTCTACGATGCCCATTAGCCCCGGTGCAGCTCAACTGCAGAGTGCCTGCTTTGCACGGAGAAGGTTCAGCCTTGGAAATACCTGTTAATGGATGCAGCAACTGCTTCCTGCCAGTGTTCGTCATTCTGGGATGGACAGACAAAGCCCAGACTCCATTGAAAGCGGTTTCTGATGTTCTTGCACAGAAATGCACTTGTCCGATACAGATGGACAGCACGAGCTTTTCAGTGGACCTTTAGAGGAAAAAGCAAACCATGGAGGAGCTGAAGATGAAGCAAAGATCGCTGCAGCTGCTGTTGTTTATAAAAAAGACACAGTGAACTGGAATCCTGTGCCTCCCTTGCTTCTCCTAGCAGCCCTCCTGTCCCTTGAGAATTGGCTGTCTTTGCCTCCCTGCCCTTCACGCCATTGCCGAAAAATAAAAAAATAATAAAAATGAAAAATGTGTTGGGTGAAGACTTTGGCCCATCGCTAGAAAATAAAGAACTTTCAGGTACAGTGACCAGTGACAGAGATGATTCTGGGAAGGGAGGAGTCATCCATCTTATTTATATAATTCATTTGTTCATCAATCCTTTTTATATAAGAGAAACTGGCTTTTAAGAAGAGCATTCTCGAAGCAATGGGGCAACAGAGACCTTTAAACACAAACATGCTATCGGAGGAGCCTAAGAATAACCAGGCAAAGCGCTACTCTATCTGCCCAATAAAACCAGCTCGCCGCACCGCTTAGGAACACTAACCCTTACACCCTAGAGGGGATTGGTAACACGGGCAGGGTGATTTCGCAATGTCTTCTAGGGCATTTATGAGGCTTTCTATTGATCCAAAACCTTTTGTTGTCTAGGAATAGGTAAAAGAATATCTGGGTAAATTGGAATTGACAGAACCAAGCAACCCCAGGGAGGGGGAATCTCTCAGACCTCCAGTAACCACAACCATGAGATTGAAAGCAAAGAGATCGATTGGTTGGAGGAAAGGCCCCCGGGGAAAGATGGGCTTACCCAGGAAGGGTCGGCAGTTGATGGGCACGTGGGTGACATCACTTGGTGGGGAAGGTGGGCTCCTGCAAAGAGACTGCGTTGTGAGGTTGAGCTTTCTCCGTTCCTTCATGAAATGTTGAAGAGAGAAGAGAAGAGAAGAGAAGAGAAGAGAAGAGAAGAGAAGAGAGGAGAGGAGAGGAGAGGAGAGGAGAGGTCATACATGGGCTCTCATTGTCCCTGTGCATGCTTCCATATGTGTGTGACTGTGTAACAAAATTTCACAGCATGCAAGAAAAATGCAAAATATGGAGTAGATGCAGAAATTGGGTTTCTGGCTGTCTCCATTTCCAGTTAAAAATACACTGACTTCTTGCCCTTATACCTGTGGAAATATGCTTAAAGTGCATATGATGAGCTGAACCACACAAATCAGAGAAGGGCTTGAAAGAATAGATGGTGCTTGGAGAGCTTCCATAAATCCTTGTTTCTCCCCATGACTCCCCATGAATAAATTCTGAGAAGGCAGATAGTGTTTCACTTACATATTGTACATAAGATGCATACACAAGATTTTGATTGTTTGCATGTATCTTCTTCTGTTTCTCCTCCTCCTCCTCAGATGGGCAAATCAAATCATTTGAAGAAAAATGAAAACAGTGGATAAGAGATGCAAAACTTCATGGATTAATCCTACATGTGATCTTAGACAATCAAGTATCACACCATGAATAGGATCAACTCAACTGACATAATGTCACTCAGATGTGTCCAAGTGACAACACCTTCCTGAACAAATCAAGTCATTGCAAGCAAGGAACAAGCAGGCAAGGGCAAGACAATAAGCAAGTGAATTCTTTGGAAGCTAGTTGTAAATAGGGATGAATGAGCATTCCATTTTGTGGGTGAAATGTCAATAGATTTTTCTGGATAGGCCCTGGCAATATTTTTTCCTATTTCCTCCTATTGGTATTCACTCAGTCTTTAGTAAGTTAAATGAAAACCCTTCCCTTCCCTTCCCTTCTTGTGTGGAGCAGGAAGTGAAATTTGCCCAAATGGGATCATCATCATCACCACAAATCGGTGATTTTGTGCAGGAGTTCATCATTGCAGGTCCACCATCTTGCTCCACAAAGGAATGCAGCATCCCCCTTCCAAACTTCCTTGTCAGCTTCATTCTCTCTACAAGCTACTCCTCTGAACTCAGCAGATCCCGATCCCCTACTTGTCAAAAACTCTGGTATGTGGGTAAAAATTCACAAAACGTTTTTGGACTCAGGGAAAACAGGAACCTGCTGCAGTCTTCCACCACTTAAGAATGGGAGCACGGAGGCTTCCCATTCAGCTGAAAAGGAAAGGAATTCCCAGAAGCACACGAGCCTTGCTGCTAAGTTGTCTCGGCAGAAGGAGGCCTTCCTCAGCCCCACGGAAAATGTTCTCCCTATCCATGAATCCCTGACTTCCCCTCCCTTGATTAAAGCACAAATCAGTGTTGCCCCCCAGTATTTTCAATTGCAGCTCCCGCAATCTCTGACTAGAAACAGCCCCTGGGGGTTGTAGCCCAGGAGGTCTGGAGGCGACCTGGTTGTCCGAATAAAAAGGTGGGAGCCTCAACGCCAACGTGGCTGGGGATGAGCACCTTCAGAAGCATCCTCTGTCTGCGATTGCCTAGGTGTGCAAGCAGGGACGGATACAGACCCCAGCTCCTGGCCTCAAACCCCACCTGTCTGCTAAGCGGTGCTCGTGACCTGCATTCTTAGGAAGCCCCATCCATCTGTGCTTAGTGGTAAGATCGGGATCAGGAGTCTGTGCTTATGTAATGTTTGGCAAGGTAGTCCGCATCTAATGTTATCCCGGAAGGTATAAAATTGCAGCTTTATTGGAAGGACTGCAGTGCCTACGGAGGATCCCAGAGCATAAAATCCTGTTGTATCAAATGATACAGACTCAGCATGTGAATATAAGAACTGTAATAGTGAAGGTTTTACATATTTAATTTCTTGGCAAACCTCAGCAGACCACACGGGCATTGATTTAAGCACTTGCCGGCCTTCAGTGGGGCTGTTTGCCTACTCTGCTTTTAGCACCAGTGTTGATATAGTAAAACCCTTTTGTTAGCGGGGGTACCAAATAAGAACTTATCTCCTAATGGCAGCAGTTTGCTCTGTTTATGTCAGTGCAGCAGTACGCGAGGACTGGTGTGTCTTGGCTGATTACAATCCTCCAGAAGGAGAAACTCCGAGAGGCATCAGCAGAGGGGGAGAAGGCCAGCTCTGCATCTCAGAAAGAGCCGCTTTATCCTCTATTATTATTCAGTGACAATCAAGTTTGATCTGTTGGATGTCTTTACAACTGCTGTGCTGTGCACACACATTCAGAAATAGGGAACTTGCTTCCAGGGGGCGAGGGGTCTCATCCAGGCAAGCCACAGACGTGGCTTCTAATGGGGCAGAGCATTGGCCAGCCCGAATCTGGACTTGTCTGCAGAACACTCTTCAGAAAGACCAGTGTGGCCACCAAAATAACTCTTGCTGCTTGCCCTTCCCAGTTCCTATGTTATTTCTCAACATTTCTTCTTGTTGTTGTTTTAGGTTAAACAGGGAAGATGCTATGCGGCTACGTGGAGTTCTATCTTACCGCATTTTCTGCATTTCGGCTGGAAAGAGCAGCGTCCAATTTTGGCCTCACCTCTGCCATTTACCTGGATCCTTGAACATGTTTGTCCCCTCTGCTCCCCAACCCTCCCCTCTCCTCCCCCCTGGGAAATGAGTATTTTTGGACCAGCCTGTGCCCACCTTGCCAGGCAAGTCTCTGAATGTATCCATGGCTGCCCCAAAAATTCCAGGTGTGCCCCCTGACCCAAAATAGTCAGGGAACCCAGGCTCTCCTGACCAGCAGTAGCTCTCTGAAGCCATCAGCAAGGTCTTTTACCTGGAATCCTTTTGAGGAATGTCAGGAGATGAACCCGAGATGTTCTACTTGCAAAGTTGGAGCAATGCCACCGAGCCAGAAGCCCCGTTCCTTGAAAAGGCAGAGCTGAACTCAGTGCCCAGGGCCTGGTTTTAGCAACCTGCCCCATTGCCCTGCTCTTTCCAAGCCTGAATCCTTCCTGTCCTGAAGATGAATAAATGTGAGGATTTTTGCATCTGTGTACAAGAAAAAGACCTAAATCGGAATTCTCACCTTTTCCTGGCCTGCAGAAAAGGTGGGTGTGAGGATAGGGAGAGACACGGCTCTGCTCCAGGATGTTAACAATCAAACTTTTGACAGGGAAGGAGATGACCAAAGAAGAAGGGGAGAAGACAGAAAGGTCATCCCTGAGGCTGATGATCATGACGGAAGCTCTGGCGGCTTTGTCACTTTCTGCCTATGCAATCCGGGGTGCTATCCTGCACGCTTGATCTGCCTCATTCCTGATTGTGCCTCTTGCACAGGTTCCGCAAATGCCACTTATAGCAGGGTTCCGCCACACACACACACACACACACACACACCATCTGCCTCACAGTGCAGAGCCCCACATTGTTTCTTTCTTTCGCAACAACAGAGGCAGAAAGGAGCTGCCTGAGTGGTGGGGAAACATGACAATAATAAAGTTAAACATCCCTGGGAAGGCCAGGATGTCAAAGTGCAGCTTTCTTCCCCATTGAAGCATATAAAATATTAAGAAGGCCCCGCAAATGCCAATGGGGAAGCCACTCACATAAGGAGATGAAAAATTAATTTTAATGCATGGGGGACTAAGTAATTCACTTATTTCACAACCTCAATCAATTTTAATATTTTAGTATTTAATGTGAAAGTGGTGTCTCTCCAATAACGTTTTTAAAGTTGCTCATATCTCTCTTTACTCACATACTAAGTTTCTCTCTCTCTCTCTCTCTCTCTTCTCCATGCATACACACACACCTCATTGACATTATGCAAGCCCATAAGCAACTCTGTGTGTCTCTCTCTCTCTCTCTCTCTCCCCCCTCTCCACACACACACACACACACACACACACTTTCCTACATTATGCAAGACCATAAGGCCTGTTATATAGGTCACTTTCCCTTGGAATGCTGTATCTCAAGGGTTCCCTTAAGGAAACCTTGGGCACAGATCCTTAGACCTTTTCTAAGTAAGAACAGGAGTGTTCCTGCAGTGCTTTTATCCATAAAACAAGACCAGGGAGGCCACCTGCTCTCGCGTCACAAACATGCCAAGATCCTGCTGCCTCGGTGCACGTCCATTTACTCTCAACCACGCCTGTTGTAGGCTCATCCGGAGGCAAAGGGGTTGCGTCACATTGTGCTTGCTCTGTAGGATCTGCTGATGAAAGGTAGCCCAGAATTGTTCCAGCAGCACGCTTACAATGCTTTGGCACGGATGGGAACTAGTGTCCTTGTGTAAGGTGTGTCCTAGAGATTTGAAGAATAGGGCTGAACAGAAATTTAACTTCTCTCTCTCTCTCTCTCTCTCTCTCTCTCTCTCTCTCTCTCTCTCTCTCTCTCACACACACACACACACACACATGCTCAGTTGTAAAATTGGAACCATGATATACAAGGGACACAAAATGTCCACAGCACAGTGATATGGGCAACTATTTTGACCATTTCTGAACACTCCTATGGTCAAAACTTTTGCTGTGCACTGATCTGAAACAATCCACATTCTACCTGTGTCCAGTTGGAAAGACCTTATCATGGGACCCCAACAGTTGGTTCCAGGATACGATGAACCCTCTTTTCTGTTCAGACCTGGAGGTCCTTTCAAAGTACTTGGCACGCAAGCATGTTCACAGGAAGCTTTATTTGTTGTCTGTGCAAGAAGGTGCAGTGTGGATGTAAAGCTCTTTATATGTCTTTAGCACATCTTCTTTATCCTGATCCTTCATCCTAAATGGATTTACTAGAAATATGTCTTACTTCTTTGGCTTACTTAGGGTGACAAAGGATATATACATTCTCATTTTGGAACGTATGCATTGTTTTGAAAACACGGGATCCTGACATCTCTTGATACCCACCTCATGCTTATCAACAAGCAGGCTTATTAACTCCCTTCTTATCTTTGGGTGCCAGTGACCAAGCACATTCTTTAGCATTTTCTCTGCTGAAACTCAAAATCTCTTGTTAACCCTTTCCTCGACCAACTCCAAATGTTTCGAGCCAATCCACGCTTGGGAAAGTGTCTATTCCCCACCAGCACTTCTGTTTCCAAACCATGTCCTGCGTCAAGTTACCAGAGTTGCCAGCAGCCTCTTCACCCTTCACTGTGCCTGTCTGATTGTGTGAGCAGAAGCAGCAGGCAAGGAAAGGGGAGAAGAAGTCTGTTCTGTCCCACTCCCACTTCTTCTCAGTAGCAACACTGGGGTCACTGGAATTGGAAGTTCTCCCAGAAGCTTCTGCTTCTGCAAAGAAAGTAAAGGGAAGCAGTTCTGGTGCTTGGGGGTGGCTCTCTGGGGTCACATCTGTGGCGTGGGGAGAGGAATATGAGAATTGTCCTTGGATCAGGGTTCCATTTGAGCCAAAGGGGAGGGGGAAGAGGTTCAAGTTTACTTGAGAGGAAGGTGAAGGTGGCATGCCACAGATATGGTAGACTAACATGTGCTTCAGTGTGAAGAGCCCCCAAGCAACTCAATACGAGGGTGAGCAGATGGCCCTGGATGTGGGTGGATGTCATGTTGTGGTGCAATCTGTCATGCACATGCACTCGGATGAGGTTCCCAGGCATGTACGAGAGATGGAGGGCTCTGGTGGGAATGGCGGCTCAGACTTGGAGGAGGGGGAGTGGAGAGCTGGCCCAGCCGTGGCTCAGCATTCTCTCCCTGATATTGGAGTTGGTGAGACTAGCGAGGCCCCGGCTGCCCAAACCCTCCCGGTGAGCCAGCGCTGGATCAAAGCACTTCAAGGACAGCCACTGAGCCCCCTGCTCCTATTGTGGGAAAAAAAGCCGCCAGAGAACAGGCTGGGGAGGGGTTCTCAGGAGGAGAACTTGGCACTCCTGGAGATGTGGACGCAAGAGCCCATCAACGCACTTGCCATCTGGACCAATTAGGGGCTCAACAGGAAGAGTGTTGGCATGCCCGCTTCCATAGTGCGCCCCCTTCCAGAGACCAGCCCCGAAGGGCTCATCAGCAGAGCTTTGGGTGAATAGGGTCAGAGTGAGAGGTCAACTTTCTACCTGGAGTGCGTGTTTCAGAGTTCGTGAATACTTTTTATGGAACAAATACTCTTTCAGTAATGGTTGAAGTGCCTGTCTCGGGAGGGAACGCCTAGCTCACGACACAATCCTAGGACGGTTTAGGCAGAAGAAAACTCCAATAACTCCCAGCATGCAGCAGCTGGCAATGCAGAGGATGGAGCCTTTGGCAACTTTGATGAAGAGCACACTGTGGCTCAGGGTCAATGATGTGGTTCTGGATCAGCCCTGTCCCCAGACACCTGGCAGAGACTCTGTTTCCTCCTTGATGGATTAAAGCGAGGGACCTCGGTAGGATTTTAGAAGCCCATTTGGCAGCCCTGGGGCCATCCTGAGCCACAGTTCAGAGCTTGCCTCCTTACCGAACTACACCTCAATGAGAGCAGGGAGGTTAACAAGTGTAAAATAAGGCATTCTCTGATCTCTACCCCAATACCACGTGTAAGGGACGGCATATAAAAGTTTTAAATATATAAAATAAAGAATAAATACATAATTTTATTTATTATTTATTTATTTATTATGTAATTATTTTATTTTATCCCTGAGGAGGCTAGGTTGGCTCCTTCCCTGTTGTGGTTCTGTAAGTGGGTTAAAGTTTTTTTTTTTTTTTTTTTATTCCAGCAGGCATTTGCAAAAGGCCTGTGAGTTTGCACTGGGTCAATCTTACGGTTAATGCTTTCATACTGTTCTAAGTTATGTAGTGATTTAATTTTAATATATAGTGATTTAATCGCATCTTTAACTTTTGTACACTTTCGAATGCTTTAATTGTGTAATTTTAATCTTGCAAGCTGCCTAGAGCCCCAATCTCTGGGAATAGATGGGAAATAAATAAATACGTTTTATACTGCCCAATAGCCGAGACTCTTTGGGAGGTTAACAAAAGATAAATTAAACAAAAATGAAACACACATAATTTAAAATAATATTTTTTTTCTAATGGATCTGCTGATAGACCTTCTTATGCCCCCCTCTCCCCCCACCTTCTTTCTCTGCATGTTCTTGTTTCATATACAAGCTAAATAAATCTATCTTCTAGGAGCTCGAGCTTCTGAAGAGGAAAAACTCTGGGCCATTGGATTGTTCCACTCTAACTTCCAGTTTCTGACTCAAATTGCATCTCCTACTGCAAGCCTAGCTTTAGCGTTGGAGAAAGAAGCCAGGCTTGGTGTGAGTAGATGAATGCAGCATCAGGGAGGGGCGACTCACTGGGTGTCCACTGGATGCATTCTGGCTCCTGGATCCTAGCCGAGCAAAGCAGAGGGTGCTGCCAGAGCTGTTCCAGGGCCTTTGGGATTCTAGCAGCCCAGCTCCCAGACAGAGAGTGAACAGGGAGAGCAAAACAGGGTGTGGTGGTGGAGTTCAGCACCGGAGATCAGGGAGGGGTGCCTAACATTTTTTCCTCTTTTCTCTTCATTTCCCCTCTTAGTTTCTCCCCACCTATGTTTTCTTCCTTGTAACACATTTTCATTTACTGGTAGGACTGTGTTGGCCAGAAATAGTGCCTTCACTTTTAGTGAAGACAGCAAAAGGCACCCGTTGGCACAACAGCCCACCAAGCCAGAATCGCAAAGGGAGCAGAAAGAAAGGACCGAGATGACTCCCCATGTCACCATGGCCTGCACATGCAACAAGCGCAAACGGGTAGCCCTGTCAGAAGAAGAGGTGGGAGCACTGGAGCAGAGTGGCCACCCTCGAGGGAATCAAAGAAGATGACGAGTTTTAGACAGTGGTGCAACAGCCGCAGCCAAGTGTAGTCCAGAAGCGAGAAGAACATCAGCGAGCTGAGGCAGAAGAAGAGGAACAGGGAGAGGAATATGAGGAAACTCTAGAAAAGGGTGACAGTGGAGTTCAGAAGAACTAGAAGACACTCTGTACCACTGGGAGCAGTGGAACCCTTAAACCAATTTAGATTACTTGAGAAAGACATGTGTAAGAAACCCACTGTGAAGGAACTACATGACACACTGAGCAACTCTGAAAAAGAGACAAAAGACCAATCATTTAAGGAAAAGAGATTCCAGAGTTTGCAACAACACAAGGAGAAGAGTGATAGTTGTGGGAGATTCATAGAAACAGAAGCAGAGCGAGTCAGAAGGGGCCTCCTGGGCCCTCGAATCTGACCCCTGGCTCCGGCTGGCTCCACTCATGACATGCCCACCATGTGCATGTCCAACCTAGCCTTGATTCCCTGTGATGAGCTTTTCCTTTTAGTCTAAACTTGCATAGCATTGCTCCTTAAGTGGGACTGAGCCTCCTAGGCCTACTCTCCTTTTCCTCCTCCTCCTCTTCCCTTGTGCATAGATTTATTCATTTATTAGAAGCATTTATATTCCAAGGAAGGACCACTTAGAGCTCTACAGATTGATTTTTTTCCACCATCACCAATTCCCTTGGAAGACTTCTAAACTTCCTTGGAGCATGATATACTGTGATGAGCACCAACACTAGGGTCTGTACCAAGTATTCCACAAGACTTTATTCAATGGATTTGCAGTGGGGAAAAGGGATTTATTTTGGGAATTAGAAACACTTAATGTCAGTTCGTAAGGACTCAAGATGTGGTGTTGCTGATCCAATGGTTGTTTAGCGCAGGAAAAAATAACTAAACTTCCACCCCAACCAGATGGACTCAAGTCACACGAGCAACCTTTCTTTGAAGCCAGTAATCCCCCCTGTTCTCCTACTGGTGTTTTGAACTGTTTCTGCACTTCTAAGGCCTGTTTCTATAACATTAATATAGGGCAGGAAAGGTAACCTTCACGGTTGCATTCCCACCCAACTCTGTTGTTCTGTGTGGATGACACTGTCACAGTGTGCCTGGGTTCCTGAAGGCCTAAGACCCAGAAGAAAATGAAGAATGATGGGGCTGACCAGACTGAGAAAACCGAGAGGCCGGGAGTGGCTGGAGAAGGGGACGCAACAGGTAGGAGAAGCCCATGCTGCACCACCCAGCAAGAGCATGGAATGCTCTGTGTCCGCTCTGCTCAGAGGAGTTCACTGTTCGATCCAGTTGGACTAAGCTAACAGCATCAACTTAAGGTACAAAATGCCAGGGCTTTCCAGCTCCCGCGTGTGCCAGAACAGCGCTGCTACTGGTCACCCACAGTCCCGATGGATCACCGAGAGGGTCAACTGGCTGTGAGGATGAGTGTTGCCAGCATGCACGTGTGAATGAGGCCTCATGATACTGTTGCTGCTGACTGCTGAACTTGTAGTATTCTTACACTTCTGTATTCTTTACATGATAGAATAAATGTTACATGCATAGTGTTTAAGAACTTGAAAGGGCTTTCCTTGGAAACCTGATAGTCTCCTCTTCACTGAATGAAGGACCACTTTAGCATGGTCACATGATCTTGAGTTTCTCACAGAGAAGTGCAGATCTTGATTCATCTCTTGCATCTGGTCATCACGGATCATTGGGGGCTGGTTGGGGGCTTGCAATGTGGAATGCTAGCATGATTCGCAGGACAGTTTCAGCTGCCTAGACCACAAGTGTCTTTTCCAACAAACAGACAAAGAGTGACACTTCAGACCAACACTCTCCTGCTGGCAGCTAGTCAGTGCCAGGCTAGTAATGAAACTAGAATTAATCATTGCGTAGGTTACTATTAGAAACTCAAATAATTTGGCCACCTAATGAGAAGGAACAACTCATTGAGGAAGACCGTGATGCTGGGAACAATTGAGGGCAAAAGGAGAAGGGGACGGCAGAGGATGAGGTGGATGGATGGGATCACTGAAGCAGTTGGTGTGAGCTTAGGTGGATTACGGGGATGGTGGAGGACAGGAGACCCTGGAGGAATGTTGTCCATGGGTTCATGATGAGTAGGGCACGACTTTGCAACTATACAACAACAAATTTTCTGGAACTTTGGAACTTGGATGAACATGGGAAGTCCTTAACCCTGCATGCTTTTTGAATACTGAAAGTATTACCCTCTCTTTTCCTTTTCAGAACCTGTCACTTCTAAGCTGGCTTGCAAAATATTAACAATGCAAGACCTCAAACCCTGACTCTAACAGCATTGGCAAACACACACTTCTTTCTCAAAGCATCAAATATATACTTTGATAGAGGCTGGGTATCACCACAAATTATGTGTGCTTGTGTGTGACACACCCCACCCCACACACAGTTTTGGTATCCCCCTACAGCAGCTGAGAGACTGAAGGCTGCCTCTCCAGCTTCTTGCAGGCTAATTTAAAGGACCAACAGGGAATGGAACCTTTCCTGCCACGCATGTTGCTTTCCTTTCCTCCTCCTCCTCTCCCAGCTTCTATTCAAGTTCTGCTTGCAAAGAATCGGATGTGGCCCCAATTACTTATGTCTTTGGAGATTTGCTGGGCAGTGCTTTCAGTTTAAATAGTGGTAATTTCCACTGTGTTCTTTCCGTCAAGAGCGAGGCTTGGTCTATTTCTTTAGATATTTACTTATTTCGTATAATGGGCCTGTGGAAGGTCAGAACATACAATTACACCAAAGGCTGGTTTAAGCCTTTGTAGACAGGCCATCATTAACAGCAATCCAACTGCCAACCTTTCTAAGTGTAATTTCCTTTTGATGTGGTGGAGGCAAAGCACATACAAAGCACTCAGGCATTATCCCAAAGCGGTTTTGGATGCACCTTCAACTCAAAACATGTCAGATCTGATGTGAAATCATTTTACCAGAAAAGAGCGACTCGGGGGTCCTCCGTGGTCAACTACCATGTGCTCATGTCACACTCTTAGGGTGGTGCGTTCCGAGGGCGAGGTACGGACACTCAGAAGATGGCTGAGTGAAGCAGGAAGATACACGAGGCGAGGAGATCTCGTGTGATTTGGTGGCCACTTGGTTTTCACTGATGCTATTTCATGGGTAGGATCTCACTACTGTGCACCTTTCGGCAGAAATTAAGCACTGCAAGGCCATGAGATCAGTGCCAGGTTTGAGGTCAAACTGCGGTAAGATTTTGCTGTTTCTTTGCCGTCCTTGTCCTTCTCTTTCTCCTTCTTCTAGTGGCTTCTAGATTGGGAGAGGTAGTTCTGACACTGTATGACTCTGGTGTGCCCACAACTGGAGTATTGTGTTAAGTTCTGGGGTCCTCATTACAGGAAGGATATAGCCAGGTTGGTGCTGCGCTGGGCCACAAGGTTGGTGGCCGGATTGCAGGGGAAGCCATAAGAGATGAGACTGAGGGAACTGGGTCTTTTCAGCCTGGAGAAGAGGAGACTCCAAGGGGATCTGTTGGTGATACAGGTACATGAGGGGTTGTCACTCAGAGGTGGGTAGAGGCCTGTTTTTCCCTGTGGAGGAGGGCAGGGCACATTCCAACGGAGCAAAGCTCAGGGAACCAAGCTCAATTTCGGTGCCAGGAAGTACTTCCTGACAGTTAGGACCCCAAGGGTGTGAAATGGACTTCCCCGGGAGGTGGTTGAAGCCCCATCAGTGAGAGTGTTCAAGGATAGGCTGGACATGCAGTTGGTAGGCATGCCATGAGCAGAGCTGGCTGAACCCAGGGGTCAAACTAGATGGCCCGGGAGATCCCTTCTGACTGACTCTGTTTCTATGTTTCTTTCCCCCCTTAAACTAGTATGTATCCCTTTTGCACCTCTGAACATTATCATGGATGAAACTTATTATTCCTTGCCATGTGCATGACACCAAACTTGTGTCAACATTTTTTAAAAATGCACAATTTAAAAATGCATTTTCATGCATTGGTCTATAAAGGGCAACTATGTATTTGGGCATGGACTTAAAAATGAAATCCAAAATTTACACCTTTCTTGCTTGTACAAAAACAAACAAGCCACCCATAAGAAAGATGAGCTGAGCTTTGAGGTACAGCTCGGAGAACCAGGATGAACTCAAGCCTCATGTGGTACCACAAACCTAATCTGGGGTCAGCAAGGGACAGAATGAAAATGTTGATGGCCTTCCACTCTTTTCTTCCCCTCGTGTTCACGAATGCCTGCAATATCTCCATTGCACCCAGATAGCATGAATTCACATTGCGTTTAAGATACAGACCTACGATCTTTTATTTATTTGTGCACATCTAAGATATAATGTGTTAAATCCGGGTTTGCTGCCCCTGAAAGTACAGGCACTGGCCACTGGTGCTGCCATAAAATTCAGCCCAAGAGCTCAGCTCTCACAACATGACCAGTCATTGGATCAAGCAACTTTCTCTTCACTAATGATATTGAAATGTTCTCTGGAATAAAATGGTTGGAAATATAATGAGATGCTGAATATGGGGTGGGGGGGGGAGCCACCATACTGCTCATCTCTAAGCCCTTCTGTTCCTTGAAGTGAAAACTCATTTTAAGAAGATTATGCTGCATATATTAAAAGATGGCCTGATATTCTGCATTCATACTCCACCAAGGCTTTTAAGACATAAGGGGGGAAAAACAAAACAAAACAAAACAAATGAACAAAAAACATATTTTTAAAGCCCACAATGCTACAATGACAGCATAAATGTTTGCTTCTATTTCACTAATGGGAGGCTGCTGGGATTACTTATTACGTGTGGAACGGAGAGGCCCCATGTGCTGCTGCATCTCCTGGTCCCACCTTGCTGATTCACAGCCTCGGAATGGGGAGGCAAGTCCTTTCCCATTGCTATGCAGAGAAGGAGTTAGCCAAAGCACCAACCGAAACCGTAGAACAAGCTCCGGTGGTGTGGTGTGGTCTCACTGAGGGGAGCGGTGGGTTGGCAGGAAGCTGGAGCAGATGCTTCTGGCTCTTTCCAGACACAATCTTCTTGCACCACCCACATTTTAAGGGTAGAGCAGGACCAAATGCCCCAGTGCTCACAATTTTCCCACATGTATCACCCACACAGACACAAGCTTGGCAAAGCAATATGCCCCATGCTGAAACGCTCACACACGGGGCTTAGATGGGCCCTCTCATTCGGTAAAACCACTGAAGTGGGAGACGCATGGGCCTTTCCTCACCCTCCAGCATATGCTGGCCATACCAGCAATGGTTTCAGTGTCCCTGAGCAGGAGATCAAGAAGCAAAGGCTTTCCACATCAGTGGTGGATCATGGGCTATTCAGGAATGCCCCTCATGGTGGAGCTGTGCACAGGTGCACACAGACGGCCTCCTCTCACGCTTTCCAAAGGCATGGTTGTGAGGCACATGGATCATGGGTGCAGCAGAAAGAGGACTGGGGCTGGTAGTATGACCTTGTGAGCTTCTCACACACACGCCTTCAATGTGTGAGGGGAGGGGAGCTTTGCAAGCACCCCAGATGGACAACAGGGCGAACATTTGGGTCAAGCTGGTTTGCCGTAGAAGCAAAAATGACCAAGGGGAGGCTGCAATACTTTGGGCGCATCATAAGAAGGCAAGACTCACTTGAGAAGATAATAATGTTAGGGCAAATGACAAGGATGACTATGAGACGGGACTGGCTTCATAAAGGAAGCCACAGGCCTGAATTGACAGAAGCTAAGCAGGACTGTCATAGATAGGAAACGCTGGAGAACGTTCACTCATAGGATGGAGATTACTTGACAGCAACAATGCCAACAGCAACAACGATCACAACAACAACAGATAGATCCCACATAGAGACCATTTTTGTGCGTATGTGCTCAAAAACACACGGTGGGAAGCCAAGGGTACTTTTAATCCAGCATTCTGTTCACACAGTGGCCATGCAGTGACCAGCCAATGGAAACTGCATGAGCAGAACTTGTGTAATAGCATGCTCCTACCCATGTTCCCCAGCAACCTTTGCACGTAGGCATACTGACCCTGATCCTGGAGGTAGCATATGGCCTCCTCCTCCATGCATTTGTTTATTCCCCTATTGGTGGCCATCAATGCCTGATGTGGCACTGAATTCCGAACTTCAACCATGTGTTGTATGAAGAAGGACTTCCCTTTGTCTGTCCTGAATCTCCCAGCAGTCAACTTCATGGGATGATGCAGGTTCTGAGAGAAAGAGGAACAATGTTGCTTTATCAATTTTCTTTAAGAATGCATTTCCAGGAGTTCGACTCCATCTCCGCACTCCACACACCAATTAAACGCAGTTGACATGTCTGAAGTAGTACCGCAAATATTCCATTCTTTCCCCCCAACTAATCTCATTCAACTTATAGAAAAGAAATTACGTTCTTTTGGAAATAAATTCAAAGGAGAACATTTTAGAGAAATTCTGGAGGGTTTGAGGTCTTCCACTGTTCCATCATCTCACCAGCATCCTAAAGCTTTCTCAGTTTATTTCATGTCAGGTGAGGCTTGGGAGAAGACTTCATGAAGTAATTCGTCCCATGGAGTTGCTTGGCTTTGTTTTTTTGGATCTTCCAGTAGCCACGAAGTGGCTAACTAGCAGCTCACACAAACCACAGAAGAAAGATCTCTCTGAAATAGAGAATAGTGATGATTGTGATTGATAATTTTATCCCTATACCAATCAATAGCTGAAGCTCTCGCAGTAATAAGACATATGAATACTAGAGATGTACGAGCGAGAGAGAAGGGGGGGGGAGAGAGAGAGAGAGAGAGAGAGAGAGAGAGAGAGAGAGA
>NW_025335606.1:1449264-1510217 GCF_004798865.1 Varanus komodoensis
GAAGGGGGGGGGGAGAGAGAGAGAGAGAGAGAGAGAGAGAGAGAGAGAGAGAGATCCTTCAGCCACTTCATAGTGCTTAGGTAGTCACAAACACCACTAAAAATTAAAATAAGTGAGGTGGAAAAAATGGTGGCATCTTTGGTGGAGCGAGAACACTTTTAGGAAACTGGAGGGCAGATTTTAAAGAAGTGGGAATGCCACCTTTCCTTGGAGCTGGACACAGTGCTGGTTCCCTGTGGGTTCAGAATGGGGCCTGGATTTGACCACAGTTACCACTGGATGGGAATTGCACTGGCAGTGCAAACCAAATGAAGTTATAATCTTAGCTCTTAGTAAGCCAGAGATAAGTTGCAATGCAACCCTTGCCGAAGGGCAAATATGAAACCAATGGAAAATTTCTCCTCTGCTTGCAGAATTCTGGTAAATAAGATGGTGGATTTGGACTAGCCATTTATAAAGACCTCTAATATGGCCTTGACTTCTGTCTGTTTCAATGCTATGAAAACATAACCTGCCAGCATATCAAACTCCTTGTGGTTAGTCGCTACGTCATGCCTAACCCATCACAACCTCATGGACAACATTCCCCCAGGCTCTCCTGTCCTCCACCATCCCTTGGAGTCCACCCAAGCCCACACCCACCGCCCCAGAGACCCCATCCATCCACCCCATCCTCTGCCGCCCCTTCTCCTTTTGCCTTCCCAGTGCCTATTAAACTCCTACTAAGGTCGAAAGTGCATCTGACATTCCCTTGGCTCCTTTTCTGTTTAATTGGGAACACAGAACTAGTTACTTGGGATATTCATCTAGTTCAGGTAAAACCATATACCAAACCAAAACAATACCTGATTTGGAAGTATTTATAAGCAAGGCACCTCTTGGGCCAAAATAGAGTAAGCCGTTTTCCATACTTTGGAGATATTTTGGAGGGTTTCAGGTTTCAATTTGCAGCAATCCTAAAATACCTTTTCCTGAAACTGTCCATAAAAGGAAATTCCAGGCTGGAGGTGTGGAAGACGGCATGGTTTTATGACTTCACGGCTCCTGGTTCCAATCAGGGCATGACTGTACCACAGCCCGCCAAACAGACCGTTTTCAGGATGGGCACTGGATGTCTCAACATGAGGGATTTAACCTGCTACTTTGTTAAAGCTTCTTCTTCCATTTCCACTGTGGGAGAAAAGCACGCTCTTTATGCAGTTCCCCTACCCTGCCCACTGGGATTTCTGAAGCTGCTGGCTGCAAAACTGTTTTCAGTCCTCCTTTTCAGAGCACCAGACTGAAAATAGTCATGGTAAAGTTGTTTCCAGTTGTGTTCTTTTCCAATTTGTTTCTCGGAAACCTTCCTTATTCCTTTCCAGCTAATCCTTTCCTGCAGTCCTGTCCCATCCTAATCAGCTTTGCACTTTTTGTGTGACTTTGGTGTCAATTGAGTGGCAAACAAACAAACCCTCTTTGCTTTCGCTTTTTCTTTTGCTCACCATAACTTGTCCTCCTAAACTGTGTAGGGGCAGGCTTTATTTATTTATTTATTTATTTATTTATTTATTTATTTATAAGACTTGTCGACGGCCTGCTTTAAGCATCTTTCATTAAAAATGCATCTCGTTCAATATATGAAGCAGTATAATACCAAAGAAATCAGAAATACTGCAGAATGTTACAAGAATGCAGGCATCACCTCGCGCCTTCCAGGCTGCAAGGCAAAGAAAGTTTGCTTGGCACATTAATGCAAAGTGACCACAAACCGTGCTCAGGGTGGGGGCAGGAGGAGGAGAGGAATCATTTAATTAACCATCTTTAGACTTTCCCTTGTACTCAGAAGGGATTTCAATGCCTGCAGGTCCCTGTAGGAAAGGAGTCTGTGATTATTGGAAATGTCCATGTGCTTTTATATTATATTCCTCGGATGTAGGGATAAGGAATAGGCAGAAAGAGAGGTCTGGAGCACCCAATTGCAAAGAGACATGGCTTCAATCTTGGAAGGATAAACATTGACCACCTTACATTCAGAGACCGGAAATCTGACCAGTCTTGCTGTACAGGATGCTGCATCCTACAATCATCAATGTGGTGTAGATGCTTGT
Organism: Varanus komodoensis; assembly: GCF_004798865.1. Lineage (NCBI taxonomy): Eukaryota > Metazoa > Chordata > Lepidosauria > Squamata > Varanidae > Varanus > Varanus komodoensis. The sequence goes on from NW_025335606.1 coordinate 1,451,352, forward strand.
TTGGACTGGTTACATGTACGCAGATTTGTTGATTCCTTTTCTTTCTTGTTTGCTTAATGGTGTTATGAATTGCTATAGTAAATACTTTGTTCTGCTTTACTCCCCTTCCCCCCTTGCCCTATTTTGCTGTTTTTGCTATCCTTCTTTTTCCCTTGGGGTACCCAGAACAACAGCAGTTGAAAAGCTTTGCACCCCTTTTGCTTAGAATTGGTTAGCCTCTTTCCCCTCACACAGGCTTTCTGGTTATTTATTTATTTGCTTGTTTATTGCATTTTATACTCCTATCTGATCCAAACCAAAGCCAAATGCCAGACCCTCGTGCCACAGTGAAGCGGCCCATTATCTGAAGTCCCAAACAATGCTGCGAAGTGGTTTTATTTGTCCTGGGCATGCTGTTACATGCAATTATTACAGAGTCCAGAATTCGCCTGACACACCTTGCTTCCATCCCATCTCATGCCACTGTCGGTCCTGTAGCAGCCATCTGGTTTTCCTCCCTCCACTGGGCTTTGGAAATCAAGGCTGGCAACCCTGGGTGATATCCACATTTTTGGTGGACTGGTCAGTTCTGGTCAGGACTGATATGGACAGACTATAGAAGTAGGCAAGGGACAATAGGATGGCGTTCAATGTGGATAAGTTCAAGATCTTGCACTTGGGGCATAGGAATGGGTGTCAAAAGTACAGGTTAGGGGACAAGTGGCTGGAGAGCAGCACCTGTGAAATGGACCTTGGGGTGCTGGTCGACTGCAGGCTAAACATGAGTCAGTAGTGTGATGCGGTGGTCAAGAGGGCGAATGCCACCTTTGGTTGCATAGCCAGAAGCATGGCTCCAGATCGAGAGAGGTATTACTACCGCTCTATATGACTCTGGTGTGCCTGCACCTGGAGTATTGTGCTCAGTTCTGGGCCTCACAGGAAGGATATAGCCAGGTTAGAGTCAGTGCAGCGTAGAGCCACAAGGATGGTGGCCGGATTGCAGGGAAAGCCATATGAGATGAGACTGATGGAACTGGGTCTTTTCAGTCTGGAGAGGAGACTCTCCTCCGAGGAGACTCCAAGGGGATCTGTTGGTGACATACAGGTATGTGAGGGAATGTCACATGGAGATGCATAGAGACCTGTTCTCCCCTGCAGAGGAAGGCAGGACACACTCCAACGGAGCCAAGTTCAAGGAACCAAGGTTGAATTTGGATGCCAGAAAGTACTGCCTGTCAGTTAGGACCCCGAGGGCATGGAATGGGCTCCCCGAGGAGGTGGTTGAAGCCCCATTGGTGAGGGTGTTCAAGGAAGGGCTTGACATGAACATGGTAGGCATGTCATGAGCAGAGCTGGCTGGAGCTGGGGGTCTGACCAGATGGCCCAGGAGGCTCCTTCTGACTCGCTCTGTGTCTCTGTGTCTATGGTGCACTTCATAAGAGCACAAAACCAATCCTATCTGGCTGGACCAAAGGACCACCCCCCATCCCGCTCAGGCCAACCTGATTTCTTCAGACCATCATCAGGGATGCAAGAAATTCTCCTTCTTCAGTTTAATTCCAAGCATTTGATATTCAGTCTAGCAAGGCCCTGAATGTAGAGATTTAATCTAGCTGTCACAGATAACATCTGTTGATAGATCCTTCCTCCCGCATGGATATGCCTAGCACCTTCACCTCTCCATTGGGCAGCACAGTCCATCCTTTGCTTATTCCTACTGAGGGGTATGAAAAACACACCACCATCTCCCCAAATGCATTTCATTTATTTATTAATTTAAAACAAAAGCTTTTGATAAATGAATAAACTAGCCAACTTTTAGAAACATAGAAACATAGAAAACAGAGCGAGTCAGAAGGGGTCTCCTGGGCCATCTAGTCTGACCCCCGGCTCCAGCCGGCTCCGCTCACGACATGCCCACCCTGCACATGTCCAGCCTATCCTTGAACACCCGCACCGATGGGGCCTCAACCACCTCTCGTTTTCGATCCTGTCCTATGCACAGAAGTCTCAGGAAGGTCCAACGACAAAGGCATAGCATTGCATCTATAAGAAAAACCCAATTAAAAGATGAATTAGGTCTTAAAAGAATAGGAAAATAAAAGGGGTTTGGGTTGGCACCAAAAAGAATAAAGAGTTGGCCCCAGGCGTACCTCTCTGGGAAGTACGCTCCACAGCTGGGGCACCACTGTGGAGAAGAGTCTTCTCCGGGTAGCCACTCTCCTAACCCGCTTCAAAGAAGGCTCCTGAAGAAGGACCTCTGACCCAGATCTTAGGGGACAGGCAGGCACATGGAGAAGGAGACGCTCCGTCAGATACCCTGGCAGGAAATGTTTTACCCATGTCCAATTCTTTTAGGCCACCTTTCAGAGTAGGAGCCTCTCATTGCATTGTCCCAAATTCTAACTCCATGAGAAAGGGAGCTCTCTCTATCCATTTCCAAGTAGTCCTCATGTCCAGGATGGGCCAAATTCTTGGCCGGTTTCTGTGATTTCATGGAAGGAAGGAGAGAGGATGAATTTGGGATGGCCCTTTTTTGATGCCAGACCACTAGCTGAAATACTGCCATTGACCTAAGGTTCGAAGTAACCCAGAAAGAGAAAAGGAGGAAAGGAGGAAGAGAAGATTTGAAAGTGTCAATGCGTTTTGGCCCACTGACCAACATATTATGAACTCAGGGGCATTCGCTATAATTTAGGGAAGAGGTGAGAATATTTATTTTTTATTTATTATACTTCCCAATATCTGATTGGCTTTCTGGGCAGTTTACAAAGTTAAAAAGACGTAAAAACAAAGAAACAGAAAAAGAATGAAAATTGTATCTTGTTGATTTTATTTACTGAGAGTTTTCCCACAAACTATAAAAAATAGGAAATAGGCAGCAACATAATTCCAAAAACAAGATATTTTCCATGCCCTTTTTGTTATTGTTGTGGCAGAAGGAGACTTGAACCCAGTGTTTGAAAGGGGGGAGGGAATCAGTGAGAGTTCAAAGCCATGTGCTCCCTGAAGGAAACAATATGTGGGTGCCAGAAAAGAGATTAATTGAGGACAGTGCAACGGGGGATTCCATAGCTAAACCTGAGAACAATGGAGAGAAAGGTCCTGACGGAAGGTCAAAATATACTTGCTAATTCTAAAGCATTCTTTTAAAATGTCTGATCATCCGAAGCATACACTTTGTGTTGGAAAAGCAGCCTGTGATCTTTTTGCAAGAAAAGGTCCCGTCTTCTGCCAACAAAGAACTATTTCAAAAGTGGCCAGCAGAGGGAGAGAGGAAAGAAGCTCAGCCACGCATTGCTTGATATGAAGAATCGTTGCAGAGCGAGGGGATGTGATGTGTTTTGATTGCAAACGCTTGAATGGGCCTAACGGAGGTCAGTGCTTTGATTGGAGATGAAGAAGTCCTGTTGTCCGCGAGATGTAGATTTGCATCTTGGCTGCCTGTGAAGCTGCAGGCAGTTTTAGCATTCACAATTCATAAAAACCATGCCTTATGGGTAGAAAACTAGATTTCAGGGAGATTCTTCTAGCCTGGCATGGCCTCTATAACATGCTAGCTTTCATTGTGCAAGGGTTGCTATTTATTTACTTCTGTGTTTAAAGGAGCATTTAAGGATGTTAGCTCTTGCCTTAACCCCAAGGATATGGTCCACCCAAGCCACCTCAATTTAGATTTGAGGGTGCTTTGGAAAAAACAAAAGCACCTGCGTCCGGGATGATGCACAGTTTGCCTTCTGCTCTCTGGCTCCCTGAATAAGCCAGGAGGAACTCGGTGGGCCTCCAGAGTTGCCTGGGTCAGTGACACCTCAACTCTTCCTTGCAATCCAAGAACAAAGGACAACAGGTCTTGCCATGGCTTTTAGATATGTCCTCACTCCCACTGGTACAGGTCGGGCAGTATGAGTATGCATGGGGGCTCCAACTTTGCCTGTGTCCTGGGAGAGGTGGGGTGGTGTTGAGACTTCTTCAAGGCCAACAGTCCTGTTCTTACAGTAAAAGCAACCCTTATCTACAGAATGACTGGAGAAGGAAGCTTTTTCTGATGCCGTCCCTACCAAGCTGAAGGTAATAAGACCTTGGAAGGGACGCAAAACACTATCCTGAATGTTGAACCCTGAAAAACTCACTATATTTCCTGTAGGACCTTTACAACCTCCTTGCCACTTTTTCTGGTATAGTAGAAACATAGAAACAGAGTGAGTCAGAAGGTCATCTAGTCTGACCCCCAGCTCCAGCCGGCTCTACTCACACCATGCCCACCATGTGCATGTCCAGCCTATCTTTGAACACCCTCAGTGATGGGGCCTCAACGACTTCCCGGGGAAGCCCATTCCATGCCCTAGGGGTCCTAACAATCAGGAAATACTTCCTGGCATCCAGATTGAACCTTGGCTCCTTGAGCTTGGCTCCATTGGAACACAAAAAATAGTAAATAAATACAAATTGCTTTGTAGGTTGAAGTGGCCGAGTTCAACATTGGTTGGTCAGCTTATAATCCATGGTGCAGTGGTATTCTTTTGAGAAAAGGTGCGCCTCGTAGCAGTCTTCATCTCCTCAGTCATGAGGAAGGTCCAAATTGGCAGGCATCTCAACAGACCCATTTCACCACATTAAGAGTTTTCACCTCCACCTCAAGTACTGGAGACCAAGGCCAACCTGAAATTCTTTGCATCACAACAAGGGACAATGAGTTGTGAGAACTGCAGCTAACCTCAGAGGGAAGGGGGGTTCTGGGGGAGCTTGGAGATGATGTGAGCATCCGTGCTGATACCCAAGTGCCATTGCTGGATCCCCCCAAGCCCTGTCCTCTGCTGTACCACTATCAGAAAGAAGGGACTCCACAAGCCCTTAACGCAACTCCCTAGGAGGAAGAGGGCATGCAACACCATGGGGCAGAGCAGAGTTTTTGTTTTACATTTACGAGTAAAGTAGAATGCTCACATGTCATCATTTTCATATTTAATATATTGTTGAACAAAGGTGCAAAAGTTTTTCCATTTGCAGTCTTGATGGAGACTGATGAAAAAAGAGAAAGCCAGAGCGGTGTGGTGTTTTGAGCACCGAACGAGGGGAGCTCACCTGGTGGCTTTGGGCCAGTCACTTACTCTCAGCCTAACCTACCTTTCAGGGTTGTTGTGAGGATCAAATAGAGCTATGTAAGCCCCCTTGAATTCCTCACAAGAGTAGAGCAAGGGATATAAATGCATTGCATTACTAGTTATAGGAATAACAATAATTCTCTTCTCGTTGTGTCCACGGTACATTAGCCTGGGCAATGACATTGTCTATCCTCTGGAGCTTGCAAAACTACTTCTTGACCAGGACTTAGAGCAGCACTGGAGAAACTCAGACAGAATGCGAGCCAAACAGGGTAACATGGGGTCCCATCCAAGTCCCACAGGATTCCCAAGATGACCTGTTTCTAGGCCCATTAATTCCTGTATGATTCCATTTGATAGGTACTTGTCCCTCCCTCCCTCCCTCCCTCCCTCCCTTCTTTCTTCTTCCTTTTGCATTCTTTTGTTTCCCATCCCAGTAGGCTGAAAGCTAAAATGTGCTGGAATCCTGGCCGCTCCCCTTTCGTCTTTGGCTCCGTCCCTCTCTTCTTCACCCCCATCCCACACATGAAGAGCATCTTCACATTGCTTTCCCACACAGTGGCATTCCACAGTGGAAGGTGAGTGGGACCCCGAGCTAGGAGTGGCCTTCACGCACCAGGGCTGGCTCCGCCCACCGAGGCCACCCCCTGGGACTTCCTCACCGGGAAGCAGTGTCAGAAAGCCGGGTCAGGAGAAGGCACGGCTGATGAGCGGCAGGCGCCACTGCGCTTGCCTGGCTCTGGTGCATCACTGGCAGGTCTGGACTGAAGACAGCCAGGGGGAGAGATCTAGAATGGAGTGAATCCAAGCTTCTCCAAGCTGCCCCAGCAGGTGGACAGCAAAACCACAAGGGTTAGAGATGCTGGCAGACCCCACTACCGAGCAAGCCACTGGCTCTCATGAGAGCATAGGAGGCCACCTGGTACCGAGCTGGACCACTGGCCCATTTAGCACTTGGCCGTGGCTATCGTTCTTATTCCATCACATTTTTACCCTGCTTTTTTTCTCCTTGAAGGAACCCAAGGCAGCTTGCATCTCCTTCTCTCTGAGCATCAACCCTGTGTGGTAGGTCAGGCTGAGAATCTATGAGAGGCCCAAAGGCACCCAGTGAGCTTCCTGGCTGTTGTGCCTGCGTGTTCTGACGAGATTCCCAGGCATGCATGAGAAATGGCCTATTTTGAGGGGACTGACAGCTCAGGCTCCGAGGAGGATGGGGAGCTGGCTGAACCGGGACAGACCAGAACTCACATGCTGATAACAGAATTGTTGCAAGAGAGAGAGGGCGGCACTGGCACATTCCCCTCCACCATGCAAGTCTCCGCCAGTCTCTACTTTCTGGATGAAAGTAGCTCAAGGACAGCCATGGGGACCAGTCTCCCTCCCTCCTGTGGGAATGGGGCAGATGAAGGACATGAGCACGGATTTCGGGCAGCGATCCTTCCTAGCCCCATGTGGAGACATCCAACCAGGCAGAATGTGCGGCCTGCCATGGGGCTTCCACTCCCAAGGCAGCTGTTCAACAAGCTGTTTGATAAGTCCCTCAAAGGCCGTCACAAAGAGGAAGGTCACGATCTCCTCTTGAGGATGCCAGAGAGCAGGATGCAGAATAATCAAGTCAAGTTGTGGCAACCTCAATTCAGGCCAGACATCAGGAAAAGCTTCCTCACTTTTAGAGCAATGGGGCAGTGGAACCAGCTGCCTGGAGAGGTGAGGGGCTCCCCCACACTGGAGACATTCAAGGTGCAACTGGGCAGCCATGTGAGTGGGATGCTGGGACTTGGTGTCCTGCAGCAGCAGGGGGTTGGACCGATGGCCTTCATGGCCTCTCCCAACTCTGCTATTCTATGATTCTGTGATTCTTCTTGCTGATACCAGAGTGTAGGACATGGAATAATCAACCCAAGTTGCGACAACCCAAGTTTAGGCTAGATATCAGGAAACATTTCCTGACTTTCAGAGCAATACGACAGTGGAACCAACTGCCTTGAGAGGTGGGGGGGGGCTCTCCCACACTAGAGACTTTCAGAAAGAAACTGGACAGCCCTCTGAGTGGGAGGGTGTGAAGTGGTGTCCTGCAACAGCAGGGGTTGGACCTGATGGCCTTCATGGCCCTTTCCAACCCTCCTGTTCTATGATTCTAAGGACAGCTACACAGCCTCCCTCTTGGAGCCGGGACTTTGCTCAGCTTTCAGTAGCCTCTGCAGTGTTCTATCTCATTCTCCAGGCCCGGCTGCTTGAGCGCAGTCCCTGATCGTATGCTATGATATCTGTTTTGATGCGCTGCTCCCCAGGCTTTTCCCTGCTGACTCTTCCCTCCTGCCCAGCACCTGGCTGTCATTCAGCTCTAACACGAGCCATTCCCCTATGCACCTGCATGGCCTTTCTGTCACGATCGCACTGGTGCTCCATAAGAAGTCCAGCCAGGTGATAAGCCAGCTTATGATTGATTTCCATGTCTTCCTTTTGCCATCTCTTTAAGCATGCATTTAACCCTCCTATCCATGCATTATAAATATTTATTTATGTATTTATATTTTATGCTTTTACAGGCCAGTAAAAAGAGGAAAATAACTGAACAAGTTTACAGGCAGTTACTTCAGTGCGTAATGGAAGTCATAATCAGCAAGTATTCTGCGTGGTGGGCGCTCCGAAGCATCGTGGTGCTAAATGGCATTTAAAGTCGCCCAATGCTGGTTGGCTGCCTGGAGCATAATCCACCAAGCTCCGGCACACTGCACCCCCTATTCTTTCCTAAGCAAATTGTTTTCCTGTGTCTGTGTAAATATTTTCTTTCCCCTTATGGTGACTCACATGAGATGCCCCCAAAATTAGCCCTGGATTTCAGCACAAGGCAGATGCTGATTTACCTGTCTAAGATGCATGTAAAGTTGCCATTAAGGTATACGGGAATCACCTGCCAAAGGAATTGAGCAGAGTGTAGCTATGTACTGGAGATAGGGACAGAACTGTGTGTGAATGGCTTCTCAAAATTCTCCACCCTATCTGCGATCAGAGGAATTTGGAATTCGGGGCACAATTTCACCAAACTTCTCCAGAGTGAGAAGGAACGCTCAGCAATTTTCACAGATAAAGATCATGTCTGGCAGGGACAATTTTCACAGATAAAGATCATGTCAGTTTCTCTTTTCCCCCACGTCTGTCTGTCCTCCCTCCCTCCCTCCCTCCCTCCCTCCCTTCCTTTTTGGGGGGCGGGGGAAGAAATGCCATCAGTGTTTGGCACCCACCAAAATGTGGTGCTGGGGGAACTTCTGTGTCCCATTTCCGGGAAGAGGTGAGCTAGTACCGTGCCAGACTTTGCCTTGCCCCTTGACAGAGGCTCCCATTCTTCGGCTCCTTTTCCAGGCTGCTCTATAACGCATTTCTGTGGCATGTTGAGCTTCTCCTAATCACTGTGAGGCAGCCAGGAGCGCTGTGTGTGGGTGTTCCTTCGCGTGCACATCTCTCCTTTGCTTTGCAGCCTCCCAGGCTGCATGGGCTTCCTGACATTAAGGACCCCAAGGGAGGAATCTCCCTGTGATGTCTGCTTTGTAGAGAGCCAGCAGGATGAATGTACAATGAAAGAGGGCACTTGTCACCACTCCTTGGTCACCTCCTTAGTAATAAGTACAAGAAACCTGACCCCGAGACATGATAATTGCTTGAAAGTTTCTTCCCCTGTGAGTTCTTGCTTTTTTATCAAATGGAATCATAAAGGCTGAAGAAGTGTGGGAGGACTGTTTGGCATAGCGCTGATACAGAACCTTTTTTATGTGTTTATATCTTACACTACTGCATGATGATACAGAAAAATACATATAGAATAAAAGCATCATAGAATAGTAGAGTTGGAAGGGGACAAGAAGGCCATCAGATTCAGCCCCCTTCTCAGTGAAGGACTCTAAGTTAAACTGTTCCTCTCAGAGAGATCTCAGCTGCATCTTGAATGTCTTGAAGGAAGGAAGGAAGGAAGGAAGGAAGGAAGGAAGGAAGGAAGGAAGGAAGGAAGGACTTCCTGACAGTTAGGACCCCACGGGTGTGGAATGGGCTTCCATGAGAGGTCGTTGAGGCCCCATTGGTGAGGGTGTTCAAGGGTAGGCTAGACATGCACATGGTGGGCATGTCGTGAGCGGAGCCGGCTGGAGCCGGGGGTCAGCCTAGATGGCCCAGGAGGCCCCTTCTGACTCGCTCTGTTTCTATGTTTCTATGTTTCCAGTGTGGAAGAGCCCACAACCTCCTGAGGTCATTGTTCTATATGGAAGACAGAAAGACATATGGAGGTCATGTAGAAGGATAATGTCCTAGAAATATGTCTAATGGGGGGAGGATGGGGAAGGGGAAGGGGAAGGAGGGAAACGTTCCAAGGGAAAGTGAGGTCCCATAGTCTGTTTTGTGTATCAGCATTTGCCCATAGTCTGTTTTGTGTATCAGTGCTCATGCTCAACAGCAATGGTCAACAATCAAAGCTCATTAGCTATACTTAGAACCATCGGTTACCTAGCCCATCTGCCACCTGCAGCATAGGAGAAGAAAGAGAGGTCCTTTCCACTAGTTGCTATGGCCCATGTGCCACCCACAGCAGTTGCAAATGCTATGGGGTATTGGAGAAATTCATTGCAGATGCAGCTGAGGGTGAATTTCTATGACTTGGACCTGTGGATTCTGCAACAGACTGCTTCCACCACCCTCTTTCCCCCCAGTCGTGCACATTATTCAGGCTTGTGGGCCAGTGCCTTCCTTGGTGGAAGAAGATGTCCTCAAGTGCACCCTTGAACTATTGCCTGTTAATGCTGATTCATAATTTTTACCTGCAGTCAGATACATTAGCTGTAATTCACTTAAAATGATTACGTGGTTTACATACCACAAAAATATAGTGCATACACACGTGTGAATATTCCAGTATGGAGATTTCAGAATGGTGAACAACAAAAGATAAAACAGATAATGAAACAATATATCTAGAACAATCAATGCAATCATGACCGGTTAATTCTGGATGTCTTCCTGAAAGGAAAATGTTTTCAGGGGGTGTCAAGGCACTCAGTGTGGGTGCCTAACAGAACTCTGGAGACAGGTGTTCCAAATAAATAGGTGGACTTCCACTGGGTCATAAGGGATGATGGTCTGGGTGACTGGGCAGGTAGGCAATGGAGAAGGTGACCTCTCAGGTATCTAATTAGTGGGAAGGCTCATCAGCTCCAGCGCAAGCATTCTTACACATCTCCATAGAATATTCTGAGTCCATCAGTCAGTGGACAACAGGTTGAAAGGTGCCTGAGATGCTGGATGGAGTGTGTGGAACAAAATATTTATCTCCTTATGAGGGCTAATGGTTTATACTTTTTGTCTTTAACTCTCCTGGCTGCTTGTACAGCCAGGACCTTCCAGCATAAAAGGAACTGAGTGGCAATAGCTTATATAGGATTCTTCACCATGGACCTTCCAAAAGGCTGATAGAATTCACTGCACTGGGCTCACCCATCGCCACCATCCGCCACAGAAAATATTTACATCTTCTGTTAATCTTGCTTTACAATGCATCTAAAAACAAGAAAGATTTGGTCAAGCGCTCTGAGAAATTTCCCTAGGTATATCTGCTGTTTCCCTCAAGGATCTGAAAATATGTCCACTATTTTGAAGTAGAAAGGTCTCAGGTTGCCCCATGTCAGATTCTAAGCAAGTTCTCCTTTTTTAAACTCCCAAAACTACGCACCACAGAAAAGCAATTAAATCAAAGAGAAAATTATACAAGGTTGGCTAGAATTCTGAACTTTACCATTCCAAAAAAGAATGCCTATTTTTAGCTGTGTTGCCTGGGGTAGAAGCTAGTTTTGCTTTGCATCTTTGGAGAAATCTAGCTTGCTTTTAGAGAAATCATCTAGCTAGACTTCATGTTTTCTTCCTGCATGTTCCATGCACTGGCAAATGTGGCTTCTCTCCCCTTCCCTGATGTTCTGGGTGTCATCTGTTCCCGCATCGCCACCCCACACAACAGAATGCCACTCCTAATCACCAGGGGCATGAACATGGGAGCAACTGCCTATTTATAGCCACCTTGCAGGTGCTTTTGCCCAGCCTGAGGGCACCAGAAGGATAAGATAGCCATGGATGCAAGGCTTGTCCTTCATGTGAGAGAGGACCTCTAGAGCTGTGGAGAACTCTTCTGAAGAATGTTGCCCTTGAATGTTCTTTTGGTGGCTCTTTTGGTCCCTAATTTTCCAGACTCTTCAGTGAAGGGGCTACAATTAAATGTGAATTCCACTTTGGAGGTGCTTTCTATAGGAACTGTACTGAGGGCCAGGCCTACCATTAGACAAAATGAAGCAGTCACCTCAGGCAGCAGGAACTGAATGGTGTGAAGGGGGAATTAGAAACCTCATGGCAGTTCTCTGTGGAAGGACATGACTTCCAGGCATCTTGCCTTGTGACCCTAAGACACCGTTGCTGAAGGGACAGTCACCTACCAGTCCAGCTGCCTTCAGTTGGTGGAAGGAGTCACCATCTTTCTATTTGTGCAAAGCAGTGATATGACTTAGGCCAGCCAGGACCAAGTCAGGTACACAGTTACATACACAATTCTAAGCAAACCTACGAACTGATGATGAATCAATTCTTCTGCAATATTAATATAAAAATGGGAAATGGACATCAAAAGAGGGTGCGTAAGTTCTGGTAATGTACTAATTATTTATTATTTATTTATTCAGCTTACATTCTGCAGTTAATTAATCCCAAGGACTCTCTGAGCGAATTATACTAGCAAAACATGGCAGAGAATCCAAGACTCGCTTAGCAAATTCTCAAGAGAATATCTTCATATCTCTAGGGCACAGAACTGGAAAGATTCCATCTCTGGAATCTCTCACTAATTTTCTGAACTAACCAGTGGATTCAACACTGTCTCATTGCTTACCTCGAGCTTATATATTTGAGTTTCGAATTTGCTAGTATTCTTTATTCATTTTTTTAAAGACAGGATAATTTCCATTTCCTGATTGGAAGCCAGGAATTATTTATCATCACTCTGCATATCTCTTATAAAGATGATAAATGAAGGTATATCAACTGAACCTTAAAACAATAAAATACATGGTGGTTTTTCCCTCCTTAAAAAGTTTTGCTAAGCTGCATTTCCATTGTAATTAGTTTACTGCATTTTGTTCTTTTTAATTAACTCCTGCTAAACAGCCGTCACAATGTGAACTGATTTTCAGGGGGTAAAAGACCAAAAGAGACTGAATGTGTCTCTTATTCCCTCTTTATCTTGTATTCTATTTAGCACTGCAAAAATATCCTGGAAAATTATGTAACTCTGGCAAGCAGATAAATAAATAATCATGTTTAGCACTGATGAAGTAAATCTGCAAGCTCCGGGGAGATGTTATCCCAAAGAGGCAGGTAATGAGCTACACATTTTCTCTTCCCCACTCCCTGCAAGACTGTTGAAATAAAAGAAAAGAAAAGAGCAGAAGAAGCAGGATTGTCTGCAGAGTCAGAATAAGAGGAGCCCCAGTCCTATGAGTGATGCAGCTGGAAACAGCAGGCCAGACTCATGAAGCCCAGAAAAAGTGCTGAGCCACAGTGGAGAACTTCCTGGAGGCAGGGAGACTTTTTCTAGAAGTTCCAGATGAGCCCAGATGCGTCTTGGGTGGGGTTCCTTCTGAGAGCAGTTGGAAGTTGGACGTATTGCTAGAAGCAAGTATTTCTAGAAGCTACACTTCTCTTCTTCTGGATTTCTCCAGCTCTCCCTGTTTTAGGACCCCTAAGCTCTGCATCAGACTGAACAGCCTTTGGCCAGAGTTCCTGTCTGATTATTATGTGCTGTGGTGTCTCCTTGGAAGGTTTTCTACAGTGACCACCTTGTGGAGCACCTTACTTTAACCCTTGCTGCCTAGTTCCTGCCCCTAGTCTGTTTTTGGAGGGGAAGGACCTGATATTTAAGAAGACTTAAATATGGGTGAAAGCAAAACTGACACAGTCAGCCACCCACAACTTTCATTGTGTCTTTGTTCTTGCTCTCCGGCCAGATGGGATTTGGTTGTAGAGCACTCAACATGAAGCCAAACTCCATCTTCCTGGAATGGCTCTCCCCACCTCTGCTGTTGCCATCGGGGGCCCCAAAGAACTTTTTCACCATGCAGGTCTTTCTGTTCTGCTGACTTCCCGTTCACAGCTTTAGCACTGCCCCATGGTCCCCTCTCTCCGCACTTTCATCTCATCTGTCTTCCTTCGGGGATAGAGTCCCAGGTCATATTCTAGTCTGTGTGTTGTCGAACTATGCAGTAAGTCACAAGTTCTCTGCCCTAAGTGTGCAGCCACTGTGCCACTGGAGGTTCATTGGTCTAAAAGTCCACATATAGTTTATTGTCCAGACACAATTTCATTTTTATGGCCCAACTCACAGCTCATTGATTAGCAGATGCTGGTCAGTTAATCGCCTTCCTGCTGCTGAAATTAACTAATAGCTGAAGTAATAACCAAAGACCAGTATAGACTCTTTCAGCAACTGGTAGGAAATCTGCTTTCCCCTGTTCTCATCCCCACCCCCCCTGCATGAGTGAAAATGAGATAGACAATAACAAATACTTATAATAGATCTGAACAATCTTTCGCAAGAGGGAGGCGCCTGGGAAAACGTACTCACCATTCAGCTCGACAGAATGATACTGTTCGCTTTAGAAATGATAACTGAAGTTTCCCTTCACTGTTTGTGGCTGTGCTGGAGGTGATTTCTGAGCTGATTTTGAAAATAATGTTTTCATTGGAATACTGACGCATTTCTTTGTGTTCTCAAGCTGCATTGTGGTCCTCCATTTTCTTGCATTTCAAGGTTTGCCAAGTATAAAGCACCAAACAAATGAACCCAGAAACAAGCAAGCCAGGCCTTCCGGGAATCTACACGGCAGACAGCAGAGAGTTTGGAACATTTCTGTCTAGGGACAAAAGAAGGATAACCCCTTTTTCCCTTTAAAATGGAACAGTTTTGATCCTAAATGGATCATTAATATTTAGGATTGAAACTGTTTCATATGCTTGAAAACAAATGAGCATACAGAATTCAAAAAATGGGATTTTGAGACATGGGATTCAATGCACAAATTTTGGTGAGTGCATATTGGACCCTCCCCATGACTCTCTTTCATCTCAGGTGAACATGACTAATTCACTCTTTGAATGACTCTGTATTCCTTGTATTCATGCAGACACATTGCGGAAGATTCACCCCATATTTGGACTGGGGCCTTTCTATCCAGCTTGGGGATTCCAGCTGGAATATGGTTGACCCCCGGGGACATCTTTTGGTCTCATCCACTATGATTCTTCACTTTTCAGTCCCATCCATTTCATGTAGAGCATATGTGTAAATGCTCCATTTAAGACAACAGGACTCAAAAGTGCTTATCTATTGCTAGATCAAGCCCATTCTCTCCCCCTTCCCCCACCAAAGAGGCCATAATGGCTCTTTGCAGCTGCTCACAGCTCCACGAAAGTCAATCCAAACAGCATTCAGTGAGGGGCTCCTTTATGTGAAATGGCTCCAACCAGCTCAGAAACTCCGTTTACAAGCAAAGTTGCACTCCAGCACCTCTGTTCCCCCGCCAATTGCATTAGCGTGTGTTTGTCGATACAAAATGTCATTCTCTGCATAACCACCCAAAGAACTGGCAAATCTTGTTGCATTTTCCTCGCCTCTTAAGCCTGAGTTTTCACTTCTCCTCAATTTTGTGCTGTCAGCAAAAGTTAACACATTTACAATCGGGCTCTTGATCAAGGGCAATTACTGTACAAAGCAATCGCAGATGCCAGAGCCTTAACAAGAGAAGGATGCTGCACCATTATTGTACTGTCCCATCCTGTGTTCGTATCAAGATTGTCAAATGGCTTCAAATTAAATTGACACTGGGGCAGGGGAGGGATTGCCACGGTGCGATGAATCTATGCGCTCTGCCTTTTTGGTGCTTTCCAAAGACACTGTGAGAAAGATTGCATTCCTTCATGAATTTCATTATTGGCACGTTTTAGGTTCTTTTTCACCCTGTTCCTAATACTCATGTTGGGATAGATATATCTGTGTATGTGTGTATAACATACGCAAACTAAGTACTTAATAGAACATCTAATACATTACGTTAAGCATTGACAAAACCAAATATTATTGAAACACTGCCGAGGGCACATTGCACTGGCTTCCTGATTTGACGTCCATCTTTTTGAGGTTGCAGCTCTTAGAAGTGAGGAGGACGAAAACCTTTAGATGGCAAAAATATGTCATTTGAATGTTCTGGTGGTGATCCTCTGAGTTTGGTGGGCCATGGTCAGTCACACTGGATAGCATAACGCCCCCTGGTTTTTGCTTCTTCAACCAGTTCCTTTCTTCCACAATATTTTCAGTAGTTCCCATTCTCTTTTATTTAGAGACTCAATGCTTGGGGGAAGAATTTGCTTTGTTTCTTTGCTCATCTGCCAAAAGCCAAAGGGCATCTCAAAGAGACAGGGTGTTTCTGCAGAGCTGAGGAATTCCCAGGACAGGTAGTTCAAACTGAACCAACAGTAACGTAGAAACACAGAAACAGAGTGAGTCAGAAGGGACCTCCCAGGCCATCTAGTCTGACCCCTGGCTCCAGCCAGCTCTGCTGATGACATGCCTGCCATGTGTATGTCCAGCCCATCCTCGAACACCCTTACCGATGGGGCCTCAAACACCTGTGGAAGCCCATTAGTAGTTCTGGGACTTCCCAGTAGTATGGGAACACCTGGTCAGGTCTCCTCTAGGAAATTTCTACTGTATTTCTTTTCCATAACTAAGTTATAGACTCCAGAAAAAAAAAGCCTGGGATGTCTAGAGATGGAAATGTGGAGCTTTACTGTTCTCCTACTTGACCTGCCTGATTATGTTCAAGAACTGTCCAGAAAGAGGAATATAAGGCTTGGTTCATCACATCTGCATATGGTACCCAATTTCCATATCTGCAAGGTAAAAGTAATAAACAGATAAAGCTTAATAAGTGAGGGAACTGGGTCTCTTCAGCCTGGAGAAGAGGAGACTCAGAGGGGATCTGTTGGCGACATACAGGTACGTGAGGGGATGTCACATGGAGATGGGTAGAGACCTGTTCTCCCCTGCAGAGGAGGGCAGGACGTGCTCCAACGGAGCCAAGCTCAGGGAACCCAGGTTGAATTTGGATGCCAGGAAGCAATTCCTGATGATTAGGACCCTGAGGGTGTGGAATGGGCTTCCACAGGAGGTGGTTGAGGCCCCATCGGTGAGGGTGTTCAAGGATAGGCTGGACAAGCACATGGTGGGCACATCATGAGCGGAGCTGGCTGGTGCCGGAGGTCAGACTAGACGGCCCGGGAGGCCCCTTCTGACTCGCTCTGTTTCTATGTTTCTACGTCACTGGTGTTGGTGTTGATAACACTGGTCTACAAGGAGAAAACCTTGGAAATGAAAGTAGCTAAATTTTACCAGAATTGGGTCACTAATTAAGGGAAATTTAGTCCTGAGTATTAATTGGCTCCAGTTTCCAAGATACAGCTTCAGGTCAAAATTGAATCAAAGTAATTCAAAATTACGAGGGGGATGTGCAATTATGCTCCATAACTTTTCTGCAAAATGTGATATAGCAATGAGAACGGTGTCACACCAATCATTACAAATCTATCTTTCTATTGATACCAATAACATAACTTTCCATTCATTCATTGGCTTTTCATGTAACATTTTCATGCTTTTGCATGAAAAACTGACAAGCTCTAACATCAGATTAAACCACAAGTTTCCATCTTTATTTTATATCTAAACTGAGCTTTTCAGCTTTTCTCTTGTGAACTGCAGTAGGATCATCTTTGGAGAGATTCCAGCAGTAATCAGATTCCATTTCCCTTGGTATCTTTTCTCCATGCCTGCGATATCCTGGTGGAATCTCTCCCCATGCTGATCACTCATTGCCCCACAGTTCGAAGGGGATGGACTTTTTCTTCATGTTTAGCCAATAATGCAGATAAGTTGCACATGTAATGCAGCAAAAGTGAGGGGCCCAACTCTTGTCCTGATTCCTTATTTTGCATCCAAAATATAGGTGGTCCATCTTTTTTACCACTGATGTCACACTGCACTTTTGAGATGCAAATGTAACCTCACCCCAAATATACCAGACGTTTTCTGCATAGTTTACACAGTTTCAAGGCATCTTGGCTTCTGAGGGAAAATATCACACAACTGTTCCTTGGAAATGTTAGGCAATGACACTTTCACAAGCCACCAGGTGTAACTGTATGATGCATATATCTGACCAAGACAAATGCATCTTGCAATAAAAGAACAATAAATTACAGTTTGGTAATAATCTTTAGTCTCAAAGTGAAGATGCATTTATACACTTGCATGTGGTACCATTTTCATTGTTCTTCCGTACTTTGTTGAGAAGTTATGAGGCATCATGATAATCAGACATTGCCCTCCCTTGCAGGAGAATATACTCGCCTGTGTATAAATCTTTGTGGTGAAATATCTTGAAAACTTTAGGCAACCAGCACAATTATCATCTGTTTTCTAATGCATCTAATCAGAATATGTAAGAATTAGCACATTTTATCTCAGAGGTCGATAATCTCCCCAGATTTGTAGGCCAATGTAATTTGGGCCCTGTTGTTCTGTGTGGCGTGTGATAGAGTATTGCTAAAAGAAAATCTAAGTCTTGAAGAGTCAGGAGTCAACACGGGAGTGTCAGTCCATGGGCGATTTCCTGCCAGTCTGTGGGGGGTGGGGGCGCATCCCACCCACTGCAGACTGGCTTGGGGGCTGGCTGTGCTCCAGCACCTCTTTCTTGGTTGGCATCACATTCACAGGGGGAGTGCCAGTGCTGCTGGAGTGGGAGCAGGAAGGGGAGAGACGGCCCAGTGGGAGCCAGCTGGGAGGCACTCTGCACCGATTTCAGTATTTTGTTCTTTTGTCGGCATTTTTTGTTGCTCAGTTTCTGGTTATTTTGGAGAATGCTCATGATTTTAGTATTGTGCTTGGAAACTAATGTGCAGAATACTGTATGGTGTATTCCCCAGGTGTGGAAAAGCTGGACACCATGGATCTATACCAGCAATAGCCCAGGCCTCCTGGGCCAATTCCAGCCAGCCACTGCATCCCAACCCCAGATTATTTTTTCTGCTGGTCCAACTGGTGTGAACTGGAAAAGCGCTGCCATGTTCCTTGGGATGTTCCATGGCAGGAGGAGATGAAACCAGAAAGGTGGGCACCTACTGCCAAGGTGCTCCTGGCCACTTACTTTAGAACTATAAAGACTTGAAAATGGCTGGATGCTTGGGAGGTCCTAAAGGAATCATGGAAACAAGTGTCGTGAGCAAGGCATCTCCTCCCAAACAAGATGAGCACTTCAGCAATTATGGGAAGAGTCTTTATTCCATACAGCAACAAAGTATTCACAAGCTCTGAAACATGCACACCAGGAAGAAAGTTGATCCCTTGCTCTGCCCCGCTTCACCCAAAGCTCTGCTTATGAACCCTTTGGGGCTGGTCTCTGGAGGGGAGCATGCTATGGAAGTGGGCCCCACTGAGCCCCTAATGGGTCCAGCTGGCAAGTGTGTGAACGCGCCCTCATGTCCACATCTCCTGGGATGTCAAGTTCTCCTCCTGAGAACCCCTCCCCAGCCTGTTCTCTGCTGGCTTCTTTCCCACAATCAGGAGATTGGGGGGGGGGGGTCTGTGGTTGTCCTTGGAGTGCTTTGATCCAGTGCTGGCTCGGACCGGCTCACTGGGATGGTTTAAGCAGCCAGGGCCTCTCTAGCCTCAACAACTCCAATTTCAGAGTGAGAACTCCAAGCTGGGCCAGCTGTCCACTCCCCCTCCTCTGAGTCTGAGCCCCCATCCCCACCAGAGCCCTCCATCTCCCATGCGCACCTGGGAACCTCATCCAAGTGTGTATGCATGACACATAGAACCAGAGGGAGTCAGAAGGAGCCTCCCGGGCCATCTAGTCTGACCCCCGGCTCCAGCCGGCTCTGCTCATGACATGCCTACCAATCAATGCGGTGACAATTCTTGGCTGACCCTCCTCCCCCCACTCCCTGGTCATTACATTCAACCCAGGAGGCAGCTGAGGTGCTACTGGAAGATCCAGAAGAGAATTCCCCCCCCCCCCAATTACTTTTTCTCCCTTCCTCCCTTTCAACACTTGCAAGCAATCTCCCCCACCCCACCCCTTCTGCTCGTCATTTCTCGTCTTCCAGCTGGACGCTCTTGGAAGACATTATTGCTCCAGTCATCTGAAAGAAGAAAGTACTGCAGGAACTAACAGAGGGGAGCAAAATTCCAGAGCACTGAAGCAAAGGAGTTCCTTCTGAGCTGAAGCAATTCGAGGAAGTTCTGTAGACTTTGCATTTGCTATTTTAACTGCGCATCCACTGGCTAAAATGCCAGTCACCCAGTTCTTAGACCACTTCTCGCAGGTGCAAGATAGAACAGGATCTCCCCACAGAACTCATGAAGCACTGCTTGTGGCTCGATTCCCTCAGAGTATTTTCTCAGCAGTGCATCTCACTGAGTCCCATGGTTCTTCTCTCCATACTCTGTGCATGCTGGTTTCCAGCCCCAAGCAAGTTTGCCTGCAGCGCCTAGGAATGGTTCTACATAAGTGCAACATTCAGAGATGATCTTATGGTGCAGCTCAGTACTCAAGACTGCAAACCCATACACGTTTTCCTGGAAGTAAGTCAGCTGAACACTTGCTTCAGTAAATATGCCTAGGGTCACATTACAAAAGGGCTTAGAAGTTGAAGAATTATATACCTCTCCCTCCTGTTGCCACCCTACTTCCCTCCCTCCCTTTCCCACTTTCCCTCCATCTTCCTACCCACGTAAGAAATGTTCCTGCAAGATCTTTTTCCCCCACACACTTTGGGGAGGAAGCATCCGTTGTAACAGAGCTTGTCATATTTAATAGCCAGTGTAAACTGTGCATTCACATTGATTATATGCATTTTGGTCAATTTTCTTTCACCAAGGACTTTAAAGGGGTGCGGAAATTGCAGCTCCCGTCTTTTTGCCATGGCAATGCTTTTTCATGCTGTAGGGCTTTCTATTCTATGTATACATTGCAGCATATTTGGGTCAGAACATGGAGAGGGATGCTATGCTGCTCCCAGTTCATTTGCAACACTTTAATGAACTTGCAAATGTCACTTGGTCATGGAAAAGTCACAGCATGGTACATTTGAAATGTAGCATGCACAGATGCCCCTGATCCACCTAACAGCTTCCTCTCAGTGCCATTTGTTCAGGGACAAGCAACAGTAGCTGGAATATATGAATGAAGGAAATTGCCTTATTGTTATTGCTGTTGTTGCTGCTGTTGTTCAGTTGCAAATTGTGTCCAACTCGTCACAAGCCGATGGACAACATACCTCCAGGTTCTCCTGTCCTCCACCATCCCCTGGAATCCACCCATCCCCATCCCCACACCCACCACCCCAGGGACCCCATCCACCTTTCCATCAGGCGGCCAAAGCATTTGAGCTTCATCTTCAGTATCTGTCCTTCTAGAGAACAGTCAGGGCTGATCTCCTCTAGGACTGACTGATCTGATCTCTGCAAGCCAAGGGACTCTCAGGAGTCTTCTCCAACACCAACATTTTAAAGCATCAATTACTGCCTTACCATGAGCTAAATGACTGGCTCATTTTGGCAGGTGCTAACTATTAGGACCAGCGGCAGTCCTTCACAGCCTTCCATGCTATTCCTCTGCTATTTACCTGAAATCCTTTTCACTGGAGATATCAAGGGAGGAAAACAAGAGCTTGTGTAGGTGACACTGTGTGCTCAACCACCCCGGCCATCGCAGAGGGCTTGGTGCAACTGAAGTGTCAGCGCCACCAGTCTCTAAAGCGACTCCTGCATGTATGTTCATAGCTGGGGACCCACGTGTGCGAATTTGTGCATGCATAGACCAGAAGTACAAGTTGAGATAGAGGTTCAGCATGTGAAATAATTCACTGCTCCCTGGTTTTGGTTTGCTTGCTTGTTACTTCTGCTTTGTTTGTTTGCTTGCTTGCTTGCTTAAATGAACAGTTGAAACAAGATAGAAACATAGAAACATAGAAACAGAGCAAGTCAGAATGGGCTTCCCGGGCCATCTAGTCTGACCTCCGGCACCAGCTGGCTCCGCTCACGACATGCCCACCATGTGGACGTCCAGCCTATCCTTGAACACCCGCACCGATGGGGCCTCAACGACCTCTCGTGGAAGCCCATTCCACACCCTCCGGGTCCTGACTGTCAGGAAGTGCTTCCTGGAATTCAAACGGAGCCTGGGTTCCCTGAGCTTTGCTCTGTTGGAGCGTGTCCTGCCTTCCTCCGCAGGGGAGAACAGGTCTCTTCCCATCTCCATGTGACATCCCCTCACATACGTGCATGTCGCCAACAGACCCCCTCTGAGTCTCCTCTCCTCCAGGCTGAAGAGGCCCAGTTCCCTCAGTCTTGCCTCATACGGCATCCCCTGCAAACCGGCCACCAACCTTGTGGCCCTACACTGCACTGACTCCAACCTGGCTATATCCTTTCTGTAATGAGGTGCCCAAAACTGAACACAATACTCCAGTTGCAGGTGCACTAGAGTCGTGTAGAGTGGTAGTAATACCTCTTTTGATCTAGAAGCCCCACTTCTGCCTATGCAACCAAGGGTGGCGTTCACCCTCTTGACCACCGCATCACACTGCTGACTCATGTTTAGCCTGCAGTCAACCAATACCCTGAGGTCCCTTTCACAAGTGCTGCTCTCCAGCCACTTATCACCTAACCTGTACTTATGACACCCATTCCTATGCCCCAAGTGCAAGACCTTGCACTTATCCCCATTGAACACCATCCTATTGTCTCCTGCCCACTTCCATAGTCTGTCCAGATCCTTTTGGATCTGGAGTACCTGCTCCTCAGTTGTGGCCACTGCTCCAGTTTTCAGGTCATCTGCAAATTTGATCAGCAGACTGTTCACCCCTTCTTCCATGTCGTTAATGAAAAGATTAAACAGGATTGGCCCCAGGACAGAGCCCTGGGGGACCCCGCTTGTCACTGGTCGCCATCCCGATGATTCCCCGTTAATGGTTACCTTCTGCTTTCGGTCAGTCAACCATGCCTTAATCCACCGGACAGTGCTTTGGTGTATCCCAAAACTCCTCAGTTTCTCCACCAGGATATCATGGGGCACTTTGTCAAAGGCCTTGCTGAAATCCAGGTAAACCACATCCACTGCATCCCCTCCATCCAGCCACCTCGAAACCTTGTCAGAGAATCCCACAAGGTTTGTCTGGCAGGACCTGTTTTTGCGGAAGCTGTGTTGTGTGGCTGTCAGCCTCCCTTCCCTATCTAGCATCACTAGATCTCTCTCTATTATGAGCCTTTCCATTGTTTTTCCTACAATGGACGTAAGGCTAACCAGTCTATAATTCCCCATGTCCTTTCTACTACCCTTTTTGAAAATTGGGACCACTGATGCCACCCTCCAGTCCTCTGGAACTTCACCCGTTCTCCACGAGGTCTCAAAAATGGAGGCCAGCGGGCGTGAGAGAACCCCTGCCAACTCTGTAAGTACTCTTGGGTGTAACCCGTCAGGGCTGGCGCCTTTGTAATGTCCAATGCCCTGAGGAGCCCCTCAACTTCAAGGGGGGGGTGACTCTAACCTGTGCCCCTAAGTCCCAGCCTCATCTAATCTCCTATGTGGATATCCCCCATCCTGCTTCGGGGAGAACACAGAGGCAAAACAGTCATTTAGCATCTGTGTCTGTTCCCTCGTATCAGTCACTGGATGTCCTTCCTCCTTATTTAGTGGTCCCACCACTTGTCTCCCCTTCCTCTTCCTATTTACGTGCTGAAAGAAGCCCCTTTTATTGCTCTTGATATTCTTGGCAAGTCTCAGCTCGTATTCAGCCTTAGCCTTGCGAAGAATCCTTCTGCAACGGGCCTCCTCCTCCTGGTATACCCTTTTGTCTATTTCCCCCAGTACCCATTTCCTATGGAGGTTCCTAATCGTCTAATCCCTCTAACCACCTCCTTTTGCATCCATGGCAGCACTCTCCCCCGCCTCCCCACCTTATTGACTAGAGGTCTCGTCAGGGCTTGCGCCTCCAAAACCTCCCTTGTGAGTGCTATCCGCTCCTCCTCAACTCGCTTACCTTCCTGTAACCTATCCCAGGAGACTTTCCCCAGTCTGGCCTTCAGTTGGCCAAATTTGGCCCTCTTGAAGTCCCAGCTTCTAGTGCTCGACCTGCTACCCGTCCACAGCCCCCTGATCTCAAAGCAAAGGATGGAGTGATCACTCGCATCCAGAGCTCCCCTAATCTGTACTTCATCTATCAGCTCCTCCCTATTGGTCAAGACCAAGGCAAGGATGTCCCCCCCCCCGTCGCCTCTCGGACCCTCTGTGTGAATAACCCTCCCTCTATAGCTTCTGGAAGCGATGTGACATGGCTGTCACCGCCGAGTGAGTCTCCCAAGTAATAACCGGGAAATTGAAATCTCCCATAATTACTGTGTCTCTTCCCCCGAGATATCCTTAGAATCTGGCCTGTCAGGACATCATCCAGGGTCTCAAGTTGACCTGGAGGGTGATAACATACCCCCACTGCCGGGTCTCTTTCCCTGTCAAAACCCCAGACTGCTTCACCCAGACTGCCTCTGCCGAGTCCCCACCTGTGCTGCATCCTATCTCACTGCATCCCATCCCTTCCCTGATGTATAAAGCCATGCCCCCACCCCTCTTTCCTTCCTGTCCTTTCTGAAAAGGTGATACCCTTCTATGTTCACATTCCAGACTTGCCTTTCATTCCACCAAATTTCTGTGATTCTCACCAGATCATACCCTCCTATTCCCAGGAGACCTTCAAGCTCTTCCTGCTTATTACCCATGCTCCTAGCATTGGTGTACATGCACCTCAACTCCTTCGCACCGCTTCCCTTCCTTGGAGTCCCCAGCCTCCTCCTTCCTCCCATCCTCCCTGATACCTGGCCCCTCTCTGTAGGAGTCCTGTCAGTCCCTGCAGGACCTCTATAACCCTGCTCCCTGAGCCCTGATCCTCCCCGCACACTTGTCCAGTGCAGACACATTTCTGGGGGGGCCTGAACCCAACCCCCCAGCTCAGTTTAAAGTCTTCCAGACGAAGCTCGCTAGAGCATCTCCAAAGGACCTTTTCCCCATCCTCATGAGGTGTAACCTGTCCCTTGCCAGAAGTCCATTGGCAAGAAAGCGAGTGCTGTGGTTGAGGAACCTGAAGCGTTCCTTCTGTTACCACACCCTAAGCCAGTCGTTCACCTCGGAGGCCCTCCTGTCCCTTCCTGGCCCAAATCCCCAGACAGGTAAGATTGACAAGAAGGCCACTTGGGTCTTCAGCTCCCGGAGTTCCTTCCCAAAGGCCTTGAAGTCCCTGGTGATCCCAACCACACCCTGCCTGGCCACATCATTTGTGCCCACATGGATCACCAGGAGCGGCTGGTGACCCGCGGAGCTAACAAGACGCTCCACTCTGTCCTTCACATGCCAGGTGTGTGTGCCCAGCAGGCAGCAAACCTCCCTTGTCTCCAAGTTGGGGCGGCACACCGCCAGCTCAATGCCCCTCAGCAGGGAGTCCCCAGGCACAGTCACCCGCCGTGATGTCTTCCCGGTGCTGGTGGGTGGCCATGCCCTGGCCCTCGCCTCTCCTGCAGCAGCCCCCTTGCCGCCTGACGTCCCAGGCTTGGGTTCCTGCTGGTCCCCCGAGGCCTCATCAGTCCCAGCCTCCCCAAGTGGAGAGAACCTGTTTCCCAGCTCCAGATTGGTACCAGGAGAAGGAGGAGGCCGTGCTGGCCCCCCCGCCTGTGGGTGACATACCTCCATCTCTCTGCAGTTGCTCCTCCTGTGGCCTCTCCCTCAACCCTCTGTCCAGGGGGGGGGGGGCTGCTCCGGGGGGGCCTGGAGAGCTCTCTCAGCCCTCAGGCACCTCACCTCCTCTTCTAGCAGGGTCACCATCTTGCACTGAGGGCAAGTGTATCCCTGCCTCTCCTGGGGGAGAAGGGCAAACATGTCGCAGCTCTCGCAGCGGACAGCAACACCCGCGACACCTGCCAAGGCCATCTCTTGCTCTGACATTGCTATCCCTTCCGAGACCTTACCTTGGTCCCCTGTCTTGTTAGCTCTGTAGTTCCTCTCACTCACCCAGTTATCCCAGACAAAAACCCACTCGCACACACACACAAGGATAAAATAAACTTAAATTTAAATTGGAAGAAAAACAAAGCACAGCACAGCACAAACAAAACAAACGAACAAACAATCAAACCTCTGTGTCAGGGAAGGGAGTCTCCGGACAGCCCGGGCCAAAGCCAAGGGACGCAGCCAAGGGACGATGCCCTGCCCCCTGCTCCCTCCTGGCCGCTCTGGCCCCTCCGGCCCCCCCCCCCCTCCCCTCCGCTGCTCCTGACCCTCTGGCCCACTGCCCAGCTCCTCCCTTGCCTTCGCCAGTCCCCTGGCCACTCAGCGCTCTCTCCCGGCCTCTGCCTCTGCTGCTCTGCTGCACTCTACAAGTACTTTCGAGTACTGGTAGAGTGCTATCCTATTTCTCTTCAGTCCTCTCTTCTTGAGGCTGAACACGCCCAGTTCTTTCCATCTCTCCTCACAGGGCTTTGTCTCCAGTCCCTAGATCGTCCCTTGTTGCCCTCCTCTGAACCCTTGTCTGCATCTTTCTTAAACTGTGGTGCCCAGATTTGGGCACGACACTCCAGATGAGGTCTAACCAGTGCTGAGTAAGGGAGAACTAGTACTTCGTGGGATTTGGAAGTGCTACTTCTATTAATGAAGCCTAAAAGAGCATTTGTCCTTTTGGCAACCACATCACACTGCTGGCTCATATTCGGTTTGTGATCTACAATCCAAGATCCTTTCCATTTGCAGAAATACAAATACTGGTGATTAATGTGGCAGGGTTGGCTTAAGGGGCATTGGTGCATAGAAGGACTCAGGTGGAGGGCATGCTTTGTAAGGACTTAGGATAAACTGACCCAGTCCGTTCCAACAACACCTGACCCCCAGACACAAACTCTAATCAAGTGGCCACTCAGTTCCTCGTTTCCATGCCCATCTTGCCAGCTTTTCAAGGCACTGAACTGGCTACTGCTTTGAACAGGATTCAGCTCAAGAAGGACCAAAGATTATGGATGGCCAATTCTATCAGTTTTGCTCTCTCCTCCATTAACATGTTGAATACTTCAAGCTCTTTCCATTCTGAATTTGAAGCTTGTAGTGACTCTGGGGGATGTTGGATAAAAATGAACTGACACAACCACATCACCCAAGGGCTCAGGTTCAGTAGGAACACCTATTTCTAGCATGAGGAGAACCTATAATGTTGTTCCTGAATTTGGAGACCTCTTCCAAAAGCAGAAGAGTTGGGAATCCTAATCAAGCACATACACATTTGGATACAGAAGAATTCAAATCCAGATTTTAGGAATGGGATATTCAAAGCTCTGGGTCTCAATAGATTCATCTGTCCATTTTGGTTTATCCCACATCTGTATAAAAATGTTGTTAATGTGGACAACAATTTTTGTAATTTCCTATCAAAAAAAAAAAAAAAAAAAAAACTGGAACAGATGTTCCACAAGTCACAGTCAATAGGGACGGGTATCATGTGTATGGAAATTAGGGCTGGGATAAATGCATTTGGAAGCTGTATCTTCAATCCATGTTCTTCCTTTCATGGTCAGCCTGGTCCTGCAAAGTGAGCTGAGCCAAGAGGAAGTCCAGGAACACTCAAAGAATGCCAGATGCCAAACTGGCAGCCTTCCCCCGCTGCTACTCCTGGCGTCTAAACTTCTTCCCAGTTGCAGAAGATGCAGAACACGGGCCTCCATTTGTGGGCAGCTCCCACAGAGCCTGGGGTTGCTCACCAGGAGCTTGGACTCTGGTCTGAAAACCAGGGAATTCAGCAGATTTTGCACACTAAACGGATTCCTTGCACATCATTAACAGAAAGGGCTGTGATGTAACTAACCAGCATATAGCTGTAAAAGATGAGGGCACTTTAAGGCAAAAGGGATGGCTGCTCTAACCAAGTTCTTCCCACCCTGAACTCAGAAAATTTATAAATCTGAATATTTTTTAAAACAACCCTTAAATTTAAATTTTACAGATTTCTAATTTGGACTGACATAACAGGGGTGTTGCATTTTTGTTATGAACTAGCTCAGTTTAAACAGTAGCTTTGCATTCCATGGCCTCACATGCCCCAAGCCAAGATTGGCCTGTCCCAATTCAATGCAGATTATTTATGGAACGTTCTAAAATAAAAATCTAATTTAAAGTTGGACAAGCGGAGCACTTAAACATTAAATATCTGGTTATTCCCCCAGCCGGAAGGTTCCGGGTATGCTTATCAACCGCCCCTTGGGCCTGATGGTGCTGTTACTTAATGCCAGGTTGGTCCATAATAAAACATCCCTCATCCATGATCTGATTGTGGATGAGGTGGCCAACCTGGCTTGCATCACAGAGACCTGGGTGGGAGGAGAGGGGGAACGTATCCTTCTCTCAACTGTGTCTGCCCGGGTATCTGGTTCAGCATCAGCCACACCCGAGGGGGTGGTCACTTTAGTTTACCGAGCCTCTATTTCCTTTGTGGGGCTTCCTGTCCTCTCGAGACCAGGTCTAGAGTGCCTCTACTTGGCGCTGGGTGACTGAGACAGATTGGGGATTCTGCTGGTGTACCGTGCACCCTTCCGCCTGAGCTGACAGAGATCGTCTTGGACCTGGTGTTGAAAACTCCCAGGATGCTGGTCCTGGGGGACTTCAACCTCCATGCCGAGACTGATCTGACCAGGGTGACTCAGGACTTCATGGCCTCCATGACAGCCATAGGACTGTCTCAACATGTCATTGGCCCAACCCATGAATGTGGACACATGCTGGACCTGGTTTTCTCGATGGGGCAGGAAGAGGGTGATCTGAGGGTGAGGAATTTGTGTCTGACTCCCCTGTCATGGTCAGACCACTTCCTCGTGAGGTTCAAGATCTATGGTGGCCTTTCCCTCTGTAAGGGTGTGGACCCTATTGTGCTGGTCCTCCCTCAGAGCTGGATGCATCGGGAAGGATTCCTGAAAGCTCTGGGGGAGTTTCCAGTTGATAAAGCTGGCGCTCCTGTTGATGCTCTGGTCGAACTGTGGAATGGGGAAATGGCCAGAGCTACTGACACGATCACTCCTAAGTGTCCTCTCCCACCGGGCAGAGCCCGTTCATCCCCTTGGTACACACCTGAATTATGGGCGATGAAGCAGGTTGGGAGATGGCTAGAGTGTAGGTGGAGGAAATCTCAGGATGAATCTGACCGAACACACTTAAGAGCCCATTTTCAGGCCTATGCTGTGGCAGTGAGGGTGGCAAAGATGAAATTCTTCTCCACTTCCATTGCCTCCTCACAGTGCCATCCAGCGGAACATATTTGGGTGGTACAGGGGCTGGTACAGTTAGGCCCCAAGAAAGTTCCTGTACCACCCTTGGTAACCCGCTATGACAACTTTGCCCAGAACTTCAAGGAGAAAGTCGCTCAGATTCATCATGAGCTGGACTCCACTAGTGACTCAGATTCCTTAGGGGAGGTGCCAATGTTACCGTCTGGTCACATATTGTTAGATGAGTTGTAGTTATTGTGGCCTGATGATGTGGACAAGGTGCCTGGACAAGTACGTACCACCACCTGTTTACTGGACCCTTGCCCATCATGGCTACTGTCCAAAGCCAAGCACAGGATTGGTTCCTGGATCCTGGAGGTCATCAATGCCTCTCTGAAGAATGGCCGGGTGCCTGTCCCTCTAAAGGAGGCAGTGGTCAGGCCAGTCCTAAAGAAGGCATCCCTGGATCCAGATATGGCCACCAATTATAGACTGGTGGCCAACATCCTGTTTTTGGGCAAGGTGTTAGAGTGGGTGGTGGTGGGACAACTCCAAGCTCTCTTGGATGAGACTGATTATCTGAACCCATTTCAGTCTGGCTTCAGACCCGGGCATGGTACTGAATCTGCCTTGGTCTCCCTGTAGGATGACCTGTGTAGGGAGAGACAGGGAGAGTGTGTCCCTGTTGGTTCTCCTGGACCTCTCAGTGGCTTTTGGTACCATCGACCATGGTATCCTTCTGGATCAGCTAAGGGGGCTGCGAGTAGGAGGCACTGCTTGGCAGTGGTTCCACTCCTACCTCAACGACCGATTCCAGAAGGTGGTGCTGGGGGACTTTACCTCTGCGCCATGGCAGCTATGTCATGGAGTTCTGCAGGGGTCTAGTCTGTCCCCCTTGCTATTCAACATCTACAAGAAACTGCTGGGAGAGGTCATCCGGAGGTGTGGACTGCGGAATCATCAGTATGCTGATGATACCCAGCTCTACCTCTCTTTTTCAACCAATCCAGGTGAGGCAGTGGCTGTGCTGAACCGGTGCCTGGACAAGGTAATGGGCTGGATGAGGGCCAATAAACTGAAGCTCAATCCAGACAAGACGGAGGTCCTGCTGGTGGGTGGTTCAAACTCCTGGGTAGGTGACTTGGATCTTGTCCTGAATGGGGTTGTACTCCCTGTAAAGGACAGGGTCCACAGCTTAGGAGTGCTCCTCCCAGAGCTGACTTTGGAAACTCAAGTTTCGGCGGTGGCAAGGAGCGCTTTCCGTCAGCTTCGGCTAATCCATCAGCTGCGTCCCTACCTGGAGGACGACTGCCTAGCTACAGTGATGCATGCATTGGTTACTTCCCGGTTGGATTTCTGTAACGTGCTCTATGTGGGGGCTGCCCTTGAAGACAGTCCGGATGCTTCAGATGGTGCAAAATAGAGCAGCCAGTTTGCTGACAAGGACTGGGCATTATTCTCATATAACCCCAGTCCTCTACCAGCTTCACTGGCTTCCCATCAAAGTCTGGGCTCAATTCAAGGTGTTGGCAATCACTTATAAAGCCCTTAATGGCTTGGGACCCGGATACCTAAAGGAACGCCTGTGTCCATATTTGCCCTCCCACCCCTTGAGATCGGCAGCAGAGGCCCTCCTCCGGGAGCCCTACATGAAAGACATTAGGAGGCAAAGTACCCAGAGGAGGACTTTCTCTGCGGTGGCACCTCATCTGTGGAATGAGCTCCCCAGAGAGGTCCGCCTGGCACCATCATTATTTGTTTTTCGGCACCAGGCCAAGACCTTTTTATTCAAACAGTATTTTAATAATGTTCAATATTTATATATTTTAATTGTGAAGCCAGTGTGTTTCCAGGTTTTAATTGTAATTATTATTGTTTAATTTATTTACTTCCGTGAGCTGTTCCAAGGCTATGTAGCAAGGGGACGGCATATAAACACTTAATAAATAAATAAATAAATAAATAAATAAGGTAGTCTGATCATTGCTTTTCCCATTTCCATAAACATTGTCTTGTTACTAAATGTTCTTCCCTATATGCCCCCCCACCCCTTAAGGCTTTCCTCCAAATGCCCAGAGAAGGGCCTTCTTCGCAGTGGCCCCAATAGTGGAATGCATTCTCCAGAGAGGTTCACCTGGAGCTAAAAGTATATTCTTTTCGGCGCCAGGTGAAAACCTTTTTATTCACCTGGTATTTAAATATCTAAATATTTTAACTAGTTTTTAATGGTCATGCTCAGTCACATTTCACTTTATTTTATTATGTTTGTTATATTTGTTCTGTGTATTTATTGTTATGTTTAACTATCTTGTAAGTCATCCTGGGGACTGCAGGTGGCACAGTGGTTTAGACTGTTGCGCCGCTGGGCTGGGCGATCGAAAGGTCGCCAGTTCGAATCCGCCCAACGGGGTGAGTTCCCGTTGCTCCGTCCCAGCTCCTGCCCACCTTGCAGTTCGAAAGCATGCAAATGCAAGTCGAGAAAAAGGTACCACTTCGGTGGGCAGGTTGCAGCGTTCCGTGCACTTCGGGGTTTAGTCATGCCAGCCACCTGCGCACGGAGTCGGTCTGGCTCCCTCGGCTCAGAAACGGAGATGAGCACCGCCCCTGGAGTCAGGCATGACTGGACTTAATGTCCAGGGGAAACCTTTACCTTTACCTTTAAGCCATCCTGAGACCTTGATAAGGATGGGATAAAAATACCATACATACATACAGACATAAAATGATTCTTCTGGCATGGCTGTATAAATGTATTTGAATCTTCCAAGAAGTTGTCACATGCCACAACAAAAGGCACCCAATCACACACATGCTTCCCACCCTCCTCTTGTGTGGGAATCAACCATTTTCGCTTCCATGTGGTAGCCATGGTGGCCACTGGGATGGACTGCCATACACGGCCAATGGCTTGCATTTGGCTTAGCAGGCCACAGACAATCCTGATGTGATCTATGTCGTCCGGCTTCTCTCCTGAGGCAGACTTTGCAGTACCTGAAACAATGCAGCTGGCGTGGATGAACTATTTCTGTGCGGGCCAGTAAGGAGGAAGATGCTGCAGCCTCTCCAAGTGTAACATACGACTCATTTGATGACTCTTTTTCAAGCTGGAACACTTAAGGATCCTTTAAAGAAAAATCTGCATTTCCCTGCAGATTTGTGGGTTGGATATTGCTGCTTGTGCAGCTGTGATCGCAGCTTGTCTGCGTTTGATGTTTAGATTTTGTTCTGGCCCCTGGACAGGTGCATTGCCCTGCGATCACCCTCTCCCCTTCACCCTCTTTCCAATTATTGATCCAGCTGCAGAACTATCTAAAAATGAGCTTAAAACCCAGATTTAGCAGTATTTTCTGACATCTTTGGATTTACACTGTCAAATTTCCAGGGCTATTGGGACTCTTCCTCTCTGGTTCTTTAAAACTGCCTAGCTCAATGCAAAATTCCACATCAGGAATTGATGTAAACTGCCAGCCCTTTGCTGAACACATTCCAGGTATACTTCCCATACTGAATAATGGCAGGCCACCCAAACTGATCTGGCATTAGTAGTGCTAGACTCTCAAGTCAGAAGAAGAGTAGCCAGTCTCCTAAAATTTCCCCTATGAAAACAAAGTGCAAACCGTAAACCTCTCTCAATGAATGGATGGAAAGATCCATATATGTCCCATTCACCCATGTTTGCTCATCCTTCCATGGATTCCTGTTATGACCGAGCATTGTTTAAAAAGAACCTGATAAAACCCTTAAAATGTACATACTTTAAATATATATAAACACCCCTCAAAATATCATTTTTTAAATGAGTATGGATGCATTTCTGATTCAAGGATGGCATTGCAACATTCACAGTTATGCAAATCATGAAAGAGAGCAATATTGCAAGGTGCACTTTAATCCAAGAAGTGCAGATCACGTCAATTCATGTTCAAATTTGCAAAGACACGATGAGGAAAGCATTCTTACACCACTGCCTATCTTGCCAGCAGGTAAAGAGTTAATGAGAAAAGTGGGAGGAGGAGAATGGGCTTTCCAAATGACCAAGTCAGATTCAAATCTTCATAGCAGGCCAAGAAAGGAAAGGAAATGGGGAGGGTGGAGGTTCCACAAGGAAAGACTAACAACCGACAGCGTAGTAATTTGCCTGATAACAGAAAATTAAAGAAGAGACAAGTTACAGCCTGAAAAATTCCATACAGATTTGAATCTTCTGTATAATTAGCCACAAAAGTTAATATCCTTGCTGCCCAGACTGAAAAGAGGAGTAAATGGGTGGCATACAATTACAGCAAGAGAAAGACATCAGTGCAGCATGCAGCAAGAGGCCAGGCCTCAGCCGATCACTGAGATCCTGGCTAGGGCACAATCCGATGCCTCCCCACATTGTTGTGGGGGGGGGCGTAGGATTAGTCAGAACAGCAGTCCTGTGGTCCTGAGACCCTAGGGGTGGCTCTCTGAATGTGGAGCTCTTGCCCCTCTCCCAGCCCAGCAGCTCTGGGAAGGACTGCTCAGGTGCCTTTCCAAGGCTGGAAATGGGCCTTGGAATGGAGCAGAGGGAGTGTGTTGGGGCACAGGGACTGGGACTGATGTCCAGATAGCACCCCTCCTTTCTCCCCTTTCTCTCCACCATGCAGGGTGGAAGGGGTGAGGCACTGGGGATTGCCATTGCCCCACAGTGTGTGTTGGATGCATGTATGCGTCTGAGCTCAGAGGCGTACATGCATGGCGCATGGAGGCAAGGTGAGGCGAGGCAAAGGGCAGGGCAGGGCAGGGCAAGGCAAGGCAAGGCAAAGGACAGGGCAGGGCAGGGCAGGGCAGGGAAAGGAAAGGCAAAGGCAAAGGCAAAGGCAAAGGCAAAGGCAAAGGCAAAGGCAAAGGCAAAGGCTAAGGCAAAGGCAAAGGCAAAGGGCAGGGCAAGGCAAGGTAAAGGGCAGGGCAGGGCAGGGCAAGGCAAGGCAAAGGGCAGGGCAGGGCAGGGCAGGGCAGGGCATCCTCAGACACCAAGGAGGGCATTGAGGGATGTGAGAAGACAAGGATACCCCAGGACTGACTAAAGAGGGGCCGATGGAAGTTGCTTAGGGGAAGCTGTGTGACATGCGTTTCTCAGAGCACCAGGATGGTGCAGAGTGTTTATCTGGGCAACACATGGGCAACCTTATCTGTGGGGCCTGCTGTGTAGCTGGAGCATAGGATGTGGTGGGACTGTGATTAGTCCCAAAAAATCAGGAGGTGGGGAAAGGAATTTTGATGCATGAGAGAGACACATATAGGGGATACAGTAGGGTTGGGCAGTTGATCGATCGATTCTTTCATCTCATTTCTACACTATCCAATAGCCAAAACCCTCTGGGTGGTTCACAACAATTAATCATATACAAAAAGATATGATAAAAGTATAAACAAATGAAACACAGTATGAAATTCCAGTATGGAAATTAAAACAACTAAACATTTCAATATACAAACTTATAAATCAGTTTTACATCCAAAACATGTCCATCAAAAACTAGACCTAATTAAAAATGGTAGACAGAACTCATCCTATGTCCATTAAATGCCTAGGAACAGAGGGCAGTTTTAACCTGATGCTGAAAAGATGACAAAAGTGGCACCATGCGGGACTTGGATTCCAGCCTGCACGCATCCATGAAAACTCTCTGCTTTGTCATTCTGGTTCTGCTATGGCCATTCTGCTGAGAAACAGGGGGCACGCCCTCTCTGTGGACTCCCCCCAGGCTGCTGTTTGGTGGGATGCCAGGAGCGTACTTCCATCTCCTCCCGCCATGGCTTCCTTCCAAGCGTGCTTCCATCTCCTCCCGCCATGCCTTCCTTCCAAGCATGCTTCCATCTCCTCCCGCCATGCCTTTCTTCCAAGCGTGCTTCCATCTCCTCCCGCCATGTCTTCTTTCCAAGCAGGAAGTGGGGTGTACATCTACTTCTCATGGGGTGGTATGTACACACATGACTGCACACATTGTCCATAGAGGTTTTTTGTTACTCTTTGGCATGGCTATGAGACTGCTGGGAAAAAGTGTCCGCTGGCTTGTGGTTCGGTCTCACCAGTGCCATCACGAATGCTGCTTGTTACCAGTAGTATCCGTGGCAGTGTCTCTGCATAGAGCGGTTGCTGGGGAATGTGGGCCAGAAGGGGCCATGGCATGCTTGCCTTACTTAGGGGTTTTCTAAGGTCAACTTGTTGGCTACTGTGTGAATACTGAATGAAATGGACTGGTCTGATCCAACAAGGAGAATGAAACTGTTGCCTTGATGCAGTGAGGGACTGAATGTGGGTGAACAAACAGAGCTCAAATCTAGACAAGGATGACACAACCTCTGCATGAGAATGCAACCTCTCCTGGTACTGGGGTACAGCATGGGGTAGCACCCCCACAGGAAGATCAGGTGTATGACTGGAGATGGTCTTGGACCAGCTGTTTTTCAACAGGTGAGGTGGCAACTGTGGCCAGGAGGGTCTTTGTCCAGCTTTATCTGGTGTGCCCCTTCTCAGAAACAGGGAAGATTCATCTATCAGCCACTCTCATTTTGATTACAGTAATGTCTATGTGAGGCTGACCTTGAAAAGTGCTTGGAAATTACTGCTAGTGCAAAATCCAGCCACTAGATTTTTGCCATGAGTCTGATTTGTGGACCGAGTCACACTGGTCTTGTATCAACTTTATTGACATCCAGTTTGCTTCCGTGTGTGATGCAAGAGATTGGTCTGAACTCCTGGACTGAAATAGTTTCGGGCCAGGATGAAGATTGCTTGGATCATAGGAGCCTGAGCTCACTGAAGTTCTCAGAAATTCATGCAGAGGTTCCTTCTAACTGCATTCAGTATCAAACTGGGAGTTTGTTTCTTTGCATGAAAATGGATGCATGCTTCTGTACAATCTCGTATGCAACAATTCTTCACACCTTTGAAATGCATGTTTCAATGGTGCACTCGCTGTCCAACAGCTTGCTCGTTTGCTTGCTTTCTGGTGTGTGAATCACATTGCAAGCTCAGAAATGGATGGCTTACAGTATGTGTTAGAATCCACGTTCAGTCCAAAAGGTGCGAACTGGGAGAATCTGTTTAGAGATGAACAAAAATGGACTGCACTAGCCATTGTGTCCATATTACCAGATTTTTTTCAGAACTCCCAATCACAGGTTTCTGTGTGTCTGCAGTGTGAGAAGCATCCATGCATCGTGTGTGCTAAATTCCAAGGCAAAGTCAAACATTCCAGAAGAAATACATTTCATGCTAGAGAAAACACACCACAGAATTTTCTCACAGAATATAGGATAACATGGTTTCATAATTTCGCTCGCATAATTGCAGTGGCTAACCCTGAATCTGAACATGTAACATGTAACATGTAACATGTATCCATGTTTCATTTTTGAAAGTGAACATCTTCAAATAACTAGAAGCAACTCCGGGTGATACACACAACTATTTTTAATAGATTTTTTGAACAATCTAAAAAACCCATCCCCCTACTTCGCAAACTTTTTCTTTTCTTTATCTGCAGGCAGCTAGATTGCATGTCCTCAGGAGAAAATTCCCAGCTGCTATGTTCCTGAAGGCATCATTCGGAGAAGCAGCCTTAAGAGATAAAGGTTAAAATCCAAGCCACTAATTTGCTGAAAAGGTGATGGAAGCTAAAGCAAGGAGAGAAAAACAGAAAGGATTCCACCAATGGGGACAAGGGTATCTGGATGCTTCTCCTTTGATTAGAATCAAGGGATTTAAAGGTTTCAGGGCTCTCTGATGTTGGAGGAGGGCATTTCTGCCAGAAGTCCATGGGGATAAGAAGCCATGCAGAAGTACTAAAGTGCCTCATTGAATGCGCCATTTTAATTATGTGGTTCAAACCAAGGATGTGACAAAAAGAGGCAGAGGGAATGGGGGAGGGGACCTTTCCTTGCTGGTAAATGTTTCCTTTTGAGGGGTATTTGCAGGGGCAGAAAATTGCACCCCACATCTGCTGTTCCCATGTTCTGTTGACTGATCCATTGACATGTCACTCCACATTCTGGTCTGGAGATTCCAGAGGGATGAAGAATAAACCAGACCAACCAACCAACAAATAAAAAGATGAAATCACCCAAAGGAATCACATGATAGGTCACAACAGAACCAATCAAATTGGGTAGATGCAGAAGTCTTTCTGAGGTGAAGACATCTTCAGAAGGACCTGAGAAGAAGACAGTGTTGGCAGCAACCTGCAAGACAAGAAACAGAGCCATGGCAATGTCTGCTGTTCTCAGGGTGGACTCCAGTTGGGCCACGGGTCCAAGTGGCACCACC
The DNA here is from genome assembly GCF_004798865.1 of Varanus komodoensis. Taxonomy (NCBI): domain Eukaryota; kingdom Metazoa; phylum Chordata; class Lepidosauria; order Squamata; family Varanidae; genus Varanus; species Varanus komodoensis. Next base: position 1,488,148 of record NW_025335606.1, read on the forward strand.
AGGACCACACCCTCTGATGACAACACTGACTATGCACATTGGTAAGAGAGCAAGTGGCCCCTTGTCTATCCTAGTTCCAAAACCTTAAAACCTGCCCTGGCAGCAACAGACAGCCAGCATTGTTGCCCCAGCAAAGGTGTTGCATGGTGACACTCAAGATGCTCCGTTCTGCACTAGCTCCAGCTTCCAGAGTAGCCTCCTGGGCAGCCCCATAGGGAGGACATTGCAGTAATCCAGCCTTGAGGTTCTTGGGGCCTCATCCCTGTGGCCAGGCTATCATTCTCCAGGAAATCCCAGAGCTGGTGAAGCAATCAGAGACGGTCAAATGCTCTCTGAGTGACCACAGTGACTTGGGAGTCCAGCAATAGAGCTGGAAATGGGAGTGCACCAAGACCATGAGCCAGAACTTTCTGAAGAAGCGCAACCTTCTCCAGGGCAGGTAATGAGCAAACCTTCATGATTCGGGAACCACTCACCCACAGAACCTCCATCTTGTCAGGGTTCAGCTGCAGTTTATTGTCCTCCCTCCAGTACATCACTGAATCCAGGTACTGATCCAGGGCCTGCACAGCCTCACCTGGCTTGGTTCTGACAGGGATGCAGAGCGAGGGGCATCCCAGTGGCTCCACACCCCTCATGGATGCTTCCAGAGGCCTGTTAATTCATGCTTAGCTGCAGCCCCGTGTTTGTACTTTCTTCCTTCAGTTCAAAATGCAATGCTGAAAACAGTTTTGGCTTCTCAGTCATGGTTGTTCCTGGAGAAAGCTTTGCATATTCTGTGTTGGTCAACAAAAGCTGGATGTTGAGAAGGTAAAAGGAGGTGCTTCTTCACACAGGGTATAATCTGATGGAGGAATTCATCACTGCTGCACTTCATGGTGGTCAGCAAAATGAGATTGGATAAATTTATGGAGGATGAATGGGTGGTGATGGGACATCATGGTCAAATATTAATTCCACAGTGGATGTCGTATGCCAATTGGTGGGGAACACGAGCTGAAGGGTTCTGTTGCAGGGATGCCTGTCTGAGGGAAACGTGTCCATCTCTGGTTGGCTGCTGTGCAAACAAAATGCCGGAACAGATCGGCTTTTGGTCCAGTGCAGCACAACTTTTCTTATATCCACAAGATCAGTCCTTTCACCTTCCTTACAGAAGTGACTGGTGACCATTCATTTGTATGGAAGAGACTAAAGGAGTTCCTGAAGAGAGAAATCTGGGTTTAAGGCCTAAGCGTCAGCTGCCTCTGCGGTTATTGATGTAGTATGTTCAGTGACTCCATTTCTGGAGCTTTGATTCTATTTTTCAAGCAATTCTGATCCATCTTACACCAAACTTTTATGCTACTGTTCCCTAAAAGCGATGAGGTCTTAGCAAGGATCTTCTGGAATGTAGCAGTTATGACTTATGAAGTCCTTTTGAAGAGTGGAGTGTTGCACAGCCTTAGGGCAAATAATGTTTTCTACTTGTGGTTTTTTCATTATCTTATAAAACAACTTAATCAATGAGCTCAAGCAGGTAGCAGAGATGGAGACGTCTGTTTATGGGAAAACTTTTGAGATTTATTTTGGCTATTTGTGAGTAGTGGGGGTATCTTAACTCAAGAAGAAAAAAAGGGGAAAAATGGCTGATGTGATCTTTTTGGGTGTTTGCAATGGGTCAATATTAATTCTTAGAGCTGGGCTTTGCCAGCAGGAATTAGGTGGCAGTTCCTTCCCAATTTATGATGTTTGTGCATGTTTGTCTGCAAATAGATAGATTATTCCATATGCATTCCAAATAAAATATACGGCTAAAGTAAATTTTACTTACTGATATTGATTGCATTGACTGCATCCTCCCCTTACAAATCCCTTGGTTTGTATAACAGAAGTGTTATCACTAGCCTGGGAAAAGTGGATGTAATGAATTCAGTGCTGCATACCTTACTTAATGATGAACTAGAAAGCTTTTTATCTTCAGCGCCATATTGGGGTAGCGTGAGAAGGAATGCAGAAGGAATTTCCTTCTCTGCAAGAGACGTTCTGGAGGCCACAAAGAGTGCCTTGGATAATTGACCACCAAAACGATAGCAAACGGCAGTGTTCTTAACAGTGATTCATATCTAAATATTTTGAGTAAAAAGGAAACAAAACAAAATAACTTCCCTATAATTTTAGTGGTGCAATACATCTCCCATCCATAAATACCTTTCCTTGTGCAAATGCCCACCTTAATTTTCCAGAAGTTTTGAGGCCACAGTCCAAGCCAATCGCATATCAATTCTGTTCTTTGTTCCAGTAGATCTTCAGCTGAAATGCTGATTGGACTCTGTTCTTCACTGCTTTTTAAACAGGGCATTGAATTTGCATTCCACTTTGTATCTGTGAGGTTCCCAAAGCAGTTTAAAATATTTGGAAAAACTGATCTCGCCAAAGATATGTTATGGAATAGAAAAATGGACCACGATACAAACATAGAGGGGGTTTAGTAATAGCAATGTTTTGCCATGATCCATTATGATAAGGTGCTAATGCTTTGGCTTCATAACATATGGCTGAGACTACAGGTAAAGTTCTGGCTGTGAGACACTTTGCAATCCAGGATACACAGACTTGGGGTAATAAAATGTCCCACATGCACAATTGTGTGTATTTTTATGACTGAGGGATGGTGGTTAATACACACACACACATTTACCGTTGTCATCTCCATTTGAAAGCACTATCTGGAAAAGTAGTTGGCATATCCCCAAAGCTAAAAGGAACTTTAGGCAGATGCCCACTGGCTGTAATCTCAAAGGAGCTGCAGTATTTAAATGTTGCAGGAACCAAGGAAAAGCTAAGTTCAATTCCAGTTTAGGTGTTCTTGATTGGTTGGTTGGAAGGACCTTGGCCTTTCCAATATGTTCTCAACTCTGTTGTCTTTTGTGTTCTCAGTTCACTTGCAATTTGGCACCTAAGAGTTGAGCTAGAATCTCTAAGGAAAATGTTCCATAATTTGGGCACCGGGACAGAAAAGTCATTCGTTCCAGTTGCCACTCTCTTAATGTCAGGATGCCTCCTTATCCCCAGAGAAGGATCTCAGGAGAAACAGTCAGTTGGTAGACTCCATTTCAGCACTTATATGGAAGGATAGATAGATTAGTTTCAGTTTTCCTCAAAGTCTCATTAAAAATAAAATCCTAAATTCACTGTCCACAAAACTGAACTGTTTTCATTTGTTCGCTTTTGTTTGTCCATTTTGTTAAAAGTACACATAGAAATCTATATGGACACATTTCTTTTAATTCACAGATTTTTCGGTGCAATGTATCTGTTATGTACATTTTTGTGAATAATTTTCATAACATTCTGCTATTTTGAATGCTATTTATACTGATGCAGAATTTTCGTCTCCACCTTCCCCTAATATCCATGTTGAGGTTTGCTTTTTTTTTTTTTTTTTTTTGAGAGTTCCATTGAAGAATTAGAAAAAGTGTGATTTTTTTTTAAGGACAGCTAAGTTTAAAAATGTGAAAAAATTAGTTCACATTAAAGTGCAATCAAATGAGTGCCTCCCGCATCCTTAGGCCACTGCTATTCAAAGAAAACATCTGATAAATCTGAGTTTCATTAAGGATAAGCAAATTAATGAAAGGCTTTTACACATCCCTAGATTTGCATTTGGAAGAACCCCCATATCTCCATGGGGAAACTCTCCAAGTTTTAAAGAAATTCCATTCCTGATCCAAACTATAAATTTATAGTGTAAGCCCTTCTGTGAGAAAAGTATGGAGTGGCCTTCTTCTCTTCTCCTGTCTTGTCAGGAAAAAAGTGTTTGAGCTGCATCATGCTGAGCATTCCCAAAATCCTACCAGCTATTCTTTTCTTCATAGCAGAAAAGAACTGAGATCATACGCTCCATATTGCTTAAAACTTTTTGCATCCAGTTTTAGGGAAACTTGGTCAAGAGTGACAGAATATCTTTCAGTGTTTAGAAGTGGATCACAGTTCTTATTATAAAATATTTAAAAGCAATAATTTCTGCAGACTTAACCTCATGGATTTTTCTAATACAGTTAAATTAAATTTAAAAAGAAAGGGGGGACCCCTCTGAATAAAGCAGATAGAATTCCTTCATGTGCAATTAGTAAATTTTAAATAGAACCTTTAGTATTAACGTTATTCTTTCTGCCTCAATGCATGGATTATTATTTAAATTGATATGACATAAGAGGATATAAATAATTCCTAAGTGTACATCTAAACAAGAATTTCTGCCCATATTCAAATGGCTAAACATTATCAATTCCCTGTTTCCCAATGTATCATTCATTACAAGCCTGATGCTAATTTAATCTCTTAAAAATGCCATTAGAGTGCTGATAAACATTATAAATAAATACAAAATTGCTGTTCTGAAAAATCCGGCGTAACAGAAAATAAATGACTCTTGGGTTCTACCAAATTCCATCTCTTTTCGACACTCTCCACCTCCCCCTTTAAGCAGCTGAGAAGGCATTGCAACTTAGATGCCTGGACGGAGTTAGTAATCCGACACATCTTTTGCAATCAAAAATGAAATATATTAAAACCTGCACGTATAATTTCATTATCCATAATTCTACATTGCAAATTCAGATTCAAAAAAGTGTTAATGCATGAGCGGAATGTTGATTGGCCCTGTCAATTTAAGAATCCAAACTGGCTTGCAAGGCAAATTCCAGTGAGTTCCATATTCCTACTTACGTTCCATCCCCACGTTAGACCAGCAGCGTGGGAGATATATAATAGTTTTGATTTGGGGTAGAGAACAGCATCATCTTTACCATTGTTGTCATCTAGAGTGGAGTTTATGCCCCCCCACCCCAACACACACACACACACACACACACACACACACACACACACACAGAGAGAGAGAGAGAGAGAGAGAGAGAGAGAGAGAGAGAGAGAGAGAGTTCATGAAAGAGTTTTCTTGCTTCACTGTTGATCTTCTCTTCAGTGGGTGCTGTTTTTCGGGCTGCAGCTCTCCTCCATCCTGGATGACATCACACACTTGAGATCGCCCTCATCAAGGTGATGTAAAGATGTCACAATGCACCATAACCAAACAGATCTGGTTCTGCAGTGCCTTAACGAAGGCCGCTGTGTATGAGGACAATGCATGTTCTCAGGGGTGCCTTTTGGATCTTTCCGATCTCTTTCCAGTCTGCACGAGAAACTGGCCCAGTGGTCACACTGACACAGGATGATGGGAACTATAATCCACCAGGTAAGGTGAGGCCACTTTAGAGTATTGTTCTCTTTAGGCTTACCCTTTTGTCTTATTCTTTTATTCCTATTCTTTCTGCTAGAGCACCAGCAATGTAACCTAGTCTACATTTAGTACTGACAACATTCTGAATTGCTACAGCAGAACCAGTTGTGTGTGTAGGTGGCGGGGGGGGGATTGCACTGTGTTATGTTTGGTGATGTGATGCTTTACAGCATTAGTTCAATATAAACAGACTCACTAATTTGCATCTGTGTGTGGCTCGCCTGAGTATTCCAACCATTACTTACCAGCAAATACAGAGAATACTCCTAGTAATGAACTCATAGCTCATCACATTAGATGTATGCAGCACTACTTCCCCCAAGTACCTATGTTTTAATATTGGTACCCTGTTCTCTGAAAAGAGAATTTGCAGAGAAGTAAGGCTAGATACTCAGTCTTCACACTGACATTATATTCTCAAGCCATGATTGTACTTCCTTGTCCCCTACTGCCAGTACAGTAGCAGATGCTGAATTCCATTCTCCATTCTAAATTGCAGGCTCAGTTTTGTTGGGCTGCATTCTTCGTTAAATGGCCAGTAAAAATAATCCCTTGTACCATGCACGGCCCTAACAGCCATCGGAATCCTGGCCACTGCCCTCAGAACTCAGATCCTCCAGGTACAGCGCAGAGGTCTGGTAATGATGGCCACAGACTACTTCTTCATCAGTGGTACACACAGTACCTTCTTCAGGGTGCTTCTGGCCAGAGGACACTGTTCTGCCATTATCTTTTAGCTCAAAATATGCTTTGATGACAGCACACCCAGCTTGCATCTACAGGCCTCCTCCTCCTCCTCCTCCTCCTGCTCCTCCTCCTCCTCCTCCAACAACAACAAATCAAAATCAAAATGCCTCTCTCAGTATTCCAGAACTCACCGGGCAGCAGCCTTAGAAAGGTTCAAGCAAGGAAGTCCTAGCGAAGTGTACCTGGGGTGCTTTCCAAGAAGTACAAGCAAGCAGAGTGGCTGCAAGGTGGTGCTGGTAAAGAGGAAGAGCATGCGCTGCTCTTAGCCGTCTCCTTCCGGTTAGGTATGCACTGAAGGCCTCTACTTCAGTTGGTTCAGAACAGAGCTGCCAGGAAGTTAACAGGGACCAGCAAGTACTCACAGATAACACTGTTCCTCTATCGGTTACACTGGCTGCCAATTGGAGTCTGGGCCAAATTTATGGTGCTGGGGATGACCTAAAAGGCCCTAAACGACTTGGGTCCTGAAGGAGCACCTTTTTCCCTATGTGCCCTCCCACCCCTTGAGATCTGAGGTGGAGGTCCTGCCACAGGAGCCCTCCTTGAAGGAGATCAGGACAGTGAGTACCCAGGGGAGGGCCTTCTCTGTGGTGTCACCCCATCCATGCAATACTCCCCAGAGAGGTTTGCCTGGCTCCAACACTTTACTCTTCCTGGCATCAGGCAAAACACTTTTTATTTTCCCACTATTTTAATGTCTGGTTGGTTTTAACTGGGGTTTTTATCTTGAGTTGTTGGATGCTGTGCTTGTTCCATTTATTTTATTTGTTCCTTATTGTAAGCTGTCCTAAGACATCAGTAGTGGATGGGGTCGAACTTTCGTAAATCAATAAATAAAATACCCTCAGAAACCTCTCCAAAATATTTGACTTCCTCACAAGCATTGGGTTCTATTTCTTTTGACCTCTATCACAACAAGCAGTTAAATGAACGGATTGAAAAATTCAGCATGGCACTCAAATGAATCCAACCTGCTCCTGCAGAGTTTCCTCTCCTGGTCCATTGCAAGACTCGACTTGAACTCCCCAACTCTGCCCTGAACATGATGTCGGTGGTCAGAAAAGTAGCCACAGAGAAGCAAGCTGGTTTGGTTGGGTCCCCTGATTAAGCTGTTAAAATGCATACCTCAAAATCCGACTTATCCTAAATCAAGACACACCCATGACTGAGTGCAGTCCCTGTTCTGTGTAGCTTGCATCTTATCCAAAAAAGTGATCAATACACAGTTGCTATTTTTTCCAAAATGGAGACTAAGGATAGTGCCTGCATCTGTACTTCACTGTCATCCATGCCCAGCGGGAGGGCTATCCTTAAGATAATTGAGTTTGAACTTGCTGCAACAATTGGCAACATGTCTAATTATACCAGGTGCAACAAGGTGTCTTTGTACTTTGAAATACACAAGACACCGTCAGTTTCATTTAAAAATATTATTTCCCTCCCTCTGCATAATCCTTTCTTTCTCCCCTTCGCATCTGTTCTTCTTGACTTGTTTCAAAGTTCTCTGTGTTTATTAGCATTCAGAACCCTATAACCAAATTAAAATCAAACATTTGCCAGCACTTCCCACCCCCTCCCATTATAGATTTGAGCAGAAATTAAACTAATTGACATTTTAATAATATTCCACTGTTTGTTCCTGTGGAGTTGGAACTGTACTAGAGAACCCATTATATGAAGATGTACTGAATGCCATCTGGTATGCTAGCATTTCTGATTATAAATAAGTCATTTCAGTTTGCTATCTATTTGGGCATTGTATGTGTGCATTTATTGACACGATAAATTCTGGGGAACGATGGGGGAATTACTTTGAGCTTTTCAATGTTGAAATGTGTCCCGGCATCTCTTTGGGTGTGTCTGTGCAGCAGGTATAGGAGGAACTTAGGGTGAATAAAGCTGAGCATGTAGGCAAAAGTGTGTGTGTGTATGTGTGTGTGTGTCCTTGCTTCTTGCTTTCCACTGGAATATCAATGTTGAATTGAACTTTTTGCAAATATTTTCATTTCCTTTTTCAAGTACTTAAATGCTTGCAAGAAGAGAAACCTATATTCTACATTGCACTGCTTCAGGCTTTAAATAGACAAAGTTTTAATTTCCTTGCCAAGTAACACACACAAACTTACATACACAGAGAGGCACACAAATGCAGGTTGTAAAATGGAGGAACCATGTAGCCTAAGGGATGAATTCAGGGGCAGAGAAGCTGCTGGTGGCATTCCAATGGATGACAGGACCAAAGACAGGAGAGAAGGAGCTACAAACATAAGTATCTTTTGACTTAAAGTTCTTACTGCAGCATATAAATCTTAAGGGAGGCATTTAGAAACATAGAAAGAGAGCGAGTCAGAAGGGGTCTCTTGGGCCATCTAGTCTGACCCCCAGATCCAGCTGGCTCCACTCATGACACGCCTACCATGTGCATGTCCGGCCTTTCCTTAAACACCCTCACCAATGGGGCCTCAACCACCTCCTGTGGAAGCCCATTCCACACCCTCGGGGTCCTGACTGTCAGGAAGTGCTTCCTGGCATCCAGTTTGAACCTCAGTTCCCTGAGCTTTGCTCCACTGGAGCATGTCCTGCCCTCCTCTGCAGGGAGAACAGGTCTCTACCCACATCCGTGCGATGCCCCCTGACATACCTATATGGTGCCAACAGATCCCCTCAGAGTCTCCTCTTCTCAAAGCTGAAAAGACCCAGTTCCCTCCGTCTTGCCTCTTATGGCTTACCTTGCAAACCAGCCACCATCCTAGTGACCTTTCACTGCATCGATTCCAACCTTGCTATATCCCTCTTGTAATGAGGGGCCCAGAATTAAATACTCCAGTTGCAGGCGCACCAGAGTTGTATAGAGTGGTAGTAATACCTCTCTCGATCCAGAAGCCACACTTCTGGCTATGCAACCAAGGGTGGCGTTCGCCCTCTTGACCACCGCATCTCACGGCTGACTCATGTTTAACCTGCAGTCAACCAGCACCCCGAGGTCCCTTTCACAAGTGCTGCTCTCCAGCCACTTGTCCCCTAACCTGTACTTACGACACCAATTTTCACCCATGAAGTAAACAAATCATCCAGAAAGGCTGGGCACCCCTCTTTCTCTGCCATGCTGCGGAGAATGCAAAGAAGGCATGCAGAGAATGTGTCATAAAAATGAGGAACATTGAAATTACCACATGCATATAGGCATGTACATCCTTTTGCTTAGACATTGCTTGGTCGGCATCAAGAACTTTGCGTTTCCATGCCTTACGGGGGAAAGGGAGAGAATAGGTGGGGAGAAGTATTGTTTTGGCTGAGGATATAATGTACTGTTCACTTGATCTGCATAGTTCCTCTCTTCGTCTGAAGAAGACTTTGAGAACTGTTTGGGCTGCCTGCACTCTCAGTTTCTTTGTCTTTGGTAGCTCTGGAGTAGAACCAGCATCTTCAGGGGTATGTGAGGCACAAAGGGGGAAGCAAAGGAACATTTTTATTTATTTATTAAAACATTTTTATGCCGCCCCATTCGCCGAAGCCTCGGGGCGGCTTACAACAAAAATAGCCTCAAAGGCAGCTGAACAGGGAGTTCAGGTTGCCACCATGAGCAAAGAGTGTTGGACACAGCCCACCCAGGGGACTGCTTCAGCCACACTTTGCTCCCAGCTGTAAGTGTCCATGCCAAAATGTAGTTTCCAGTGACACTGAGTGCCTTGGCTACTGTACATCTGGCTTTTAAATGGCTTCCTTTTGTCACTGTAGCAGGATTACCACATGTACACAGGTAGCATGAGAAGAGTTCAAAGGCACTTTTAGTATCTGGTGTGAAAACGTCCTAATCATAAAAAGGAAAATGTTTTTAGAGCAAGCTTTCTTGAATACAGAAAGGGAAAAAGAGCAGAGCGCAGTCTCAGCTTGCTGATTCTAGAGGCACATAGGAATTTCTGCACAGTTTTGACTCCCAGGCATGTGCTCTCCACCTGTGGGGTGAGAGAGCCCCAGCTGAAGATTATGCATGACCAATGGGAGAATTCCAGGCATTCAAAGTCACAAGGTTCTGTCCTGGCAAGGCAGGATCAGACCAAAAGCAGGAACAGGAGTTTGGGCTTGTCCAAGGACCAGTGAGACTAGAAGCAGGATATAGCTACTGCAAAGACCCCTGTTGCTGTGAGGTTGCATTGCATGAGGTTGCATTTCCACCTAAAGTGGTTGACAGAGAGGAAGAGCTGACTCGACTTCTAGCAGGAGGTGCAAGCACTGGCAAAGTCCGCGTCATTTGTAGTTTCAAGGTGATCCTTCTACATTAAGAAAATTAGGTACATTCACTCTGTCTTGCAGGTCTCCTGGGCCTCAGGGCAAACTTCTTTCCACACCAGCCTTCCATAGTTCAGTTAGTTGATTGGAGTCAACTATTCTGTCCAAATTCCCAAGGCTCAGTCACTAATGCCCCATTTATGAAAGCCATAAGAACCTAACAGAACATATACTTCTATAAGAAGACTATACATGCATGCAAAGGAGGTAGAGGAAATTCCTGGACTCCAAGATCATCACAAACGAGGACTGCAGCCAAGAAATTAAAAGAGGCTAGCTCCTTGGAAGGAAAGCTATGGCAAATCTAGACAGCATACTAAAAAGCAGAGACACCACCCTGCCGACAAAAGTAAAGTGTATGGTTTTTCCAGTTGCAATGTATGGCTGTGAAAGCTGTACCATAAGGAAGGCTGAGCCCCAAAGAATTGAGGCTTTTGAAATGTGGTGCTGGAGAAGACACCTGCGAGTCCCTTGGACTGCAAGGCAATCAAACCGGTCAGTCCTAGGGGAGATCAACCCTGACTGCTCTTTAGAAGGCCAGATACTGAAGATGAAACTCAAACACTTTGGCCAGCTAATGAGAAGATTGGGAACAACAGATGGCAAAAGAAGAAGGGGATGGCAGAGGATGAGGTGGCTAGATGGAGTCACTGAAGCAATCGGCATGAGCTTAAGTGGACTCTGGGGAATGATGGAGGACAGGAAGTGTTGTCCATGGCCTCACAATGGGTTGGACGCAACTTCGCAACTAACAACTACAGGAGGTAGAGGAAATTCTCCTGCATTATACTAAATTCCTGAAAACACCAAGAATGCAGAGCATGAAAGGTAGCACACACGGCATTTTGAACATATAAAATCTTTCACATGTGGAGTCATGGCTATTTGGACATATAGACATGTTCACATTCCCCCAACATTTTCAAATATTAATGGTCATCTCCTGAACAGCCCAGTGCTCAGAAAAAAGCCATGCTTGAGTAAAGTCACAGTGCCAGCCCATGACACCAGCATTCAGAAAGGAAGCAGTTCAAGGGGAAAGAAACCTTAAAGCTACGCGGCATCAAAATCTGGTGTGCAGGACTTTTTACCAGATCCCTGAGCTCCACTTACTGGAGCCTGATGCAAAATATACACACTTAAATTGGGTAGTTCTGAAAGCAGGGGTTTATTTTAAGTACTCCAACTGAGGATAGTCCACCATCCTTCTCTATGAAAATTCACTCCTGGATTAAATGCACCAAACAACAAAATTCATATTTGTTTGAGGTTATTGAATTCCACCTCCAAGGTTCTTCTAAGTCATCTCTGTATCAGATCAGGCTGCAAGCCCTGCACCCCACTCCCCTATTCACATAAAAATCTTTGCGCAATTTCATGTACCTTTTCCAAAATATAAATATGAATTACGCACTTTTTGAATGTATATTTGCCTCCTATTGGTTAAATTGTATGTGTGCATGTGCATTTTTCAAAAGTGGAGGTGTTTTCATGCATTTTTTAAAATGCTTTTGCTTTGTTTTGCCTTGCTTTTTGGTTGCTGATCTGCAAATCACATTGTACACTGCAGAATGTACAGAATGCAGATACAAACTGCATTTCAAAAGGTCCAAACTGGGCAAATTCTATTCACACATGGACTCGAAAAGAGTGTTCTTACATCTATATCATGGTTACCTCAGTAGTGTGTGTGTGTGTGTGAGAGAGAGAGAGATGGAAGAAAGAGAGATCATTGTTGATATTGCTAAATAACTGAGAACTAGAATCCCCATCAGTCTGAAAATCCAGTAGATCTACCAGTAGATCCAAATGTCCCCTCTGCACCATATTGCCTTAGATGGCTAATCTTGACCTGAGTGAAAATTCACTCCTCTTGCTTAGAACTGAAGGAAGGATCTGAAGCAGGTCACATCCAGCAGCACTGCAGAAAGACCTGCTTGCTTCTCCCCTGGACAATTTGCATTCAAGGTTATTACTCCAATAACTTTTTCTTCCTGAAGAACCAGTGCTGAAGTTTGCTTTTCTTCCTTCTCCCATCCCTCTTCCCATATCCTTTTGTGTTGTTGCTTTCTGACTGTGAGGCTGGATTGTCTTCACCACTGCAGAAATTGTCAGCTACTGCCAGCCTTTTTCAGCTGGAGAGCCAGTGTGGCGAAGTGCTTAAGAGCGTGGGGCTGGACTTGGGCAATCTGGGTTCTTGCCCCCCCTCAGCAATGGCACCAGCTGGGTGACTTTGGGCCAGTCACAGTGTCACCCCAGCCTAGCGCACAGTTATTCTGGAGAGAAGACTGAGAGCAGGAGGAGCAGAATGACGTAAGCTGTTCTGAGCTCTTTAAAGAAGAATAAGGTGGAATATAAATCTAATAGAGGAATAATTAATTATCAAATAAACTTGCCATGAGGTCATGTATGATCTCATCGTGCACCTTTCCTGGACTGGTTGTGTCCACATGACTTTGCTACATAATATTTGTCACAGCAGATCAATATGTGCATTGTGGAAACTGTTCCAAGGCCATCATTTCTGAAATGGTTGGCATGACATCATCCCTTTTCTTCCAGAGAGAAAGGACTTCAGCCAACTCAGCGCATGTACAGAACACCCTTGGTTTAGACGTGCTCTGTGCGTGCCAATGAGCAATGCTTTCATAGGATCCAAGCTTGTTACAAAAGTGAGCATTACGAATGCACAAGATTTGCCCAATGACTTGGCTACACCAGTGGCCACTGGAGCAGGACAATTGCTTGTTTTCAGTACTTTTGGAGAATGGCAGGAGGAAGGCAAAGAATTTGACCTGAGTCTGAAGCACACTGAGAGTTTGAGATTTATTTTGGCAGAGACAGAAAGCAACCAAGAAAGGAGAAGGAGGAGGAAGAAAAGAGGGCCTTTGAATATTTCTCATTATTTCTTTTCACCCCACTGCATGCCCAACACCAATGCCAGAAATTTCTCTTAAGTTCAAAGCTAATTGGCATGGTGTCCCCAGACATCCTTCCATGCTCTATTGGCAGACCTCATGTATAAATATTCTCCTTTTCCCTTTGCAGAACAAGAGTGAAACTCCAAAAAAGCCTGGAGCGAAATTTCTAAGTCACATGGCATAAATATGGCTACAGGGCATTTCTTGTTAGACCTTGGCTGTGTTCCATGGAACTTTCTTAGAATAATTTACATGACTGATGGTGGGGGCAGAAGAGAATTGAATGGAAAATATGACTTTTGTAACAATGGAGTAGGTGCCTTTTCAGTAGGAATAGAAGAGGATTTCAGTTTGGTTAATTTCTGATGAAATATCCCCCTCCTTTCACCCATGAAAACCCACACATTGCCAACCTTAAATGTCTGATTTGAAAATGCACACTTTTTTATTCTTAGTCTATAGAAAAAGTACACATTTGGTTGCACAGTTAAAGTATGCACCAAAACTTCCTCTTCACACAGGAAAAAAGACACATAGACTCAGCACCAGACAGGTGCTGTGATGAACTTGGAGCTCAGAGGGCCTTGATGAATTCAGCTTTGCTGATTCTCCCTTCCAACTTTTCAGAACAAGAAACCTGGGACTTATAGGTTAATCAGCATGTACACTCTGTTGAAGGATGACTCAAAGTTGTGCATGGCGGCTTGTCGGGCAACTCTTCCTGCTCCAGCAGGACATTCTAGGTGGGTCAGAATGACAATACAACCGTGGAGCCAGTTGCCTAGAGAGGTGGTGGGCTTTCCCACAGTAGAGACATTCAAGGTGAAACTGGACCGCCATCTGAGTGGGATGGTGGGACTTCGTGTCCTGCAACAGAAGAGGTCTTCTGACAGTGATGGTCTCCTTGGCTCCTTCCAATTCTACTTTTCTATGATTCTATGAAAACCGACTTCATATAGAATCGTGGATAGAGCAAGGATGAGGAGGTTTTAGTCTTCTAGATGCTGCTGGACTCCAACTTCCATCAGACCTCCCCAATTCCACTAATGGTCAGGAATGATGGGGTCAGAGTCCAGTAACCTCTGGAAGGACCCCGATGTTAAGCTTATAAGAACTTGGGATAAGAAGACCCAGGTTCAAATGCCCACCTGGCCATGGATCTCGCTGGATGACTGGCTCCACACATCATAGCAAACAACCCTGCACAGGTTTTGCAGTGTGTGGAAGTTTACTGATCAGATTATTGTGTGGTTGCCTGGGCCATGCAGTGTCCATGCATCTTGCTTTTTCTTCACACTTTCACTGTACATCTCAGCAGCCCTGCAGTGACATCTCCTTCCAAGCCGTTCTCATCATTCGGTATCCGCTGCATTGGGGGCCTTGACAGGCCCACAAATCCCATCTACCTTTCATGCCCACCCTAGCTTCATGCAGCTCCCTGCTGTATCAAAACAGAACCCACGTGAGCCCAAAACCGAAGAGGCAACCGTTTGTTTTCTTTCTCAATGTAAAACCAAAGCAGCTCCCTGCATTATGTGTGCACACGCCTCTTTCATCTTCTTTAATTCAGATTAACTATACCCCTAATGAAACAAAAGCATGACTTCTCCCTTCCCCTTCTGTGGATGCTGTCTGCCCAGCAAAGATAAACCGGGTCTCCCCTCCCCCATTCCTTTTCCCAGTTGCTTTTGTCAACCAGCATTAAGTATGAGTGGCTTAGTTTTGTATCTTTACTGACAAATCTATATTAATAACAACATCAATAAAGTATTAAACCTGAACTATGGGAATAATTTGTGATTGCACCGAAATTAATAACACAGCATATCATGCAGGTTACAGTATGCAATGGAGCCCGACTATTAGGGTTGGTTATTATTACCATATTATGGCCATTTAAGGAGGCTGTAATTCTGGGAATTTAAAGGTCACTGTGATTTATTCTGTTTACTTTGTCATGTGTTTAGAAAACTAATTAAAGCCCAAACTACATGGTTATATCATTCGTAACAGCCAGCACATTTGGGAATCGGGTTTGGGGGAAGGATAACAATGCAACACATTCTGAAACGGAGCTTGGTAAGGGGCATTGCATACCTTTCGCTGTGTGGATTCCTAGCTCTACCTTGAGGGATGCTCAGAAGTCCATCTCATTTGAACTTCATGGAATTATGGTCTGCTTCTCTCTCAATGACAGGAGGTAGGCCAAGGCACTGACCTCGTGGACTTTTGTCTGCTAACTGGGTTGTGGTTTGCTCATTTGCAAGGGAAAAACAAAACAGCAGCTATTAAGGAACCGTGTGCAAATTGAGATCCTTTGAGGGCACATGTGCAATTTGTGCAAGCAAATTGTGTAAGAGTAGCTTGTGTTCTTTGTACAAATTGGCATATTTTGTGCAAAATTGTCTGTTATGAACAACAAAATAGTCATGCAAAATTGGCTATTATGTACAACAAAATAGTCTGTTATGAACCATCTAGCACCCTGGCCTTTGTGATTTGCATAAGTCATATGAGGACTACATGCTTTTCAGGTTCTGATTTGCACAAACTGCAAAATTCCCTTAGTAGTTTCTCTTCTGAGTGCACAAATCAAGTCTCATCTTAGGAATGGAAGTCCACAAGTTCATTCAACTGGCATCATACCAAGTCCACACCAGGGCAAGGCTGGCAAAGCAGAATCCAAATGGCCAAATCATGAAAATGTCTGATTTATACCCACTGGGCATCAGTTCCTAATTGTGTCTATCTCATGCACTCCTTCTGTTAACATCAGCAATACTTATTTCTAATTTTAGGCTGTAATCCATTTGGTACTAGGAAATATACTGAGCTACTTACATTTAAATCATGGATTTCTTTTTTAAGAATACTGTGATTATTTAGACCAGCCTTCTTCAACCCCGTGGCCTTCAGAGTATCTGGACCACAATCCCCAGAATTCCCACCCAGCAAGGGAATTCTGGGTGCTCTTGTCCAAATGTGTCTAGAAGGCACACGGTTGGGAAGGCTGGTTTAAATGGTCTGTTTCAAAGCAGGCCTTGTTACCATATTTTTCCTGTCTCCTTCCTTGTCCTCACCAACACTTAAAATCACTAACTGAGGCAACCCATCCGCACGATAACAAGACATCAACTGTCCATATATACATCCTTGTGGGCCAGCAGAACCCACTGAATTAAATGGCAGCTGGGCAAATGAGGACGGGGGTAGTGAAGGGGAAAAGCAGGACAAGGAAGGGAAACAATGCGGGCCAGGTTCTCAGGTGATGGCGCCCCTTTTCTGTGTGCCGTGCCTGCATGGAGCTGCGGCGGAGAATAGTGCAGGCTAAACACAAATAAAGGCGCACACACTCTTTAGAGATGCAGCCAGGGGGAAGAGCTCATCGAATGTGTGAGTTCATGAACTCTGCAAGCCCACAGATCTTTCCTGGAGGGAAGCGGGATGAGGAATGCAACAGTGATAGACTCGTGCCATGGAACTGGGAAGACGAGAGAGGGTAGGGGGTTGATTGCCTTTATGAGTCAAATCCTGCTGAAAATCCACTCTGCACAAGCCCGAGAGCTTTGTAAAAAGAAAACCTGTCATGGTCAATGATAGACTTGCCAAGTTTATATCTTTGGCTGAGGATGGGTGAGGAAGAGATGGTTGTATTAAACGAAACAGAATATAATAGTGTTTAATTGTTGGCATTTGAACAAAGATTGGTTTGGGGAAATGGCAGGAGTCGTGCTGAGCCGCCACCGGCATGTATGTGAGATGGCGCGCTCAGCAGATGGGTGGACAGGGAAGGACCTCTCACTGTTTGTGAAATGAATTTCTACTCCTGCCTCTCAACGCTGATTGAATGTGAAGGCTGCTGTTAGAAGCCTTAGACTGCCTCAAGAAATCCAACCTCACCATGTTAGATCCTGGATAAGCATAACTTTAGCTTCAAGAAGAAACTGAAAGAAAAAAAGATGGTGAAGGCGGGGGTTGGGGGAAGAGATGGATGTGTAAAGGAAAAGAGAAAAATTAACCTGTCGAGCTCCACAAGGAAATGTGGTCCTTTCTGCATAGGACTTTTTAGTCGGGGCTTGCTTACATGAAACCTTATCTCTAGAGAGCAGACCCGAACTGGCTGCAGCTTTGTCCCGGCATCTGTAGGAAACTCAAAGCCCCACAGATCCAACCTGAAAGAATTGCCAACTCCTCGTTTAGGTGCCAATGTCAAGCTGTGCACCCCCAAAGGAAAATGCAGGTAGAAGGTGGTTTTTGCAAAATTTGTATGAGGATGGCATTCCAAGTTTATTTGGTAGGATTCCTGCAATTACGGAGCAGAAAGTGTAGGATTCAAGAATGGACTGCAGAACCCTTCGGTGCTCATACATCTTCTGCTTGAATGGAGGGTGACTTCACATGAAGTTAATAAAATTTATCCTTTCTCAGTGTGATCTGCAAGACAGTTGCTCCGTGGACAAGGATATCTTCTCTTCCCTTTCAGCTGCTGGGTGCTGGGAAAGACAGGGAAAACTACCCATAACAGAGATGAAAGATGGCATGTGGGTGAGTGCAGGCTGCTGGCATTGAGGGACCCTCTTAATATTTGCATTAACAGAGGGCAAGAAGCAATAAGAACAAAGCATCCATTCAAAACCCACCACTTGAGGTCTCAAGCAGCTGTGATTGGAAGGGAACTGAACCGGGGGACACAACTCTTCCAAAGCAGTCTCGGGATTTGCTGCTGACTAAGGCTATGCCTCTTCTTCTTGTTGCCATGATTTCTACCCCCAACTTGTGATCCAAAGGATCGCCACATTTCCCAGCTGGGGATCCAATGGAAAGTGCCTACCCTCTGCCACAGTACTGGTATTAAGGACAACCTTTGGTCTGCTCCCATAGGAGCTGTTATTCCCAAAGGAATAACATCTGGGGTGATTTTAGCACCCCAGGAGAAAGTGCCCAAGGCTATAAAAATCCAAAATCCTGTTATTTATTTATTTATTTATTTATTAAAACATTTCTATGCCACCCCTTGCCGAAGCCTTGGGGCGGCTCACAACATAGAAAAAATACACAATAAATTAAAACCATAACAATTAAAATATATATATTAGAATAAAATAAGTAATCACAAGGAATTTATGTTTTAAGTTTTTGCATGGCTATGTAAATTGAATAAACCTGCCTAAACAAAGTTTAGGCCTATGAAGTTTTTTTAAAATGTCAAAACACAACTTTCCTTCAATGGGTTTTCCTTCTGTTTACTCAAGATTTTTGTTTAGACATTTATCTTCAAACTGAAACCAAGATTATCTGAATGGCTCTTTGCTTTATGTCCTTTGGGGGGGGGTCTTTTTGGGGGCCCGAAAGTCAGCTAGGCCAACTACTCCCGTGGTGCTTCTGGGGTGACTTTATCACTGGAGGAATTTTTATTTTATTCAATAAATCCAGGAATCTGCAATTTGGGAATGGTTTAGACCAGGTGCTTTGTGGCAAAAATGAGAACAAGTTGGTAAGTTTAGTCATGTGCTAATTAAAGTACAACGTACGTGCCTGGGTACTAAAGTCATCCCTCCAGCTGTTTGCAAAAGTTTGCAAAATCATTTCAACTTGTCCCCTTTGCAGCATCAAATGTGATCGAGACCAGGAGAACATTCCTGAACTAACAAGCATGTTTGAAAAACACATTTGAAGCTCACTCACATATTTGAAAGAAGACTGTATTTTCACGCTGTACCCAATAGGGGCATGGTGCACTCATTTAAAAAAAAGTGTTCAGAAATATCAATTTTCCCCACGCATGTTGCACATTTTTCCCATTTGAACAAACAAACTGAGACCGATTCTGTTCTCCAGTGAAAATGGGGGCAAGTCATTTTGTGCTTCCCAGTAAGATTTGGAGAATTTTAGGGAGCTCAAGCATCCCCTGTTCTTCCAGTCCCATGAAGGCCATTCCAGTGATTTAGGAAACAGATCTTGAACAAAAATGTCCCTCACATACCCTGGTCCATATTAGTATAAACATTTAAAGTTGGATTGCTTTGAGACCACACTGAGAGCTTCTGTGAAAGGAGGGGGTTTAAACAAAAATGGGGGATTCCCCTCATGACCCCTGGTGATAGCAGAGGGGGACGGGTGGAGTGAGGACTGTGGCACCCCTCTCCCTCCACACCAGCCTCCAGAGGACCCTTGAGGGGCCACAGAATTGGGCCGTGCCCTTGAGTAGGCTCCGAAGGTCTTGGCAAAGGACGTCGTCCATTCGGCACCAGTTCGGCACCATTGTGGCACCATTCGTTGCTAGGTCTCTTGGCTGCAGGTCGTTGATTTGTTCTCGTATTTATCGTTCTTTGCTTTCTGAAGATGATTATTTTGTTGGTCCTGTGTATAGTTTAAAATCTGTAAACTGCCCAGAGAGCCCAATGGGCCATGGAGCAGTTGTTGTTGTTAGTTGCTAAGTCTCGTCCGACCCACTGCAACCCCATGGACAACATGGGGCAGTATAAAAGTATAATAATAATAATATCAATAAATAATTACTATTATAAACATGATTCTCTGGGAAATCTATCTGGCCATTTTTTGTTTGTTTTGGCATACCCTGCTTGCTCTTCCACAAACATCAATAAAGGAACTCAGATGGTTGTACATACTCATGGTCAGTACTATTTTTGTCATAGAATGCACCGGAATGGAGTTCCGGCACCTTTTTTCAACAAATTTTCCAAGTTTTACAAGTAACTTTTGAAAATTTGATGTTTGGTCCACGTGGATTTGAATCGCCCTGTTGAGTGTAGCAGGTCAGCGGCAAAATCATTAAAACGGTGCGTGCGGGCTGCTTGTGTGTCGAATCCGATGCGTGCATACTTCGTCCACGCTGGTTGTGATGGCGCTGCTTGGCTTGTGGTGCTGCTCGGCTTGTGATCGGTCGTGTGGTTGCACGCTGAACGCTTACTGCGGGCGGCGACCGTTGTTTTGTTTCACAACTGACGTGTGTGGGTGTGTGTACAATGATTGACTACGTGTGAAAGGTAAATAATTTCATGAGTTCCGGCACGTTTTTTCTTACAAAAAAAGCACTGCTCATAGCCACCCTACATCATGAGTTAGCAGCCTTCAGAAGGAAGGTGGTTTGGTGCAAAGGTTCTGACATTCCAGAAACATGTGGAAGGCCTGATGCAGGAAGGCCAACGTAATGTGGGGAAGCCACATTATGGGTTGTCCAACCCTGTTCCACTCCAGCTGGAAAAACCTGGAGCAGCCGGTGTGGGGAATTCTCCCTTCACGATCAAAACATTTGGGTTGCTTGGTTGCTCACCCCTTCTGCCTATGCCTCCGCTTCTTTTCAGCCCACACAGGGGTGACCCATTTCTATTGCGAGAGACTTAAAGCTCAATGAAAGCCATTACAGAACTTACACAATGTGACACGGCTGAGCAGGCAAACAACAAAACAAGCCAGAAGAAGCAAAACCAAACAGAAACCTGCTTTCCTGCAGTCAATTTAGGAATGGGAGCAAACAAAAGAACAAAACTCTAATTGGCCCCACTAGTGATTAGCCAGGCCTGTCAGGTGTCAGGTATGTGGACATGTTGCAACCACGATTTGCAGCCAGCGTGTAGCTTGGGCATTGTAAATCTCTCTCGCTCCCTCTGCCTCTCTCTCTTTCTTCCCATGATTAGATGGGGTGCTTTCCGTATAGCACAGGCTCTGGAGCACCGGAGAGCGGCAGTAATGGGAAGTGCCTGTGCCTTTCAGCTCTTACTTTCCCCAGACTTCAGTCCACCCAATGCAGCAGTGTCTGGGTTCCTTGTGAACGCACCTGGCATTTGTGTGAGGCTTGCTATGGATAAGGTCCCTCACAACTGCAGCATGAGCAACCTCCCTCTGCAGGTGAAGCAGAAGGTTGCTGGCTGCACGACCCTCATTCCTTGAGCATGTGTGGACTTCCTCTTGGCTTGGCTCACTTTCCAAGACAGGCCAAGCATGAGAGGAAGCCCATGAATGGGAGAGAGACAGTTTCTGAGGAGTTTTGACCCTAATCAAACCCTAATTTGACCCTGGAGTGAATCAGCAAATCTCAAGCTCCATCAAGTTCTCCAAGTTCCACCTCAACCCCTTTTGTCCAGCCTGAATTTAAATCTGATTGCAAGCTGTGTTTGTTTTCCTTCCTTTCCCCCACTCCAAAAAGTATAGAGCTGGAAGGGGCGAAGAGGGCCATCAGGTCCAACCACTTGCTAGTGTAGGACACCAACATACACCATGCCTTTCTGATGACTGTCCATCGAAATGTATACATACATTTTTCAAAGGAATGTATGCTGTTGAGCAGTCTGCCTGCCTGCCTGCCTTCCTTCTGTCTGTGAATCACACTGCAAACTTAGCAACTTAGAGACTTTGACTATAGATTGCATCCAAGTTTGTGCTTCATCAGCAAGATGTGAGCTGGAGACTTCCTGGGTAAGTATACAGGATATGAACTGAGTAAAATTGAACAGAAAAGAATTTCCCAGATTCCTATTGCCACCACGACATCAGTGATCTTCAAGACCACCCCAGCCAAATCCCCCACTTGCTTGGAGCAAAGAAGCATTTTGGCCTGGCAAATTCTCTGGGGAGCTCTACTGGCACTTTGTTGCTATCGTATTTGTTGCAGCAGGAAAGAAGTTTGTTTGAGTTTGTTTGGATCAGGATTTACCCAGTTGTAGACTGAACACAGATTTGGACAAATTGATGGTCAGAATCCCTACATTTCCAAGCTTGCAATGTGATCCAAAGCCCTAATAAATGAATAAGATCTCTCTCTCTCTCTCTCTCTCTCTCTCTCTCTCTCTCTCTCTCTCTCTCTCTCTGTG
>NW_025335606.1:1510317-1853364 GCF_004798865.1 Varanus komodoensis
TCTCTCTCTCTCTCTCTCTCTCTCTCTCTGTGTGTGTGTGTGTGTGTGTGTGTGTGTGTGTGTGTAACTTGTAAAAAAGGCAAGTTGGTCACTCAAAATATTCTCCCAGAACATACATAACCGAGGGCCACTTGCGCTCTCCCCGTGCTCTCCAGGTCGACCTCAGTTGGCATTGCGGTTTGTGGGAGAAGTGGCGATGCCATTGACGAAGTGGGGAGAGAAAAGACGCTTCAGAAGGAGCTGGCCTGGAGCAGTGGGTCCTCCTCCTGGGTTGGGCTTTGGAGACCAGGCCCATTTTGTGGGCCTTTTGGGTTGCATGTGGGTGTAACCAACACGAGACTGTGTGGCTGTGTTTCTTTAACTGTACTCATGAGTAATAGGGCTTTGTCGGGGGGGGGGGGAGCGGGAGGAAAGGATTACTGCTATATCTTATTATTACTTATATTATTCATTGTATTAGGTATTATATTGTATTATTTATTGATGTTATGCATTGCATTATGTAATATATTATTGTATTAAGGTATGTTTTGATTTTGTATCACTTACAGTTAAACATTGTATTCCTTGATTCTATTGCTCTAATGTATTATTGTATTTTTATGGAATATGTTTGTTGTTGTTGTTCTATTGTAAGCTGCTCAGCTATGGGGTAGCATACAAATGCAACAAATGAAATGAAATGCATAGTGGGAAATATATAAACAGGCCTGCAGGATAGATTTCTTTTCAAAAGTCTTTTCTTTTCGCCTTTGCTCCCTGAGTCCTATTTGATGCACCAGAATCAATGAGATAGAATGTGTGCATTTCAAAGATGCGCACACTTGGCGCTTCCTTTAGGGGAAATGGGCACAGAACCATAGTCAGATCGCTATCAAGAGGAGGAGGAAGGGAGGAGGCGAGGCAACAGCGGCAGCTCATGCTCAGAAATGAACTCAAGGTGGTGTGAGCTTTGGGGTGAAGTCTGGAGAACCTGAGTGAGCTTTACTTTCTACTGACTACGACCTCTGTAGGAAGTAGTCCTAGAGCTTCTCAGAGAGTTGATGAGCAAAATCCCAAGTGTCTCCACCTTCGGGGGGTCCTGGCAGCCCCTGAATTGAGGCACCCTGGAGTGGTTCCCCCTCCCTTGAGGTGTTCTTATCCGCTTCCCAGGGCACAGTCGCAATCGCTGCTCCACAAGGAGGCAAACAGTGGAGCCACATGGCCTACGGAGAGGGATAGGACGGCTTCTGCATCCCCTGCCTTGTCTCTGTTTGCCACCGAGGGGAAGGGTCTGTTTGTTGATCCACTGTGTCTATATTTAAACTGACTTTAAAACTCTAATTGCTTGGCAGAAGAGACATTTCCCATCCCACCCCCCAGGAAATTCATTTTTATTTCTTGGAGTGTATTTGCTTGCTGCCTTGTCTGCATTTGGACTAGAGTGTGTTTGTTCTGAGTTTGTTTGCTCTAACTTAAAGGAGGATTTGTCACAGTGGAAACGTGCAATACAAGCCCAAGCTGACTACTCTCTGGAAGGCAGCTCTCTCTCCTTCCTCTGAAATGCTCTGCTAACTGGTGGCAAACTCAGAAACTTACCCTGTTTTTGCTCTTTTGGAAATGCTGGGCCACCAAGAACTCTTGACTGTCATGGTGGTGCTAACAATTCCATCAGCAAGTGCCCGGGCTTCAGAGCCTCAGATGCCAGTGAAGTTAAGAAAGATTAAGCTGGCTTCACATCTGTATCCATCTGGCCCATGGAGTCAGTGTGGACTCCACAACTTTGAAGCAAGTCAATTTCACAGATATGGGACATTTTTCCCTATTCCTGGAACTATATACTAATTTTGTTGTTGCTGCAAAATATTTGAATATGTTCACTATTTAAAATTTAAAAAATTGTACTTTCTGCCTTTTCAGCATCCACCGTAAAGCACTCAGAAAAACAGATAAGAACTCCATACCAGGGAAATTCACATGCATTCCAGGAGATTAACTTGCTTGCTTTAAAGGGGAAAATTCAGGTCTTTGAGGAAAGTGCATCCAAATCTTGCATCCAAATTCCTGAATTTTGCCTGTATTTTGTGGTGAGGGCAAGTCATCTGGGATATAATGTGCACCCTGGGATTTGGTAACAGCACCTTCAGTGTATGTCTCTCTGTGCTTTGGGAAATGGGAGAAGACTCAGCCAGAATTGTCTTCCCTATCCGGTCCTGATGCAATGCAAACCACCCAGAGAGCTTCAGCTATTGGGTGGTATAGAAATGAAATGCTGTTGTTCATTCTAGGGCTTCTCTCCAAAGGCTCATATCCCCCTTTGCCTCCCCCACTCAATTAAAGCCCAAAGGAAAATGTTCCCTATGCAACCAGGACACCACCAAGCTAAGGGGAAATGTGTGGCAGAACTTTAAAACACACCAAGAGCCTTTGAGTACCTCTCAGTAATTTGCTTAGCTCAGAAACACCACCAGAAATAAATTCAACATGGATTATAGCACACCCTAAGAATGAGACAGAAAAGCCAAAGTGTCTTTTATGGGGAAGGAGAATATTCAAGAAACTGGAGAATGGACTGGGCCAACCTGTAGCTCCTCCTCTTCCCAAGAGCTGAGGACACCACTGTACCTTCACATCTGTATTGTGGACAGTGTAGGATGGAGGCTAGGCTGCCATACCAACTGATGTGTCCTACTTGCAAGAAGCTATTTTTAAAAAACTGCTTCCAAACCTGGTGTGGGAGAGTGTTCCAGAGGGTGGATGCCATTATCAAAAAAGTCGGATCCTGCACCATTACCTGAAACACAACTTTGGTCATGGAATGGCCAACAGGGCTTTCTCAAAAGGTCTGGGCATCATTTTGGGTTACATAAGCAAAGACTGTCAGGCCTATTCAACTGAGGGAAGGAATGAAGGAAGGAAGGAAGGAAGGAAGGAAGGAAGGAAGGAAGGAAGGAAGCCTGACAGGATCTGTGATTTTGGGTAGCAGCTTTCTACAGTTTTCATGTTTAGTTCTTACCTGCGAGGCCAGTAGCTTTCCTGTTGAAAGCATGGGAGACTGGCTGGATTGTTCCAAATTATGGCATACAGAGTTCAGTTATTCAGAAAACTTTGAGAAGCGAAAGTCCTTCCCTCCCTCCCTCCCTTCCTCCCTCCCTTCCTTCCTTCCTTCCTTCCTTCCTTCTTTCTTCTTTCTTTTAAAAGCAACTTTGGTTTTAAAACAGAAGAACCATTCAGAGTATTTTTCCCCACAAAAGCTCACTGTTTTTATTGCCTCTTTTTATTAGCAATAAAATGCCAGGGAACTTTTAAAGTAATAGAAACCAGTATAAAATAGAACAGGACACGCACACACACACACGCGCACACACAGAGGACTAGTCCCCTCTACCTTTCTGTAGTAGTATCCACAATTCTCTATTTGTTAGAAGTCTGGGGGGGCTAAACACATGCCGCAGCTGAGCAGTGTGGATCTGAGGATTCAAACAGGGATCCATTATTTGCTGGCCCCAACTGGCATCGGACTTGCAATTAAGGGAGATGAAGGGCAGAACGGATATATGTGAGCATCCCGATCCCAACCCAGTGCCCTCCAAATGCCTGAACTTCAGCTCCCATCATCCACAGTTAGAATGGCCATTGTTACCGGACTGAGCCAGTCAACAGCTGGGCAAGCCTGGGTGGACCCCAGACCCAAGCCAAACAGAGCCTGAGATGAGACTTGGAGCCAAAATCAGCTTTATTCTAGTGCACTATAGAATAAAGGGAGACAAAAGGGGACATTCAGCCCAAAGCAGTGTCTCAAAATTTGCACCCCAGTACATGCATTTTATACCATAGGTAATCAATTAGGTCACCTAATGCACATCTAAGACATCGATACATCAATGTATGCACCCCTCCCAAGCTGGAGAAAGAGTCCTTTCTTCTGTCAAGGACCAGACATTTTCCGTGTCTATTTCTTATCTGCTCAAGATTCACACAGGCTTGCCATGTTCTTACTCCCTGCACATTTGCAACTTTCATGGCGGCTAGAACCAGTTTCCGCTGTCCCTTTGATTACTGTATTCGAGGTCAGACTGGCATGTTAGCTGTGGGTTACACAAAGCTCATTTTGTTCTTATCTGCCCTCCCTTCTGGGACAGTATAACTGTGGTGTTTTTACTATGTGGCCTTCCTCTGGCCAACTACTTTTGGGGTGTTTTGGTAACAGTCAGGAATACTGGCAGTGGCAGTTGCATTTCAAAATTGCTGGAGAACAGCAGTTTGATGGAGCTGACCTGAAGCAAAATGAGGTGGGGTATTGGCTCATGCTGATCCCCCAGGATCCCTGTAAAACAGGGCAGGAACTCCCTTGAGGCATCACTGCCTCACCTGCCCAAAGGTGACTGATCCAGAGGATGATGTTTCCTCACTTCAACCTTCTACTCTCCGTTTCGAGTCACCATGGTAGGAGTTGTCTCCCAAAAGTTGGCACAAGTTTGCTTGTAACAGATGAGTAAATGCGTAACTACAAGTCCACCATTCAGAATATCTAATTTCTGGGTAATCAAGGATGGTATGGGTGACTCTTTGGAGGCTGTGGAGATTCTCTAGGACTGGGAACCGGTCATGTGCCCACTGCCTTCACTCCTGATAGGAATATGAAACTCAGCACAGATTCAAATGAATTCAGAATTCTATGAATGCAGCTGGTGGACTCCACAGTGTTTTGGCTTTGCCTGAGTCAGAGGGACTTGGGACTCTCTCTCTCTGCATCTTTCTTCAACTGGGATGCCCAGAACTGGACACAGGACTCCAGGTGAGGCCAAACCAGTGCTGAGTAGAGGGGAACTAGCACTTCCTTGGGTTTAGGTGGCTAATTCATTGATCTCATTGATTATTCTTTTGGTTGATACACATGATGGTAGTCTGGAATGCATAGAATAAAATAGTCAAACATACCAGTTTGTCTATTCATGATGGTCCACAAACAGGGCATTTGTGGGTCTACTTCCTGACCAGTGACACTGAATTTATTTCTGTGGGAGGTGGTTTGGATGGGTGGCCCCACTCTCAGTCTGGTGCAACTAGTCAGGCTTAAATGCCTATTTGTAGTGCAACTTTGATTCCTAAAGCCTTTGATTGTGTGGATCACAACCAATTGTGGCAAGTTCTGAAAGAGATGGGAGTACCAGACCATCTTTTCTGTCTCTTGAAAAACCTATGTGCGGGTCAAGAAGCAACAGTGAGAACTGGACATGGAACCACTGATTGGCTCAAAATTGAGAAAGGAGTTTGGCAAGGCTTTATACTGTCACCCTGCCTATTTAACTTGTATGCAGAGCACATCATGAGAAAGGCGGAGCTAGATAAATCACCAGTTGGAATTAAGATTGCTGGGAGAAATATCATCAACCTCAGATATGCAGATGAGACCACTCTAATGGCAGAAAGTGAAGAGGAACTAAAGAGCCTCTTGATGCAGGTGAAGGAGGAGAGTGCAAAAGTTGGCTTGAAACTCAACATTAAGAAAACTCAGATCATGGCATCCGGTTCTCTCACTTCCTGGCAAAAAGATGGGGAAGAAATGGAGGTAGTGACAAATTTAATTTTCCTGGTTTTCAAGATCACCGCAGACAAGGACTGCAGCCAAGAAATTAAAAGACACATGTTCCTGGGGAGAAAAGCTATGGCAAATCTAGACAGCATACTAAAAAGCAGAGACATCACCCTGCCAACAAAAGTGCGTATAGTCAAGGCTATGGTTTTCCCAGTTGCAATGTATGGCTGTGAAAGCTGGACCATAAGGAAGGCTGAGCACTGAAGAATTGAGGCCTTTGAATTGTGGTGCTGGAGGAGACTCCTGCGAGTCCCTTGGACCACAAAGCAATCAAACCGGTCAGTCCTAGAGGAGATCAACCCTGACTGCTCTTTAGAAGGCCAGATACTGGAGATGAAACTCTAATACTTTGGCCACCTAATGAGAAGGAAGGACTCCCTGGAGAAGAGCCTGATGCTGGGAACAATAGATGGCAAAAGAAGAAGGGGACGGCAGAGGATGAGGTGGCTGGATGGGGTCACTGAAGCAGTCAGTGTGAGCTTGGGTGGAATACAGGGGATGGTGGAGGACAGGAAGGCCTGGAGGAATGTTGTCCATGGGGTCGCGATGGCTCGGACATGACTTTGCAACTAACAACAACAGTGCAACTTGAACCAAAATGGGACAATCTGCATAATCCTCCCACAATTGTTTTTTTTTTTAATATTTGAAAATAATCCCTCTATTGCCCTTGGATAAAATAAGCAGGAAGACAAAGACTGAAGAAGGTAAAAAGCTAGATAGCAGGACGTAGTCTTTCCCCCATATATGGAAGCTCTTCCTGAGACTCTAAGAAATGTCAGGTTTAATTGAGCACTTTAATTTCAAAGTGAACAAACTGTTTGCACAGCCTGTGTTTGATTGCCAGGAAAAAAAAAGTTAAGTCAGGTATCCAAAGCTGAACTGAATATTCATTCACAGGAAAATTCTTAATTCACAGGGTTGGCAAGTGACATCCATCAGAAATGCAATGAGACCACCATTATCGCTCACAAATGGGCAGATCAGGCTCAATCTTATGCATGTTGGGGCAGAATAACCCTACATGGCTGACTGGGGAGATGTAGGTCTTATTTCTTTCCAACCTTGCATAGGATTGTGATTGAATATTATCATGTCTTGGGTTCCTCCTAAGGCTGGCTGGCTGGCCGGCTGGCTGGCTGGCTGGCTTCCTTGTGTCCTTCCATCCTTCCATCCTTCAAAGATTAATAGGAACATGCAAAGGTTCTAGAAGGTGATGAATCTCGGAATGGAGCCTCATTTCTTTGAAACATTCATAATGGAACCCTTCATATAGCATCATCTCACCTCTCTATGTAAGAGAGATTTCACCAAACTGCATTCAGGATTTCTGCGGAATACATTGTTGGCTCTCTCCACCGACAGGTCAAGAGCTGAGAAACCACATGGGGTGCATTATGTCCTGGGTGGGTCAGACAGCATCTTAGGAGAGCAGGGTAAATATGAGACAGGCATGGCCATTTTGGTGGCAGTGCCTCCACTGCACCCTATCAGATTCCGTGGCTTCAGGGCAAGTACAGTTTTGGGAAGAATCAGATTGACTGGGGGAACGTGGCCCCTGTGACTAAAATGAGATGGCCCCACTTCTGGCATGTGGGAAACACCTTCTGGCTGAGTGTTCAGAGGGGGAGCTGATTCCACCACGGGGGCACCATATTTGCTGGTTCCAGTCACCCTGGGGTGTGGGTGTAGTCTCCTTTCCCTATTGCAAAGCCCCCAGGAACAAAGCTGACTTGGCTTGTAGCGTTTGCCCTGGGGGATTTTGGGAAAGCAAAATGGCGGTCTCCACCAGATTAGCACCAGGTAGAGTCACTTTTTACCTTCAAGCCCCCACTTCCTCCACCACCCCCAAATTTGGAACGACCTTTCAGCTCGGCACTAAATTTTCTTTGCATAACACTGGACTGTATTGCAGAATTAGTTGCCATAAGAAGAGGTGATGACTGTTAGCTTTAAAGGATTTTTAAAAGTTCAGATGCATTCCTAGAGGACAGATCTATCAAAGGCTTATTAGAGATATTAAAAATGTGGGGCTGGATTCTGCCAAGGGCTCTTACATAGGAGGCCTCTGACACAGCGCCCTTTGGATATACAAGTTCGCTTGTGCATTTTACAGCTGTTCAGTTTCGTGCTAGATTTTGATCCAGGTGTGAACTGCATTTTCCTTCTGCTGCAGGGGCCCCAGGCAGCAGGCAATAGGCCAGGCCCTCCACCCGCCCCATTGCCTTGCTCCAAGCTTCAAAAGAACATCCTGGGATGTCACTGCAGAAAGAAATGTTAAGTTGGGAATGAGAGCATTTGAGGCAGAACTGAGATACGCTGGGAGATGAATGAGCAGGAGAGATTTATTGATGAAGCATGGATAGTGCTGAATGCAGGAGTTAAAATAGCAGAAAATGAGGTTTGGGGGATTAATTGAGAGAAGAGTTTGGTGCTACAGAAGGAAAGAGCAGGAGAGGGAAAGACCTGGGTAGGACCCCAGAAAGAAGAAGTAAAATTCAGTGCATTATCTTCTCCATGCACTGGCAAGCCTTAATTTCTTGCTTCTAGTTGTGTTGCAGTGAGAACTCTTTTCAAGGGACACCAGTTCTCCTAGATTAGCTGTTAGAAGAAGGGTGAGGAGGTGGCTGTATGGCAGTTCCAACTTCATGGGTCCCTTTCTTGTGAGCTGTTCTCTCCTCACTTTTCACTCTCCAGCAGACTCGGATAAGACCTTAGAAGCACAGCCCTTGATTTGAGCTCTGCAGATTGCAAACAGCATGACTCCAAGTAACGGTCCCTCTGAGATGAGAGAGTGGCTCCTGCCCATGTGCAGGGCTGAATCCGAACTGGACCCCCCCCCCCCTGCCCTCCCTCTCAGAAAGGTCCTGCTCCACCCTCTGGGTGGCTCCCGCTGCTTGAGGGCCAGATGGTGGCAACACCAGACACTTAGTCGGCTTGCTCCGCCTGTCATCCTCTCACAGGGTCAAGGAGCTCCCCCTCTGCCGCCACCCCCGCTCTTCCCAAATGTCTCCCTCCTTTTCCAGGGCAGGCCAGTTCTCACACTGCTCAGGTATCTTCACTTGGCCTCCATAAAACTTCCAAGTCATTGTTTCCTCCTCTGGATCTGGAAAGAGTCTAACTCGAGTTAGCCTGGAAGCAGGCAGAACAGTGATGCTATTTTTGTAGCCTAACATTTCCCAAATGTGTACATCCAGATGTGCTGTACTACAACTCCCAGAATCCCCAGGCAGACCATTTTCAGACTCCTCAAAGCAAATTGTGCATATCATGTCAGCAGTGGTTCCTCCAACCCTATATGACAGGTGATGATGACAATGAAGGAGGAAGGTGGGGAGAGATTGCCCTAATATTTGGCCGTGTGGGATGGGTCCGGAGGTTGCTTGGGCTGAACATCAACCCAGCCACTTGGGCTGCCAATACCATTTTTGCCCAAGCTCATCCTGAGCTGGCATCTTTCTCAGGCTTAATCCTAACACCTTAACCATTGCATCAACTAAGATAAAGATTTCCGATTTAGTCACAAGGCTGTGTAGAATGAAACACACAGACCAGCTGCCATGAGAGGGAGAAATTTTACTGGTTAAAAGAAATAAAAGACATATGCAAGTCGGAGCGACATATGGAAACAGAACTTGATGGCACAGTTAACAACTGTACAGGTCTGAAGCCAGGCCTTCGACTAGGACAGGAGATGCTTGGGGGCTGAAGGCGACATCGAAGAAAAGATAAAAATAAAGCTGAGCCCTGCTACCAATTACAGGCTGGCTGGAAGAGTTTTTCCAGGCCGCTGACAGGCGAGAGTGATGATCCCTCTCACGGAGTGCAGTCGCAGGCTGCATCAGGTCCACATTTGGCTCAGAGAGGTTCAAACTGTGCGCACTCTGGGCAGAAAAGAATTGAAATCAGCCTTTAATACTCCAGTACAGTAAGCGAGAGGATTCTGACTGGTCTGCATTTGGATTTGTGCCTATTTAATTTACACTGCCCAGTCTCATGCATAAATTGGAATGCAGTAGCACCCCGAGCTCACCTTGCCATCAAGCCAACTACATGAATGACCGCAAAAGTTCAGGGGAAAGTACACAGGGCATGTGTGTGTGCGTACAGTGTGCACCCATTGTATATAACTATACAGTTGTGTATATTGTGAAACAGGCACAAAAATATTTACACAATTTTGCAGGGAGTTTCAGAAACAAAATTCAGAAACAGGCACGGAAACAGAATGCGATAGGTTTAATGGTAAACATCCGAGGGACTGGACAACATTGAAAGTGGCAGCCCGACCATCCCTGCTCTGGAATGCTGATCTTCAGTCTCACTGTGAATGTAGTGTAAGCGGAGCTGAAAACCTCTGTCTATAAACAAGCTGTGCAGATTTCAAATGCCTGGATGGATGGATGGATGGATGGATGGATGGATGGATGGATGAGCCAGCAAATAAAGTGGTGTCCCGTGTGGTGGAACCGGTGTGGGTTGGACTGGGGAGCTGGGAGATGTGGGCTATTGTCCCCACTCAGCCATGGAGCTCCTGGGTGAGGTTGGGCCGGCCATGGGCTCTCAGCTCCACCTACCTCACAGGGTTGTCATTGTGCAGATAAAAATGGAGCCAAGGAAGCCATTTTGGGTTACCCACTTGAGGAAAAAGGGCAGGAGATAAATGCAGTACGATAATAATATCGGTATCCTTCTTGAGCTGTCATGGAGGGTTCAGCCCCTCCTCTATCCCCTTGTAGCCTGGTGGGACGGAAAGAAGAAAGTCAACTGTGGGTAGCCAGGAGCTAGGGGACCACATTCGGTAAATTCATCCCGCATCCCCAAGTGGCAGTGTAGGTGGCAAATATGCAGGACAGGAAAAGTATCTGTGTCTTGCACAAGTCATTAGCTCTGTCTTATAGATAAGAAGCCCATAGAATCATAGAAGAGCAGAGTTGGAAGGGGCCAAGAAAACCATCGGGTCAAACCTCTTGCTATCTCAGGACACCAATTTACACTATCCTACTCATAGTTCATTGATATCCATCCATCCATCCATCCACCCACCATCTGTCTGTCTGTCTGTCTGCCCGTCTGTCCATCCATCTGTCTCATTTTTATACCACCCAGTAGCCAAGGCTCTCTGGGTAGTTAACTAAAGTTTAAACACACACACACTCTCTCTCTTTCTCTTTCTCTCTCTCTCTCTAATTTAAAAAAACAAAACCATAACTGCAACTGCAACTGCTGTAAATCATCACAGAAGCATAGCAGTGATAAATTATACACACACACACACACACACACATGTTAACAAGTTAGATTGTTAAAATGCTGGGGAAGTAAAAAAGATCTTTACCTGACATGAAAAGAGCACAGAGTAGGCCCCAGACATTCCTCTTCGGGGAGCTCATTCCAAAACCAGGGTGCCCTAAGGAAAAAGTCCTTCTTCCTGGTAGCCACCAGACTCACTTCCATTGGAAGGGGCTCCTACAGAAGATCTCAGAGGTGACCTCTGCTACATATGGGAGAAGGTGATCCTTCAGATAGTGTGGCCCCAAGCTGTTTAGGACTTTGAGTGATAGTACTAAGATTATTCCAGCCCCTTCACCATGCCACCAATTCATACTCTTGCACATCCGTCTCTTCTTTAGATCCCGCCTCATCCAACACACACACATTGACACACCCACTCACTCTCACACACTGCACACCGAAGTATATGTGCATTAGAGATCAAGGAATCGTAAAGTAAGAGCAAGAGGCTCCCAGAAAAGTACGTGACAAACAAAATGGACCGGCAAGTTGAGCAAGCCAGTCCACCCACACACCGCAAGGGGACGCACAGTCCCTGCCCAAAACTGGGAAGTCAATCGCAGATACGATCTTGAATTTATGGGTCCAGTTCCCTGGCCACAAATACTTCCAAGCCCAAGCCACAACTCGCTGGGCTGCACAATCACTTTGAGAAGCTTTTTTCATGACTTCTTTTTCACTTTTCCCCAAACAGAGAGATGCATTTGACTTCCCATTAAGGATGCTAGGTAGGCAATTTCCTCTAATAGGAAGTACTGTAATTAAAGCAACACTGAGCATTCGATAAACCCATAGGGACAGATCCTCAGCTGGCATAAATCAATGTAGCTGCACAGGAGTCAATGGAGATGCATCAGTGTAGACCAGCCAAAGTTTTGGTGCATGGCTGTTAATTGCTGTCAGTTCCACCCAAATAGCTGGAGCTACAAGAGTAAGAACTGTGCATTCCCATTACTTCAGCAAAAATGTTGTTCAGAAGTTATTTCAATACAGTTGCTAGCATGCTTCTCTAGATGCATGCAATTTTCATTTCTGGCCATTTTTGATCTGGACAACTCATGTTGCAGCTTCTGGACCAAACACAGATCTGAACGCATACTGTGGTCAAACTGTGTACCGTTCAGAGCTTGCAAAGCAGACCTGTCAAAAGGTACCAGTGTGAGCATCTGAAATATGTGCACAAACTCACTGTAATCAATGCAAGAAGAGTGCATGCATTGCAGAAATGTGCATGATGGATGCATATATTAGAGGAAATACATGTAGAAAAGAAAAAAGAGGGGGGGAGGGGAGAGGTCCCTTGAATCTTTGGGAGCACTCCAACCCACTTTAGACTGCTTGGGAAAAGCCCTACTTTGCCTTCTTATTCAGGTGTGTGAAAGGAACAAGTCTGGGGTTAAATGAACTGAAGTGAACTTAATGTGCTTCACTAGCAATATGCTACTATCAATCGATTTAGGAAGTCGATAAAGGAGGAACTGCTGAGCACCTGCCATTCTGCCCCCTGCCCTGGCAGGCTCTGAGGTGCCACTCTTGCCAACCAAGGTCTGACTCTCAGCCTTGCGTTCCACTTACATGAGCAAGCTAGGTTATCCCAGATGCCATCCATGATATAGGATCGTCTACCTTAAGCTTTGTCCAACCACTGCCAGGTTTGAGAGTGGGCAAGCCGATACTTTCCATTGGCAAGTAGCCATTTTTGTGCACGGCACCGTAACAAGAGAAACAAGCAAAGTCACCCTGTCCAGCTTCTTGATTTCCACAGGGTGGAAGGATGAAGCATTAAGAGACCCCTGGAAAGTAGGGACTTTGGTGTCACAGCTTGTTCCTTGTGCCTGTCACATAATGATATTACAATGAAAGGAGAAGTCACTCGTAAACAATTCTCAGATCGATCCTAACAGAATAAAACAAAGATCTCCCTCTTGCTTCATTCCTGCCACCTCCTCCTGGAAGGTTACCCTTTCAAGTTGTCTGTGAAAGTAGATTTTATTGTCACATTGTCATATTGCAGGTTTTGTATCTGTGGGGGAAGCTTTGCCCCGCTATGGCATTGCTGAGGTCTCTGTATCCTGCTTTTCCATGTCCCTTGGGGAGGGATTCACTGCTGAAACACAACAAAATAGCAAGTGAACATAACGTAAATAGACCAACAACATGTTCTTGGCTTCACTTCAGTGGAAACCAGAGGGTGAGTAGTATCCAAGGTAGCTCTGTGAAACTGTCCCGATGTGGAAACGCACACTTCTGTCTGAATATGGGCCTCATCTGAGAAGCACCGAAGCCCTGTAGGTCAAGCAACAGGACTTGTAAGTGCAAGAGAACCAGGAGAGATGGAGCAGGTGCATTAGAAATTGCCCCTTGAGCTGGAGTGTAATCAGTCAATCCATTCCACGTTCCGAGGGATGGATCAGTAGAGGCTGGTGCCCATCAGGTCCAGAGCATGATGTCAGCAGATGTGAAGCCAAATGGGTTGACAGAACTGAAGTAGACTTCTTCCAGTGCTTTATCCTCCTAGTTTACAATCCCACAGTGAAGAGGGATGCAGCAAGATCTAAGGGGCTTATGTTGCTGGAGCGTAGATTGAATGACTCTGTTAAGTTTGATTCGGCTTGGTTTCTCATTGTTTCCGCAACATTAAGTTGATTCTGTTCCTTGTCTGCATCAGTCTGTGAGTTTTTCCTAAAAGGTCAAGCTAGAAAACCACACATATTTTAATGCATATTTCTCACATTCTTTTTTCTTTTTGGTCCATACCAGATATACACACTAGGTATATATATTACATTTTCTTGAATATAATGCTTTGTTAAATGCTTTTTTTTCTCTTTTTAAATTAAACAAAGGCTGCATGAAACCAGGGTACAACATCCAGTACATCCCCAGCTATGTTGGACGTCAACTCCCAGCATGCCTGACCATTGACCTAGCTGCTGAAGGATTCCAGGAGTTGATCCAAAACATCTGGAGACCTACCTTCTCTCCACCCACCTTCTACAATTTAAGTTTTGTGTGTGTGTGTGTGGGGGGGGGGGAACTTCACACACCTTGTCTCCACTGTGTACATGTGTGAATAGGGTGAATAAATATGTATGTGTTTTAATTCACGCACATGAATGCTAATGGGCTAGATAGCACAACTCTGCATTTCACATGAAGCGTCCACTGAAGAACAGTCACAAAGGCATTAACCTAGTGCCAGATTCTAGTCTTGCAGGAGTCTCCTCCAGCACCACAATTCAAAGGCCTCAATCCTTTTGCACTAAGCCTTCCTTATGGTCCAGCTTTCACAGCCATACATTGCAACTGGGAAAACCATAGCCTTGACGATACGCACTTTTGTTGGCAGGGTGATGTTTCTGCTTTTTAGTATGCTGTCTAGATTTGCCATAGCTTTCCTCCCCAGGAGCAAGCGTCTTTTAATTTCTTGGCTGCAGTTCCCATCTGCAGTGATCTTGGAGGCCAGGAAAATAAAATTTGTCACTACTTCCATTTCTTCCCCATCTATTTGCCAGGAAGTGAGAGAACCGGATGCCATGATCTGAGTTTTCTTGATGTTGAGTTTCAAGCCAACTTTTGCACTCTCCTTCTTCACCTGCATCAAGAGGCTCTTTAGTTCCTCTTCATTTTCTGCCATGAGAGTGGTCTCATCTGCATATCTGAGGTTGATGATATTTCTCCCAGCAATCTTAATTCCAACTGGTGATTCAGCTAGCCCTGCCTTTCTCATGCTGTGCTCTGCATACAAGTTAAATAGGCAGGGTGACAGTATAAAGCCTTGCCAAACTCCTTTCTCAATTTTGAACCAATCAGTGTTTCCATGTCCAGTTCTCACTGTTGCTTCTTGACCCACATATAGGTTTCTCAAGAGACAAATAAGATGGTCTGGTACTCCCATCTCTTTAAGAACTTGCCACAATTGGTTGTGATCCACACAATCAAAGGCTTTAGCATAGTCAATGAAGCAGAAGTAGATGTTTTTCTGGAACTCCCTAGCTTTCCCCATGATCCAGCGTATGTTGGCAATTTCATCTCTAGTTCCTCTCCCTCTTCGAAATCCTGTCTGTACTTCTGGTAGTTCTCGGTCCACATACTACTGGAGTCTAGCTTGTAGGATTTTGAGCATCACTTTGCTAGCATGTGAAATGAGTGCAATGGTGTGGTAGTTTGAACATTCTTTGGCATTGCCCTTCTTTGGGATCGGAATGTAAACTGACCTTTTCCAATCCTGTGGCCACTTTGAGTTTTCCAAATTTGCTGGCATATTGAGTGTAGTACTTTTACTGCATAGTCTTTTAGGATTTTGAATAGTTCAGCTGGAATATTGTCGCCTCCACTGGCTTTGTTGTTGCCCAGACTTCCTAAGGCCCATTTGACTTCACATTCCAGGATGTCTGGCTCGAGGTCAGTGACCACCCCATCGTGGTTATCTGGGACTTTAAGCTCTTTCTTGTATAGTTCTTCTGTGTAATCTTGCCAACTCTTCTTAATCTCTTCTGCCTCTGTTAGGTCCCTGCCATTTTGGTCCTTTATCATGCCCATCTTTGCATGAAATGTTCCCTTCATATCTCCAATTTTCTTGAAGAGATCTCTGGTCCTCCTTATTCTATTGTTTTCTTCTATTTCTTTGCACTGTTCATTTAAGAAGGCATTCTTATCTCTTCTAGCTATTCTCTGGAATTCTGCATTCAATTGTTTGTATCTTTCTCTTTCTCCCTTGCCTTTCACTTCCCTTCTTTCCTCAACTATTTGTAAAGATTCCTCAGACAGTCATTTTGGTTTCTTGCATATCTTTTTCTTTGCGATGGTTTTCGTTGCTGCCTCTTGTACAATGTTGTGAACCTCCATCCATAGTTCTTCAGGCACTCTGTCTATCTGATCTAATTCCTTAAATCTATTTGTCACCTCTACTGTATATTCATCAGGGATATGATTTAGGTCATAGCTGAGTGGCCTAGTGCTTTTCCCTCCTTTTTTCAATTTAAGCCTAAATTTTGCAACCAGAAGCTCATGATCTGAGCCACAGTCAGCTCCTGGTCTTGTTTTTACTGACCGTACAGAGCTTCTCCAACTTTAGCTGCAGAGCACATAGTCAATGTGATTTCTGTGTTGACCGTCGGGTGATGTCCCTGTGTAGAGTCGTCTCTTGGGTTGTTGGATAAGAGTGTTTGCTATGACCATCGTATTCTCTTGACAAAATTCTACCAGCCTGTGCCCTGCTTCATTTTGTACTCCAAGGCCAAACTTGCCTGTTTTTCCAGTTATCTTTTGGTTTCCTGCTTTAACTGGTCAACTTCAGCCTCTTCAGCACCAGTGGTTGGGGCACAGACTTGGACTTCTGTGATGTTGAATGGTTTGCCTTGGATTCGAACTGAGATCATTCTGTCATTGTATTGTATCCCAGTACTGCTTTTCCTACTCTTTTATTGACTATGAAGGCTAGTCCATTTCTTCTGAGGGATTCTTGCCCGCAGTAGTGTACCTGATGGTCATCTGAATTAAATTCACCTGTTCCTGTCCATTTTAGTTCACTGATTCCTAAGATGTCGATGTTCAGTCTTGTCATCTCTTGTTTGACCACATCCAGCTTGCCTTGATTCATGGATCTTACATTCCAGGTTCCTATGGAGTATAGATCTTTGCAGCATCGGACTCTCCTTTCACCACCAGATATATCTGCAACTGAGTGTCCTTTCGGCTTTGACCCAGTCGCTTCATTCTTTCTGGCACTACTAGTACTAGCCCTCTGCTCTTCCCCAGTAGCATATTGGACACCTTCCGACCTGAGGGGCTCATCTTCCGGCATCATATCTTTTTGCCTTTTGGTACTATCCATGGGGTTTTCATGGCAAAGATACTGGAGTGTGTTGCCATTTCCTTCTCCAGTGGATCACCTTTTGTCAGAGCTCTCTGCTATGACCTGTCTGTCTTGGGTGGCCCTGCATGACATAGCTCATAGCTTCATTGAGCTGTGCAAGCCCCTTTGCCACGACAAGGCAGTGATGCATGAAGGAGGACATATTCGTAACATGGGCTAAATGCATCTTTAACAGCAGCAGCAGCAGCAATTCCTCTCTGTTTGCTTGCAAATAACTTCTGGACCAGTGGTAGTGCAAGAGTGGAAGAACACGGAGTGAAGAGTAACGCTTTGGCAATGTGTAATCTTGGAGGCACAGGGCCTGGGAAGGATCCGAGGTGGGAGGAATTTGCATGGTTCTCATTA
Organism: Varanus komodoensis; assembly: GCF_004798865.1. Classification (NCBI taxonomy): domain Eukaryota; kingdom Metazoa; phylum Chordata; class Lepidosauria; order Squamata; family Varanidae; genus Varanus; species Varanus komodoensis. The sequence continues at coordinate 1,527,414 of NW_025335606.1, forward strand.
TACTGTGAATTTACCTAATTTCACACTTTCAATTGATCTCTTGATTCACACTTCACAATGGAGTCCTCCAACTGCAACTTGAATAGAAAGAAGTCTGTAGACTGGTGAAAACAGCTTTCAATGACACAACATATCAGGGAAAATGCTTTTCAAAAGAGTGGCTCATTAGGCAAATCTGTATGCAGAATGTGTGCATTAGGAGAAAAGTGTGTAAAAATGTACATGAGTTTTGCACATTTAAAAAAAAATCAAAATTCAGGTTGAACATCTTTTTCAGCCGGAAAATGGCAAAACTGGGAGAAATTGAAATTGACAGATTCGTCTGTTGCTAAAGATAACAGGAATATAAGAATGCCTCGAACTTTATGGCTGACAAGCTGGGAGGAATTCACCCACTTTCCTTTCAGTGACCTTATTGACGGTGTGGCGTGGAAGGTGCTCCTGCCTTCCTCCACCAGTCCATCACGGAGTCATTAGAAGTGGGACAGTTCGACTTGGTGGCCCACTCCGCGCTCTTGTTTTGCAGCAGGGCTGAACTCATTTTCTTTAAGTCATTACCTCGGGACTGATGAAGAGACTGCCCTTGAAAGCCGTGAAGCAGAATTGGTTCCATGACCTCCCTTGGAAGCCTGCTCGGTGCCTGTAAGTGTCCTAATAGTTATAAAGTTTGTCTTAATCATTAACTTAAATTTCCCCTTTGCTGCTTCTTCATCCCATTCCTTCTTGTTCTGACCTTGGTGGCTAATTAGAATAATTGCCCCCTGCTTTCATTACCTCTCTTCTTTATGCAATTGGAGCAGACACGAGCTTGGGACATGAGGCATCATCTTAATTCCAATTATCTCCTGATTTTTGAGTGTGTGGGGGGGTGATCCTTCTGTTGCGGTCTGGAGGGAGGAATCTCTGGAACTACACGGGAATGAAGATGGGAAACACGCGAGGGACTGGCGCGGGGAGGTTGCCCCCCCCCCTTGTGCTTGCAGTTTCCCGGCTCAGAGAGACCTCATAAGAATTTGGTCAAATGAACCGATCCATCCGTAAGTGACCATTTATGAAGAGGCATCTGAAAGGCCTCGTCAGTAGCATATTCAGGCAGATGTGGAACACTAGTGCTGATTGGGAGGTTTCCGCTTTAGTGAGATGTCTGAGGAATTTTTACAGAAAACAGAGCTAGTGCCAATCATAGGATATCTGGAAGCTTGGATGGCACAAGCACTGAGAGCAGAATTCCTGTGGTTCAGCTCTCATCCCATAAATCCATGCAGAGTAACCACATGGGCTCAGTAACTGCAGCCCCTGTACACACACACACACCCCTAAGTAAACTGAGACCTGCCTCAGAAGTAGGTTGCATTTAGTGACTGCAAGGACGGGCTCTTCCCAGTTTCCACTCTGTACCCCAGTTCATAAGGCTTTAATACTTCCCCCAGTGCAGCCTCCCTCGCCCTCACCCTCTCCTCCTTTCTGGGCACCAAAATTTAAGAAAGATGCAGGAAAATTAGAAAGGGTCCAGCAGAGGGCAACAAAAATGATCCAGGATTTGGAAACATTGCCCTATGAGGAGGGAATAGGGGAACTGGGCATGTTCAGCCTTGAGAAGAGGAGACTGAGGGGGGGCATGATATCCCTCTATGAGTACCTCCAAGGCTGTCACAAAGAGAAAGGTCATCCCTTCTCACTGATGCCAGAATACTCAGTTCAAGTTGCAACAACCCAGATTCAGGCTGGACATCAGGAAAAGCGTCCTCACTGTCAGAGCAATGTGACAGTGGAACCAGCTGCCTGGAGAGGTGGTGGGCTCTCCCACACTGGAGACAGCTATCTGAGTGGGATGGTGTAACGTGGGGTCCTACAATAGCAGGGGGTTAGACTCAATGGCCTTCATGGCTTTGATTCTCCTCCTCTTCCTCCTCCATCTCTGTCTCGTCCTCCTCCTCCTGGAGTTGTGTGTCCAAGAGAAGGGGTGAGTTGGCAGTCCCTCCTCAACTAAAATCCACGACGGAGGAAGCTCTGAGTCAGAATTAGGCTCGTGCAACTTGTGGGGCCATTGGTGTAGCCTCCCAGACAGTCACATATTTCTCCCTGTGAGGGTGTGTGAGTGTGGCACAGGTCCAACTTATTTCCCCATTTCTCATCTCTCTGTTTCTGGCTGCACTTGCCAGGAGAGCTCATCTGATACCGCTAGCCAAATGCCTCGCTTTCTCATGACGAGCTATTGGTTTTTTCAGATGCTCGGTACCTTTCACCTGGAGACACTTTATTCAGCATCAGTGCTGGGAGAAAGCAGGCTGGCAGGAATCAGTTAATTGCTCAGAAGCCTTTTCATATATTTAAGAAAGGCTCTACAGACCCAAACTGGTGTGAAATTGATTGCTTAAAATGTAGAAGATAAGTTTAGGTAAAACCTCTGTGTAAATTATTAACTAGATCAGGCTTTCTATTCTTTAGGAAAAGATGTGGGTGAAGAAGACACCTCTGTATGAGAATGATCAAAAAGAAGATTTTCTTTTCTTTTTTAAGTGCAGCAGCACCATTTGATCAATGATGAACCGAGGGAGAGAGAAATGGAGGAAACTTCAATCTCCCGCACACTCCAAATCACTTTAAGTTTCTTGGATTTTGGGGCATGTGTGTCTCCACCATCACCCCGAACAGCAGAAGGTCTGACACAGAGACTGGCCATCTGATGGGCAATGCTTGCTTTCAGTGAGATGGTTCTGACAGTGAAAATTCACAGACTTCAGCTGAAAGCTAGAATTGTAGAAGCATAGAATATTAGAGCTGGAAGGGTCCATGAAGGCCATCGAGTCCAACCCCTGCTCTTGCAGGACACCAAGTCACACCATCCCACTCAGATGGCTGTCCAGTTCCTTTTGGAATGTCTACAGTGTGGGAGAGCCCACCACCTCTCTGGGCAGCTGGTTCCCCATTGCTCTGACTGTGAGGAAGCTCTTCCTGATGTCCAGTCTGCATCTGGGTTGTCGCAACTTGAATGGGTCATTCCATGTCCTGCACTCTGGCATCAGCCAGAAGAGATCTTGACCTTGACCTTCTTCTTTGTGATAGCCTTTGGGGTACTTTTAGGGGGACACCATGTCTTCTCAAGGCTAAACACACCCAGTTCTCCCAGCCTTTCCTCACAGGGCAGGGTTTCCAAACCCTGGATCATTTTTGTTGTCCTCCACTGGACCCTTTCTAATTTTCCTGCATCTTTCTTAAATCTTGGTGCTCAGAACTGGGCACAGTATTCCAGATGGGGTCTGACTAGGGAGGAGTATAGAGGAACTACTACTTCTTGTGATTTAGAAGTAATAGTTCTGTTGATGCATCCCAAAATAGCGTTTGCCCTTCTGGTGGCTGCATAGCATTGTTGGCTCATGTTTAGCCTGTGTCCATGATAACACCAAGGTCTTTTTCTTTTTCAGTTCTATTGAGCCAGGTGTTCCACATCTTGAATTGATGCATTTGTTTCTTTTTCCTAGGTGGAGGACTTGGCATTTGTCCTCATTGAATCTCATTCTGTTGCTTTCATCCCAGTGTTCAAGTTTATCAAGATCGCCCTGGAGAGGCAAGCTACTGAGGGATCCCTGTAGTTTTGGATGCCCGTCCCATGTGTTCATCGAAAACCCACTGGCCAGGATGCGTGCTTTTCTGACATCCTAGTCATCCCTGCTTTGCTCCCTCCAGAGTTCTTTCCATGCTTGGCTGGAGTGCAAACCTTTGCAGATTTTGTTATAGGTGAGAGTTGGTAAGAAAGCGGATTCATCCTTGAAAAAGTTCAGTTGTCTGACCAACACACTTTGTTCTTGTCACTTCCCTTAAATGTTTGAGTTGTTTTATCTTCTCAGTTTCTCAACCCTCACTTTTGCAAAAAAAAAAAAAAAAAAAAAAAATCTGTGGCAAATCAAGGACTTTTTTTACTTTAAAAGAAAACACATACACCATGGTTGCTCATGTCTTTTAAGTGAGTAATCAAAACCTCATTTTCCTTCATTTAAATGGTATCACTCTTTTTGGAAAACTGGGGCCATTTGCAATTTGGAATGCTCTAGGATAGTTTTATCTCCTCATATCATACTTTCATACTGACATTTGGGACCTCTCAGAACCCCTGAAATAGCTCACAACACCACAAAATGCTGACAGTTGACAAAACAATGAAATAAAACCCACAATGACCCAAAACACCAGGGTACAGATATTAACATTGTGGGAATGTCTGGGCATGCATGGTTTCGTAGTGCACTGGAATACCGATAAAGGTCTCTGGGACATTGTCCCTAAGAATTTCCTAAATCCTGGAAGACATCTAGACTTGGAATTTTTACCAATGTTATAATTCCTGATTCCTGGCATGTCACATGACACTCTCTGCAAACCACCCTCCTCGTGCCTCATTGCTTCCATATCCTGGCTTTCTTCAAAGCTGATTTAATGCAACCTGCTCATCAGTTGCATCTTTCCATATTTTGATGTGTACTGAACTTGTAGTGCCATTCTACAGTGTATGAATTCATCTCTGAAAATATTCCTTTCCCAGCTACTTCCACTTCTTCTGCAATTGCATTTGTGTTTGCCACAAGATGACAACTTCAACACAGTGGAAACTATGCTCTATTAATGGGCATATACCATGACTGTAATAAAGGAATTTTGTAGGAATGCCAGGGTTGTGATCCCTTATGAAGAGACAGGAATCTGGCATAAATATCCCCTTGGTTACCCAGGTCTCTGAAAAAATACTGCAATATAGAAACATAGAAACAATGAGTCAGAAGGGGGGTCTCCTGGGCCATCTAGTCTGACCTCCGGCAGCAGTCGGCTCCGCTCATGACATGCCCACCATGTTCATGTCCAGCCTATCTTTGAACACCCTCACCAATGGGGCCTCAACGATCTCTCATGGAAGCCCATTCCACACCCTCGGGGTCCTAACTGTCAGGAAGTGCTTCCTGGCATATACATGGAAACTTTGTTCCTTGAACTTTGCTCCGTTGGAATGCACCCTGCCCTCCACTGCAGGGGAGAACAGGTCTCTACCCATCTCCATGTAACATCCCCTCACATACCTGTATGTTGCCAACAGATCCCTTCTGAGTCTCCTCTTCTCTGGGCTGAAGAGACCCAGTTCCCTCAGTCTTGCCTCATACGGCATCCCCTGCAAACCAGCCACCAACCTTGTGGCCCTACGTTGCACTGACTCCAACCTGGCTATATCCTTCCTGTAATGAGGGGCCCAAAACTGAGCACAATACTCCGTCTGCGGGCGCACCAGAGTCATATAGAGTTGTAGTAATACCCCTCTCGATCTAGAAGCCATACTTCTGGCTATGCAACCAAGGGTGGCGTTCGCCCTCTTGACCACCGCATCACACTGCTGGCTCATGTTTAGCCTGCAGTCAACCAGCACCCCGATGTCCCTTTCACAGGTGCTGCTCTCCAGCCACTTGTCCCCTAACCTGTACTTATGACACCTGTTCCTATGCCCCAAGTGTAAGACCTTGCATTTATCCACATTGAACGCCATCCTGTTGTCTCCTGCCCACTTCCATAGTCTGTCCAGATCCTTTTGGATCTGGAGTACCTGCTCCTCAGTTGTGGCCACTGCTCCAGTTTTAGTATCATCTGAGAATTTGATCAGCAGATTGTTCACCCCTTCTTCCATGTTGTTAATGAAAAGATTAAACAGGATCAGCCCCAGGACAGAGCCCTGGGGGACCCCACTTGTCACTGGCCGCCATCCCGATGATTCCCCGTTAATGGTTATCTTCTGCTTTCGGTCAGTCAACCATGCCCTAATTCACCGGACAGTGCTTTGGTGTATCCCAAAACTCCTCAGTTTCTCCACCAGGATATCATGGGGCACTTTGTCATAGGCCTTGCTGAAATCCAGGTAAACCACATCCACTGCACCCCCTCCATCCAGCCACCTCGAAACCTTGTTGTAGAATCCCACAATTGTCTGGCAGGACCTGTTGTTGCAGAAGCCGTGTTGTGTGTCTGTCAGCCTCCCTTCACTATCTAGCATCACTAGTTCTTTCACTATTATGAGCCTTTCCATTGTTTTTCCTACAATGGACGTAAGGCTAACTGCTCTGTAATTCCCCATGTCCCTTCTACTACCCTTTTTGAAAATTGGGATGGCTGACGCCACCCTCCAGTCCTCTGGAACTTCACCCGTTCTCCACGAGGTCTCAAAAATGGAGGCCAGTGGGTGTGAGAGAGCCCCTGCCAACTCTCTAAGTACTCTCAGGTGTAACCCGTCAGGGCCTGGCACCTTTGTAATGTCCAATGCCCTGAGGAGCCCCTCGACTTCAAGGGGGTGACTCTCATCTGTGCCCCTAAGTCCCCAGCCTCATCTAATCTCCTATGCGGATCTCCCCTGTCCAGCTTTGGGGAGAACACAGAGGCAAAATAGTCATGTTCCCTCGTATCAGTCACTGGATCTCCTTCCTCCGTATTTAGTGGTCCCACCACTTGTCTCCCCTTACTATATGATAGTAAGATGGTTGTGGGCAGGGGAGGGTATTATTAAAGGAAATAGGAAAGGCTACCAGCATTTCTCCATCCCACCCAAAAGATCCAGAAGATGTTAGCAACAAAATAACCCCAAATGTATGGAATATTCTTCAGGTTTGTCTAGAGATACATGTACAAAACATCTGTACACTGTTCTTTGTCAAAGAAATGCTGATGTACAGTGGAGAAGTATATAGGGACTTTGAGAGGTGTCTAGGTGAGAGAAAACATGGTTCAATTGCGTGCCTAGATGCACATTTTCACAAAAATCAAAATTTTATGAATATAAAGACCAGCACAATTAATATCACAGCTGCATTGCATTTATGGGGCCCCCTTTCTTCCTCTTGCAAGCAACACAAGGTGGCTTTGACAGATCTTCCTCCTCTCCATTCCATCTTCACACCAACTTTGTCAGGGAGGCTGGGCCAAGAGTCTGTGCCTGGTCCAAAGTCACGTTGTGAGCTTCAGGGCCAAGGGAGAACTAGAACTTGCGACTTCTGAGGCCCAACTGCGATGTTTTCATAACTGCTCCCCTCAGGCTTGGCAACTCAGCAAAACTTCCCTACCCACCACATGGTTACTCCATGGCAAGTGCTCGGAATTGTACTGCTGGCCTTGGGAAAGGACTTGATGAATTATCTCGTGAAGGCAAAAACTGGATAGGGAAACACTTTGAACTAATCATCTGGATAAGGCCTGACACTGCAAAAATAATAAATTTTAAAAATCTGTTTTTTATGCAGTTCTATCTTCTCCCCACAACCCTCTTTTCTCTCGCCCCTCTCTTCTTCTTCTTTGTTGATACTTGATTTTCTCTTTTCATCCTCTACCTCTTTGTTCCCCCTTCTCTGAGGACCCTTCTGGCTGGCCGTGATTCCTTTTTGTCTTTGTGAGTTTCATTTTCGCTTTCTCAAACTCATTATTTCTTTTGATGACCAGCATTCATCGTTCTAATAATTCAGATATAAAAGGGAGACGGTATGTAAAGGGAATGTTTAATAGCTTCCCCGCTTAATATTTCAGGCCTGCAATAGAAGCTAGCATCCTCAGAGGAATGTGGCAACGTTTCCGAGAGACTTGTCAAGAAGGCTGAAGTAGACATTTTTAGTAAAGACCTCCACCCACTGCCCTTTGCTCACACAAAATAAAACAAGCAACCCCTCTCTGCTACCCCTGAAATTGTAAGAGATTTTTACATTCCCATTAAAAGGCAAGCCATATTGAATTCAGTTGGGTTTACTTCTAAGTAAATTGGCACAGTTGCACAATGAACCAATGGTAGAGTAAAGGGAAAGAAGATTTTTTAAGTCTGTACATAAGTTTGTGATTTGTATTTATTCATTTGAGCATTTATCCATCTGTCCATCCATCCATCAGTTCCCCATTTTTATTATAAAATAGATCTAAAGTTTACAAAAAAGTCATAAAATGCTTCACATAAGAGGATGCAGGAGAAATTCGTTTCAGTTTCCTTTTGCTCAGTTTTACCCAGTTCACCCTTTCCAGATTGCACACAGATTCAAATACAATTTGCAGTCAAAGTCTTCATTTTTTTGAGATTGCAATGTGATTTGCTGTCCAAAAAACTGAAGATCATGTGTAGTTATGAAAATGCGGAAATGCATCTTGAGGACAAGGAAGACTGCATTGCATTTATAGCCTGTCATTTCTTTTCCTCTTGTAAGGAACCTCGGCTGATTACATAGTCTGCTTTCTCTCTGATTTATCTTGACATCATTCCTGTGAGTTAGGTGAGGCTTACAGTCAAAGACTAGTCCTAAGTCACTGGGCAGCTGCATGACTGGGACCGAAACCTGGATCTCCCAAGTCCCTGCCCAGCACTGAAACCACCACATCACACCAGTTTTCCCTCACAGTGCAAGCTCAGGTGGAAACAGGAAGGGAGGAACTTGACAGGATTGTACCTTTCCTCACATACCTGAATTCTAGTTCTTTGCATTTAACTGGGATTAAGGCCCAACCTTGCACTCTCCCAGCTGGGATTAAGCCCCAGTATTCACCTCTACGTAGAGGTGTATGGGACTGTAGCACTTGCCCTTTCGTGGCCATCTCTTCCAAGATGATGGCTGACAGGTGGTCTCCAGGAAGTTTACTTCTGAACAGGAATATAGGAATCCAGACCTGCTTCAGTTCTGTTCTGTAGATATTCCCTAATCACAACACTTAACTATTTCTAAATATTTACATCAGCTCAGTAATTCTGAAACCACCCTTGCAAGGAAGGCCAATATTAGCATCTTAACTTGCAACTGAGCAATTTAGCATTAGAAACATAGAAACAGGGTGAATCAGAATGGATCTCCCAGGCCATCGAGTCTGATCCCCACCCAGCTCCAGCCGGCTCCACTCATGACATGCCTACCATGAGCATGACCAGCCCATCCTTAAACCTTAAATCCTTTAGCCTTAGCAGTGCTGAGCAAGATGCTTCCTAGGTTTGATCATCAACTACAAGGTGGCAATTTCAAGATGTTTCCAGGACCTTCCTCACACAACACCTGTGAGAAACACTGGCCACAATTCTGTTATGTACTATTCCCCATCGCTGTCCTCTGCATCCCCCTTTTCTGCAATCCTCTTGTTTTTATACTTCCTCCAGAAGTGATCCTAGCTGCAGGGATGATGTGTTGGACGTGTCAATTTCTAGTATCATTGGAAAGCAAATATCTGAGAGCAAATGTATCTGAGTATATTCACAATAGCCACATGGCTAAGGCAGTCCTCTTTTCCATTCCGTTAAAGACAAGGGCCAAACATTATTCTCTAATGAGTTTATTGCTGACAGAAGTAGGGTCTTTGCCTACTCCCAGCTCTCACTCTTTGCCACTAGGTTACAACAGTTCTTAAATTCCCGTCTGGCGAAACATAGGGTGGAAGGGAGATAAATGCAGATTTACGTTGTAAAAGGCCCCTTAGGAAAAACGCAGGAAATCTTAACAAGTGTTCTGATGTATAAATATTGAAAAGCTCCCTGAAAGGTTAGCCCCTTTGCTAGATGTCAGCATGTTCCTTTCAAGATCCCACTTGCAGCAAATTGTCTGTGAAAGGGAAAAGGAAGGCAAGGGCTTCCAAGCACGAAACCTCCAAGTTTTGTCCCCCCTCCCAATCGCACAACATACAGATGCATCTGAGTTGATGGGCTATGTTGAACTTCAAACAGAGCCCCTTCCCACCCTCCCCATCCACAGTTGTGATTTACAAGCAATTTAGCATCTCTCAGTACAAAAGAAAGAGGAAGGAAGGAAAGAAGGAAGGAAGAAAACCTCCCATCCAAAAAACACTTCTGTGAAATCTCCTTTAAGTGAAGTCCTCAGAGGGGCTGTTGGGAATAACGCAGCTCTATTTTAAGCTCTGGAACCATGTGACCTAAATCCACATAAGTGTTGATTGTACATGATTGGCTTTATTGATTCTCACTTGGACTCAACTTTGCCAGCATCAAACTTCATATATAGCTTTTAAAAAAGTCCTTGGACTTTGATCTTCCCCCACTTTCCCTCTTCCAAAGTTACAGTTCATTCCATAACCCATTTATGAAGTAATACTTAGAGATGAGTCCCTAGAACTTTTTGGGCCCACCAGTGATGGGTTTTCCACTGTCATATGGGATTGTTGAAGAAGGAATTGTATGGTTTTCACGAATGAGTGCATTTTCACATTCAGTTTAGGGGCACGGCATGCTGGCGTGGCTTTCCTTGTGGTCAGGGTGAAGGTTTTGTACTAATATGGATCAAAGTAAGTAACTCGGAGCATAGCTCCCTAGCTCTCTCTGCTACATTTTAAAACTGAATTCCTGAAGGGGGCATTGATCCTGGATTGCCCTGGGGCATTCTGGGGGGTGGGAGATAGTATGGCAACTGCCATACAAAATGACGGCACTCCCGCTGTTGGCCTCTAGTCTTTCGCCAGAAAGTTCTGGAACAATGCAATGTTTTGTGGTATTCCCTGAACATGAAAGTAGTTCTCGTTGAAAGCATCTCTGAGACCAACAAGCATCTCTTGATGAAAGTCACTCCTGGCCCAAAATGGTATCTAACAGGATTTTGCTTTTTTATTATTTTCTTTTAAGTTTTTCCATGCGAAGTGCCTTCGAACAATTTCCCCTAGTACCCAATTCCATATTAGTTTCCCTCCACCTGCCATCCTGCTTCCCAGGCCTTCCTGGGGACTCCTCCAAAGATTCTTCTGAGGACCACAACCTTCAGCAAATGCAAGGAAAGAATAAGCATTGACATGGGGTGCAACCAGGGGAAGCTGGTGACAACAACTGGTATATACAGTCCATTTTAATCTGTGCATTAAGGAGAGCTATCCATGGTGCTGAATCCTTTTCCCAAAATAAGATTGCCCCCAGAAGTAGCTCCATACAAATTCGTACTAGCACCCAGAATGACTACACTGCCCCACTGATGGTGGACAGGTAGTCTCCACCAGGTCCAGCCCACAGATTTCTTTATCCTTTCCCATATTATGAATGCTTGTTAGATACGGAGCAACCCCAAATAGACAAAAATATGAGGCTCAGCTTTAAGGAAAGTATTATCAAGAGGCTGGAATTCAAATAAGTATAAGCATAAAAGACCACAAATTTAATATGCTCTATAACAAGCATAGAAAAGATGCTTTGGGTACCATGTTCCCTTCCTCCACTTATTAAGCATTAAGAATGGGATTTCATGAAACTTTTGGACTCAGTAGGCCAAGCAGCATACTTTCAAACTAATTCATTATGTATTTTTTAATTGTAATTTAGAAGAATGCAATTAAAACTCAACTTGATAATTAATTCTGAACCGGTAAAAACCAGTTCTGAAGATTATTACTATAATGCTATGTAGTCGTTGATATAAATATTCATGAGGTTTCATTGTTTTATTTTTTTCCCCCTTCTCAAGCACTTGGCTTATCGGCAGAAGTAAAATTAAAGGACCATTATTTTACATGGAAGCATAAATAAGAATCAATAGGGAGAAGTAGCCCTTGGACGTCTACATGGGAATGAAGCAAAACCAACCCTTCCTTTTCTAAACATCTTTTTTTGCCTGGACTGTTGCTGTTCCTTCTAAGCCTTGGCAATCCAAGTCCCAAATGTCATTACGTATGAGAAGAGGAAGAATACATACCTTCTCACCACAGCACCACCATGCACTTACAGTGTGAACCCTGCAAGAGCCATCAGAAACCTCAGGTGTAGCCCATGGACCAAAAGACTCAGCGATGCACCAGCCTGAGCCTCCCAGAATGGTTCTGTCAGAGCCACACAGAATCCCCAGTTAGCCACATAGGGACTCAGCAGTATGCAAATGAACATGGGCTCTCCTTGCAGCCAGGAGATGATGCTTCTGGGAGATCTGAGCTGAAGTCCTGGTGGGTTCTGGCTGGGAAAACAGTTTGGACTGTCCTACCTGCATGACTACTGCACTTTCCTGTCCACTGTTCACCCGCCACATCTCCTGATTGAGCCTTGTCTCACTGGTTGTAGTGACCTAGTCCCCAAGCGGCCTTTCCTAGGAGCATCTCCACATTGATGATCTAGGCAGCGATTGAGGGTAGTCCCACTAGCCATCCTTATTCTGCTACTGGTTCTCTCTGTCTACTTCCAAGTTTCTTGCCAAGACTGGTAGATCTTACTTAGCATGCCATGAACCTCCTTTCTAGCTGGAACACGCTACGGCAAAATGAGACAAAGTTTATTTACTTCAAGCAACAGCTGCTCTTCATGGATCACTGCCTTGCTGTGGCAAAGGGGCTTGCGTAGCACAACCGAGCCATGAGCTGTTCTGTGCAGGGGCACCCAAGACGGACAGGTCACAGCAGAGAGCTCTGGCAAAAGCTGATCTGCTGGAGAAGGAAATGGCGACCCACTCCAGTACCCTTGCCGTGAAAGCCCCATGGGCGGAATCGAAAGTAGCCCGCCCTCGTGCAAGTCATGATGGAGTAGGTAAAACGAAACAACAGATAAGCCATCGATGAATGAATACTCAGTCCTATGAAGGAAGGGAGGGGAGGGGAGGAGGGAGGGTGAAACTAGAAGGAAAATGCCCTGGCATTTTTGGAGGAAGAGACCATTCATGAGGTCTCCCCCTCCTCCCCCTCATAGCCTTGTGAATTGTGGGTGTATTTGTTCATCCTTATTCCTTGCCCCACAAATGGGTCCCCAGCCGAACCATTCTAGCCAGCTGGGATGGCCATCCATCTTCTCACAATTCTTCCAATTGCCCGTGATGATTTCTCATTTCCCCTCCTTTCTCATTCCATTGTTACTTCACCGGTTGACAGAACCCCACGTTCCTCTCTGCTTTGTGGTTTAGCACAGAGAAATTGTGCTTTGATTTCAGAAATCATCCATGTACTCTTTGGGATGCATTTTCAACACACTTTTATTTATCCTTGCAGGTTGCTGATGGCCACCAGTGGGTCTGCAGAATGATCAAATCAGCACAGAAGAAAATTCTGATTGGAAAACACGAATACAACAGAGGTACGTTCAGATCTGTGATTCTAATCAAGACAGAGTTACATGCAATCGATACAAACATTGCACAGGGCACGGTCGAACAAATTTGGAAAAATAAAATAAAAATGCAAAAGGAAAAGGAAAAACAGTGGGCTGCTAAGTCCATGATGCCACTTTCCTGAGAATTAGGTGATTCAGCCCCCCAAGAAAAAAAGAGAGAGATTGACTCCATAAAGGAAGCTGCAGCTTGGGATTTAGAATCATGGATAGGACATTTGGGATGGCTTTCCTTCATGGGGTCGTCATAAGTCAGATGCATCTTGGTGGCATATCACCACTACCACCATCACAACCACAAAATAAACAACCTAGGGAAACTCTGGTTGCTTAAGCGTCTTCAGCAGGAGATGCATCATGGATGAAGCAGCCAATAATGTTCCAATAACTGCTCTGGGTTTATTTTGTCAGATGCTCTCTTCATTTCAAACTGCACAGCCATGAAGTGAGTACAAATTGGAGCAAGATTTAAACCTACTGCAATAGCACCTTCACTTCATTTATTGTGAGGCACTGGAAAGTCAAAGTCAGTATTATGTGATTAAGCTACATCTGTCTCGGCGCAAGCAGTAACCATATTTCTTGAAGTTCAGCAGGTGTTTTGCAAAGAATTGAAAGGATTTTCCATGAAATTAGTGCCTATAATAAAAAGGCGCAGTGATGAAGAGGCAGTCCTTTATATCGCTGATATATGAGCATTTGCTTCTAATAAATGTCATTGCCAGATATTTCAAAACCTAAAGCAGGTTTGCTGACTGAACTGTTTTGCAAGCATATTTGCTGTGCCTTATCGCAAAGATGTTCTTTTATAGTCATACAGTTTAGAAATTTTATTTGACACTGCTAAATTAGCAGCTTTTCAACTTTGCAAGATTCAGACGGCAGCCGTAAGAGGGGGAAGGAGATGCAAGCCCAGTCTCACATTCATTTTCCCTGGCACAACCTTAAGACTTCTCAGGACATTCCTATTAACTGAGCTGAAAATATGCAATGCTATCAAATGCACCGTTCCAAATGCTTCTCTTGAAAAAATTCTTCTCGGCACTGCCAGGTGATCTGGCAGGTCCTGCAAACTACCTGTGCTTTGATATTGGCTGAGTTCCTGTCAGGAGGCACTGCATTCAAGTTGGGATGCCTGAGAAACCCACCAGAGGTTCAGACAAGTCCGGGTCTCTCAGAGCCTGGCCCACTTATTTGGCAGGAGATTGGCTTGCCCAGATCATTTATTGTCCATGAGAAGCAAAGCTAGAAAGTACATGTTGGGTTGGTTGTGCATTTTAGGGAGCGCACATTTATGTGAAGATGCGCCCACGTCATTGCCCAAACTCTGAATTCTCAAACTGGCAAACAGCGGAGTAAAACTCACCCCAGAATCTGTGAATTGTGGACAGAACAACTTGATCAAGTCTATTCTTGGGTCTTTAGTATGAAGACTTGCATTTGAAAGGGGAATGATAGATCTCTGGTGAGTTGAACAAGATTTAGGACCAAATTGAAAAATCACACGCAGGATGGGCACCTGTGTATGAGAAATTAATTGTATTTATCTGTTTGTTTCATTTTTATACCTCCCAATAGACAAGGGCTCTCTGGGCAGTTGATTTTAGTTTATGTTTTGGTCAAGATTTAGTCAGTTTGTACCTTCCAGACCGAACACGGACTTGGACACAACCTGTGGTTGATTTCTATACATATCTGAGTTGTGTTGCAATTAAAAAAATGCACTGAAAAGTGTGCGTATACTTAGGGAATCCTCCTAAAAATGCATCATGGATTTTCATGCAAAAAACAAAACAAAACCAAAACTCAGAATCTGGTAGAGACTCAAGTTAGAACAAGCTTCAAGGTCAAGTTTGGAGAACTCCAGTGAATTCTGGTTTTGCTGATTCATACATCCTTATGCTTTCCCACTGCCCTTTCCCATAAAATGTGGTGGGGAGTTATATTCATACATATTCCAGCCTGTCTTTCCAGTAGTCTGCTTCCAAGTCATATATGGTTCCATAGGTCCTAAGTGACACTTCCAATCCTGCCTGGAAACAGGCTGGACACTGATGCTGCTGCTTATATAAGGCATTTTTATGCTCCGTCTAAATCAACAGTCTCGCTGCAGCATTTGAGATATTTTCCCAAGGCAGTCCCATGTAGCCTGAGTTATGGTAGCCCAAACTTTTAAGGAGCAAGAACCAGCCCCTTGAATTAGAAGTGGGGTTGGGATGAAACCCAGAAGAATCTGCTCCGCCGTATGTTGGCGACTGCCTCTTGTGCTCAGGTCAGTCTTGCAAAGTGAACTAAGCCGAGGGAAGTCCCTGAATGCCCACCGAATGCCAGCCACACAGCTGGAAACCTCCTTGCACATCTGCTGCTGTAGTGCAGAAGCTGCTGCAGGTGGGCAGAAGAGCAACTGCGCAGGACTCCACTCCTGGCAAGTCCTCCATGACCAACCTTCTTCCATTCCAGGTGCATCAGGCCTCGGGCCCAGGGCGGGTGTCCCGGGGAGCTGAGGCCAGGGGATCTGATGGATTCTTATCCCACAGTTAATTCTTCACCCTTAGAAGTTTGAGAAGACCCAGTCCAAGGCTCTGAAATATCACCACAACTGTTGTAGGGTTCCTACCCCTCCCTCCATGAAAATGCAGGTATCCTGGCATTTGGCGAGTGCAGGGTCAGTCCCATGGGGCAGGATCAGTCCCCTACCTTAGGGTGGCAGAGGAGGAGGAGCATAAACCTGCCTGTCCCAAGCTGGAGGGGTTCCCACCCTGTCTTGCTCCAGGGGGTTGGTCCCTGAAAGATGAGGAATGCGTGGCTCAATAGAACTGAAAAAGAAAAAGACCTTGGAATTATTATGGACAACAGGCTAAACATGAGCCAACAATGTGATGCAGCCACCAGAAGGGCAAATGCTATTTTGGGATGCATCAACAGAACTATTACTTCTAAATCACAAGAAGTAGTAGTTCCTCTATACTTCTCCCTAGTCAGACCCCATCTGGAATACTGTGCCCAGTTCTGAGCACCAAGATTTAAGAAAGATGCAGGGAAATTAGAAAGTGTCCAGCAGAGGGCAACAAAAATGGTCCAGTGTTTGGAAACCCTGCCCCGTGAGGAGAGAGTGGGAGAACTGGGTGTGTTTAGCCTTGAGAAGAGAAGACATGGTGTCCCCCTACAAGTACCTCAAAGTCTGTCACAAAGAAGAAGGTCAAGGTCAAGATCTCTTCTGGCTGATGCCAGAGCACAGGACATGGAATGATTCATTCAAGTGGCGACAACCCAGATGCAGGCAGGACATCAGGAGAAGCTTCCTCACTTCAGAGCAACATGAGAGTGGAACCAGCCGGAGAGGACCCAAGTGGCAAGTAGCAGCACACCTGGAGGCCCAATATGGCAGGCGAGCGTCTTCCTTTGCTGATTCAGCACTTGCTGCTTTGCAAAACCAGGGATGGCCAGTGCTTGTTCCACAGAGGACGGACGATGGCACCACTTCTGTCAGGGCACCACAAGTCCGTCTCCTGCTATTACGGCTGCTTCAGCAGAAGATGTCACTTTTCTGAATGTGCGGATCCTTGTACAAGCACACAAGTAGCAAGAATCTGCAGCATCTACAGAAGATCATCTCCACAATAGAACCTCCATTTATAGAAAGCATTCTGCAGGTTGTGGTAAACCAGCATGGTTAGGAAGGACAATACTCTGAACGTTTTAAAGGCATATATATATATATATATATATATATATATATATATATATATATTCCATTCAGGTACAGAATAGATTGCTTTTAGCTGCAGAGGAAGACAACCTCTGTAACCTCCTGCTAATGAAAGTGGAGATCCTCACCAAACCCACAAAAAGGTGACAGGAATAGCACCCAATAAATTCAATATTGCAGGAAATAGATGTGTTAGGCTGCTTAAATTGAGGCAAAATTTAGCCCTGAAAGTTCCCTCCCATTCCAATCAGTGTATCCCTTCTGGTAAGAAGGGTCCATTTCATCCTGCTTTCTGTGTCCATCAGTAGAAAGCTGATCCCCCACTCCCCTTCTTCTGGTTTGTGGCAGAAATAGAGGGCTTTCACTGGAAGCAGGATTTCTTTGTCTAATGATGAAATGAATTCCACAGCAAACTGGCTGATGGTGGTCTAGGAAGCCAAGGTGTTGTCCATCGTTTCAGGACGATGTGAGACTTAAGGGTGCAAGTGAAAACCATTTTGGTCCACTCTTGAGTAGGGTTTTCCCCAGTTCACACTGGGCAAATGCTGCAATTGAAGTCTGCACATTTCTAACATCTGGACTAGGATAGGCGCATCAGCCCAAATGCACCATTTTGGCAGGATGGTGGCCAAGGAAATCCAGACATGCAAGGAACAGCCAAATAGACTGGAAGGAAATGGCTCAGAGTGCCAACAGGATCAGGAAATGAAACATTCCAGTAGCAGAGCATGGAAAAACAGAGCCAGAAAGATGCCTCTTCAAGATGGTTAGGAATGTGTGAGTATTTTCTCTTCCGTTCCTGTGTTCTTATTTTGCCAAGACTTTAATCCATGCATACCCGGGGCCCTGGCATAGGAATACAAAGCTCTGGTCAAACCGATTCTTTCTGTGAGTCATGGATTGTCAGGCACGCGTCATTCCACTGTTCAGTCACTGATGGATTCTGAATATTTATTTGTTTGTTTTATGGAATAATTTATTCTACTTGTACTGATGCACATGTGTCCACATGTTTAATGAAAACCAAACTTGGCATAACCATTTTCCCTCAAAATATGGAATTTTTCATGGCGTGCCCATTTATTATTTCTCATTGGTATAACATCATCTATTTTTTCCTTAGATTCTAGATAGCTTTATAATAGATTTACCATATCTTTCACTCTATAAGACGCACTTTTTTCCCCCTCAAAAGTAAGGGGAAATGTCTGTGCGTCTTATAGACCGAATGTGTGTGTGCCCGACGCCCGGGACACTGCCGGCCACCTGCACCACATGGCACCACCTGGCCGGCACGCGCTCAGCGTGTGCTGCTCCGCCCGCCCCCTCTGGCGCAGGTGAGAGCTGTGCCGCTCAGGGGGAGCGGTGTGGAGAGGAGGAACCGTGGGCTTTAACCCGCCGGCTGCACGGAGAGACGGACTGCTCACCCCCACCACCCAGGAAGACCTGCCGTGGAAGAGGAGGAGCTGCAGGCTTTAACCCGCCAGCCACACGGACTGGTCACCCTCACCGCCCGGGAAGACCTGCCGCCGCTGAGCCACCTGGAAGACCACCGCCGGCACGCTGCCGGCCTGGCTGCACCACGTGGCACCACCTGGCCGGCACACGCTCGACATGCCCTACTCCGCCCCCCTCCTCCAGCGCAGGTGAGAGCTTTCCATGGATCCCTCCTCTAAAAACTAGGTGCGTCTTATGGTCAGGTGCGTCTTATAGAGTGAATAATAAGGTAAGTCCCGAGAAATCGTATCACATGTACTGGTATTGAAACTTCTTGGCACTGCATTATACTAGCACAAATATTATTTGTCATGGAAGCAACTTTTATCCTTGCTAGTTTTGATGATAAAATGCTTGTGCTTTGTATAATGGTATAGAAACATAAAAACAGAGTGAGTCAGAAGGGACCTCCCGGGCCATCTAGTCTGACCCCTGGCTCCATCCAGCTCCGCTCACAACATGCCCACCATATGCATGTCCAGCCTATCTTTGAACACCCTCACCGATGGGGCCTCATCTACCTCCTGTGGAAGCCCATTCCACACCCTCGGGGTCAGGAAGTTCTTTCTGGCATCCAAATGGAACCTGGGTTCCCTGAGCTTTGATCCATTGGAGCGTGTCCTGCCTTCCTCTGCAGGGGAGAAAAGGTCTCCATCCACCTCCGTGTGACACCCCTCACGTATCTGTATGTCGCCAGCACATCCCCTCTGAGTCTCCTCTCCTCCAGGCTGAAGAGACCCAGTTCCCTCAGTCTCGCCTCATACGGCATCCCCTGCAAACCGGCCACCAACCTTGTGGCCCTGCGCTGCACGGACTCTAACAAGTATGACATTCCACCCCTGCCCCCAGAATAATGGAAATGATACACATTAAAAGGTGCATACATTTTTAATGACCCCAGATTTCCAAAGGTGGAAGAAATACATAAATCTAGACTTGATGTGGCCTTCTCCACATTTCTGGCCGATATCGCAGTCTCCACTATTTAATGGCCAAAGAGTTTGTTACAAAACTCAATCCCCATGGAATTGTGGAGGTGCCAAAGGCAGTCTATAGTTAGGATTATTACCAGAAGAAAAGCCACATCCCTTGTCACAACTCAAAGACTGGCTTAATTTACTTTAAGAGTATAGGATTGCTCGGTTGCCACCTGCCCTGGTGGATGGTGAGCCGAACTGGACAACAAGACTACTATCAGGACAGTCTCTTGCATGTGAGTGGGATGGTGCAAATTGGTGACCTGCTCCTTTGGTGACTTTGCTCCTGGGGAGGAAAGCGATTGCAAGTCTAGACAGCAGACTAAAAAGCAGAGACATCACCCTGCCGACAAAAGTGCGTATAGTCAAGGCTATGGTTTTCCCAGTTGCAATGTATGGCTGTGAAAGCTGGACCATAAGGAAGGCTGAGCACCAAAGGATTGAGGCCTTTGAATTGTGGTGCTGGAGGAGACTTCTGCAAGTTCCTTGGACCACAAGGCGATGAAACCGGTCTGTCCTAGGGGAGATCAACCCTGATTGCTCTTCAGAAGGCCAGATGCTGAAGATGAAACTCAAATACTTTGGCCACCTAATGAGAAGGAAGGACTCCCTGGAGAAGAGCCTGATGTTGGGAACAATAGATGGCAAAAGAAGAAGGGGTTGGCAGAGGATGAGGTGGCTGGATGGAGTCACTGGGGCAGTTGGTGTGAGCTTGAGTGGACTCCAGGGGATGGTGGAGGACAGGAAGGCCTGGAGGAGTGTTGCCCATGGGGTCACGAAGGGTTGGACACGACTTTGCAACTAGCAACAAGCAGCATGGGGTTGGACCTGATGGTCTTCATGGCCCTTTCATACTATCCCCCTTCATACTATTCTTAGAGGATTCTTCATCCTATGGTGATGTACCACCATTCCACCAGTCAGATGTTATACTGATGAAATCACGCATAGCTCCCAGGCTTGCCCAGCCATCGCACAAAGTTGCCCAGCCATCTCAGGCTTCTGAGTTTTGGCTGCAGTCCTGGGTGCCTCACACAGCTTGCCTTGGGCTCACAGATTTCGACTGCTGCCCTGAGGTGTGGTAGGCCCTGATCCAGACAGCAGCTCCAGCAAAACCCAACTGTTTGTCTAGTCCTCTACTGCATGTGTCAAGGGGGAAAGGGTGCCATCATGGCCTTCACTTCAGCAAGCAGAATCTCTTGGGTCACATTTGCTGCTGAAAGTGAGCTGCACACCACGATGGCTGTTCCCTGTTCTGGCCCCTCACCTGGCATCCACCCCTTTGTTTTCTTGAGGGCATCTGCCAGGGCCCAGGGATGCCAGGGCCAAGGAGCACAAGATGAGGATGAGTTCACCCAGGCAGATCTGAACGTTTCTAGCAGAGGACAAAGAACCTTCCCTCCATCTTCCTCATCTCCATCTCTTCCTTGAAGATCGAAGGAGCCTCAGATCAAGGACCTCTCTGGTCAGGATGGCTGTCTCTCCTATCAACCAGTATTTTCAGAACCTGGAGGTATGCTGTAGCCATCATGCCCGCAATCACTGACAGCCTTACCCTGCTTGAATGCATCTAGTCCACATGATTCCTCTCCCTCCTCAGAGCCCTCCTGTGAAAACGGTGGATTAACCTCACCTGAACTGAGCTGAAACTCAGCCTCCTGCATCTACGGCACCTGCATTGATTGCTTATTATCCCTGTCGATTCTTGTTCTTCTTCACTGATAGCCCAGTCTTGTGTTGGTCCCTCTGTGCAGGGATGGCTCCTTCCCTCTTCCCTGCTCCTTCTCTCTGTGTGTTCACTGGGGCTAGTATAATGCACAGGCCTTCAGAGAGTGGATTTGTCATTAGGGATGCTGCTGAACGCCAGTGCTTACTGGGATTTGATGGGCAGTACTCTGGTCGTAGTGATCTGTGCTGGTATGGCCAGCGTTGATAGACAGTGCCTTCCTAGCATTCCAGGCAGGAGTTTTTTCTGCCCAACTGGGAAATGTCAGGAATTAAGCCAGGAACCCTCTGCATGAAAAGTCTGTGCTCTACTATGATTTGATTTCTGCCCGATGATTTGTGTTCCCCAGCCACCCACCAAGAGAGGCAGGAATCGTGCATGTGCTTGCCTTAAATGGGGGAAGTTCACAGAACATTGTGGAATCCACTTCTGGGTAGGTAGACATACAACCGCGCTGTGAGTACAGGAGCTCCCCAAAATGTGGTAACGGCAATGGGCACCAGCCACCAAGGCAGTGCGGGCAGCAGGCGTGAGCTGGACCGGGCCAGGGGACGGGCGTGCGCGGCGGGTCAGGGGCGAGCACGTGCAGAGAGCATTTTCTCGAGGGAGTCCAAACTTAGAGGAAATGATCTCCTTGTGCATAAGCCGCTGCATGGCGAGGCGCTGGCTTACTCACAAGGAGATCGGCTTGGACTCGCTTGGAGAAAAATCCCACGAAAGATTGAAGCCGCGAACGCTGAACCACGACTTCATGGGGGTATACTGTAAGGCATTGCAAGAGATGCCACCCGTAATCAGCGGGCCCTTAAGCACATCTTTGCGAGGTGGAATATGGATTGTGGAACACGCGTCCCAGAGAAGCTCGCCTGGCACCAATGCTTTTTTCAGTTCGGCACCAGGTGAAACCCTTTTCATTCTCCCATTATTTTAATGTTTGATTGATCTTAAGTGTGATTTTATTGTGACTTGCAGGATGTTGCTCTATTTTTATCTGTGCTTGCTGCAAACCTTCCTGAGGTGCTAGTAATGGGACAGTTTAGAAAAGCTATAAACAAACAAACAAACAAACAAACAAACAAGTGGTTGGGATACAAATTGGATAAATAATATTAAACAAACTGGTGGGCAAGAAGAACTCTTCCAACTTGAACAGGTAGCCTTAATCTAATACCCTTCCGTGCCTCTCCATCCTCTTTTCCAGGAGTAAATACTTCTTCAGTGCATTTAACTGCTCTTCCTATTGCTTGCCTGTTCCCAATAGGTTTTTTAAATGCTGGGGTGAGTCCCAGGAGAGTTCCCCCAAATAGTTATCCATTCACTGATGTTTCCCTACTCCACTTCGGCCCCATACTCCTCATGGCCAGATTCAGGTTATGCACTCAGAAGCCAAAATCTGCCTCCCATCTTTCATTTTCTGATCAAGCATGCTCTTTATTTTCAGAAAACTTTGAGGTTAATTGGACATGGTACCTCAGATGTGAGATCTGAAAAGGAGGCACTTTTTCTCTTCTTGTAAAAAAGTGTGGGGGGTGGGATGTGATTGCTGTGTGGGAGAACACAGATTCTTAGAAGTGGCTTGGCCTGGACACACTAAATTCATTTCATTCAAGCGGAACTAGTGGATGTGGGAACCAGGGATTGCTGGGTCATATTATTCCCTGTAGAATGTCTGCCTCTCGAAAAACCCATTATGCTACCTGCGGAGTCTATAATTATTGACACCAA
The DNA here is from genome assembly GCF_004798865.1 of Varanus komodoensis. NCBI lineage: Eukaryota > Metazoa > Chordata > Lepidosauria > Squamata > Varanidae > Varanus > Varanus komodoensis. The sequence goes on from NW_025335606.1 coordinate 1,550,105, forward strand.
TCCTGGGAAAAGCTACATTAGAATGTCCCCTTGTGCCCATTCACGCTTTTGCCCATGAGTTTTCATCAAAGGGACCCTTATCAGGTGGAGTTGGAGGGTTTGCAACGTTTCCAGACTGGGGTGGCTGAAGTTAAAAAGTGATAACTACAGCTGGGTCGGCCTTTGAAAATGGAAGTGGACGTCTAATCGCCTCCCATAGAGGGCCAGATCAAATGCGACACACAAATGCGACACATGCGTTCACTTTATGACTTTGATAGAAATAGGATTTGCAAAATAAACTTAGGAAGTAACACTGCAGTCTGGAGGGGTCTTCTGCAGGGCTCCAGTCAGCAGGCAGCCCATCGGGCCCTCGGCTATTCCCACTCCGTTCCCCCTTCCTCCTGTTTTGCTCCCTTCCCTTTGCTTTTTCAAACCATCAGCTATCATCTGCAGTCATAAAGGCATTACAGGTCTGGTTGGGGGCTGGTTACTCCTTAGGAATTTTTCCTTGAGTTCCCCAAGTCTGATGATCCTTCATGGATGATGCATGGGTGGAGCTGGTGTTTGGTGACTACCCATTCCATTCTATTCTTTATTTTTCTATACTGCCAAACAGCTGAAGTTCTCTGGCCAGGTTGACTGTTGTAGAACTGAATGACACACACACACATGTGCACAGAGACCCACTGCTAGCTCTGCTTAGACCCAATGAACTGAATGAGAAATACATTAAACAGGCCCTTTCCTGTTCAATCTTTTCGTCAACGACATGGAAGGAGGAGTGACCAGTCTACCAATCAAATTTGCAGATGATACTAAAACTGGGGCAGTGACCACAATTGAGGAGCAGGTACTCCAGATCTAAAGGGACCTGGACAGACTATGGAAGTGGGCAGGAGACAACAGGATGGCGTTCAATGTGGATAAGTACAAGGTCTTGCACTTGGGGCATAGGAATAGGTGTCATAAGTACAGGTCAGGGGACAAGTGGCTGGAGAGCAGCACCTGTGAAAAGGACCTCGGGGTGCTGGTTGACTGCAGGCTGAACATGAGTCAGCCGTGTGATGCGGTGGCCAAAAGGGCAAACACCACCCTTGGTTGCATAGCCAGAAGTGTGGCTTCTAGATCAAGAGAGGTATTACTACCACTCTACTCAACTCTAGTGCACCCGCAACTGGAGTATTGTGCTCAGTTTTGGGCCCCTAATTACAGGAAGGATATAGCCAGGATAGAGTCAGTGCAGCGTAGGGCCACAAGGTTGGTGGCCGGTTTGCAGGGGATGCTGTATGAGGCGAGACTGAGGGAACTGGGTCTCTTCAGCCTGGAGAAGAGGAGACTCCGAGGGGATATGTTGGCGACATACAGGTGTGTGAGGGGGTGTCACACGGAGGTGGGTAGAGACCTGTTCTCCCCTGCAGAGGAAGGCAGGATGCGCTCCAGCGGAGCAAAGCTCAGGGAACCCAGGTTCCATTTGGATGCCAGGAAGCACTTCCTGAGAGTTGGGACCCCGAGCTTGTGGAATGGGCTTCCACGGGAGGTCGTTGAGGCCCCATCGGTGCGGGTGTTCAAAGATAGGCTGGACATGCACATGGTGGGCATGTTGTGAGCGGAGCCGACTGGAGCAGGGGGTCAAGACTAGATGGCCTGGAAGACCCCTTCTGACTTGCTCTGTTTCTATGTGTCTACATTAAACTAACATTGATTGCAACATTAATTGAAGACAGTGCTTAACCCTTTCTCTACCAGAAGATTCTCAGGCATCCCCACCCATTTCAAAGTTGCATGCCAGCAAATGTCAGTTCCCCAGTTGGCCAAGGAAGAACAGACAATGAAAATGTCTTGTATGCTCTCCCATCGCACTCCTCCTTCTGTAACCGAATCAATGGCAGCAACAGGGGCAAATGAGGGAAAGCCTTTCTCCGTAGGTGCTGGTCCATTCACTGTGGTCCTCATGGCAAAGAGGAGGGATTTTCTAGGCATAGCATCCCAACCTTGGACTTCAGTTGGTGCCTTCTCTTTTGACCTTCAAGCACCAGCTCAAGACCTATTTGTTCCATAGTTATTATAACAGGTGAATTCTTGATTTTTAATAAAGTTTTAATTTTATGCTATCATATGCTGCTACCAATATGTTTTAAATGCTAGAGATTGCCATAAACATAAATTTAAATTGCTCTTACTTCACTTTTGGAGTGTGTGTGCATTTATTCTGTTTACTATTTTATTATTTCTATTTTCATGGAATCATAGAATAGTAGAGTGGGAAGGGGCCAAAAGGCCATTGAGTCCACCCCCCTGCTGTTTCAGGACACCCTGTTACACCATCCCACTCAGAGGGCTGCCCAGTTTCTTTGTGAATGTCTCTAGTGTGGAAGAGCCCACCACCTCTCCAGACAGCTGGTTTCACCGTCATATTGCTCTGACAGTGAGGACGCTTTTCCTGATGCCCAGCCAGAATCTGGGTTGTTGCAACTTGAACTGATAATTCTGTGTTGTTTATTTTGTATAAATTTTTAATTTAATTTGATTAGCTTACTTATGGATTCTATTGTCTTTTGTAAATGTGAGTTGTTATGTTGTGTATTGTATTGTTTTTTATGCTGTTTGTGAATTTTGTTATGATGCAAGCCACACTGAGAGCCTATGGCTAGTGGGGTGGGATATAAATCAAATGAATGGATGAATGAATGAATGAACAAACTAATGAATGACAGGAAGGGGAAAGGTTATGCATGTCATTTCCTAGCACTTCTCTGTTCCTTGCTCTGAAGTCACTTTCAAAATGGAGAGCAGGGTAACCCAACTAGTGTAAGCTCTTTGTCCATCCTAGAACATGGTTCTTTGAGGGCATCGACATCAACCGTCTGTCAGAAATCAGCAACAAACATGTTTCCACATGTGCGCATATGCTCATGTGCAGCAGTCCATCTTCTGTGAAGGCCAGTGAGATCAGGGGGGGGGAAGGTCCTATTATTATAAAGTGTAACTGAAGAGCGATTGTTCTAACATTTATAACTTCCAAATGGTTTTCCCAATCTCTCTGAAATGTGCTTATGCCAGAAATGAGTGCTCATTTTAACAGAACCTGGAACATTCAGGAAGATTGGCAAAGATTTGAGAAAGAAAACGGGTGGTGGTGTGGGGGGAAGCTTAGTCAAAATGGAAATGGAAAATCTGCTTGGTGACCCTTTTTGTCCATTATTCCTGGAGAAATTGTCAGCTACTCCACGGTATCTCATTCCTCCTGTCTTGTTGTTGGTGCAATGGGATGCACTCTTATTTGGTTTATTTATTTTTAATCATTTTTATATAGTGTAATCAGAGTCTGCAGGACTCTAGTGATTATGTGCAGTCACAGTGTTGTTTGCATGACGGATTGGAATGGAGGGAAGAGGCAGGGAAGGCAGACACTGCCCCTTGAAGAGAGATGCACTGCCCAAGGTGCAGCTCACTCACCTGGACCAGGTGGCTAAGGCAAAGGCCCCCACAGTTCCTGTCCCTTTTGCAAGGCCTCCGGGGAGGAAGGGAGGTGGAGGAAGGCAGCTTTGTGCAGCGAATCTTGCCATCAGGTTGGAGGCTGGAGCAGAGCAGGAGATTCCCCAAAACAAATCAAAAGATGTGGGGTATATCCAACCCCCCATGAACGACCCTTGGGGCAACAGGGTCCTCGGCAGGCTGTTGCTGGCACCCCCTTTGGCTGATTTTCATGGGAGGGGGATTATACTTCTAGGCAAGCCTATGAGGAATTGCTCCTAAACATGTATAGAAGCACAAAAGTTCCCCCCTGCTGGAAATTAGTTAGAGGAGGAGAACAGCAGGGTCCTTGGAGAAACTGCGCCCTATCCATATGCATCAGAGAGCAGGATCATGCCTCTGTGTGTGTGTGTGTGAGTGTGTGAACAGGAGAGATGCTGACTTTCTGTTCTTGCTTCGACAGCAAGGAATGAGTTCTATTTTTTAAATCGTTCTTGAATTAGACCACACATATCCCCCAGTGCATCCTTATCAGAAGGTTGATTGCTACCTAAATTCAGTGTTGACAAAGAACAATCCCTGATCTTCAGTTCTGAATGTAGCAAGAGGATGAGAGCTGGGCAGCAACATCCCTTCATCGGGATGCTATGTCTTATTATGTGGCTTCTTGTACAGTTCTGCAAACCATTTATTGTGTCACAGAGTTTGATGTTCAAGGGTTGCTTGTGCTGCCTGTTTTCATACATCCTAAAAACTTATTCCAACTTACCATCATCGAGTTGCTTTTCCACGGTTGCTGATGTGACTTTCTGTCCTAATCCATGTTAAGTGGATTCTGTTCCTATTTGGATACTGTGGGATCCATGAGGATCTGTATTGATCCTGATCCTTTTCAACTTGTTCATCAGTGATCTGAAACCAGAACTGAGCAGTGAGGTGCCCAAGTTGGCTTGGTGGCACCAAATTATGCAGAGCTGGTAAAACAATGAGGGATTGGGCAGCAATTTTAAAAATCTTCATACTGGGGAAATGAGCCTCCAAATAGCAGATGTGAAGCTTTGTAAGCAAGTATAAAGGGAGGCTTGGAACAAATATTCCCCATTTCACACTTAAACTGATGTGATCTGAGCTCACAGTGATGGTGAGTGACCAAGGAAGACCTCATGGACTTGTGATGCTGGTTGGATTAAAAGGTTGGCCAGGTGTACGGGTGTCCAACTACTGTGAAAACTTCCTGCTAGGCATCATTCAAAAAGGAACTAGACATGAACAAACGATATCATACTCGCCTTACGCAAATCGATGGTGTGACCACACTTCGAACACTGTGCACAGTTGAGTCCTTACACCTACAAAAGGATACCTCCATTGAGGCATTGCCCTTAGCTTCCAGTTTCCAGGGTTTGGGGAGTTTGGACTAAGCTGAAATGGCAACGGTTGTTGATTATGTCCTTCGTAAATGATGTGTGTGTGTGCGTGCGTGTTTGTGCATGCAACCAGCAGGGTAATAGACCCTTGTACCTGTAAACAAATAGCATCACCAACTGACCTTGAACAGCGGCTACCCTTCAATTCTACCCAGTGACGGCTCTAATGTAATTCTAATGCCTGCTTCTTAGCATGGAAGGTAATCCTAAAGATGTTGCCCTGCCTGTTTTATCATTCTTATTCTCCACTGTGGAATTGAAAATGACCGTCCCTTCGCTAATAATGATAAAATATAGTGTACAAGTACGGCCATAAACTGTCACATTATAGACTAAAATAATAGCAACTGGCAGGACTGGTGACTCAAAGGGAAGAGGGTCTCCACCTGCCCTTGGTGACTCAAGTTGGAAGTGAGCCAGTGCCCCTTGGTCCTGTTATGATTGCTGGACTTTATGGTGGTCAATGGAAGCCCATGCTATCAGATCCAATGGCTGTGTCTAGTGTTGTGCTCTTCCACCAAAAAGTGATAGATGTCCAACAAAGGGCAGGACAGGAAACCTTGAGGAAACCTTGTGAAGTACTTGAGCTGGTAGTGATTACTCCACAATCCAACCATGGAGCTTCAGAAGCAACCAGAGATGTCCCATATCTAAATCCAACACTCTAGGGAGCTATCCATTGAACAGTTGTCCATTGAATTGGTAACAATTGAAGCATGTCATAGTCATGTTGCCAAAACGAGCAGTTTTGAGTTTGTCATAGAAGTCTTTGGGGGCTTGTAATGCTTACATCTGAATGAGCAAAGACTTGTATTTCTTAATGTCTTTTACTGAAGGTGTAGGAGAAATTCAGTTCAGTTCACACACAACTTGTAGTTGAGGTCTGTATATTTCTGAGCTTGCAATATGTTTCTAGACCAAAAATAATGCAATCTGTGACAGCATGTACAAATGTGAAAAAAAAGTGCATCCAGTTTTCACTTCTCATAACCAAATGCTGTCCTAAACCCAACCTGCGGTTAAAGACTTTACATTTCAGAGCATGTGATGACAAGCATGGAATAAAAGTGTGTTCAGAACCTGAGCACAGTGGAAAATTGTGCACGAAAGGATGCATCCTTTTGAAAAATGTGCAGAAACATGCTTTATGCAACAGAAGAACAGACGTGCATTCAGAAAACCTCACAACTGATGCATGTTTTCAGAAGTGCACCAAAATACAGACATGTTTTGTGTGAACACTAAAACAGCAAGGAAGTTCCCCAACAGATGTGAGCAAGAGGCAGAGTGAGCTCTGACATGGATTTCAGAGGATCTTACCAAGTTCTTTCCTCCACCTCAATTTGCCCATCCTTCTCCCCTCCCCACAATTCTAGGTCTTCTTTGGCAGGACACTTCAAATCATCACAATGCCTTCTGCTTTTCCCATCTCTACAGCTCCTGGCCAGGTGAACCTCTTTGTCACATGTCTTTCCCTGCTTTTTTCTTATCATCTCCTCCTCACTTCACTCTTTAAGAGTCCTCCCTATTCCTTTTCATCATTCCTGGTCTTATTCTGACAAGAAGCCAGCTCAGCCTCAGTTCACTGATAGAACCTTTCGTACCTCAAAATCCTGCAGTCCGTTACAACCTAAATCTATTTATAGAACTTTTAGGAAGAACTGTGCTGCAAATTTTCACACCAACTTTTAATAACATAAATAAGTCATTACACTAAAAGAGAACCCAGAATTTTTACCCTCACTGGTGCATTTTTGGGGGAAAGCCAACTTATTTGCACTTATTCACCCCATCCTTTCCCCACATTGCTACTAAATCAGCACAGTTTCCTTCCAATCTGATAACACGGCACCTTTCTCTCTCATGATATGATCCCAGCCAATCAGGGATCTGATGACCTCACAGCAAAATATAGCCAATCAGGATGCCTTTGTGGTTTTTATCACTGAGGCACAGGAAACCTGCTCCTTTGTCCTCACCCCTGCAATGCATTGTGAGGAAGCGACTTTCTCATTGCAGCGACAAGCGATTTTGCTTCCTGCATTGCTGGACACCGGCAGTCTCAGAACAAGCAGCAAAACAGACATGACACCTGGTTGCTTTTGCATTAGGGATACGTGCTGCAGGCAGACTCTTCTTTCAAGTCCCTCCTCCCATCCCAAATGTTCCCGAGGAGCACAGAAATGTTTCAGCTCAGGTCTAATTATACCTCCCATTTCTTGGTCTGAGTAGGGAGAATCTGAAAAAGAAGTCTGTACCAACTTTTGATTTAGTGATGTCTCTGTGTCTTGAGTTTAGTGGGTGGTCTTTGGGAACTTGGGGGAAAAATTGGCTCTCCTAGGATTTAAAACAGATCTTAGGTGAACTAAATTCCTCTGCTTTTCTTTCTCCCACCTTGAACAAGAGAAATGGATTCTAAGCTTAATAATGTTTGACAAGACCTGGCTTGGGAGGCAGGTGCCAAGGAATCCAACTAGTCGAAAGCATTAGAGACACCGTGGGCACCAGAGGATAAAGATGTTGCCATGGGAACAGAGTGAAAGGTGGCTGGTTAGGAGACTGGAGTTCTTGTTGAAGACAGACCTAGGCAGCTGCAGTCGGGCTATCAGCTTGCCACTTTAGCAACAGTAGGTAAATCCATCCTCCCTCCCTCCATCCCTCCTCCGCCAGGCGCGGAGGAATTTAATCCGCATCCTTTGTATGTTGAGAACAAGAGGGCTGCCCGCACAGTTCCTCAAAGTGTTTGCAGAAGAAGAGATGAGGCCGAGTCGGCTGTGGCTGTGCTAAAAGTCTGTGTGGGGGAGCCACTGGCATTTTGATAAAGATGATGAGGATGCTTTTCTGAAAGTTGCAAACCCCTAATAGTCCGTTCCTTTGCACAATCCTTTCTATCCATGGGACCACGAATACATGCAGTTTACTCCAGAGGAGCAAGATGAACCTCTGGGTGGTGGAGAGGGACATACCAAAATTTCTCTAAGAGAGACTTATATTAAAAAGGACCATGGTCCTTCTTCTGAGACAATACAATACCTTTTCCCCTCTCTTTCTCTCTCAGTCTCACCCAGTTCCACTATTACGGCAACCCATTTCCATTTCCTTTTCCATTCTGAAGCTGAGCCTTCAAAATATGGCTTCCAACTTTTCCTATGGGCTCAGAGAACCCTCTCCATTTCATCTTGTCCGCAATGGTGAAGCCAGTTATTCTGGGTTGCATAGGTTGGCATCAGCCAAACGCATATGGTAAACTGAACCCCACCCCATGATACACCCCCCAAAATAGTTTAGAGCTTCCAATGAATTGATCCAGACATCAGCAAGTCCCCAGTGGCAGATGTGGGTAAGTTCCAGTGTTCCCTACTTCCTCCTTTGTCTTGTCATGGACCACCAGAGCAGCATCAGGGAAGTGGGCAAAGGGGAAAGTGTGGCCCTGGGTGGTTGGGGAGCAGTTGGTGGGCGGGGGAGGCACAGGAGGCCAAGTAGATGGTCTGCTGAACTACCGTGATGCTGAGCTCTGTGAGGAGGCCAGACCAGGATGGACTGCAGTGGGACCACGTTTCAGGTCTGATGCTTGATGAAGGCCAGTGCAGTGCTATGACCTGCCTGCCTCAATCACTCCGTGTTCAGGATATGGGACATGACGGATGTACCATTGCAGGAAGATTCCTTATCCCAGCAAATTGCCTGGGCTGCTTTGCTGGTGGTGAAGTATCTGGCATTTGGCTGACATCATAGGGCTTCCAGGAAAACCTATGGAACCCCAGATCAAGTTTAAGGATCATTTCCATGGTGATCCTTTCTGAGCCTCGAACCAAGATGGCAAGTGCTGGAGCTTTTAGCTTGATGCCTGTAGTCAGTGACTTACACTGGAGGAGGAATCACAAACGACAATAACAACAGCAGAGCAAGTTGTCCTGCTCAGTTTCCCCTTTCTTGCTTGTCCCAACGTAGTGATGGCCAAGCTTTTCTTCACAGGATGCTTTTCCTTAGCATGTAGCATCTTTCGTAACTTTGGAGGGTGCACTTCATTAATTTTTGGGAGGAAGTCCAAAACATTTTGGGATGGCTGCTTCTCATGGGTAGAAACATAGAAACAGAGTGAGTCAGAAGGTGCCTCAAGCCAGCTCTGCTCACGACATGCCCACCATGTGCACGTCCAGCCTGTCCTTGAACACCTTCACTGATGGGGCCTCAACCACCTCCTGTGGAAGCTCATTCCATGCCCTAGGGGTCCTAACTGTCAGAAAGTACTTCCTGGCATCTACCTTGAACCTTGGTTCCCTGAGCTTGGCTCCGTTGGAACACATCCTGCCCTACATCACAGGGGAAAATGGTCATGGGATATGCGAGGAATCGCTCCAGGGTTGGGAATCTTTTGGATTCCCTGGGCTCAGCTCCAGTCTGCTTTGAGGAGGCCCAGCATCCAAATTCCTGGTGGACCTGCTCAGCCTTCCCAGGCATTCACTGAGAATTGAACATCACGTGCTACTTCTCACACACCAGAGCAGCTGCACTAGTGGAGGCCACTCCTGGTGCTGGAGAAGTTTGCTCATGGATTCCAACAGGGTTTATTTATTTATTTATTAAAACATTTTTATTCCATCCCTAGGTACCAGGAGGCTGCAGATTTTGTTCCTTGCCATCAATTTCTACCCTTCTCCAATCCCATGTGGAGAAGAAGCCAGATAATACCACCCTCATCCCACTTCCAGTGGGATAAAAAGAAATTCATTTTTCTTAATGCCTCCTTCCTTCCTTCCTTCCTTCCTTCCTTCCTTCCTTCCTTCCTTCCTTCCTTCTTTCTTTCTTTCTTTCTTTCTTTCTTTCTTTCTTTCTTTCTTTCTTTCGGTAATGACTTTTTGGGGTGTGTGGAATCACATTTTCCAAATTAGATCTGAAAGCTCACATTGTTTTTCAACAAATCAAGTTTTCTCTTTGCCCTTGCATGCCGGAAGACAAGCCCAACAGATGAGAAGATACGGCCGCAATGCAAAATCAGCGTCCTGCAAATTTATTTCAAGTCTGCAGGCCCAGGAAGGAAAATGGTCCAAAGGAGGCGAGCCCCTAGGCCGTCCCCGCAGCGTTGCCTCTCCTGCTCCACAGCTCCTATTTGTGATGAGCAAGACGGGGTGCACTCTTTGAAAGGTTGTAGAAGCTATTTGTGATGGCTGAACGTCAGCTCGGCAGCTGTCCCTCCCACCACCTGCCCTAGCCTGGTTGCATCAACAGCTGACTCACGAGGTGGATCTTTTAACATGTGCTTGCTAATTTCATTCATATCCTTGGCAGTAATGAAAAAAAGCTTCCGAACACTTAAGTAGACTAAATTGTACATTTCACATTCAAGAAGAAAATTATTACAATAACAACTTTAACTGAAATGTGGAGGCCAAAACTGTCAGGTAAAGAGAAAAAGAGATTACTTAATGGATTTTTCCTCAAAAAGGTTTCTCTCTACCCTCTTTTCCAAATTATTATTATTTTTTTTAAATGTATTAATTTGTTTATTCCCTGCCATTTTAAAAAGCTTTTTGAGCAGAGGCGGTGCTAGATTCCTAAAAGATTTGGGGCCCCGGCCTACAAGGACAAATTAGCTTGTGCTAATGTGCATATGTAGATATATGTGCATAATTAGAAATAATTACTATAATTTAAATTTTATGGAAGGCAAGATAATTGACCTTTTGCTTGTTTTCAGAGTAGAACTTTGCATGTCTCAAGTTGTGCTTGCCTTCTTTTTGCACCCACACTGTTCTTAGGTCTTTGAGGCCCAAATCCAGATGGGGACAATGACGTTCTGGGAACACCAAAGAGCTGTAGAGCACAGTCAATATTTTCCAGGGCACTCCGATGTGGGAGAACTTGTACACTTGTGGACTACACTGCAATGTTCTTAGGGTGCAGATTTACACTATTACTTAGGGAGTAGCCCCCATTAAGGCTAGTGGTGATTACTTCTGAGTAAGTGTCTCACCCATCCATCCAGTCAACACAAGCAGCTGAAGAAAGCTCCGGGCTGCATCCACCAGAGGATGTGTCAGGACCAAAGAGAGACCCCGGGGCCCAGAACTGGAAAGCATTGCCTTGCTGCCCCTGGACACCAGAACAGGTGAGAGGGCAGACTGTGCTGCATCCCCCCGCCACCCCCCCAAGATGGCTTCTCATGTTGTTGATGCTGTTTCTGTGATTTTGGGCCACTGTTTTGAACAATCCTTGGTTTCTAACTCTGCATCAAATGTTGCAGGATTAAATTACAAGCAGCCTCCTCATTGTAGACTCTTAAAGTAAGGGCAGGCATCTCAGAATTCAGAGCTCAGGGATCCTATGACCTTCTAGACAATGTGGAGAGGACATAGGATTGGGCCTTCAGTCACTTAATCTTCCTCTGCACCGCACAACTGCTTCTGAGTTTAACATGAATGCCTTCATGTAAAGAAGATCAGAAACTGCCAAATGCTAGACCAGGGTGCCGGTCAATTCCGGCAATAATTTTTGGCAGAAAACAGATTTGGGCAGCTTCAGTTCTAAGACTCTTAAAAAGAAATAAAAGAAACTTGAATCTTTGATCTTCTGTATATAAAACATAATTTACCACTGAACAACAAACCCTCTTCTAGGGATGGCATAGAAATCTGTTTGGTCCACATTTTAACATGAAAGTACATATTCTTTGATGTTCAAACCAATCCTTGAACCAAAACCTAGTGGTTCTTCAAAGTTTGCATTTTTCTTCTGAGGTTTACAATAGAGTTGTCTAATCAAAAGTTGTGTACGAAGTTGCAGACAAGAGGAAGCAGTACACATAATATATATGTTCACGTATTACATTAGGAAAATTACTTGCACAAAATTTAGATTAAGCAAAACTGAATACAAAATTGTTGCTGTTGCTGTTTCTACACTTCCACACAGCTGATGCTGCCTGGACAGCTTACACAAATCAAAATGGAAACTTTAAGTGGTGAAACTGGATGTCTTGTTAAATTCTGCACATTTGTCACTATTCAGTCAGTTCTATGGAGGAAAGAGTTTGGAAGCGTGGTGCTAAACAATGCTCCTGAAAAGAAAGGAGTGACTTAGGCAGGAACAGAAGGGTTAACAAACAAGAATTCCTTATTGTTTTGCCAGTTGAAAGCAATAATTACAATGTACCATCCTAATACAGGAATGACGGGCACTGACGCACTGGATGGACAGATAGATTGAGCTCCATCAAGAAGATTGGCAACAATGAAAATGCTCCATGTTATCATGATGATGATTATTTCCACATGCTGCAAACAGTGTTGTCTTGAGCCCGGTTCCACCCCCCACCCCCCCCCACCCCAAATAAAAGCATTGTTGCTACAATCATTGAAGCTTTCCATAATGGGGAAGCCAATTAGATTTCACTCATTTGCTTTCTTACGGAATGATAACATGCTAAATTGCATCCCCTCCTCTTCACTGGAGAGATGCTGGGACTGGATACTGATGTGTCAAAAGTTTCTGGGAACGACAGTTAAACTTGATTTCTTTTGTTCTCACACAATCTCTTGACTTTCAGAAGTCACGTATCCATTGCTGTGTTGGTATCTATTTTCAATAGCATTCCAGTTGTCTCTGAAAACGTGGTGGACATGAAGAGTTGGCCATGATCCTCCGCAGAACAGCAATTAGGGACTGCAGATCTACTGAAGTTGGCTTTCCACCATTCCTCTCTCTCTTCCTCATTTCCAATTTTCTGTTCAGTGTGAAAAATCGGATATTCTTTCCTGCCTTATATTTGGTTCCTTCAGAACTTGATTTCACATAAAAATTCACCTGCCGTTTTGTGTGAATATCTACACATGCATATATTTTATATAGTATTCATATTTATATTCGTCACAAATATTTTTCCTAAGCTGATGCATTCTGATGCTATGTTCACTAAGATACACACGCATTTCCGTGCATGAACATGCATACATGCTATTTGGAAAACCCGATTGCAACACTAGGAGAGGTGAAATTGTGGGAGGAAAAATCCGTCATTTTAGCACACCTATTGGTCTTTGCATTAGAGTTGCTTTACATTAAAATGTGCACCCAGTGAATGTCTCCCTTGTTCCAGTGGTCTGATCCTGAAGCTGGTCCTGACCCTGGGGTTTTCATACCATTACCTGCTCACTCAGCAATTGTGTTCTTATAAAATAAGAGAGTTGGAGGGGTCCATAAAGCCATTGGGTCAAACTCTTGGTTAGCGCAGGGCTCCAGGTTGAAGTATCCCTCTCAGGTGGCTATGCAGGTGCTTCTTGAATGTCTCAAGCCCATGAACTCCCTAGGTAATTAGTTCCATTGTCATATTGCTCGAAGAGGCAGGAAGTTTCTCCTGATGTTTAGCTAGATTCTGGCTCCCTGTGAATGGACCCCATCATTCCACGCCCTGTGGTCTGGGATAGGCTTGGGGCAAAACTTGCTGGCATCTGTTCCTCGATCATTCCCAGACTTCAGTTCATGCTCAGGTCATTTTGCAAAGGAAGCTGAGCCATATGGGAGTGTGTGAACTCTTGTGGAGTGAAGGTTGCACAATCAGCAGACTTCCTCCTTGCCCAGTGCAGCAGTGCAAAGACTTCTGCAGGTGGCAGAGGAGACTGCACGGCTTGTGCAGCAGTGGTGGGACAATCCATCCCCAGACAACCTCACCTGGACAATTCTCTTCTGTGCCTGGTTGGGAGAGGAACACTACCTGCATAGCGAGCTGGGCTCAGCTAGCCAGCATCCAGTGAACACTGGTGTACTCACCCACGGGTGTGAAAATGTGGACCAGATTCCAGTTAGCCGAGTCCAGAAATCTGCCATTCACCAGTCTTCCACATCGCTACTCTGGGATGACCAAGAAGAGATCCCATCCTTCATCGGTGCAGCAGCCCTTCAACCCCATGAGAAGTGCTACCATTGCTGAGACAGAATTCCAGCTTGCCTCCTCCCCTTCCCTGCTGTGAGGAATGTCTCCCTGCTGCCAGCTTCTTGTTGAGACAATGGGGATGGTAGACCCCATCAACCCCTCCAGCTCTATCCTTCCATGATTATGTGGGCCTGTGATTCTGTGACGTTGCTCATGAGCCATGCTGAAGACTTTTTGATGCTGCCTCCATGCTACCTAGCCCAACTTGTGGTGTACATCCACACATAGTGACATCACTGGTATGAAAGGGTCATCCAGAAGACCACCTTAACAGACACACATGCTAAGATGATGCCTCTGAGGGTGTGCCTATCTCCCTAGTGTCTCAGCTGATATGCAATGGCTCCTGGAAGACCAAAGGTTTGCCAACCACCAGCTCTCCAGGACAACACCTTTCTTCCTTCCAACTTTACCTAAGATTCTTACTGCTCATTCTCTTCCAAGAAGTGCAGCAAATTCAGTCTAGGTTTTGATTGTTGCTGCTGTTGCTATTTGCTTCTTTGCTTGTTTATCAACACAAGGCCTCACCATGGGAGAGTTCTCACTCCATTCCAGTTCAGACCTGAGGCAGAATAGATAGGAGAACTGTTTTTATTTTCAGTGGTTTCTTTCTCCAATGCTGGTGCAGCCATCCAGAAACTTTTTCTCTAAAGAGGTAAAAAATCATTTTTCTCACATAAGACATACCAAAGACCATGCCTGACAGTGCTTGGGCAGAAAAGGATTATCAGCTTCCACAGACTTCCACTGCTGTCTCCCCAACGCTGTGTAGTCTCTTGCTGGAGATTCGATTTCCATAGGAAGGAGTTTATTTGAAAGGAAGAATATGAATTTAGTTGGATGAGAAGGAGTGATGCTTCCTGATGCACCAGAAATATGTAACCAAATGCATTTTTATGAAAAAATAAAATTCTTTAACATTCTTATTTTGCTTAAAACTGTATGGGTTGGATTTACATCCTATTTTTTGCTCCCTTGGAATAATGCACAATGTGATTCGGCTTCTTTATCCTCACCACAAGCACCTGGGATGATTTTGCTGACTGGTTGAAGGTCCCTTCAGGCAGTTAAGCAGTGATGTAAGCATATATATGTGAACTAGAGATGTGCAGTTCAATCAATTCTGTCTGTATTTCTGATTGCCAGCTATCTTTCATTTCATTGCTTATACATGGACTGAACTGGCTGAAGATTATTTTATTGAGTTATTTAATTATTTATTATTGCGTGTATATATTTCTATTAAAGTATTTATTATTTAATTTTATGTGGAACCTGGAAGAGGAGGTGACCAGTCTGCTGATCAAATTCGCAGACGATACTAAAAGGGGGCGGTGGCCACAACTGAGGAGCAGGTACTCCAGATCCAAAAGGATCTGGACAGACTATGGAAGTGGGCAGGAGACAACAGGATGGCGTTCAATGTGGATAAGTGCAAGGTCTTGCACTTGGGGCATAGGATTGGGGGTCATAAGGACAGGTCAGGGGACAAGCAGCTGGAAAGCAGCACTTGTGAAAGGGATCTCAGGGTGCTGATGGACTGCAGTGATGAACATGAATAGGAAGAAGCCATTCTTTATTGCACATGTGCTTTTGCAATTATAGGTGCTGTCAGGCATTAGGGTCATGCCCCAACCCAGAATATGAAAACAAAGAACATTGGTCTACAACTCTGTGGAATCACTGTGACTTGGAAGGAGCCAGTGTGTTGCAGAATTGGGGGGCGAGATTTGGTCAGTGGGAACCCATTTCACTTTGTTGCTGATTTCTCCAACACCACTTTGTGAATTGGTACAGGAAGAGGGATTGGAAAAGCTATTCCCTGTTGTTGTTGTTGTTGTTGTTGTTGTTGCTGCTGCTGCTGTTTTTCCCTTGCTAGAGATGCCAGGATTAGCGAAGTATGAGCACAAAACTGAAATGAGAGAGGGAAGAAGAAGGTAGAGCTTATGGGGCACCCACGTTTTCTACATTGTGGCTGTGGAGGGGAATCTGCTGGTACTCAAATGTGTGCATTTATTTATATCTTTTTTTCCTCCTTTCAAGGAAATCATTTGACTCTGCAGGACTTGTGACTGTTACAGGTTATACCTGGAGCTGCTCCTACAGTTGCTCAGAGCAAAACAAAATTAAAAAAAAAAAAATCAAACCCTGCAGCTGTTCTGATGTCTTCCCATCCATTGCCATTTCTTGCGTGATAAACAGTTCTGAAGATCTCAACAACTTCCACAATGTGAAGGAGATAGGCAAGCAAGGCCTACATCTAGTTTTTGCTCAGGCAAAGCCTTAAGCTTGATCTGGAATCATGCAAGTCAGAAAGAAGCTACTGGCTACCTGGAAGGTTTAGCTATGCCAGGAAGGACAGTATTGTCCCGTCTCCTCCACCCCGTGGCTCCCAAAAGAGATCACCATGCCACACTGGATCCTTTGGACCAGGACCTATTGTGGCCACTGTTGCTCCCCTAGTCCTTTCTGTTCTGGATTACATATAATTATCCCTCAGCCGGAAGGCGATATTGGATGACTTTTGATCCACGCCTATTATGTGCACGAGAAAGAGAGAACACAAGCTGTTGAAAACAGTAGGGGTATCTCTGAGGCACTGAAGTCTATGCCACATGACATTCCGTGCCCTTGGCTTCAAGATAAAAAACATTGTCATTCACATCTTCTGGAGTCATTAAACTTCTCCCAGTTTTATGACAAAATGGAATTAGCAGCAAGTTCGTGATGCCACAAGTAGCCCGAGGGTGGCTTTAGCCATTGCCGTGACATGACTCTAATAACAAAAGACGGAGAACGCTTGTCATTAAGGCTGTCAACGCTGACTCTGAGTTACGGCGAGGCAGCCATTTTGCCAAAGACAGAACGCTTGCCTTAAGTTACATCCTCTGCAAGAATCAGGAGGCAAGACATAACAAACCCACCCATACTTACATAGGTAGACTCGGTGAGGGTGCCCTTTGATTTTTCTGGGGGGGGGGGTGGGCAAGACATTCCTGACAAATGTACCCACCTTACCAAAACTGCTTTGTTCTTCAGGGATGGAGAGGCAAAATTTGAAGTAGAGTTATATATCATGACAATCCCCAAGACATGCACAGGCAGTTCTAGAAGGTGCATCTCTGCCAGAAGAACCTCTTCCTCTTCTTTGGTAAAGCTCAGGAATCTTAATTGCCTGTTCAAGATCAACCTACCCACTAATATTCTGCCTTCTAATAGTAAATAATGGATGGACAGCTAGTGTGGTGTAGTGGTTACAGCGCTGGACTGAGGGCTTGAAAGATCCAGGTTTAAGTCCCCACTCAGCCAAGGATCTCACCGGATGACTTTGTGGTGGTTTCAGCCCAACCTACTTCACAGGGGTGCGGTTGTGAGGATAAAAGAGAGCTCTGTAAGCTTTCTTGGGTTTCTTGCCAGAAGGAAAAAGAAAAGATGGAATATATCTGCCCATCATCATCCTCATCATCATACTGGCAGTCTGAAGTGATGATGATGATGGTGATGATGATGATGACAAAATAAATCTCAAGCTCTTTCCATTCCAGATACGCAGATCTTTGCCATTTTGGTGCTTTGTTATCAGAAATGAACAAAAAGAAAATTCTTGCTCGTCTGTATTTCTATTTGATATAGACTAACAAAGGAACTGCTCCCGTCTTTTAATGTTCTACCTGGTAGTTCCAGTTTGCTTGCTGTAGAGCAATTTCAGTAAATAATGGAGCCGAAGCCATTCAACTTGAGAAAAACTCCTTGAGGAAACTTGAATAGTTTGAATAGATCCTTTAACAAATATGTAAAAATTCTTTTAAAGCGTCTTTCTTTAACTCGTTCCTATTCTAATCCACATTAATCCATTAATAATAATTATGTCGGAAGTACGTCCTATAGGGTCAGGCTCCATTTCACAATCTGAACACATCCCCCTAGCTTTTCAAATAAAAACTGTGCAGATGGCTGTCCATTTTAAAAGCAGTAGCCTTTGGGCTGCCTCAGCTCTCATCCCATTGAGTTGGCATGAACACAGGACTGATTGAATGGAATCCACACAAGGCCAGATCTAGAATCTAGCCATCAGCTTTTCACATCCTATCAGATTCCTCACACACCTCTAACACTTGAGCAATCCAATAGATCAATGAATAAATATTGGAGAACCCCCTTTAGATATTTTGCTAGCCCTGCTGCCATTAATTTGGCTTTCCCACAGGCTTTTGACCCAAGAAGAAGAATCAGGACTCAGTTCATGCCCTGACCTCCAGGAGGCACAATCCCAATGGCCACTGACATCTTCATGTGGTGGAAAGGAGTAGAAGTGAAGAAAAAGAGGCAACTTTTATTTCAATTGTAATTCTTTTGAGAATGCTTTCTGGAAGGATTAACACCATGTTAATTTTGATTGCAGACTGCACGCTTAACCAATTTCTTCCTGTTCCATTTGAACTCTATACTTTGCACAAGAAGTACAATGGAAGAATGGGATATTGGAGAAACAACTAAACTCCAACATTCTAATTGTCAGAACACTTACAGATTCCTATTTCTATTCCTTCAGCTTTCCATAGTTGAGATGAAGGTTGACAAGGTTTCTGACATGACAGCTATTACTTCTCATAGTTTCTTAACAATATCATTCTTTTTTGCCCTTCTGCATTCAATAAAAAATTATAGGTTTCTTTAGTTTTTATGAAACAATGCCTCTCGTCTCCGCACGTCACATTTTTTCCCCAGCGACTTTCAGAAACAACCGCCTCGTCTCGCCATTAATGCAATTATCGCTATTGACGTCAAAGGAGGTGTCGGGTGTGCCGACGTCTCAATTTGAGTTGGCATCAACGAACGTGGCATGATAAAACACTTGCTGCCGGCTTGTTTAGCCAGCCCATATAAATAAATAAATAAGTGAGTGAACGAATGAATGAATGAAAATCTGAGAGCAACCCAAATACAATGAAATAAAATAAGCTGCTAATTCCGAATGCATCTCGATAAATAAAAGCAATATTTATTGAAATGCATGGGTGAGAGAGCAGCCGCACATGTGAATGAGGTGCTGATAAATTCTCATTACCTGCTTCGGGCTGACAACTGAAATGGTCTGCTAAGCATCTGCTGGAAATTCAATCAACTACCTGCAAATAGCAGACATTTTATGCAAAAAAAAAAAAAAGTCAACAACAGGTACAATAAATGTAAAGTTTGGCTTGAGATTGAAGGACCTCAGATGGCTATTCTGAGGTGGCTGAGAAGCAAGAGATGTTGAGTAGATGACTGTTCCTCCAAAGATTCCAAGGCATGGCTTCTTTGGCCCTTCCAATCTGCTCCAAGTTCAGGATGGGATTGGCAGGATGAGTTGTAAGGAGAGAAAGAACTGTGTAGGGTTACCATATTTTGGGGACAGTCCAACACTACATGCCCTACTGGATTCCATCACTTGATTCAGATCTGAGTGGGGGAAATGGCTGGACCAAAGGTATCGTGTTTGGGGCATTAGGGGATGTTGAAATAAAGGAGTCTGCTGCTGATCTCTGTGGGGTTTTGTGCCTATACAAGTTATGCCTTGATGATGGACTCATCTGATGATGAACTCAGACTGGGATTTTTTTCACTACCTCTTTTCTTGATGGACAGATGGAGTACAACATTGGCTGCTAACACCATTCATGAAATGCCTTTGAAGTGAGAGTACTATTGATGTTATGACCAAGGGGTTGAGGGGATCCTTGATGAAATTTCTGGGACTGTTTAACTTAGGAAAAAAGCTAGCACGGGCAGCCACAATAAAAGTGTGCAGAATTAGGCAAGGTGTGGAGAAAGTGGATAGAGAGACATTTTTAGTTCTTCTCTCATTGTTCTAGAACTCATGTTTATCCAAAGGAGATTAATGGTATTTGATTCAGGACAGATAAAAGGAACTCTTTCTTCACACTGCACATAAACTGTGAAATTCACATTCACAAAATGGAATGAAAAACACCAATCTGGTGGCTTTGAAAACAGAATGGAAACATGGCCATCTATCCAAATGGTTTTATACTATCTCCAGTATCAGAAGCAGCACACCAGGTTCTGGAGACCACGGTGGGGTGGGGTTCTACTGCTCTCACACCCTGCATAGGGGTTTCTCATGGGCATGTTCTAGGGCTCTGTGTGAACAGAACGCTGGCCCAGATGGACCCCTGGCCAGATCTAGCATGGCTTTTTTCTGTTCTAACCCCACTGACCTGATCAAGGTGGGAGGTCATGCAATGCTCTTGGGAAGGACATCACGAAGTTGTGGCAGAGTTATGCTGTGACCTACCTCAGCACTACAGAGGTGCATGTCTGAAGGGTGGTTTGTCACGTTCAGTGCAGGTCACAGGTGTCATGATAAAGGATATGAGGCCTTCTCCTCCTAAAATTCATTCTCTTCCTGTAAAACTACCTTTCCAGCCATCTCTGATCAAGCAGACAGTCTGAGATCCAGGGTAAGTCCTCCAGGTGATATAGAACCCCAACTATTAGCTGAAGTGAGGTGATCAGATACCTAGAGGTGGAGGAAGTTGTGGGCTCCACAGCCTGTTGTGTGCCCCCTAAACTATACTGCTGTCCTCAGGTTTGGGGGAGAACGTCCTTCCATTCACACAGTATCAAAGAAGGCGTCCGCTGTGCATCTCTTTGGCTTTGGCATGTTGGGTGGGAGGCTCAGCTTCTTGTCCTTGGGTGGGCCGTGACTATCCAGGTCCTTTGGACTCTCTACAAACCTCTCAGCCTACTTGACTCTTGAGTGAATCTCTTAGGGCTGATGCAGCCTAAGTTGATATGGAAGAGCTAACTCTGTGTAATGGCCTCCCGCCGCCCAACATTCACATGGAAATTTGGTCTGAAATAGCGGATGGGCTTGGAAGCCAGTAAGTTTCACACGCTGGATCGCTGTATGCCAGGCACTGCTCAAGGAACACGGGACACTGCTGCCTCCCCAGACGTTGGCAACTCTCTTTTTTTAACCGAAGGATTAAGAATGAATTGCACAGAGAACCAGGAGACAAATCAGCAAAGGGACAATGAAATCGCTCAAGGATAAATTGTTCTGAGCTCCTTTCCACAATGTTGGACTTGCCCTTTTCTGACAAGGTCTTGGGGGAAGATGTAGTTTATGAGGGCAGCTCAAGTATAATAAAGAAGCTGCAAGTGCAGAACACGAGAGCTTGGGTGCCCTTCAAGAGTGGATGAGCTTGAGCGCTTGGGAGGATTGATGATATTAATTTGAATGATGATTATTATTATTAGCCCTTATACATCACAATGGGGAAAGGGGGGGAGGGGAAGAACCCTTACCAGGAGCTAGATTAAAATGCAACCTCTTCCTCCAAGGAAATATGTAAAAAGAGGAAGCAAAGGGGAGCTCGGATACGAGCAAGACGTGCCACTACCCTGCACAATGATGTCAGGTGCTCTCATGACATGCAAACTTTGCAAATGAGTCCCCAGCATGGATGACAATGACATTTGAAAGCATTTGGGAGCTGAAAGGTTATGCTACTGACAGCATCTAACAGGTGGCATGCCGTGGTCCCTGTGCTTGAGAACTTATGACAGGTTACCAGCTCTCCTGTTTGATGCCTTCCTGGAGAGACCACAACACTAGTTGACATTCAAGTAAACATTCCCTTTCGAACTCCAGTTGGGAAACTGGTAGGTGAATCGGTTGTGATGCCTAAAATCAAGACTGCAGATGGAGGGACCAACCCTGAAAGACCTCCCCCAGTGGGCCAAAAAGGGATGCTGGAAAAATATTCAGTGGATTCAACGATTTTGGATTCCTATGAATTTAACCCCCAATTCTTCAGTGGACTGGCTTTCCCCAGGTTGCACCACTTTTATCTGGAATGATTAAAAAACCCCTTTTTTGTGGGATTTACGCACTTGGGCAAATGCACATTAGTGTTAATGCACATTTACAGTAATAAGTAGGAATTAAATTCTCATGCAAACATCCAGATCGGTCAATGAGCAGACAACAGAAAGAAAGACACCTGACAATTGGTGAAACACAGATGGAGTGTACTTGAAAACCTCTATACTCCTAGGGCTAAATGACCAGAAGCGGAAGAGCTGGCCCTGCCATGAAGGAAATTGAATCACTTGCTCAGGCAGCAGAACAAGGAGTTGCGGGGGAACGAGACTCCCATCTCCCCACAGGGCTGCAGGCTGTCCACCCTACATTTCAACCATCCTGCTCCTTAATTGTAGAGGAAGGCCACTGCCAGCTGGCATAGAGTGTCCTCCTTCCCTTCTCCTGAAGCTGCCACCAGCCTCTATCCTTCTGAGGCAGGCTCACTTGAAAAAGAGGAGAGAAAGAAGGATGCTACCTTGTCCTAAGAGATGTTTGCTTCTGGGAGAGCAAACCTGTAAGAAGGAAGACTCCAGTTCTAGAGAACTATTTACTTTCCCCTCCTCTTTTCCTTGTCTCTCTCCTGAGAGCAGGAAGAGGCAGAGGTAACAGCAGCACAAGTGGACACGGCTCTTTCTCTGTTGTTTTGCAGGTTAGGAGCAATTGAGACCACTCCCAAGCAGCCAGCCCTGACCATTCCCTTCCACAAGCAGTGCCCACTCCAGTCTGGCCCATTCCAGAAACCAGCAGGGGTCATTCCTGGATTAGGGATATGACCATTTGCAAAATCCAAGCTCACCAAAGTCTACCAGGTTCCACCTCAATATTTCTTCCAACACATGGAAAGCTTCTCATTTCCTTTTCTCATGAAAACCTGTGCTTTTCCCCCAAATGTGTACTTTAGTTGTGCGTTTCTTCCATGATTAAAGTGCATTGGTGCTCATTTTTGAAATGTATTCATTTTGAAATGTGTGGTTTTTTCAAATGTATATTTGCTGTCGCCCTGAAAATCACGCTGCGAACTTAGAAAAGTACAGAGCTTGACCACAATTTGTGTGGGACCATGTCCAGTCTGAAAGGTGCAAAGTGGGCAAAATCCTGATCAAGAATAAACTGAAACTCATGCTTTACACATCCCTACCCAAAGTGCTACATCTACGTTCCACAAGCAGTGAATGCCTCATGTGGTAAGGAATCGATGGGGCTGGTCATTTGTGGAATGAATGAGATGGTGGTAAGCAGGTAGCGCACTGGAAAGGAAGGCATTACGTGTGTCTTTCCCAGGGGTTCCAGAAAACCTGGAGGTGGCACTGGCCCAAGGCAGAAAATATTGCTGATCCATGCAACCCACAATCAATTTTCTAACTTGGGAGAGCTTCTGCATCTTAAGCAGAAGTTTAGGCTCTGTCCTCAAAGTTTCCTTGGACCCTGGGCTGAGATTGTAACTCATCTCTTCTGCTGTTCTCCAGCTTCCTCCTTTTCCTGTATCTGATCCTAACCTTACCTCCGTAAAATCACAGAGTCGGCAGGGGCCTTAGCAGGCCATCAGGTCCAACTGCCTGCTCCATGCAGGACTCACGTCTCCCATCCAGAGTCTAACCAGGGCTGATCCTACTTAGCTTCCAAGATTAGGCGGGATCCGGCACTTCAGGGCTGCAGCTCAGCTGTAATGCACATGCTCTAAGCACAAATGGGCCCAGGTTCAATCCCTGATATCTCCAGGAAGGGCTGGGAAAGCTCTCCTGTGTAAGATCCTGGACAGCAGCTGCCAGATCATGTGCATAATACTGTGCTAGCTGAAGTGATGAACTGACCCACTGCATGGAAGCTTCATGTACCTCTTATAACCAGTGGCTTGTTTCCTGCTGTTTCAGGGTGCTCGAGGTTTTCTGTGGCTCCTGGCCTTCCCAGTTTAAAAGGCCACAGGGTAAGTATGAACATGTCTGCTTTCCTACTCATCTGTTCAGCCTTACTTTTTGGTGACCTATATTTTAAAATATGCCTGTTCCCCCTTTGATTTCATCTTTGAATGGTTCTAGTTCCAAAATGGTTGCAGAAAAGTTGCCATAAAGGACTTGAAGGCCCTAAAGGTGAAAATGGAGCCACGGGATCTAAGCTGAAGAGACATCAGAAAAAGAGATGCAGGTTCCTTCTTAGCTAAAACTACATAAACCTCACCATCAAGAGCACCTTGAGAGCCAAGATCAGGAAAAATGACTTAGGAGGTTCTGATCTTCCCTTGTAGGATCAGAACATGGTGATGGTGAAAGCAGTGTACATTTGGTAGGTCTCCCCACAATAGGAACTGCACCAGGAAGCTGTGATGCCAAGGACTGGTTGTGCCACATATCTCACATTCCAGGATGGAGCACTGTCAGCCTAGGGCTTTTGCCTGGCACACACGGTCATCCGAGAGCCTGAATTGATGCATCCATTTCTATGAAAATCGATGTTTCCCACACATCTAAACAAGCACCGATCTGAATCAATCGTTCAAAGCTGAGGAGGGTTAAATATTTAAACAAGCGATGTATTGAAATGCATTTTTAATGCTGTGGAGTCATTCTGATGAAAGATCACTCAAGAGCCGTCATTATTGAGTGGAAAGAGGGAACGTGGCATTGTCTGAACAGATGGAGCATCTGCGCTCTTGTTTCCTTCCCCTCCTTTACCCCCCGTAGGGTAAATTCAAGTGACACTCTTCCATCGAAGCCATCCAGTGTCAACCAGAGTGTTCGGATGGAGGGCTTACTGGCTGCCTCTATCACCCCATTCTGGAAATGGATCCTCCTTAAGGAGTCGAATGTTGTTTGCAATCTCCTGTTTTTAGATGCTTTAATTTTGGGCATGGAGGCTGGGAGGAAAGAAAAACATTTGGCGTGAACGAGCTCTGATTCCCTGTGACTTAAATTGCGACGATTATGCGGTGTCATTATGCCATCTGCAATTGCCTAGGCTAATTTCAAGGTGGTAATTTCTTTTTCACTCTCCACCTCCTGTACATTATTGGGGCGGGGGCTGGAGAATGGTGTTGAGGTTGAAAGGAGGGGAACCGTCAAGACATGTTGATGGTTATAAATTAAAACAGACAAAGGGAAAACAAGGACAAGCCTGGGCTGTCACACTCCAAGGAAGGAGTGGAGGGTGATGCGCAATGTTTTCTGCAGCTGTGGTGTGGAGAAGCCACATGCTGTGTGAAATGGTGGCTTGGGCTTCTGTGACTAATTTCCCTGCCTGTGCATTGCTGAAATAGGAACGCGGAGTTGAAAGGAAGCTACCAGGCCAATGACCCAGCAGAAACCCCCTAGGAATTTTTGCTAGGTTTATTAAAAAGTCTTATTTGCTTCCTAAGATGTCTCCCCTGATGGGGGAACCTCCAAATTCACTTTCAATATCACTGTAGGCTGACTCCAATCATTCTCCAGGGATGTGAAGAAACATCCTGGAGACATTTCCCCAGCCTTCTTGAATTTATTTGGTACTTCTCATATGCTCTCAGATGTTTCAAATAAACCCCAAATCAGTTTTGAACTTAACTTAACTGTTATTTGGGTGGAAGGCTTTGCTCCTGGAAAGGATAGGTGTGGCTCAAAACATGACAATTTGTTGTCATTTGTCGGAGGACAGTTTCTTATTAGAAAAGTTGCCCAAGAAAACAGCCTTCTTTTTGAAGGAATCTTCTATTTGAAGGGCTGTCTGGTATGTCAAGTCTAAAGAAGAAAGGTCTTAAGAGTGAAGAGCAGCATGACCTTAAAAATGTCATCACATTTAGCTCTTGGAGAGAAGACCGAACAAGCATACAAGCCACCTGGTCATGGTTTGTCCCATGATGGTCAGATAGATTGCAGTTCCATTCAAAATCTCTACTGCTTTGTGTGTGTGTGTGCATGTTACTCTCTCTCTCTGTATATATATATATAGATAGATAGATATGCTTCTTTTCTTCCTCCTGATATCCTTTTATGATCGTGAGACATCCGGAGGTGCTGCGGCACAATAGGCGGCATACAAATGTTTTAAATAAATACAATAAATAACAAATACTTTGGTAGACAACCACATCCCTGATTAACACATTTCCCCTCAGGATAAATATTCCTTCTCTCCCTGCTCTATGTGAAAGTTTAACTTGTGAATCCATCTATCATTCTGATACTTTGTTTTGCCTTAATATTAGCTTCCCCATTCCAGCCATCCATTTGGAGAAGAAACCTGACCTTCTTCCAGATCCAGGTGTTAAAACTTGACTTAAACATGATAGTTTCTGTGCTAGACACGACTGTATCCTCTAAATACTTTATTTCAAAATGTGCCTTGTGCATTTTGCACTACATTTCTTCTTCAGGGAGTAAAAAACTGGTTCCGAGAGAACTTATGGCAGTGTTCTATTGCTGGGAAAGGGGTGTGTGGATACCTTTGTACCACATCCTAGTTGGGTTAGCTTCATGCATTTATCCATGGCTATTTTATTATCCTCTTGCTCATATTGTTTTGTTTGTTGTGCCTGTGTGCATACACATGTTCTAACCCTGTTTTCCTATTTACATCTTTCTTCAGTAATGTCCAATAATTCTTCTTTGATTACCCATCCCACACCTGAGACCAAAGGGTATCCACTGAATTTGTCCCACTAGGATTCCTGGAGGACTTCCTCTTGTGCTTGGCCCTGTCTTAGAAAGCAGGCCCAGCTGACAGAAGGTCCAGAATACTCTCAGACTGAGGGCTTTGCAAAGGGAAGAGAAGACTGAGGGCGGACATGATATCCTCTATAAGTGCCTCAAAGGCTGTCACAAAGTGGAAGGTCAAGATCTCTTCTTGCTGATGCCAGAGTGTAGGACACAGAATAATCAATTCAAGTTGAGACAACCCAGATCCAGACTGGACATCAGGAGAAGCTTCCTCACTGTCAGATCAATGTCAGAGTGGATCTGGCTGCCTGGAGAGGTGGTGGGTTCTCCCACATGAGAAACGTTCTAGAAGAAACTGGACAGCCCTCTGAAGGGGATGGTGTAACGTGGTGTCCTGCAACAGCAGGGGGTTGGACTGGATGGCCTTCATGGCCCCTTCCAACACTACTAGTCTATGATTCTATGAAAGGTCAACTAAGACTGCTGCACATGACATGGAAAAGTGACATCACTTGGGTAGCATTTGTGAATTTGTACCATGTGAATGCTGGACTCTCATTAGGAAGTTGGATTGATGGCCACAAGAAGTGGACTGGAGCTTGGAGATCCAAGATCAGGGAATCCAACAGACTCCCACCTCAAAAGTAGATTCCCCACACATCCCCACCCAAGACCCAGTCTTCTCACTACCTAAGTGCTGAGACCATAGGCCCGGGGGTGTTAGGGGTGGCTTGGTGCAGGCAGCTGGAAGGCTGGTGGGAATTTCCAGCTGGTGGCAGTGGAAAATGCCACAGAAATGGAAAGGTACAAAGGAGCTTGGAGACACAATTTCCCCCATTCCTCTTTCCACTCATGAAACAGTGCACGGCTCATGCACAACTTGGTAACATAAGGAACCGGTCTAAACACAGGAGAAAATCAAACGAAGATGTGGGAATACCTTAAAATAATAAGACATCCTTTTGTTCGTTTGGTCTTTGAAGTTGGGATGGAGACACCTCTAAGTGCAGTCTCTAATTTGAGCCAAAGGGTTTGCTCCAGGGATCAGACATATCAAAGTCTTGAGTAAATGAGTTGGGGAGGGCGGGTGTCATCTGCTCTGAAGAGCTGCAAAAATGACAGCAGCTGAGAATTTTCAGCCCGTGTAGTCCAATATTCTTTGGCAGTTCTTTAAAGGAAAAAATGCAAAAGAAAACAAAGGATAAGAACTTTGTCATTTGTTTATTTCTTCAAATTTGGCATTTGCTGTCAAGAGTCTAGCAAAGAAGTTTATTTAAATTCTTTCCCTGAACCTTTAATTTTTCATAATATGTCAGTGCATCATGAAGGAAAGAAGAAACTTGAAGCACTTGGCTAATGTGTAGCCAATGGGGGGTTCTTCTTGTGTCACTCCCCAGTCAAATTTAATGTCCAGTGAGAGGATTTTTGCCAAATCAACGATCAGAAAAGGGAGAGACTATGGTCCTTCCTTGGACTGCACTATGTTAGGAGTGAGATTATACTAAGAGGTTTTCATGTGTCTTCACACAGCAGAATGTCTGCACATCTGGGAACCTCAGTACCGGACTGCTGAGAGTCGTGACCCATCAAACCAAAGCAGAGCTTCCAGTGTTTGTTTGATTGTTTTTAAAATGCATTCCTATTTTTCGTCCTTCTGGTCCTCTCTACAATTACACTGGGACCTCCAGATTACAGAATTTGGAATTTTAATGCATGTTATTATGCTTGACACAATACTTACTGAGTTATTCCAAGGAATGGTCAATGCTCACAAGACTGCCAAGCTTTCTCATATGCATCCCTTTCCTTCTTAGCTCTCTTACCCTCACACTCTGTCAGTGGCCAATGACTTATTCCGCTTCTTTGTGCATTCTGCATTGCTGCAGTCAGATGGACCTGAGCTCATTTCCTTCCCTCCCTCCACCTGGTTCTCATGCCCTATCTAATCCTTTCCCACGTTGTTCCAACCCTCCTGCAAAAGACTGCCCACATCGCTTCCTCTTCCTGGACAGAACTGGTTGGACCTTCTCATCTCAGCTCATGTGCCTCTTCAGAGAAGAGTTTCCTGGGGAAGGCCGCTGTATTGGGTGAAATGTTGAATCTTCCAACATTTCGCCAAAACTAGCAACATTCATCTGGTTTCTGTGCATGCCACTTTTTAGTTGGCAGTGTACATTTAGAATTAAAAGACTTCAACTGTATCCGTGGATGTATAATCACTGTGCAAGCCAAAGGGCTAGGCTCTGGCCATGAAGAGATGCAAAAAGGATAACACCAAAGGAAAAAAAAAGTCCTCCCATTGCTAGATAAAACATCCAGGACCTTGTTTACATTCAGTATCATCTGAATGCAATTTGAGAGGTTCACTTCTAATCTAGTTTAGGCTGTGATGATAACGGCTTCAATTTATACAATCCGGGCTCAGTGCCGAGAGACGTCGCATTCCCCTACATCAAAGGTAATTATTATTTTTATAGTTCAATTAGCAAACATTACATTTCTGTTTTCCTCGCTAAGATGGCACTACCTAATTTAACAATAGCACACTTATCCTCGCTCCCGTACCAGGGACATGATGTTATGATAATGGGCTCCATATGACCTATTGATTCTTTCAGAATAGCTATGCATCCAGAGTTTGCTCTGTTCAATCCCATTTTAAAAGCATTTCCCAGCTAGATGATTTGCCACACCGAGCCCACAACCTAATCATATGGAGATATAGAAATTTACTAGAGACCAGCAGGCAAAGACTTAGATCATTACTTTGAATCAATGTGACTGATAGAGCAAATGTAGGCTTGGTTGGGTTCAGAATATAAAACTCCATGCATCCATACACGTTTTGAGCTGGGACCAAGGGTTTTGTAATTAGGGATGGGTGATCCAGTGATTTCTGAGCTCACCTCCATTCTCTATAAGTCACTTCCGAACCTGTTCAACCTTCCCATTTTTTTTCCAATCTGCTTTCCTATTTGAATGGGGGGAAATTTGCATTTCAAGTTGCATTTCAATTTCAGCAGTGTGCATTCAAAAAGAAGCACTTTTTTAACATCGCAAGAGGTGAGAGAGATGGAACAAGGCAGGAAGTGGCTGGAGTACAGATGGAGGGAAACACCTAGTGGATGCAACTGAGGCCTGCTATGTGCCGATAATTATACTCGGAGACAACAAGAGTATCAAGGAAACGATATCTCACTGCCTGTATTTTGTCTCATATCTGGCACCTGCCTGATCTTTCTGGGATGCCTTGGAACCACTAGAGGCCAGGCAGCCCCAGGATAAGACCTCTTGCCTCCACGAGGACTTAGACTCTAATGTCATCACAGAAGAACCAGGCCAGACATCCAGAGCACTATCTGGTTCACTTGCCTTGGATGAGCTCTGGTCCCTACATCTTGAGAATGTTGACACAGTGCTTGTAACGATGTTCACACTGGATCCTCGTCCTCTTGGCTAACAAAAGCTAGCCTGCTGGAGGGAACAGCCAGCTGGCTGAGGGAGGGGATTAATTCCTCTTTGCAAGAAGGTGTGGTCCCCTGCCACCTGACACAGGCACTGGTGAGCCTGCTCCCCCCTCCACCAAAAAACCCTTCTCTGGGCCCAGAAGATCTTCATGAATCTAGGCCAGTGGGAAACGTCACCTTCCTGGGCAAGGTTCTTGAGAAGGTGGTGGCCAGCCAGCTCCAGGTACACCTACATGAGACTGATTGTCTGAATCCATTTCAGTTGGGGTTCAGGGCAGGTTTTGGATGGACACAGCTTTGTAGAACCTGTGTTCACCCTGTATTGGAAGAGGCACTGTGGGAGCTTGACTCAGGTGGAACTCTTCAGACTCTCAATGGTTTTCAGTACCATCAACATGCTATCCTTCTGCGGTGGCTGGCTGGAGGCACTGCATGGCAGTGGTTCCCCTCTGACTCAGATGCCCAGGTCCAGAAGACAGTATTTGGGGGATACTACTCTGCCCCTTAAACTCTAATGTATGGCGTTCTTCATGGTTGGTCTCACCCCCCCTCCATCCTATTTAGCATCTATTTGGAAGCATTCAGTGGGGACAGCTAGAGTTTTGGAGCACAGGGCCATCAGTCCGGTGATGGTGCACCACTCGGTTGTGCCTTTTCATCTTCCGCAGGTGATGCTGTGCACATGCTTAGCTGGTCTCTGGCTGTGACCATGAGCCAGGAGAGAGTTAACAAACTGAAAATCAAACCAGGAAGGGCTGAGATGCTGTTAGTGGGCAGACCTGCTGACCCCAAGGAGAGAATTCATTCTGTTCTGGATGGGTCACACTATCCTTGAACCACCGTTGTCGCTTGAGGCCCAGGTGGCCTCAGTGGCACACAGTCCCTCCCACCAGCTTCAACTGGTGGCTGAGCCAGTCCCTCTCTGGACAGAGATCGTCTGGCTTCAGTGAACTATATTTTAGTAACCTCTGAACTGGATCCCTGACATTTTATTTATTTATGTATTTATTTATAACATTTTTATGACATGCGCTCCATGTGGGACTATCCTTGAAGACAGCCAGAAGCTGCAGTTTTGCGAAATGTGGCAGGTAGACTAACCAGGACCAGATTCAGTGTAAAAGCATAACACCCATGCTGACCCAATTGCAGTGGCTGCCAATATACGTCCAGGCCTAATTCTAGGTGCTGTTTCTAACTGTAAAAGTCCCGAAAGTCTCGAGAATGCAACCTCTGATGGATTGCCTCCCCCAGTCACAGTCTTCCTGGACACTATGACTAAGATCCGAAGGAGGGTCATTTAGTGGCAATAAGGGGAAGGGCCTGTTCAGCAGTGAGTCCCCAGTTATGGGGCACAAGCCCTCCTGGCACCAGCACTGAGGTTCAGACTGCCGTCTTTGACAGGGCATTTAATTAGTTTTAATATCATATTGGGGCATTATGTCAGTTGCTTATGATTCCATTTGAATAAGCCATAGCATTTTTCTAAAATGTGTTTTAAATTTGGCTTTTTTATTTTGCATTGCATTTTTATGTTTTCATTGTTTATATTGAGTTTTACTATGTTTTATGTTGCAAGTTGCCCAGATCATTGAGTGGTATAGAATAAAGAAATAAAATAATCATCATCACCATCATCTGAACATGGAAAGTTGTTTGAGAGCATCTGGATAACAAGGAAAGAAGGGAATAACGGCAATGTAATCGTGGGAATGCAGTCTGGAACGGGTAATGAGCTGCCCAAGTGCAGGATGAATGATTTCTGCCTTGACAGCTGTGCCTGAGAAACGCTCCAGGAGATCTGGTAGATCACAAGTGAAACCTGAGCCACAGGGCAGCTAAAAAGGCTCATGTGATCCTAGGTTGCTCCCAAGGAAGCCCAGTGTCCCCCTTGTGAGAAGCTTTGGTCCGACTTCTGCCAGAGTGCTATGCTGAATCCACAGGATACGAACTAACTCAGAGGTTTTGCCTTGTCTGCAGGGCAAGGCAACTAGGAAGCTGGGGCGCCTAGAGAATGTGTAGGAGGAAGAAGCTGGTTTTGTTTGCTTGAAGACGAGATCAGTGAGATACATTTCAGGGGTCGTGCTTCCAATATTTTATGGAGTGCAATGCGGATGAGAGTGAAATTTGTTTCCTGCTTCTCCAGAGGGAAGGACCCAAGTGACTGTGCTGGAATTGCATGCAGAGTAGGAATAACTTCTTTGAACATGTAAACTGGAACAGAAGGCAGCTGTGAATCTGTGCAGCAAGGGCAAATGGGTTTGGACTGAGACCATGCAATCCCATCCAGACCCCAGATTAAGCCAGATCAGGAGTGACCAGCTGCCCGTGGATAAGGATTCCAGGGTGGTTTCTATGAAGGGCTAACCCGTTCTTAATCTAATACTGTGGTCTCTAACGGAGTGCCAAAGGCAATTACTGTTCTGTTAGCCACCTCTCTTGGTATCTGCCATGCCCTTTGCCCCTACTGATTTTAATTTCTTAATATTTTGATTACAACCACCATCGCCCGTGGATACCAGCATGCTGGAAAGGTTTGTGCTGCCGTTGGATCACCTCATCTCCTTCCGTGGGTTCAAAGGAGCATTTGCTTCTTTGTCTGCTTCTTTTGGAACTCAGATCCCATCTGCACCTTGTGTAAAGGTCAGGGCAAATGGCTTTTCTTTTAGCCTCACCAGCTTGCCGTGTGGAAAAGAAGTGCTTTCTTACTCACCTGGTCCATCATAAGAAGCCTCTCATGGTAGGCCATGCCCACTCCAATGACAACCCTTCTCTGAGAGTGTCCACAACACTCTTGGAATTCGAAAGGTGCCCACAGAACTCTGATCTAGGATATGCCTCCTTGACTTACACCTGAGGTCCATTGATCCCAAAGAACATTCCTCAGCCCTGCACACAGCACACAATCCTGGACCCCCCGACTAAGGCAACCGAGAGCCTGGATAGAAACAAAGATGCTGTAGTGGAAAGCGTAAAATCTGCAGTTCAACCCCTGGTGTCTCCAGGCCAGAAACCCAAACAAGGGGCTGCTAGTCCTGG
Source organism: Varanus komodoensis (assembly GCF_004798865.1). NCBI lineage: Eukaryota > Metazoa > Chordata > Lepidosauria > Squamata > Varanidae > Varanus > Varanus komodoensis. The sequence continues at coordinate 1,582,921 of NW_025335606.1, forward strand.
CCCAGATGGACTAATGCTCAGAGTCCACAAGAGGCAGCGTCCCCTGTTCCTAAGCCCCATTAGAAGATGGAGTGTTTTCTTGGTAGCTCTCAGCCTCCCCTCCCCAGATTGTCCTCCTATGGAAAAGACTCAGTTGAATCCCTTCTAGAACCTCTGGTGAGGTATCAGGAAAGACTTGTGGCAAGAGCTGCTGGTTGCTGCCAGGCTGGTACTTGGAAAAGGCCTGTTCTGCCAACTCCTGGTTGCCATTATCCTTTCCACAACTCCCTGGCTGAGTCGCCAGTCATGGCCCATCACCTAGCCAGGGCCTTCTTTTCTAGCTGGATGCTCACCCATTCCATCTCCACCTGTGACTCCAAAGGCCCTTTGGGATGGTTCCTCCATGCAGGCGACCGAAGCTAGAACAAGAACAGCTCATTCTCCTCCAGAGCCCAGTAGCAGCAGAGACCACGTGTTTCAAGGCAGGAAACACTTCCCTGGTCCAACTCTGCAAGTACTTTGCTGTGCTAACAGCGCAATTCAATTATTTGTACTGATCCAGTCTGGTGCGAGTCTTCAATGGGGAGATAAAGCTTTCTTCTAACAGCACTGCAGGGGTCCTCGCACTGATTCAGTTTGATATTAGTCCTTTATGCACAACAATAGAAGCTAGATAAAAGGGTCAGCAATGAGTAGAAAATGTCTGGATCACTTTCTGTTAAACAATGCAATATTCATTCATTCATTTTAAGGCTGCTTTGATTTTATGGTAATTGCCTCACATTGCGTCACATTGGGGGTTTTAATGAATCATTGCATTCCACCAAAAGAGCTTCAGCCATGGGGCAATTTAGAGATGAAACAGCTAAAGTAAAAATAAATAAACTAGGGAATGCTACCTGCTTTTAGTGGCCATGATACTTTTCAAGATAAGGCAATGTATGTCCCTTTGATTTCACTATTAAAATGTTAAGCAAATGTTAAACAAATGCTTAATTTTGCCTTCCCAATGAAAGGGCCTTAAGAAAAGAACCAATTTCTGTCTGGGTTGCACCCAATCTGTTTGTTTGTTTATTTTTCTATTACCCAATAGCCAAGGCTTTCTGGACAGCCTAGCAGAATTGGTCTTTATTTTTCTTTTGTTATTTAGCTATACACCATGAAAAATGGTTCAAATGATCTGGAGTAGCCAGGTTTACCTTTCTTTAGATTTTTTTTAATATTTATTATTTATTTTTATTTATTAAAACATTTCTGTGCTTTTCTATATAGCTTTTCTATTTAAAATTTAGGATTATTTAAAATTATAATCCTAAAAAACAAAAAGAAAACTACAAACAACATCCATCATCAAAAACATTGAGCCTGCTGGGTCAGCCCCCACACCCTTCTTTTTCCATTTATGAAAACTTTAAAAACATATTTAAATCTATGCAAACTCCTGTTTCTCTAGCCAATAATAAAAAAGTCCCAAGTTTGATAGAAGTCAGTATCTTCTTTAATATAGCTTATGGTTTCTGAGCTTCCCCATGAATATCCCAAACTGGTGGGACCATTTCAGTCTTTCTGAGTGACACACGAATGAACAAGTGTGAAAGCAAGAGAAACCAGAAACGGGTCGATTCATCCATTCCGACTCTGAAGGCAGACCGTGTGCAGACCGTGAAAATCCCATTTTTGGCCATCACCATTAACTTCAGTGAATAGAAGTGAGGGCCGGAATTCTCCACAACATGAGAAGGATGCTTGATCTCAGACCTGGAGCGTCGTGGGGCAAAAACTGCAGCTGCAGCTTTTGCACTGGCACCGACACACCCTTGGGCCGCTATCTCAGACTGCAGCAATGCTGCCCACACGCTGACGGCTTGCGCTGTCTCTTGGCAGGCATTTCTACCATGCTTCCCCGAAAATAAGACTGGGTCTTGTATTAATTTCTGCTCCAAAAGACACACTAGGGCTCATTTTCCGGTGATGTCTTATTTTTTTTTATTACAAAAGCCGTAAGATCCTTGCCCCGAGAGCCCTCCACGATTCCTTTCTTGTAGTCGATCGAATAGCTCTTTCTTTTTGCACGCATCTTGCATATTCGTGCATTGTGTCTGTGCTCTGGTCATTTGGCAATGAGTCTTGCACTCATCTGTTTGCATAGGCATTTACCTCTTGTCCAAAGGTGCCTGCTTTGGTATTGACAAATACTTAATTATAATGTATATTATCATTTATTTTAAGCGTTAATGTCAATAATATTATTTATTTATATTTAATTATATATTAACATTATTATTTTATAATTCAGTGCATCTATTGTGTGTTGCAATGGACATACTACTGTGTTTCCCCGTCCGTCTGGCTGACGATCTTAACTGGGGCTTATTTTGGGGGTAGGGCTTATATTACGAGCATCTGGAAAAATCATGCAAGGGCTTATTCTTCAGTTAGGGCTTATTTTCAGGGAAACATGGTAGGAGTTGCTTATAGGAAAATCTGAGAAATATATTTTGGTTCATAAATTTCAAAATGTCCTGCTTGAAATCCTAAACGTGGATGGAAGCACAACGGACACCTTCACAAAATCCAGAACTTAAGCCCGTGTTTGGAAGCTTCACTTTTTCATGCAAATGTTTTAAACACCGATTTTTTAAGAAAAAGTCTGCAGTTCCACCCCCTTTTTAATACACACATTTAAAATTCACCTTTCACTAAAATCTGCATTCCCATGCTTCAGTCAGTGAGGTCAAATCTGCTTTTTTCCTGTTCAAGCAGAATGAAAATGGGGAAAGAAAGCAGCTTGTGAAGAAAATGGGAGTGAGTCAAACAAATGAAGAATGAACACAAGATCTGAGACAAAGAGCAGAGAGAAGTCACTGAGCCAGGATTGCATCCTTTAAGATGGAGACCCACACCTGACCTACATGGGACACGACGGGAGTGTCTGCAAGGAATCCAGTCCGGGGAAGGGATGAAAGTCTGCCAGACTTAGTCCTCCAGATTTTGTTCCTGCACCAGTTTGATCTGACCTGATTCAAGCCAGCATATGCACCCCTGGTTTTAAAACAAGCGGCATGTTCAAATCCTGAGAATTTTGCAAAACTATGCAAAGGTGTGCAAATTAGGGAGCATAGGCCAAAATACTGTGGAAATCTGAAATGTAATTGTCAGAGAATTTGGCCAAAGGAGACTATGTGCACAGGCAGCAAGAGAAGGAAGTTTTCACCCTTCTTTCTCATGGCCAGTGTTGCTCAAGAACGACAGCACAAATTTATCGACTTTTACCTGATTTGCACAAATGGCATGAGAGATATGGAGGGCCTTCTGTGCAGCGGCGCCCACACTATGGAATATGCTCCCTAGAGAGGTCTGCCTGGCACTGACTCTCTACTCTTTCTGGTGCCAGGTAAAGACTTTTTTTATTTAGCCATCATTTTAGATGGGATAGAAATGTTTTAATGAATGAATGAATGAATAAATGAATAAATAAATAAATAAATAAATACAATGTACAGTCTGCAAGGCCATATAAGCTGTGCATTTCTGCTCTTAAACTGACACTGGTAAGGAAACCAGGACTCCTACCACCATCACAACCACTCCAGGATTATCTCATTCCCTGTATCTGGCCAATTCATCACTGAGGGAAAGCTCTCTGTCTTTCTGGCTCCCTTTTCAGCCAGCCATGACCACGGGAAAGTCTTTGGACAGTGCTGCCTCATGGCCCTTGAAACAGAGATGAGTGCCACCCCCTATAGCAGTTATAGCGAGCAAAATTAAAACTGCAGGGACCCCTTCCCTTCCCTTCCCTTCCCTTCCCTTCCCTTCCCTGTATGCCTGGTACTTCCTTGGTGCCTCCTACTCCACTCCTAGGCTGGCTTGCCCTGCCTGATATTACACCTGCAGCTCCCATGCAAGGACATGTTCCCCTCAAAATCTCTCCCGACTCACCTTTTTTGCTTTCAGTCAGTTCAGCCACTGCAATCTTTCAGGACAGCTTCCCTCAACAGCTCCCCTTGCCAATGACATCATGTGTCTGTATCTGATATCATAACATCCTGATGCATATACACAGAGTCATGACTGTTGCAAAAACCAATTGGGTTAAAGAGCAGTGTGGGCAAATGAGTCCAGGGAAATGAAGGGTGTGCATGAAAAATGCAAACTTTTCAAAGATGTGAACAAATATACTTTAATCGAGGGGAGAAGGATCCTTGTGCTTAGAGATGTACACAGATGAGGCATACATTTCAGAAACTCTACTTGAAAACATGTTCATGCAAAAGGAGGAAGGAATCCATCAAAGTGCTCAGTCTGATAAGGATTTGAATCAGAGCAGACTCTGAGATGGAGAACTCCGGTGATGTCCAGTTTTCCTGATTCACACATCTCTGCTCTGGAGGGGTGGGGCAGGAGAGGGAACTGTTTCTAAAAGCTATAAATGTTTAGTGAGTTTAGTAATTCCCCTCCACTCCTGTGATTTTCCCAGTTCTATTAGATGAGCTGTTTTCCAAGTAAGGCCTTTCTTTCAGTACAGAACTATTTTGGCCTATTGTGGGGAATTCGCATCACATGGCATCCTTAGCTCCCTCCAAGAGGGCCCTGGCATTTTGTGTACCCATGTGCCCGAGCATACAGAAAGAGAGAGATCAAGATCTCCAAGTTTCTTATATCTGCTCTGTGCAATCCTGACATTGATAAACAGGTTGCTGCTAGGAACAATCTCATTGGTAATAAATCACCTTGTGGGGGTGGCGGCGGTGGTGGCACATGTCTCAGCGATGTATTTGTGCATAATCAATGCATGAAAGAGCTGGTGGTGGCTGGATGGATCCTTACTCATATGAAAGCCAACACAGTCCCTGAGTGGTCAGATAACAGGGAGACACACCGCCACTGTCATAACGAAGAGGGGAGAGGTTTTGGCACACAATGACAAAGCAGTGAAGAAAAACTAAAATCAACAGAGTGTGGAACCTGAAGAGTCTGTTGCTATAACAGCATAATAGTTCTATCGTCTTTCAGGACAAATGAGTGTTATTTACAGGTATTATGGATTACAGTCCGTCCCCCAGGAGGAAAATGAGAAGTTCCAAGTAGCCCAGGGATGTGGTGTGCTTTATTCTGCTTTCTGTTCATCCTGCTCAACAATGCAAAAACTTGAAATAGGTCTTAAGGGTTTCATCTCAAAGGTCACTAGGAAAATGTGTTGTGTTGAAAGCTGGAATTTTGCCCTCGATTGTTTCGAGGCAAAAGCTATGAGATGCTAAATTTGAACTTTGCACTTTTATCTTCTCGGTACAATACGGACAATATTCTCTGTCCTGAAGGCATTCCCCAAATCTCATCTGGAGCATCCCCCACTGCCCCCGGTCTGCGGATTTCAGGGCAATCGCATCTGTTTGATTAAGTTTTCTTTTTCCAACACGGCATGGTCACACACCATCAGGGGTGACATCAAGTAGTTACAGGACCAATCAGCTTTAGCTGCACGACGATTTGGTGCAGGCCAATAAAGTCCTTCCAAGTGCTCCCACCATCCCCCAAACGGGCAGAACAAGAGTTTTCATAGCCCCCTCCCCTGGTCACACTTGCTCTAATTCTTGCTTTAACCAATATGGCTGCAAGAGAAACTCCTTGTCTTTGCATTCCAACGATTGAGCCAGGATAACAAAAATATACCTCTTATAATGGGAACTGATAACTCGCCTGTCTGTCTCTATTGAGGTAGACAGGCCAAGAACTTTTCTTTCCCAGTATGTATTTCCTTTTGAACAAGTCAGATGAAGGTGAAAGAAAATACAACTAGGGCTCATGGATGCATTAATTTTGTTTGCATTCAGTACAAACTTACATAACTGCATCCTTTTGAACATATATATGAACTGAAGCACATTTATTCCTCAAAAATTGTAATGAAGTTCTTCCATCAAAGAATGCACATGAAGTGTGTATGTTAGTGCAAATAAGCATCAAATGAATTTTGTTAGGAACATTACTTGCAAAAATATGTAGACTGGCCAAAATTGCCTGCAAAAAATGAATCCAAAATGTGCCTGAATTTTCATGCATACTTTAAAATTATCTCCAAATTCAAGGTGACCTGAATTTACAACTGAATGTATTTAAATATATAAATGCATTTGCTCTCCCATTATGCGTTATCTAAATGTGTTTTGATAAGGTTCTGAAGAATAGAATTTTTAACTAAGAATAATTGGGTGTCATGAAATCCAGACGATATCTAAGGTACAGTTTACATGGAAGTGCAGAAGATGCTGATATGGGCAGACCATCCTGGAATTTACCAAGGCCAAATCCTCCGAGCATCCCTTCTTCTAAGTGAGGCATTTTGACTGGGGGGGTCTTAAAATTTGCCCCACTGTGCCTTCAGTTGTGCTTGGCCGCCTCTGCTCAGTTGTGACTTTCAGAGCTGTATCCTTTCAGAACTGCTCAGTGATCTTGCACTGCCTGGCTGGTCTCAGTCCATTGAACACAGCTCAGATCAGAAAACTGGCACTAATTGGCACCATTGCTGGCAGCCTTAGCACAGAGGTTGAAGACCGAGCACGTTCCAGTATTGACTGCCCTTGCTACCCTGGGAAACGATGCCTCCCAAATGGCTGGGTTTCACACCATGGGATGCAGGCAGAGAGATGCGAGCTGCAGCCACTTATCTTCATCACATCTGTCTAATACATGGAAAATTTCAAGTTGAACCTGAGCCCCACTGGAATGCTAGAGTGTGTCAGACATCAGGTCCTTAACATCTGAGCTAGCTAAGGGGGGGACAGACTGGATTGCTCAGCAGGTCCCCTCTCTTGCTCGCCTGTCCTGGTCCTCTGTGCTTTCAGCACCCCATCCATCTTCTGTGGTCCTTCAGAGCATTCCTGAACCTGGGGCAATTGTTCCTCGAATTTCACCTGTGGTGGAAATGCACCACATTTTCATGCAGCTGGTGCTGAATGACCCCGACTCACACAAAGCAGTGTGGAGCAGCTTTTGAGACTCTGCTGTGGATTTGGCACTTGCCCGCTGGGCAAGATGGTCCTCTCCCTTCACTTAAAATGATGCCCAGTGAGGGATCTGGAGTGGTGTAAGGAGCTAGGTGCTGGGTGGTGCTTTCCAGAGGCAGGTCACTCCAGGGAATGCTTGGAATGGGAAAGCCATCAGGTTTTGGGACAGGTGACACCCTCTTTCCTCAGCTAAAAAGAAGGGGTTTGTGCAATGCACATGTCTTTACAGATAGGGACAGGCAGAAGGGATGGAGGGATGGATGGATGGAAGAGGAAAGGAGGGAGAAACTGCTCTGCCAAATCCCAATTCTCATATTTTTCAAACAAAAATAAGAGACTGAACTGGTGTGTTAGAGCAGGACCTAAAGATCAGGACCAATTTTTTTATGGACCTTGCTGTGCCTTGTTCGGGCCACCGACTGGTCCATCCATGGGCTGAACATGGGCCCGCAGCATGTGAACAGCTCCTTGTCCCAATGTCACGAGCATGGCAGCCTTGCTTTCCTGCACAAATGCTCAAAGTCTTGCCATGGCCTGCATCCAGGGGAAAACCAGCGTGGTAAGTGACCCAAGTACTGGAAAGTTTGGCAATGAAGGAGAAAGGAGATGAAGGAAGCATCTTTCTGCAAAACATCCTGGTGTTTATATGTAATTCTGAGCTCCTTTTTAAATGATATCTTAATTTTAGGTATTGATATAGTTAAAAGCCAACTAAAGTTATGTTAAGTTAGTGTATACATTTAACAACTTAAGTATACTCTATGTTATGTATACACTAACTTATTATGTTATACTAGTTATGTATACACTACCTTATGTTAAGTTAGTGTATATATTTATAGATATATATATATATATAAGGTGATGCATTTATTTCCTTGAATAGAGAGAGGAAGGAAGGAAGGGAGAGCCAGTGTGGTGCAGTGGTGAAGAGCCTGGGACTGGGACTCAGGCGATCCGGGTTCGAGTCCCCACTCGGCCATGGAGCCAACTGGGTGACTTTGGGCCAGTCACAGACTCTCAGCCCAACCTACCTCACAGGGTTGTTGTTGTGGGGATAAGATGGAGGAGGAGAATGATGTAAGCTGCCTTGAGCCCTTTGTAGGAAAAAGGCAGGATATAAAGGGGGGGGGGGGGCGGAGGAAGGAAGGAAGGGAAACTGTCTTGAAATTCAGGGTCCCATTTGTGAGAAGAAAGTGGTCCAAGATCAGAGCTGGGACCTTGCATCTGGAGCAACACCCTCCCCCTTGCAGCCAGCATAGGATGCTCTTGGTACAGCCTCAAGTTCATAGGTGAACCTTGGAGCTGGAGTATTTTGGGCATACACCTAAGTGGGAGGAAAGGGTTGGGTTCTCCCAGCACATGCAGCATCCTGGCAAGGCCTCAAACTCCCTTCCTCCTGTTCCAGGATGAGCAACTTAAATGGCCAAAAACAGCTGTTTGAGACCTTTGGAGGGTGGGGGGAAGCTCCTCCTGCCCTCCATGGGATGTCCTGGGTCCTCCCAGGTCAGAGGGTTGTGGACAGCCACACTGGATCATCTGTAGGTGTCGCTAATCCATAATAGGTTGACATCGTCTGCATACAAGCTATTTATTTATTCATTATTTATTTAAAAACTTATTTGCAATGCACCTGACATGACTTTAATTGATGGAGTTCCAGATTGCCACACACCCAACACACAATGGTAGAGAATATTTCTTGGCAGTGTGGAATCTGAAAATGGTCTTCCCCCAGTTGCCACCTGGAGAGCAAGTGAGAGACAAATTTCAGACATTTTCTCATGACAATGTCTTCTGAGAAATTTCAGCTCTGCTCTAAATTTTTATTATTATTATTAATAATAATAATAATTAAATTATTACTACTGTTACTGGGTTTTCAGATGCCCACAGCATTAAAACTTATACAATTAAAACATCCAAAAATATGCAAAAATTTAAAGAGAGAGAGAGAGAGAGAGAGAGAGAGAGAGAGAGAGAGAGAGAGAGAGAATGAAATCAGTTAAATATATTTTTAAATGTCTAGATTAAAAAATGCTATGAACAATATAGAGAGTAAAACTAATTCAGCACAAACTTCCAGGCTCTGGACCACGCCAAAATGCCTGCTGGAACCAAAAGATTTTCACTTGCTTTTGGAAATCTAATAAGGAAGGAGCGACGTTACTTCGCAACTAACAACAACAGCAAAGTTAATCTCCCTAGAAAGACAGCATGCATAGAATATTTGGTTAGCCTGTAAACCAGAGTACCGTTTTCTGTGAGTAAGCTCTGCTGTACTAAACATATATTTCTTTTTTCCCATTTTTAATTCAGTTATATACCTTGAAGTATAACATCCCTGGGCAACAGAACTTACTTCTGAGTAGACCCACCTAGGACTGCATTACTGTGATCTTCCCTGGGTTTAGCCTCCTTGATATTTAGACAAGAAACACATGCATAGAGGGATGAAGAATCCCATTATGTCTGCTCATGACTGACAGCTACTCCATATTTCCATGCACATAAGTCATTACGAGTGCTTATATTTCATCAGAGGTTTCTGATCTGTTTCAGTGTATTCATACATCACTCTTTCATGCTCATTTAATTTTCCTGATGAAGGAAGGAAATGAAGAACTAGGCACTAAGTCTATAGAGAAATCACCCCATGGCCCCCGCATCCTCCCACCACAAATAAAGGAAACTTTCCGGCATAGGATGGGCAAGAAATGACACAGCCAGATGGGTTATCCTAAGTGAAGATTATTTTGATGGACTAAAGAAAAGGAGGGATTTGAGGAAGTTTGATGCTGGTGTGTCCACATGCTATCAGCCAGATGCTCAGAGATAAAGTACCTTTTATGACGGGAGGACGGGTCCCAAAACATTTCCCCAAATGCTAGAATTTGTGTTAGCACATCCACTAGAATATTTCAGAAAACTGGTAACTTTGGGACATTTGATTCGGTTATCACTATTTTTATCTGTTTTTGTTAGGGATTATCAACTGCTTTGACTGATGGGTTTTTGGAAGGAAGATGTGGTTCAAATAGTACATAGGTATCTGTCCTTTTTGGGGTGTGTGGAGAATTTGAAAGAATGGTACATGAAATTCATCGACTTAAATTGATTTCTCAATGAGTTTTGCTTATCTCTGTGTTCTAGGAACTCCTGTCTGGGTTCCTTGGCACCTTACTTGACCTCTGCCAGCCCTGTATTATCTAATTTCATTTTATTTCTTAAGATTGCTTTAAAATTATACTTTTTCACATTGGGAAGCCACATACTACAGAACAAAAATGCCACCCAATAGCACTTTACTTGGGTTCAAAAATGTAGCTCAGAAGACACCATCATGGCCTCTTTCTTAATTGTTGGGCAAGTGACTCACCAGTTTGTCTTCTGATAAACGGGCAGGTTGCGAGCAGCCCTGTTCACTCATTTCATGAATGGGCAAGCCCATGGCACTCTTGTCGTCAGAGGCACCCATGTACCCAAAAGGTACATATATAGAGAAGTTCCAAGGACCCTCTTCTGGCAAAACGTTCCTTCCAATGGGTGCGTGCACATTTGATCCAAAGGGTCAAATACCATCTCTTTTGGAACTGGTGCAACATTGCTATCTCCTGATGTGCATGGACTTGTAAAGGCAGTCTCCTCCGTGAAGGTAAGGCAGACTTCCTGAGCTCAGCTCTGGCCAGAGTTCAGTTGAGAGCAGAGGCCCAGGAGAGAATACTGCTCTGAATCCAACAACCTGGCTCCCATGTAGAAGGAGCTAGGCTTACTACCTGGTGTCTCCATGCAGGGCCGGGGAAAGCCCCTTCTGAGAGTCTGCGCAGCTACTGCTCCTCGGTGTACGAAGCACGTTGCTGAACAGACCAGATCCTGCCCTGATCTGTCGATTCTCTTATGCAAAGCAAGGCTGGGAGAGACATGCACTTGCTGCATTAGGAAGGGTGTCTTTGGGTAAAAATGTGAGCCTAAGAGACAGAAATAAAACTGAGATGTCGTCTAAGCAACCCAATGACTGGTGCCTGAGTTTGATCATTTTTCTGTAGGTAAACAGGTGTGCCAGCTCAAGCCTTCTAAAAACAGAACCATTGCTGGTACTTGTGCGGTGCTTTCTGCATCCGAATCTTTATAGCAAACCATTTTGAACAGACTGGGGAAGTGGCGTATCAATTACAAAAGAAAGAAATGTCTCTCAGGTGCTCTGATTGTCAGAAACATTCCTAATTGGAACCTAAGTTGTCTCTCATTATCTGTGCAATGTTTGCGATTTTGGCCATATGTTTCTCTTCTCTCAGGTTTACCTGCAATCATTTCTAATGGCGGTGAGACACCTTTCTGGGGCCTGCCACATTAGTGGAGACAAATGTTCAGTAACCTTGTGATGGCACCGGCTGCAGCTTCCATGAAGGGAAGCTAGAAGCAAGCCACCCCATCCTGTCCTGGGCCGCTTAGCATTGCCACCATGCAAAGCATTTGTGTCCCAGCTGCCTCTTCTGGAAGGAAAAGAAGACAGGAAGCACTTCAGCCTTGGTGATTTCCTAGAAAACTGGATGCATTTTGCAGCAGTGAAGCATGGAGCTAGAAGCAAAGCCTCGTACCAAGTTCAAAGCAACTACATGTCCAGTTTTTACTACGGGGGACTGAACTGAACATCAGAAATTGGCTGTTTGGGGGAACACTGGGGGTTATCAGCTTTTGAACCAGTCTCAGCCCCTAAGATATGGAAATAACCTGAGAGAGGAAATCCTTCTGAATGACTGCAGGGACAGACCCTCCCTCACCAGGCCGAGTTTCCTGAACCTGGTACACATATTCAGACGCTATGTCCAGTATGTGGGACATTCTCTGAGGTTTGGTGAGGGATGATGGGCAGCTGATATGGAGATATTGGCGAGACTGAGGGAGCTGGGTCTCTTCAGCCTGGAGGAGACTCCCAGGGGATCTGTTGGAGACATACAGGTAGGTGAGGGGGTGTCATGTGGAGGTGGGTAGAGGCCTGTTCTCCCCTGCAGAGGAAGGCAGGACGTGCTCCAATGGAGCAAAGCTCAGGGAGCCAAGGTTCCATTTGGATGCCAGGAAGCACTTCCCGACAGTCGGGACCCCGAGGGTGTGGAATGGGCTTCCACGGGAGCTCGTTGAGGCCCCATCGGTGCGGGTGTTCAAGGATAGGCTGGACGTGCACATGGTGGGCATGTCATGAGCAGAGCCAGCTGGAGCCGGAGGTCAGACTAGATGGCCTGGGAGACCCCTTCTGACTCACTCTCTTTCTATGTTTCTAAATTGACCCAGCAATTTAGGTCTCTAAAAGACCATGTAGATACAACTTTGAACATACTTGGTCACCATTTATCCTATTTATTGATCAAGGAGGAGATGGATCCCAGTCTACCCCAGCAATGCATGGCAAGATATGGAAAAGCTTACTTTGTCCTGGAAGATTTCATCAGTCAGATTCTCTGCAAGCTTTTTCTCTTTGAGCAATCTCCTTTTTTGTAAAATGACTCTTTGCTCCTTGTAGAATTGGTAGCAATGGGACGTGATTAAATACTCACCTGCTTTATATTTGTTTGGTTATTTAAATCTGCATATACCATTGAGTTATTTTAGAATATTTAATTTAAAAAACCTGTATAAGATAGCCATTGGGGAATGACAGCAGCTGGGTTTAATTGTGAACATTTGATATTTTATCATTTATCTAACAATGGCTTGATTTTTATTATTTTATTTTAGTTTCAGCTCTGGGCACTGGATTGGGAAGGTTTTGTTGCGAGCTGGTTACCCCTTATTCGTTTCAAGCTGGCAAAACTCTTTGCAAAATAGCTCTTTATTGCCAGTTCACAACTAGCAAGCAACTCTGGAAGACTGGTCTCTCAGTATAAACACTTTGTTGAACCCAAACTGGAAACTACTTCCAAAAGCCCTCCTTTTCATAGCACTGGCTGGAATCCCGCTGCAGCAAGGCTAACCTCCTAGATCTATGCTGCCCCTCCAACGGGCTCGCTCCCCTGCCCTGTCACCACAGCATGGGATGAGGGGTCTGACAGGGCAGGGACTGCTCCTCCTCCTCTCCTTTGTCCCTGCCCTTCTCTTGCAAGCCCTGTCTGTTCTGTCGAAGCACCAGGAGGCAACAGCCTTGTGCCAACCTCCCGCTCCTCGTCATTCCCACACCCCCATTTCTCAGCTGTCACAATCCTCCCTGGAAGTGTCCATGCAACCCTGACATTAGAGAGGACACCAAGAATAGCTGACTGGTCCATTCCCACCAGGTGGTTTTGAACAGTTCATATATAACCTGTTGCTCTTGTTATTGGGGTGCTGGTTGACTGCAGGCTGAACGTTAGTCAGCAGTGTGATGCAGTGGCCGAGAGGGCGAATGCCACCCGTGGCTGCATAGCCAGAGGTGTGGCTTCTAGATTGAGAGGGGTATTACTGCCACTCCATACGACTCTGGTGCGCCCACAACCAAAGTATTGTGTTCAGAGGGATATAGCCAGGTTGGAATCGGTGCAGTGAAGGGCCACTAGGATGGTGGCTGGTTTGCAAGGTAAGCCATATGAGGAGAGACTGGGGGAACTGGGTCTTTTCAGCCTTGAGAGGTGGACACTCAGAGGGGACCTGTTAGCGACATACAGGTACGTGAGGGGGTGCCATGCAGAGGTGGGTCATGGCCATTTTTCCCTAGCGGAGGAAGGCAGGATGCATTCCAATGGAGCCAAGCTCAGGGAACCAAGATTTAGGGAGGATGCCAGGAAGCACTTCCTGACAGTTACGACCCCTAGGGCATGGAATGGGCTTTCACGGGAGCTGGTTGAAGACCCAGAGGTGAGGGTGTTTAAGGGTGGGCTGGACATGCACGTGGTGGGCATGTCATGAGCGGAACCCGCTGGAGCCAGGGATCAGACTAGATGGCCCAGGAGACCCTTTCTGACTCACTCTGTTCGATGTTATTTTACCATTAGGGAAAGTGATAGCACTATTCTGCCCTTTGCTTCTGCCTACACTTTTGGGAGAGGCTTGGAGCTCCATCACACATGAAGCATTTTGTTTGTCTGATGCAGACTTACAGAGAGATCCTTGGCCCTTTTCAAGTTAAAAAGCTGAGAGGGGGAATAAATCCTTGACTACTTTGTAGGACTGCAAGTTCCCATGCTAAGATTTTTCAGGAGACATTATTTTCCCTCCCTCCCTTGATGGCAGCGGAGGGTCCTGACTTGCTTCCTGATGACTGGAAAACCATTGAGAAAAGAGCAGTCCCTCCTCCCAGACTGGCTCAGCACCAGTGCTGGCATCGCTGAACACCAGCTGCGTCCCAACAGGCTGCGGTCCCTCACTCCTGCCAACCAAGTTAGCACCACCAATACTGCTCAAACTCTCCCATGCTCGCCCAGAGTCTGGGCCTGCCCAACCCCATCGGTAGGATATTACCAGCACCATGGCAGCAATGCTGCCGGCTCACCAGCCCCACTGCGAGCGAACCGATCTGGTGGAAGTAGGGTACAAGGATGCTTTGAGTTCTGTAGCCTTGTGCATCACTGCAGCTGTAGCGTTACTGCTCGCCTCTGGTCTTCCAAAGACTCCACCGAGCCATTCATGCAGCCTGTTCATTTGTCCCCACTGCCAGGCACTCCAGGCTCCCCCTGAGTCCTCCTCACCCATCACGGAGCAATGTGAAGGCTATTTCCATCCCTGTAACTCTGCATTGCGAAGGAAGGGAAATAAAGGTGCAATCCCATGCAGGTATAATTCTGTACTGGAAAAAATTGTCTACAGCTCTTGGCATAAACTGGGGATAACTATATTCCTTGTCTGTCTGTCTGTCTGTCTGTCCATCTGTCTCATTCTCCTTGCACCCTTAATCAGTTACAACCAACCACAAACACACTTGAGCATTCTTCCATCCTCGGTAAGTTCCTAATAAAGTAGGTGCTTCCTGTGCATTTGGTGGCAACCACATGGCCACTAGATTGGTTCTTTCAATGGTGGAAGCACATTCTGCATCACGGAATGTATGTCTGAATAGGGGTTGTTGGAGGGAGGTTTCTCTCTCATTGGGAGAACTGACTCAGACACTTTGAAACTTTTAGGGGCTACGAAAAGCATCACTTCACTCCAGAACTCCCCTTAATGTTTTGGGAATAGAATCAGGGTTTCTTTCAACTCTGCAAAGGATAGCAGAACATTTTTGTTGGAGGTTTTATCTCTTTGTTTTGCTTTGTTTCTTTGGCAGTTTGTCGAAACACACACACACACACAGACGTGCCTACCCCTATTCTCTTTCTTTTGTGCCAGCATGGTTCTTTCATTCTGTCTCTGGTTTTAAAGCTAGGTTATAAATGTGAGCTTGCTCCTAAATCAGGAGGCTGACAGCTGGTCAGCTGTGTAAGGGCTTCACAAGTTAACTGATTCCATTAGAGTTCTCCAATTTAAAATGTTATTATCTAGGACCAGCACCCAGAGTGAATAAAGCATAGTTGGGGCAATGTAGATGTGGATTTTTATAGCATTGGGGGCCGTACACAAAGAGTGATATAAGATGCCCATTACTTACTCTGGGAAGAACAATCTATGGCCAGAAATACTTGTAACTCAGGAAACTGATATTACTTGCTGCTTTCCTGGAACAGAACCCACAGAATTCCAAACTAGGGAGACCAAGGAGGAAAAAGAAAATCTAATCCAGCTCTCCAATCAGATGGTAGCAAACTAGATTACCCAGGATCCCTCAAGCAGGGTGGACACAAGAGTTCTGCCTGCCTCAACTGCTTAGCAACACCCCAAGATCCTGTTCTTTGTCAGTCGTTGCTAGCTCAGATCCCATCAGCCTATACATGAAGCTGGGATCCTTTCTCCTCTTCCTCTTCCTCTCCACCCCAACATGCCCTCTTGCTTACATGGGCCTGCATTTGCCATTTTGATTCCCATTCTCCCACCTTGGAGAAATCCTTCCAGAGGTCCTCATAAAGGTTTTAAGTTTCAGTTTTCCTGGGGTACCTCTTTCTGGTAAGCACATTTGGCAAACCCAGGCAAAAGCTCAGGAATCTGTGAGCTTAGCTCAAAACATGTCCTCATGTTCAAACAGGAAAGCTCTGGCATTAAATGGATCGCAACACACTTTCTTGACAAGAGAGATGGATGAATGATGCAGTGTACAGTCGAGTTGTATGGACCATACTAAAACCCAAAAGGAAGGATTCCCCTGCAGGACGTCTTAGCAGCTCATGACTCTTCTTTTCGTCCCTTTGTCCTTTGTTTGCCAAAGAGAAGTCTCCATGGCTTCGGTTTCCTTGCATTTTGCGTCACTTGGGGGTAGGAAATATCGGCAACACTTTATAATAAGTAGCAAATCATTATTAGGTGCTCTGGTGTTCATCGTAATACCATTAATCATCATAAATTCATTGTGGTATATTCACATGGATGTAATAGCTAATTCTAAAGACAGTTTTATTCACAAATCCATTCCATTTATTATTGTACTCTAACCTTTAAGGGCATGGGAGAATATATTGTACAATAATTATTACTGAGTCAGCATTGCTGGCTATATAGACCGGAGGGGGGTATTTCTTGATGGGAGAAAAATTGCACTTTAAGCCAAGACGGTTTTCCAGGTTGGAGAGAAGATGTAGAATGCTTATGGTATTTATAAGCCATTGTGGGGGAAGTTAGAAAGTAACCGAAATAATGGGTTTTATGGGATGTCCTCATTACCTCACTGCTCAAAAACGAGGAAAGATGGGATATTGTGGACACAATTCAGCACAGGGAAATGCGGTTAAGCCCATTAAAATGAATGGCCCATTGAAATGCTTCTTTCTATGTCAGATTTCTCCCTGTGTCTAATCATTAACACGGTGCGAAAAATTTCTCCCACATTTTTTTCCTCCCATCTCACTCAGTTGGATAGAAGAGAAAGAGCTTTTGAAAAGAGATTCAAAGGAGGAAAAAAAATCAAGGAAGTTCTGAAGGGTAGACTTAGATTTCTGGCACTTAGGATGACCAGGTGGCTGATGAGAGAATGAGCGTGTGAGAAATTATCCTGCCCTGGAGCAATCCTCTATATGGCAGCTGTTGACCTCCTTGGCTCCCCACACTTCCAGTAGAACCCAGGAGAAGACCTCAGTAAGAGTCCCTTCTGTAGGTCTTTTTCAGATCAGGAAATGCAAGAGCAAGAGGCCATGTGCAGTAGAAAGAAAAGACACATAACACACTCAAAAGACACTTTGTGGTTATAAAATAAGCTTGAAAACACCACAAAGGTAACTATAAAGTATGCCGGACAAGAGGCAGCATGTTTGAAACCTTTTCCATGGAAGAAAGAAAACATTCAACAGACTGAAGGACAGTTCCAGAACCTCACTCCATGTCTAGAACCAGGTGTTACCTTACTGTGTTTAGACAAGAAAAGGGAGTCCTGCCCACTGGTGGAGTTGGAGCTGTTGCCCCTTGCAATGGCAGTGCAAGACCTTCCTCATGAACTTCACTCCCTCCACACACAAAAGAAGCACTTAGAAACTTAAGAAAATAAAACAGAAAAGCTATACTACTCCCCCTGCCAATTGTGATCCTAGTTGTGAGACTTTCTCTTCCTTCTGGGGAAATACAGCAAAATGGTTCTCCCAATTTATTTGCCCACATATAGAGAGGAAAATTTCAGGAAACTGTCTGCACACATCTCTGATAATGATCTGCTAAAACCTACTGATAAGGGAGTCAAACAAGTGACTCAGGTCCTTGGATCAGGGCCCACTATCCCTTCGAAAAATTTAATGGCAAGACTCCTTCCTTCCTTCCTTCCTTCCTTCCTTCCTTCCTTCCTTCCTTCCTTCCTTCCTTCCTTCCTTCTCCCATTTCTTTCTCCCAGTATTCAATTTCAGTCTGGTACTGCTCTCAATTATTTATTTATTTATTTATTTATTTATTTATTTATTTATTTATTTATTTATTTATTAAAACATTTCTATGCCGCCCCTTGCCGAAGCCTCGGAGCGGCTCACAACATCGAATAAAATACACAATAAATTAAAACAATAACTAATTAAATAAATAAATTAAAACAACAAATTAAAACAATAACAATAACTATTATGTAATCTCAGCATAAGCCAGAATGGCAGATTTCCCCCGAAAACCCATCATGCCATTGTACTGATGCCTTTAGTTTATTTACTCTGCATTTTGCTCATTCATTTCTTGCCCTATCCTGCAAAGAAGCCAAGGTGGGTTCCATAATCCTCTCTTCCTCTCCATATTATCCTCACAACAGCCCTATGAGGTAGGTTAGGTTGAGAGGCAATGTTTGGTCTGGTGTCACTCAGCGAACTTCATGCCTGGTGGGAGGGGAAGGGGACTCAGGCCCAGGTCTCTCAAATCCCATCCCGTACTCTCACTAGACTCTTGACTAGTGGTCCCAAACACAATGCTGTTACCTTCAGAGTCGCCTTTTGATAGACACCAGTTCTGTAGTTGGACCAAATCATTTAGAAGGGCATCCTATCAATCACAGAAGAAAGAGATTGCATATGGACTGATGCTAAAAGAGACAGACATTCTAGACATATTTCTGTGCAAAGCCTACAATAAAATGTATTTGAAAACTTGTTCCATTCCTAATTTAAGTCTAGAAGTTCTCCTAGTTAAAGGATCAGGAGGCAAAACAAGGTGATGGTACCTAAACTGCGCAGGAGGCATCTTCTCTCATTCTTCACACCAGCCCATCACAAGTTTGACCAACCTCCTCTTTTGGCTGCTTTTCCAGTGTTGCCAAAAGAAGTATGTTACCTGGCAACGCTTATTTGCCGATTTCTGCTTATGGACTCTCCACTTGTGAAGGCTATGCAGATGAGATATTTTTCCACGGAAGTGGTCACAGGATGCAGTTAGGTGAACTTCCCTTTCTGAAATGTAGGTTCAGCTTCTTGAATTGCAGGTATGAGGTTACCGTGCACTCGCAAACGCCCCAGAGGGTGTCAATCCTGACCTCCTTTTCTGCTTCATTGGGTTCAGTACATGCATTCCGTGTTTACTTTGTTAAACGGAAGAGGTTGGCCGTGAAGGGAATATTTTAAGATTCAAGCAGCTTCCAGTGCGTTATTGATTATCATAAGAAAAGTCATTAGCATTATCGAATCTCCTTTGTTATGACAGTAATCAGTACCTCCTTCCTGGATTACTTGGAGCGGTTTTGAAAGGTTTATGGCTTATTCCTGATGTAGATAAATGTTTTTAGAATCTGTGCTTTTGCCTTTCATGAATAAAAAGGTGATTGAACAAAGACTGCATTCATCATTCTGTTTATCGCCCCGAAACAACAAGTGTAATTTATAAACCAATAATACATTTTTTGCAGCATGGTACATATGTTCTAAAAGAATGGATCAAATTAATGTAAGGCTGAAAAGAACAACAGACTAATACATCCAACCCCCTAAGGAAGTTCAAAGGAGCCCAACCAACAAGAAAACTTGGATATGTCTTTCCCCCTCAATCAAATGAACAATGCCCTGATTGTAATAACATAGAAACACATTTAATGCTAGCTAAGAGTAAACGAACAAGCCCTCTCCGTAGCAGCAGTCCAAGGCGCCAGTGTGCCGTGCAAGGCATGCACTTATTTCAGGAGGCTGTCCATCCCGGCCACGAAACCAAGCATGGAAAACACCTTCAGTGTAATTTATGGCAGACGGCGCTTGGCTTCTTCGCATGGCTGCGGGACTCTTCTTATGTTCAAATGCCCCTCGAATGCTCCGTCATGCACACTGTCTGCTTGCATCTGCCAACTTGCTTTCTTAATATGTGGCAGAGAGGAGAAGGTGTTGGGGAAGATGTGTTGCCATGCAGAGGAGAAGATCCAGGCCTTGTAGCTGAGACACCCTCAGTAGCTCAATAGTAGTGCATGTATTGTGTGCACAAAGGTTCCGGGCCCTTCCTACGATGTCGAGTTGAGAAGAGAAGAAATGGGAGGGGAGGGGAGGATCAAGGGCCAGGTGGTCATCAGCCTCTCTGCTTAGGACTGTGAAGCGCTTCTAGAAGTCAGGGAGATGGCCCTGGGCTAGATGGTCTGAGTACAGACACCTCCATATTTTATCCTCCTTGGCAGGCATATTATGGCTTGTTGGATGGGGAATTTATTTATTTTTTATTTTCATATTCATTTAATTATTACCAGTGTATACTGCTCCATAAGGCATTTGGGCTGTCTGGGCAGTTTACAATTTAAACCACATAAATAATAACACAATAACCAAAGTTAAATAAACAGAAACAATAACACCAGTACAGCAGAAGTCGACGACCCACAGCAGTTAAGCTAAAATTAGTGCAAAGCGTAGCAGCAGATATAATAAAAACAGAATTAAAACAGGTCTTGTGACAAGCACAGACGGCCCTCCTGGGACTGGGCAAAAAGATCGCAGGACAAAACCCGGGGAGAAATATGGGCATATTTGTGTGTGTGTGTGTTTGTTGGCAGGGGGAGTAATTAATCATCTACTTATGGTGATTGGTTGTGTGATGGTTTGTACCAGTTTTGTGCAGCTTAAAGTTTCCCTTAATTGCAAGTGCTGTTGCTCTAACAGCTCGGAAAACCAGCTGTTGCTGTTTGCTTTTAAAAGAGGACCTGGAGAATGGAGGAGAGAAGAGGAGAGGAGAGGAGAGGAGAACAGTGCAGCCATTATACAGGGCATCCTTCATGTCCAGCCTCTCCTAATTTACTTGTAGTGAAAACTTGCAAAGAGCAATGAAGTATAGAGTGGGCAAAACTTTGGCCAGAGAGTTAGAAGCCAGCCAGCAGGTTCTGGCCTCCTCTTCTCTGTGGGAGAGGATGACCCTGACTCAGAGTCTGAGAAGCGAATCATTTGGTACTTCTGTCTCTTCTCAGCCACACTCCTGCTTGTAGAGTAGTTTTACCCACAACAAAGGCCTCTGAACCCTCTGTGTAGGTGATGCAGATAAGAAGGGACAAACAAGAGATGCCAGGCCTTCCTACAGTTCTCCAAGCATCACCTCACTACTCCCGCATCTCTGATTCCCGATTGTCTTGGCAATTCTGCCTACTGCATGCAAATAGGGAAGCTGCACAAAGCAGCAATTCGATTTGAGATGTGTGCGAATGTCCCCCAGATTTGTGCAGATGTCCTCACTACATCTCTCTCCACCCAGAGACTGCAAGGCTTTGGGGCTGCTCGGAAAATTTGCTCAAATTAGGACGAGCGCATAAAACGGGACTGGAGTAATTTGTGCACATTGTACATGAACATGCAATGTTTGCTATTCCATTTGAGGTTCTGAATAGGACACGCTTACATTCTGTGCAAGCTACAGTGAAATTTGGTTAAATCTGCAGATACGAAAGAGACACAAAGGATTTCCAATCTCTGCTCCCAGGGTTCTAAAGTCCGTAGTTACACACTGAAGTAGTTATTTTTCCTTCACAGTCCCACCAACATTTCTCTTTTGGTCTTTAGGTTGTGAGTGATTGCAGAAGCCACGCTTCCCCCACTCTTCCTCCTTCCAAACAGATTAACACGAGACAGTCTGAACTACCATCTTTGCGATCTCAAAGCCAGCCAGCCTGACTTTATTTATTTTTATTTTTATTTTTTTATTTTATTTTTGGATTTATGTCCTGCCTTTTTCCTACAAAGGGCTCAAGGCGGCTTGCATCATTCTCCTCCTCCATCTTATCCCCACAACAACAACCCTGTGAGGTAGGTTGGGCTGAGAGTCTGTGACTGGCCCAAAGTCACCCAGTTGGCTCCATGGCTGAGCTGGGACTCGAACCCAGATCACCTGAGTCCCAGTCCCAGGCTCTTAGCCACTACACTGCACTGGCTTTATGATACAAATGCAGAGGTTGTTAGCAAAAGACATCCATCAGCTCAGGAAGCCAGCTGACTATGGAGCAGTAGTCTCCGTAGCTCTGATGTCATGTCAAGGAGCTGATTCCAAACTTGTATCCCTTGTCCCTTCCCAACCAGAGTTAGCTCCACCCTCCAGGAATTTCTTGCAGAAGAGGGCAGGGGTACAGAACCCTGCTCAATTGACCTGGTTTCTTGATCAGATGTTGGACGATGGAACGGGTTTATGAGGCATCGCTCCCTCTGGCTCTGCCTATTCAGCAGTGTCTCTGGCTGAACCAGAGGTGGTCCAATTCATCCCAGCCATGGGTCTTATCTCAGGACTTGCTGCCCTTGGAATTTCAGCAAATATTCTGACTGTGTCTTTTCTTCCAGTTTAGATTCAGGATCTGTGGTAACCAACTCAGAATGCAGTGTTTTGAGAGAAGTGATTCCAGTTATTATGTTAACCTGTATTCTGAGCACTGCTCCTAAAGTCAGCATGAATGCCCTCTGCTCTGTAGAATTTTCTTTACTCTGTGTGTGTGTGTGTGTGTGTGTGTGTGTGTGTGTGAGACCTCCCCCTACCATGCCCAAAACAATGTTGGGGATTTATCACTGTGGAGGGGGCATCTTTGGAACTCCCTCCCTAGGGAAATTCACCGGGCACCATCTCTATTTTCCTTTTGGTACTGGGCAAAGATTATACCTTTTTAGGAATAATTTTAGCATTTATTATTAATGCTGTGGCCCCTTTTAATTGCTTTCATGGAAGTTTAATTCATTATGTTTTAATTGGTTTTTAATGTGTTTTTACTCTGTCAATATGTGGTTTGCATTGTAAGCTGCCTAGGACAGCCTCGGCAATTATAGGCGGCCTATAATATATGCAAATAAATGCATAAAATGCTAGAACTGCTCCTTTTGTTGCCAAAAGGAGGAGAGCAGAGGTTGAGGTGGCTGGATGGGGTCGCTGGAGAGGTGGGTGTGGGGTTGGGTGGACTCCGGGGGATGATGGAGGGCAGGAGAGCCTGGAAGAATGTTGTCCATGGGGTCATGAAGAGTCAGGCATGACTCTGTGACTGAACAGCAACCAAAGAAAAATAATGGAAGTCTGACAAGCAAACCAACAAAGGAAGCTAGGAAACCCTAACAACTAAGCTTAGAAACAGCATGAAGATTAGGCTGGAATAATTCCTCTTGAAAAAATGGTGTGCATCTTACAGAACTCTGAAGTTCCTGTGTCCCAAACTGACTTAGGTTGAATGGAGGCATCTGCCTGTTTGCACACGCAGGACCAAAACAAGGCCGGATCAGTAGCTATATCCATCATCCCCATCCCAGTCTCCCCGTGGGCCAATCCACCAGTTAGATTGTTGGTAAAGCATTCAACACTCCAGGCTGTAACTGGCAGCCTGCCTTGTGGGTAATTTGTTCCCACTGTGGTACCTGAAATGCTTTCCCATTGGAAAATGGCCGAGTGAAATCTTGCGCTGATGAGAAGCGTTGCCTCCCCATCAACATGGTGGCCTCTAATGCTGGGTAGGATTTTGGGGAAGGGGTGAGTGGGGAAATGATTTGGCATGCAGGCGAGCTCATTATGGCCCAGCTGGTAAAGCGTTCCTCAAGGATGCCTTCAGATTCACTATCACAAGTTCCCCGATTTGAAACTGTGACACCATCACTAGAACATGATGTGAGTGAAGAAGGGAGCTTTGCCTTGCCTATTTTTTCCATATTGAATGTTCATGTTATAGCGAATGTCCAAAATATGGCAAATGTTGTCATTCATATGTGAAGGCTGACAATCCTTGATAACATTTTGAATGTCTAGCAATGGAAAGATATCTCTCCAGTTTTTCAGTCCAGGTGAATACTGACAATTGAATTTAGATTACTGTCAATATTCCCTGCCTTACCTCTGGGTTTTCACAAATTCACAGAAACTGCCTGGGATTGCCTACATTTGGATATCTGCAGAAATGAATGAAAGCTCAAGGGATCACGATTTTATGATAACCACTCATAGAATTAGTTTCCTGTTATGCAAGGCTGGGTGGATAAGCAGGCAGGATCCATCGCTGAACCGCTGAGCAGCACCCACGAGATTTCCTGCTGCACCTTGTTTTCTGGGCTTCTTGCAAGAATCCTGCACCAGGAAGGTGGTGGTCTGACCCACCAAGTTCATCCTCATGTTCTTAAGCCAGATCAAATATTTAGGTTCACATAAAACCAGATTAGTTCTCTCTTGATCACTAAGGGATCTTGGACTCATATACTTGTTTTAACCAGCTTGGTGTGGCACAGGATCACTCACCCAAGAATTGATCATGCAAGCGCATGAGGCAGGAGTGAATCCACTTGTTCTAGAGCAGTGAGATCTTGCCAACAGATGCAAGGAAATGGTTCCCTCCATGCCAGCAGAGGCCTCATACACCCACAGTGAAAACCCTTCAGTCCTCATCCAGTTTCATAGAATCCTAGCATCATAGAAGAGTAGAGTTGGAAGGGGCCAGAAGGCAATTTGGTCCACCCCACTGCTGTTGTAGGACATCATTTCACACCATCCCACTCAGAAGACTGTCCAGTCTTCTTTTAAATGTCTCCAGTGTGGCAGAGCCCACCACCTTTCCAGGCAGCTGGTTCCATTGTTGCATGGTTCTGACAATGAGTGAGGAAAAATTTCCTGAAATCTAGCCTGAACCTGGGTTGTCACAACTTGACTTGATTGTTCCATCTCCTACACTCTGGTATGAATGAGAAGAGATTTTGACCTTCCTCTTTCTAACAAGCTTTCCAACATCTCTTTCTAACATTTTCTTCTCAAGGCTGAACATGTCCAGTTCTCTTAGTGTCTCCTCACAGGCCAGTGTTTCCAAACCCTGGATCATTTTTGTTGCCCTTCTCTGGACCCTTTCTAATTTTTCTGCACCCACCAAACCTTGGTGCCCAGAACTGGACACAATATTCCAGACAAGGTCTAACTAGTTTCACTCAGCATCACACACATTCTTCACCCCCATTGTGGTACCTCTCCAGTCCTCCAAGCCTTTATTTCCACGTTAAATGAAAACATCAGTGGCAGGTGATTGGCCCCGCCGCAGTAGAGGACTGCTTTGATCTGTGCTCCTGGCTGATTGCAGTGAAGAGACGAAGGGGAGCAATCCTCCGGACCACTTGCGATCAAAGTGGCACGGAGAGATGGACAAATAAGCAGGAAGAGGCCCAGCCTTGGCAGCAATGTAAGGCGCACTGCTTTGCACCACGGTCCTCCACAGATGTTAGCAGGTGTTTCTGAAGCTTCTCCCTGCTGCGTCTTCCAGGACCCCGTCTCTGGCTGGACACACTCACAAAGGGAAAGATCAATACTGCTCAGCCCGGTGTGGCGCATCCCCTTGTATTTCATAAAGTCATTTCATTCCTGCCTGTCTTTCGTCATATGAAAACAGTTGTGCCAGAGGTTGGCAGGCCTTCTAGTAAATTAAGGCTCTCCATTAACGCTGAGCTGCAATAATAAAGCAGAGGGCCAGTTGCGGGGTTAGACAGTATAAAGCTAATGTCAAACTTATGTTGGCATGAAAATATGGGAGGGAGAGGTGTCTTGAGACACGAGATATAAATATCAGCTGGCAAGATAAACGGGGGAACACTGACCTCAATGAAGGTGTACATTAGAAAGACAGATTGGGGAGAGGAGCTGGGCCCGGGAACGTCTGTGTACACATATCCCCATAGCCCATCCCCAGCTAAGTCTGAAGTTGTGAATTTAGGAAGTGTAAATGCCCTAGAGAAATGGTGTTATTTTTACTTAAAGTCTCCCAACGTCCTCAGAAGAAGCCTCCAAACTGAATGCAAATTTGAATTTTGTTGCAAAGGGTTGCTGGCAGTTCCAATGCCATCTCTTTCCTTAGTGCCCATGTAGTTGCTTGGTACATAAATGATTTTAAAATAACCTTAAATATTTTATAATGGCATTATTGATGGATGGAACCGTCAGTTTCACTTTCTTCTGCATTTGCTTTCCTGCTGGTTTGCTAAATCTTAAGTTCTTTGTCTACTGAATATGGACTTGCAGATTTTGGTAAATTCTTATCAGAAAAGAACTCAAGTGAAATTATCCATCTGTTTCAGTCAAATTCAACAGGTACAGCTTTTCCCAGCAAGGAGAAGACATGATTTCTCTGCCTCTCACAGAGTTTCCAGAGATGAGGAACCCGCCTCCTCCCATAAAAGCAAATGTGTAGCAACACCAATGAAACATTAATGTTATTGAATATGTGTGAAATTCAAGCCAGGTATGCATGAGAAAATTGATTTAGTGCAGTTTTGGGTGCAGAAAGCTTCTGTTGCCGGGTGGTATAGAAATGAAATAAAAAAACAATAAACTGTGGCTTTACTTGGTTCGGTCCTTCTAGGATAAACACAAACCTGGACACGACACGTGGCCCCAGTCTCCAAGTTTCTGAGCTTGCAATGTGATTTGTGGTCCCAAAAAATGAATTCGACAGCAGGTATACATTTGAAAAATGTTCGTGAGAAAAGCATACTTTTATAAAATGAGTAGAAACATGGATTAATTGATAGCAGAAGAATGCACACATTTCAAAGAAGTACATAACTGCCAGGTAGATCTGGGAAAAAGTTCATGAAAACATAGCCAGATTTGCACATGAAAAGAAAAAAAAAATGCAAGCAGACATTGACTGGAGTTGGAATGAATGTCGGGATTGAATTTGGAGATCTTTGGTGAGTTTGACTTTTGCTGATTTACCCCCATCCCAGATCGAACACAGAATCTTAGGAGCAAAGCGCTGTTTCCAGCCCCCAGATCATCCTTGTTGCCCTCCTCTGAACGCTTTCTAGCTTGTCTGCTTCTTTCCTAAACTGTAGTTCTCAGAACTGGACATGGGACTCCAGATGAGGCCTAACCAGTGTTGAGTAAAGGGACACATGCTCTTTGTGTGATTTGGAAGTGGTACCTCCTTTAATGCAGCCTAAAACATCATTTGCTCTTTTTGCAGCCACATCACTTTATTGACTCCTATTCAGCTTGTGATCCACAACAATTCCAAGATCTCTCTCATTTGCAGTATTGTTGAGCCAAGCATCCCCACCTCTTGTAATGATACATTTCATCCTGTTTCCCAGGTGCAGAACTTGGCATGTGTCCCTATTTCCTTCTGTTGTTTTCAGCCCAGCGCTCCAGATTATCAAAATCACTTTGAACTTTCTTACTGTCTCCCAGGGTATTAACTATCCCACCCAGTTTTGTATCCTCTGCAGATCTGATAATTGTTTCCTGTACTTTCTCATCCAAGTCATCAATAAAAATGTTGAAATGCTGAGTCCAGGATGGAACCATGCAGTACCTCACTAGTTCTCTTTCTCCAGTCTGAGAACGTACCACTGATGAGCACTCTGAAATCAACACAGCTTACCATTTCCCCAGAGGTAGCTCAGGAACAAAAATGCACCGTACTTTCCCCCACCGCGTCTGAGAATCTAGAAGGGATTCAAACAAGTTGGGATTCTGTGATTCCTCCCTGTAGATCCCACTGCAGAACAGCCTTTTGGTTAAGTTGCATGGTTTTCACAGACTCAAACATTGGGAATTTGCACAAACTGGTACTTGCAGTGATGCACGTTAATATTAATTAGCGCTTGAGCTAATGCACTTTAGCACAAGTGTGCATTAACACTAATATGCATTAGCTTGAGTGTAAAGCAACACTAATGTCATTGGTGCAAGGGCAAAATTTAGTACATCCCCAAAGTAAATGTTGGGTTTGCCAGTAGGCAGATGATGGAATAAAAAATGCAAAACATGGAACAAAGAATGCGTGCAAATCTGCAAAACACAAAATCCATACATCTAACCTGGATGATAATCCGCCATCTTTATTAGGTGAGATGGGAGACAAATCTGACCGGGTGATTCCTTTATCCTTTGTTTTATGCTTCACCTGCCTTCCACCTTGCTGGACTACATATTTCAATCTTTCTTTCTTTTCATTTGACATTTTAATAGGCATGTGGTAAACCAAATGGTAGGTCTTTCATGCACGGCACCATAAGGGATATTCTAATGTGAAGGACATCTTGATGGCTTTTAAAGACCGTTTAAAGACTTCAAAGGCAGCTGCAGCTCGCTTGCATTGTGGGAAAAAAAACTATGATTTGCAGAAGCTATTACAACTTATGGGTGCAGAGGGTAAGCTGGGTGCAGAACTGCTCTGGGAAGGAGACTGCAAAGCTCAGGCCCAGGAACGGCCTGTTCAAAGACAGACAGAGGCATTGCTCTAAAGATGATGTTGAGAATAGGTGGCTAGATTTCAATGCTCACTTCTTCACATAACGTGCCAAAATGTCCCCCTAGCAGCCGGGGAGATCAGGGAAAAGGGAGTGACTCACCAGGAGCCCAAGTCACAGCACTTTGGTGTGTAACTGATCCCAGGTGGCACTGGAGCACGGAAACTTTGTTTAGACTGTTCTACTTTACCATGCACATGTGTGAATGCTGCCTTATATTAAAAAATGCTATATATAGATGGATGCTGGGAACGACTGACAGCAAAAGGGGAAGGGGACGGCAGAGGGTGAGGTGGCCAGATGGAGTCACTGGGGCGGTGGGTGTGAGATTGGGTGGACTCCGAGGGATGGTGATGGACAGGAAGGCCTGGAGGAGTGTTGTCCATGAGGTCGCGATGGGTCAGGCATGACTTTGCGACTAATGACAACAATGTATAGAAGTTGTAAAAACTACGTTTACTGGAGGTGCAGCCTGTTCTTGGAACCCTCACTTGCAGTAAAGAGAACTCATGTGTTCTGTGGACAAGTTGAACTGTGTACAAACAACCGAACAGTGAATGCTACGGGGACACCTGCTAAAGCAGCTCCGAGGGTTCGTGGAGTAATCCAGAACAGATTCCAGTAAGTCTAGATTTCTCTGACTTTGAGCCATGGATTCTGAAGTGGTCCAGATTGGTTGGAGCTGCACAGCTTCCATTCAGTTGTGTTCGTTATTACAGATGAACAAAAATGAACAAAAATGAACAAAAAACACAAATGAACAAAAATGATTGGTGGATTTGTGCAAATTTGCACTTGTTGCAATGTTCCTCAGTGCGAAGGCACCCCTGCATGAGTGGAACACAGTTCTTGTGCACCTTTCAGCCATCCGATTCTCTCAATGAGTGCTTGTTGGAATGAAAAATACCTGGTAATCCAGGGATACCATTGGAAAAGGTTTAGCAACATTCATACATACGTCTTTCCTCCCCCTCCACTTGCAACCTTCCCATGTTTGTTGGGAAGGAAAATATAACCTCATTTTGATGCACACGATGACCCAGCTCCTTGCCCTCCTGCACTGCGGTAATGCCCTTTCATTTCCCCTTCAGGTCTTGACTAACACGGTTTGCCCATGCTTGGAAGGGTCAAAGTCACAGCACAAATCCCCATTGCCTTCTAGGGATGTATATTTTCAGCACTGGGCTGCAAGCTCTGCAATAATCACTCCCAGTCTTCCCACTCAGCCAGATCCCAGTGCTTGGTACCATCGGAATCTGATGAGCGTCCAGCTATCTGCCTGGCTCGGCTTCAGTGAGTCCGGGTGAGCGAGTCAGCCACAGAGGACGTCCTGGCAAGCCAAAACAGTTTCCCCGACAGCTGCATTCCAGAGGACCTGAGCAGGACGGTCCAGTTGGCACTGGTAGCACCAGGCGCTCCTTTGCTACAGTAGCGCCCCATGGCTTGAATAATGGTTGGAAAGCCTGTCATAAGTGTGCTGCAGAAATGAAGGGCAGCACGGTAATTGGCAGGCCATGATCTGTGGCTTCTGTGCATCTAGCTTGGGAAATATGAGTTCAACAGACGTGACCTGGGCTGGTAAGTGATTGTGGTGCAACTTGAATTAAGGCAAAATGGGAACCCCTTAGGCAAAAAAGTAAACAAAATTCTTAAGAGTTCATTTCCACCATACATCTTGATATGTCTTCCTTAATCCTCACAGTGAAAGCTGCTTTTTCATCTCCCAGAAAGACCAGGTCTGTCTCGTCTGTGCCCCCTTCCTCCAGCGCCGTCATCTTCTTTCTCGAAAAAGAATGCTGAAGGGATTGTTTTGCAGTTGAAAATTAATGTAACCCATTATGTCTGGAAAATTTCTTCAATATATTACTTGCCAAGCCCGTGGCCCTCACAAAGAAAATAATTTTAATTTATCTCATTTTTCAAAGCTCAGCCAATGATTGTTTAACCTAGAATGCCATCGTGACTAAGTGCTGGAATGTGGAGGTCCTTGGCCATTTCAGTGGTGATCGGCTATTAAATTCACTCACTCCCGCAAACCTGAAACCCCAGAAAGGAGATATGTCAAACGGAATGCTTGTGTATTAAAGCACTCAAGCTATCCGTATTGGCTTTTTTATACCTTGAGGATGATTCAGAAATGCCTGGTCTGCTTTCAGTTTTACTCATCCTGTTTCCTCTTGTTGAGTCCTTGGTCTGGGAAGGATCAGAAAAAGGAGTGGACAGAAAGGCTGTGGTGAGTGGGGGAGAGTTGTCCATAGTCTAAGCTGATGCAAGTTTGTTTATTTATTTCTTTATTTATGCAGCCCTTGAGAAGCTGTTTCCATGCCATCATCTCGGATGGTGCATAAAAGCGGCAGGAGCACCTCTCCCAGAAGGGAGAAGACCAGTGGCCCAGGATTGAGGGCCTGAGACTTGCCCTACTTTTGTAGATTTCAGCTCAAGCTGCATTTCCACCGAAAGTTTCTGGGAAGTCTTATTTTCTTGCTCAAGTTTAGACTCCCCACATAGCCTTTCTGTTGAGGTGCCATGTCCTCTCCTGGAGCAGTTCTTAGGAAACTGGGATCATGCTGTTGTTAAGTACATGCTACAATTCATGTCGTTCTATGTATTTGATTTTATACATTTCTGATAAAAGGAGCATGTGAATATTTGCATTGCTTTCCCGGCTCACCCACTGCTGTCTGGGATCAATGTTATGATTCTATTTATTTCTTTTATTTAAGGCATTTTTACCCTGTCCTTTACCGAGCTCTCAGGATGGCGATGACACAAAAACAAGCAGCATCAAATAAACAGAATCCATTAAAACCCGTATTAAAACTAAATCAGCACAATCCATTAAAACCAGTATTAAAACTAAATAAAAATAAAAAAGTTTTGGCCCAGTTCTGAAATGAATAAAATGTTGGCACCTGGCACACCTCTCTGGGGAGCATGCTGCAAAGATGGGGTGCCACCACAGAGAAGGCCCTTCTCCGGGTAGCCACACTTCTGATCTCCTTTAAAGAGGGCCCCTGAAGAAGGACCTCCAACCCAGGTCTTAGGGTGTGGGCGGGTATATAAGGAAGGAGATGCTCCTTTAGATACCTAGTCCCTAAACTGTTTGGAGCCATGCAGGGTAAAATACCTGAACAGTCCTACCCCCTGTATTAGCCAGTGGGTAGCATTACAGAGACGCAACTAATTTCACACTCCTTAATGACCATGGCGCACCAGAATTATTTAATCTTTGAACTGTGCACTTCAATATTTTGCAATGTAATTCTCCAAACAAATAAGCACGTAAATCAAGAGAATTAACAATGAAAAACACAGTATATTAAGAAAATTGCTTGTCAAAAATTCTATATCCACCAAAATGAATACTGTATGTAATAGAAGATGTGAGAACAATGGTATGTATGAAAACTCTTTAAAAGCTTACTTTGAGAAACTGGGATCGATAGTTTTAACTATCCATGCTTTGCAATCACAGAATTACAAGCTCAAATCAGTTGTGCTCTTTGGGATTGGATGAATTTTACAAAAAACAAAAATGTTGTTTGTTCATTTATGAAAGCTTTTATATACCATATAATTAACCCAAAGCTGTAAGAACAATTTACAACAGGACCTGAAATTATAGGAGAATTAGTTTAATTTTCTGAAATAGATTCAAATGAATTCAGATTTGTGTGAATCTATCTTATTCAGCAAAGTGCCAACTTTTCCCGAGTCACATACATCTTTTTTGTTGATTTTAACTTTTGCGGGGAGGTGGGGGATTTGCACGATTGTGTTCTTGCGCTAAGGAACCGTTACATGTGGTATAAAATTTCCTAAGAAGATGATGGAGGAGGGGGGGGAGGAGGGGGGGGGGGGGTGGGGGAGACGGAGACCTCAATGAGGGGATGCCTTACAATCTATAAAAGTATCAGTCAAAGTATGCCTGATAATCCATACAACACAGATGGAATAGAATTTAACAACATCCAACCATCCCTAATTTGGAGACAAATTTATCCCAGCAAATTTCTGCACTGATTGCCATTGCTATTGTTGTTGTTTTACAACGCATGGGAATTCAGATTCATTTCCTATATATTCCCCCCTAACATGCACACTTTATATGAAATTCCCTAACATCAGCATTTCTACGTGCAACTTTCCATGCATTTGTGCATGAAGTTCTAAAGATAACTGCACTGCAAAATTGGAAAAAGTGTGCAGTCTTGAAGGTTTGCTGTTCCAGTTCAGAAAGTGCAAATTTAGTTTTTTTGCTTAAAAATGCAGACCAGGCAGAATCCTTCCCCTACTCCCAAAGAACTCATTCTGAATCAAGAAAAGAGGACCTCCCCCATCACTAATTTCAGCTTCCGCATTTTAGACCCCTTCAAAACAGCCATTTTTGAAACATGCTGAATAAAAACTATATCACAGATCTTAGTCTCTAACTAGAATGAATCTTAATAGGTACCAGTCTGAAGTATGAAAGAACCAGGGAATGCAAATGAAGCTGAAGCTCAGGGAAATCTTTGATTATACAAATGCATTAGTTAGATCTCCACTCAGATTAGAGCCCATCAGTTCTGGTCATCACATTACAACATAAGATGTTGAAATACTTGACAAGGTAAAGAGAGAGTTTGATCTTAAGCTGTGATTATATTGTATTAATGACTTCCTATCATATCACTGACTTCTCCTTCTTATTATAAAAAACACAATTTGCTAATGTAATGTAAGAAAGTGGTTAAAGGGAACAAATGTATCTTTAGCATTTAAAGGGATTTTTTAGAGGTTTGCCACTTTTTTAATGCATGTAATTGATTGGCCTCTATTCTCTTCATTGTGGAAGTTCGGTCGGTGTATTTTAGCTGTACATGCAGAGGTGAAAATAAGAATGACATTTGAATGATGGGCAGGTGTTCCTCTATCCATCAAAACTACTATTTCATTAGGACAAATGAGCCCCGAGCTGAATATGAGGGAAATTCAGGCAGAGACTCAGGATGAGAGTCAATATTTTCCTAATTTAATGCCCTCCTTAAATGATCAATGTTTGGAGCTGTCCTCTGTCCCCAAGACAGGCCCGCAGAGTTTTGGAATCCCAGATCTGTGGTCAGGGAAGAGCCCCGACCTCGGAGCAGTGGCTCTCCTGCCCTTGCAGGAGGTGCAGAAGCAACCGTGCCAGCATCTTCTCCAGGGGGTGCATGTGACCTCAGAGAAAGGGCGAGGAAGAGGGCAGGAAGGGCAGGAGCCAGGTGTGGTATCTGCACCATGGACAGCATCTCTGCCTCCTTCCCTCCAATGTGCTACAGGTACAAAATTGGCTGTTTTTCAGAGGTGATTTATCTCCATGCTCTTTCTGCCCTGCATAGGATGCCTGCCGTCGTCAAAACACAGGGGGTAACTGGCATCCCTATTAAATCGTACCCTCAAGGAATTAAGGCCAAAGAAACTAAATACACTGGGGAAAAGAAGGAAGATAAACATGATGGAGGATAGAAACAGAGTGAGTCAGGAGGGGTCTCCTGGGCCATCTAGTCTGACCCCCAGCTCCAGCCGGCTCCATTCTACTGTAAAAATCTGTTGTCAGGATTGCTGGGATGATATTTGTGAACAATAGCAAATACTGTTTACACTAAGAGCCAACTCATTCTCCAAAGGTCAATCTATATATATATCCAAAATGGCACCATCCACACACAATATGACAATACGAAGGTATAGATAGGCCTAAGGAAGCTGGAAGAAATTTAAACATAAAATTAAATAAATATTTCAACAGAAAAAAACTCATCTCAATGAAGTCTATGCCTGGAAAATAAGGGTGAGGATGAAATTAATTAAGTTGACTATTATTTATTACATGTTTTAAAAGGAGGAAGTACACCTTGTTATACATCAGCCATCACATATAAATAATCCAAACCTGCTCACACCCACCACCTCTCTGTCTGTCCGTCTATCCATCCATCTGTCCATCCATCTGGAATTTTCCAGCAAAAGATCAAAGCACACAACCAGTTTCAAACATGCTTGACATAAAGTTGTGTATTAAGAAAATCACTTTCTTCTGTCTATGTTCAGAAAAAGAAAAGCAAGACAGGGAGAGCTGTGCACTATTTCTTAGTAGCCTGGGAGAATCCCGTTATCACTGCTAGATAATCCTGGCATACCTCATTTTCTCACACATGTTGCCCCGTGTCTTTTACCCCCAGGAAGGAAGGGGGAAGGGGCTGGGGAGACACCCTGATTCTCTTAACCTTCTCTTCTCTCATTTGTGCGTGGGTCACATGGAATGGTTTCTCTTTCAATCTCTGCAGC
Source organism: Varanus komodoensis (assembly GCF_004798865.1). Taxonomy (NCBI): domain Eukaryota; kingdom Metazoa; phylum Chordata; class Lepidosauria; order Squamata; family Varanidae; genus Varanus; species Varanus komodoensis. Next base: position 1,617,362 of record NW_025335606.1, read on the forward strand.
TTTAAATGTCTGTTTCTGGCAGACAGGGGCAGATGAATTCTGCCTGCTTACTGGAAATATTACATGTCAACATGACGGGCAAGTAATTGATTCAGTTCTCATTTTAATGCAAACCTACCTGTTTCTGCACTTTTGAACTGCAGGCATTCCCCAAGTTATGAACAACCCTTACTTATGAACGAACTGCCATAACACCTTTCAATAAAAGAAAAAAAAATGGAGGAGGTTTGTCATCACCACAGAGAGAGAGGAACGGAAAGGGGAGGGATGGAGGCACCCAAAGCATGCCCTCCAACTCAGCCAATCCAGAGAAATCTCTCTGTACTTTTATCATTATTACTGTTTTAAATTATTGCAAGCCATCCTGAGATGTTTATCAGAAACGACAGGGTAAAAATGTTTTAAATAAATAAATATTCTTACTGGGTACCAAGAGGAGGCACTGGCAAATCTGGGTAAGGAGGAAGCCTAGAGATAGTTGTGGTTTTTCCCCTTTCATGAGTGTTCTGTTCCCCAAACCCCTGTTAATGTGGAGGGCCAACTACATGTGATCCAACTTACACACAAATTTGACTTAGAGACTAAGTTCCATTTTCTTAGGAATGAAACTCATTCATACCCCAGGGACTGTCTGCACTATCAAAACCAAAACTCATCCTTTGAAATTCACACTTGCAGTGCATTTGGCGAAGGGTTTCTCCAAATAAATGGATAATTTTAAAGGTGCAGAGAAAGATTGTGTTTATTAAAGGAAATATTGCACAATTTCCTTTGTGCAATATTTGATAATATGCATTATCCTCGGGAACGTGGCAAAAATGTATAGAATAGGCAAAGTACATACAAAAGGCCACACATTAGGAAAAGTCATTCATATGGAGTTATTTATTTGTTTATTTTAAAGCTCAAAGTTCAGAATGAACCAGGTTGAAGACTCTTAAAATCCTAGACAAGCCAATCTTACTGTTGGAAGAACAAGATCTGAGAGAACTCAAAACTGACATTTCTGTAAGTAGATCTCACACAACTCAACCCCAAACCCTACACCTGACCAAACTTAACCCAGGAGGAAATGCTTCCAAATCCATGTTTACCATGGATTTGAACTATTTTGAGATTTTAACTCCCAGTTCTGGAAATTCATCAGCACCTTATAGATGAGAAGTTACCAAACTTTGCACATTTCACCATGAATAGGTTTAAATAAGCAAACACAAAATGTAGGAGAAATAGAATTTGTTCAGTTCATCCATCCAAGACCAGACCTTTTAGTGCTCCACTCTTAAAACCCAGCCTTTCAATTCTTCCTTCTTTAACCATGTTGGTGGTGCTGAATTAGGTTGCCACCTCACTCTCTTCCTCCAAGACGCCTTATCTTCAATGGCCACATGGCAGGAAGGTGCAATATGGGTGTCTCCAAGCTGGGAACAGCTAGCTGTGTCTATTAGATTAGGCTGATGAAGAGGAGCAAAATTTCTTTTTCTTTCCTTTTTTTATAAGAGCTGACAAAATCTTCAAATTTGTTCACAGAGGGAATGGAAAGAAGTTAAGGTTTTCTTAATTAAACGGATGTGGGAGAAAGAAAAATAGACAGATTTGTCCATTGCCAATCTGAGCTTGTCTCCGTTGACCCCAAACCCATAGAATGAAGACACGAGACAGTGAGCGGGTGAAGTCTTCACAGCCGCTGTGTCAGTGTGGAGGTTTAATCTGCAGAATTCTTAACTAGCTAAAGCCAATCACCCCAGTCGCACTAGAAGCATGATTGCTATCAAAGTGGTAAAGTTCAGCGAAACGTAAAGCAAGAGCGAAGTGGCAGGCATCTGGGACTCTTTCCTTCCCTTTTTCTCTTGCCTTCTCTTCTTCTCTAAGGAAGGAAGGAAGGAGAGGGAGAGGGAGAGAGAGCATCAGTCTGGAACTGTAGTTCCCCCATTTCTGTTTCTTGGGTTGCAATCTTTATTCCTTTTGCACTACCAAAGTTTTTACTTTCCAGATCTGGTGACCTCAACTCTGCCTCTACATTCTAACTGCATATTTGGCTGGAAACATTGGTCTGTTTTGGCAGAAACTCACTGGACATACACACAAAAGTTTAACCTCATAATATTCTAAATCCAATCCACAATATCTTAAAGCAATCTTTTCACATATCCTATCTGAAGGCCATTTTTACTCTCTTTAGAATGCTGAAAATGCTCTTTAGAATCCTCTTTTTAGAATGCTTTTCAGAATACTCAGAATGCTGCATTCTGAGAGGAAATCCCAACCAGAAAATTAAAAATCCCTGCCAGTTGAAGGCACTTCCTACTCTATAGTTTTATACCATACAACAGCACTTTGTGAAGTGAAGGTGATGTACACAACCCCTTTTTACCAGCCAAAGTCGTGTGGTTCAGGGTTTGTTGGCTTTATGAAATGAAAGCTTGAAATTCTTCATAATTGCAGTTCTCTTGTGGTTCAATTTATTATGGTTGCCAGTGCTGCTCTGCTGTTTTCAGTCTTACATGGTTTTTTATTAACAGTGAGATCCTTGTTTTACCATCTTGTTTTGACAGCTCCATTTGCTTGGAAAATTGTAAGGCCTGGATATGAGATGAATTTTCAGTGAGCGTGTCCCAGTTGTGTGATTCTCTCCCTGGACGGTCTTGCCTGGTACCTAGGCTGAGAACTTTCCAGTGCAAGCCCAAGCCAAGACCTTGTTTAAAACAGCAACAATAGCAACATTGAAATCCCAAGAGATTTAAATTCACGCTGAGATCACCGTTATAACTTCTAGGCTGGAGCTTTGTCTGAGCACTTGTGCTCATTTTTGTGCTATGTTTAGCTCTTACCCTGTTTGGAGTTCTCCTGATGGCTCTCCGCTCCACCTTGCTGATTGTCCAGAGGATTTTGTTAACTGGTTGAAATACACATGATTTAAATAAATGAATGAATGTATTTTTAAAATCAATGGATAAGGTCTTTGGCTATAAATGTCCTCTACCACCTCCACCATAACTACCGCAAATCACACTTTGTGATCTCAAGAGACTTCACTGCAAGAAGTTAACATTGCAAAGAACAACAGATCCCATCATGGTGTGTAACAAAATAGGGGAGAGGAGAGGAGAGGAGAGGAGAGGAGAGGAGAGGAGAGGAGAGGAGAAGAGAAGAGAAGAGAAGAGAAGAGAAGAGAAGAGAAGAGAAGAACTGGTGTTTGTGGAAATATCAGAAAAAGAGCTTGTGCACGAACTTTTGACATGGCTTTCACCTAAAGTACCACCTAAGCAGCTACAAAAAAAAACAATATTTTAATTTTGTATACTCTATGCAGATGGCATTGAAACATCAGCACAAATGAGGAGCACAAATAATGGATTAGAATTTGGCCTCAGAGCATTAATCAGTGTGATTAATAGGTAAATTCATTAATCTCAGATTAAAATGCAGATCCTAAATTGGATTTTAATCACACTGGACCCCCGAAAGAGGATTTCAGCAGCATTGCCATTGCTGTAAACACTGTTGTATTTCTCAGTTTGCAACTTTGCTGATGGTTTTCAAGGTGTAAATGATTGTGCTGTGACACCTAGTTGAGAGAGGGAGGGTGGGAGGGAAAGAAGATAAGACAAGCAGGGAGGGAGGGAGGGAGGGAGGGAGGGAGGGAGGGAAGGAAGGAAGGAAGGAAGGAAGGAAGGAAGGAAGGAAGGAAGGAAGGAGAGAGAGAGAGGGAGGGAGAGAGAAGGAAGGAAGGAAGGAAGGAAGGAAGGAAGGAAGGAAGGAAGGAAGGAGAGAGAGAGAGAGAGAGGGGGGGGGAGAGAAAGAAAGAAAGACAGACAACCGACAGACAGACAGACAGACAGACTTCTATTACTATGGCAATTTACACTGCAGACCTGGGCATGTATGTGAGAAGATCTGTAGTACAAGAGTATATAGACTGAAGTTATAATAGGTTTATTTCTTGCAGGACTTACCTGCATGAGCCAGTCCTGTAACCAGTCTCAAGCCTCTAGCCAATTTCATTGTGAGATGTACAGTATATGTCACCTTTCCTGCAAGTAACCCAAGGCAGCATACAAATCTTCCTCTTCTTTGTTTCAATTTAAGGACCCTGTGAGGTAGGTTAGGCTGAGAATCAGTGATTGGCCTGCAGTCATGGCCATTTTAGAAGTCTTAGTAATTAAAAATAATCAAACATGGTTCATTAAAGCAGTGAGAATGCCTCCTGGAACAGGTTCAGAGCTCAGTGACTCCGATGACTAAACCCTGGTAAATCCAACTGCCCCAAGACAAATGCTGGGGGGTCGGGGGGAGATGTTTCGTTGGAATGTCCTCAGGGATGACTCTCTTTTAATTAACCTGTTTCATAGGTTAATGGGCATCTTTTGTCCACTGACTGTGCACTGTGGAAACTTCTTTGATTTAGATTTAATTCCGCTTGTGCCAAGTCACACTGTTGTTGTTCAGTCGCAAAATCATGCCCGACTCTTTGTGGCCCCATGGACAACATTCCTCCAGGCTCTCCTGTTCTCCACCATCCCTCAAAGTCCACCCAAGCCCACACCCTCCTCCCAGTGACCCCATCCAGCCACCTGAACCTCTGCCATCCCCTTCTCCTTTTGCCGTCAATAGTTCCCAGCATCAGGGTCTTCTCCAGTGATTCCTTCCTTCTCATTAGATACCAAAGTATTTGAGCTTCAGCTTTAGTACCTGACCTTCTAAAGAGCAGCCAAGTCACATTATCAGTGGTACAAATCTGCACAAATGCCGCCCCCACCCCGCAACACACCCAAAAATTACAAACTGGTTGTTGAGTCTGTTGAATTGACATGACTCTGGAAACATGGGTCTGATGCTGTCTGCAGTCTGGAGTCACGAATTCCCTTGAATCCATTGCAGGTTTTTAGACAACCTAAGATTGAGAGGTGTCTACCTGCCTCATGCTTCCTGCCTACTTTGACCCTCTGGAGAACAGGACTAGGGGTGAGGTGTCTAGTGGAGAGAGGCTGAAGGTACATTCCTACTGGGATGCCCATGAAACATCAAATGGGGAGGTTGAAGGGCTTCCAACACAGAATGGGAGGAGCACTTTACTTCCTTGCTCCTCGCAGTCTGCCTGTTTCCTAGATAGTCCTTGTCACCTGGCTAGCTGGAGCATCTCAGAGGGAGAAGGAATGAAGCTGGGGCACTTTTGGAATACTTCATATCCGGGCTCTGCCCCTTCCTGCCCCTTCCGACAGTCTCTGCCCCTTCCTGCTCATCTCCTCCTCCAGTATGAACCACAAGAAGAGCTCGGTGGCTGCTCTCTGACGCCGGGAAGGGAAAGCACTCTCAGCGTCAGAGAGCAGCCATCCAGCTCTTCCTGTGGTGGCTGGAAGGGAGCAGAATGGGTGGGTGTGTGGTCCCTATTTCTGAGGCTGGAGCTCAGCCTCTGACCCCAGTGCTAGGAATCCAAACTAGCCTACCATATGGCTGCTCAGTCAAAGCCTAGAGGCTGCCTGGTCTTTCCTTGAATGGAGCTGAATCTTTGACTGTATTCAATGGCAATCTCGAGTTGTCCAGGTGAGACCTGGGGATGCGACTGTGGGAGGAGACCTTGTGCAAACAGAAATGAAGGCCGCCACAAGTGAAGGAGCAGATGTCATCCAGTGTTTGTAGACTGACTTGGGGAAGCCCCCTCTGGAATGGGGATGCAATTTATCCTTTAAGGGAATGGTTTCTTCTATTTCTGTTTTATGCTTTATTTCTTCTTCTTTTTAGTGCTCAGTTATTGGATTAGGTTAATTTATTTCTACTGTTTTATTGGATATTGTATGCATTGATGTTTCTATTATGTATTTATGGCTATTTGTAATGGTTTTGTATTGTGTTTTTTTTTAATAATGTTACATTTATGTCTTTGTAAATCATTTAGTGTTCTTCATTCATTATGTTGTCTGCCATTTTGGGAATTTCTTTGGAGGGGTAGGGAGAGGAAATGGCATACAAATAGATAGATGAGGTGGAGAGAATGAATAGTTGCATGAACCTCCAATATGAATGGTTGAGGCAGCTTAAATATGGAAATGAACCTGAAGAATTTGGCCCAGAATTTGCTAGCTTTCCAGACTCTCCATGGATTTCCAGAAACTCAATTTGACTTGCATGTTTTTGCTATTAGATGCACACCATATACACTAGGCTGTACCTTCAACCACCAGAAAGAGTGAGGCTAAGAGCAAGAGAATGAGGGTAGTTGGCAACCCTGCTTCACCCAAGAGGAAAGGTGGCACAAAGGAAAAAGACAGTTCCACTATCTCAGCCTAACCAGGGCTATACAGACTGGCACCCTCAGGATCCTGACTCAAGGATTCCCCACTCCACTTCACGCAATTGCAATTGCGGGTATAGGAAGAACAGTTGTGCTTCCAGGGACCACATCCCATCTCTGGTAGGGATGTGAAGATCAGGCTGGAATCCATCTTTCTTATGTTCTCCAGACTTCTTCTCCATTCCCAACCCTGTTCAGGAAGCCAGCTGAGATGGAAGGAAGACTCAGAACACCAGCAGCCTCTTCATGCAACATATGCAAAAGTGTAATTCTTTCGTCAAAGTGCAAAAACAGTATGCAAAGTATACAATGCTTAGCACAAAGTGCAAAGAACCACAAATTCCATGTGTAGAAGAACTGTGCTTGCACAAAGGGTGTGTGACCAGCCTGTGAACAAGGCAGCCTCACCAACTTGCTTGGGTTTGTTTCCTGCCAGAGACCTGCATGATCGCTCAGAGTGGGGTGGACTTAGGGCAGAGAGAAACAGAGACAGAATCTGGGGAGCCGAGCTGAGCAAATGTGATGGATCCCCACTCCCAGATCATATTCCTCACATATCTCTGGTGGAGCTGGAATTGTTACCTTTCATGTCTTGGCAGCCAAAAAGTCTGAACTCAGAGCCTTCTCTGCCCATGAAGATCTGTAAAATCCTAAATTATGCCCAACATCAAAGAAGTAGAGAAGGTTCTGTGCAGAAGCTCCCTTCCCCATTTGAGGAAAGTGAAGAGGTCAACAGCTGGAGTGCTGTGAAAGATGTGGGGGTAACGGGCCCGTCCTTCATCAAGTGAGACCTGAAGTCATGTAAGGGGTAAGTGAACTTGTAGGGCAGAGACATGGTCAACTAGTCACTGGTAATGGCATGGGGGGAAAAGGGAAACAGAGTAGATTCCAAGCTGTGGGATCATGCTCAATTGTACTGCGCATACTGGGAGACAATGAAATATGCATAGCACCCCCACTACCTGAGTAGCATATTTTCTTGTTTAGCACCAGATGAGAGGTTATGCTTTCCTTTATTTATGCATCTTTCACATTTTGATCCCTTCTTTCAGCTCTTTCAAGGCACCCAATGAGTTGGGAGGTTCCTCCTTTGTGACTTCAAAGGCCACAGAACTTTTGCCTGACAAAGTGTTCTCTATTGACCAAAAAGCACAAAACACCCAGAATGAATCTCTGAGCATGCACAGGGAAGTTTGTTGAACCCAGGTCTGGTATCCACCTCCAGGAGAGTGCCTGAGCCCCATCCCTCTGGGAGGGCTGTCCTGAAAATGAGCATGCATCCGCTCTGCACACCAGTTCTCCAACTGGAATGCTCTCCTCTGCTGGCAATGTGCCATGGGGTCAAGAGTCATGACTACCTTGCCTGAGTCTCAGAAACTCCCCTGCTCTGAGTCCCCTTCAGCATCCTGTTGTTCCCAGAGGCTGATGACCAGCCCAAGAGTCTGGCCTTGAGACAAGCGTCTCCCCTTCTCTCATCTCAGTGTCTCAGCTTGGTCCAAATTCCCAGTCTCTCCCCAGCCGGGCTTCACATTCTGCTTCTGAGTGCTCTGAAGTCCAGCCAGCAGTCCTTGAGAACATGTGTTCAAAGCTGTTACCTTTCTCACTCCCAACACACGGTGGCTCTCACACTCTCTCTTTTTCCTCCATCTCTCCCTGTTGTCTTCATTACAGCTGCGTTACCCAGTGGGCTTCCTGGCCAGCCGGGGACGAGAACTCTGATCTCCCACGTCACAGTCCAACACTGTACCCACTATGCCACATCGGCATTCTTATTGGAATTTGATCCAAATGCGGGTATGCACAATTAGGATAATTGTAGCAGAGTCTCTTGCCCCCTCCTCCTCATGACAGCCCCCCACGCCTCTGACGGTGAGCCTCAGGGGACTGGGAACTGCACAGAAGAGGATGCAAGATGAGCATCATGGGCCTTCGAAATGCGGGCAAAGCGCCTTCTCTTCAGGAAGGCGGGTCCTGCATCCAAGCTAATGCAACGGTGGAGTTCTTCTGAGTAGGACAGGGTTGATGGACTGCCTGAAAGAAAGTAGCTGTAAAATGGGGATTGCTGAGTATAAAGTGCTCACATCTGAAACCTCTCTCTCTCTCTCTCACACACACACACAAGCACATGCTCTCACACACGAATACATAGACATGCAATCCACTTTTCTACACTTCTTCTGGACCATTTTGCAGCCAAAGCAATCCACGTCTCTTGCGCATGAGAATCCGCCCCCCCCCCCCGATGCTGTGTGCAGATCCACAAGGCTTTGCTACCCCCTCATCTTATGCACGAGGCTTGCAAAATCTTTCCACTTAGCCTCTTTGATCTGTGGTCTTCCCGTGATGCTCTCTGCTCCTTTCGCTTTTGCTCTTAAGCCTGTTCAGAGCATTTTATCTCTGGGATGCTCGGGGAGAGCCCATATTGCACCCCCAACCCTGCTCCCGCGTTGGTTGCCCCAGAATCTGCGAATGCTGGGACAGAAAAGAGCCATTGCAAGGACCGTTCCATGTGGCTTTGCTTTCCAGATTCACCTAGTTACACGCCGTTGGGCCCCACACCACCAGACTCGTGCATGTAGAAGATTTAAAAGAGTAAGATTTGATTTACAAATACAGAGAGACACTGAAATATTCAACTGAACATAATAAAAAGGCAAATATAATAATGCAAACCAGCCCCAGAAGAATAAATATCCCAGAGACTAGCCCCCAAGGTTACCTGCTTTAACTGTTTTTCACTTTATTGTCAATCATTTGAATCTCTTAGAGAGAAGGCCGACATTTTTATAGTGTTTTCTGCTTAGCATTGGACATCCAAAGTGGCACGGTGGAAAAGAATGCACATTTTTTTCTGCTATAAATTGTGTTTTGCAAAAGTGAAAGAGCTGAATAGTAATGAATGATAGAAGAAGGAGAAGGCCCCCCCCTTTTTCCTATTTTCATTTTTCTTCTTTACCCAAGGAAGGACCAAATCATTCTGAAAAACACATTAAGAGTCAATGACAAAGTAATAGAAAACAGTGACATTTGGAAATATCTTTCAGAGAGAGTTTCCTAAGTGTTACTTTTCAAAATCCATTCTCCCCAATGTAGATAAAGTTGAAGGCAGATGGACCAAGGCAGCTCATGTGTCCTTCTACTGAATGCCAAATCTAACTTATCTTCCTTATGTCCTAGTCCTATGAATGGCTTTGTGGATAAATAAAGGCCATTTTGGATGCTACTTCTCCCGACTTGCATCTTTAAAGGCCTTTCCAGGTAATTGTACCCTCAGGGCTGAATTCTTGCATGGGACCAGATGTCTTCCCTACTGAAACTGCACCCACCAAAAACATGGAGAATCTGGCTGGGAAATTCTATGCATCCATTGAAACTGTTTTTCCATCTCCCCCACATTTCCTTCCTTTCCTTAACTTCTCTAAACAGAAACATTCCAATTTGCCTTGAAAGTTTCCTTTAGGAGAGATTTGGTATCTAATCTCTGATCCCAAAATTTGTGTAGTCCATGGAGAATTTCTACACAAGGAACAAACTCCTATTCCCATTTAATGAGAAGCAAGTGAAATTGATTAAAACAACACATATGCCTTCAAGTAAAGATGTTGCACAGATCACAGCCTGCAAGAGTTTGGTCATCTTCTCAAAACTTGTTTCTCCTCCCTTGACATTTCTCCACCTAAATAGATGAACCTCCAGATTTGTTTTGTCAACTTTGCGATACAAATTCTGCCTCTTAACTCAATAAAATAACAATTATATGACCACTACGAGGTGTCCCAAGACCTTTGTCTATGAAAGCTTAGGTTTCTCCACTTCTCCCACACCTGACCGCAGACACATCCAAGACTTTGGGGGAACGGTGAGAAGGACTTCCTTCAGTCTTTTCCAGCCACTGGAGAAAGCTCTGCAGTGGCAGCTGCTCCTCCAAGTCATGATTGTGCCCTTGGTAGAGTGCTAAAGAAGAAAGGGGGCATATATTAGCAGGGTGGGAGAGGACAAGAGAGACTTGAATCTCCACTTTCCAACTCACAAAAAGTAGATGGGTCGAGAAGCTTGTCTAGCTCAGCTTAATCAGCAAGTAAAAATCGGCCAAAAATGCCTCTAATGCTTCTCCTGCTCTCTCTGGTTCTTCTTGGCAGGACTTTGGACAAAGGGAGGTCTCCAAACACAAAGCTCTCCATGTAGAGAGCATTCATAACATAGGACTGCTCTGTACATTTGCAAGACATTCTCCAAAACCATAAATGATCTGGTATCAAGGAAATCATACAAGCACAGCAGACTGGATAGATTAAAACAAATTGAAGGTAGCTAAAGCAGAATGAGCTGATCATTAAAATAATGGATTTAAAACATAATAACATAATCAGGAAAAGCTTTCTCATTGTCAGAGCAGTACAGCAGTGGAACCAGCTGCCTGGAGAGGTGGTGGGCTCTCCCACACTGGAGACATTCAAGAAGAAACTGGGCAGCCCTCTGAGTGGGATGGTGTGGCTTGGTGTCCTGCAACAGAAGGGGGTGGACTAGATGGCCTTCATGGCCCCTTCCAACTCCACTCTTCTATGATTCTGTGAATTCTAAACTGGTACCAACAACTCAGAAACAAGTTGACAAATTAATCTCTCTGGTGAGGGAGCTGGAAGGCAAAGACATTGAAAGACCCAGTTCTGGTTACCACATCTCTATCCTCAGAAGGTGGGTGGCCCAGAGAAGGGAGTCTGTAGATGATCTCAAAGCACACAACAGCTTGCATTGGAACAGGTCACACCATTGTGGTCCCATCATGGTTTGTTGTGTAAGCTATCTTGCAGGTCAAAATGCGTTCTTTCGAATGCTCATTTGGAGTGAGCACTGGATCCGTGTTCCATGAATTCAGTATTCACTTCAGCATTGATAGCAAGCTTCATATAGAAGTATGTCTTTTCCCCTCCTCATCAAATCAGTTAGTCTACTCCGGGACCACCCTGCAACATCAGTTGAAACAGTCTCATTTGTGGTTTCCTTTGTAATTGGCACCATTGCTGGTGGTGGTCCGGTTCTGAAAAGAAGGAAGAATTGGTGGCCCATCTTCATACTGGCAACTGAATAGACATTATATGGTGCCTTCACACATAGAGAAGCCACGTGCGAACAGCCAATCAAAGGCAGGTCCTCATACTGAGGTGACACATGCACCCTGAAATTGAATATGTGCAAGAATTCACATGTGCAGAAGGTTTCTTATTAAAAGTTTCATCATCTGCATTCACATGGATGCATGTGTTACTATCCAAGTCAATAATTTCTTCATTTAGGGATCTCACTGATGCACCAATACCTCACTTCAGAATAATTAGAAATATAATGAAGAAACAGGCATGTGAAGAGAATGTTGACTTCACCAGCAGGGGGAATAGAGACATCCCCAGTGGATGTGGGGCTGGGTGCACCCTAAATGGCTTTTTCTAGGTGTCGTGAAGATGACCTTCTCCCTCAACAACCTGCCTGCTCACATATTAACCCCAAACCCTGCTTTTCGAGGTGACCTATGCTAGGGATTGTGACCATCACTCTAATCCCTTGTGTTCCACACAACACGCAGCCCAAACTGAATTGCTCACACTATTTCTCTCATTATATTATGATTTCTCATTACATCACACTGGCATCCTCTAGCCAGGAATTCAGGGTGGCTTACTAGGTCTTGCTCGTCCTTGAACTAACAACCCTGTGAGTTAGGTTGTACTGAGAGTGAGTGACTGGCCCAAAGTCACTGTGAACTTCTTTTCTGAGTAGGGCTTAGACCCCAGGTCTCCTGGGTTCCAATCCAACATTCTAACCACTGGACTATACTGCCTACCATTACATTCCAGATTTCTTCAGACCTGCTACACTATGCCTTTTTTATAGGATATCTTTTTTCCATGGTTTGTTTGTTTGTTCGTTTAATTTATATTCCATATTAATTAGTCCAAAGGACTCTCTAAATGGATTACAGAGATTTTATGATACAGATTTTTATATGTTAGGGTTTGGTGATAAACTTGTGGCACCTGGCTGTTTGAAAAAATGGCTTCAGTGGCGTGTCGAGGTGCTTTATGGAACTATTCTATTGGTAGGTAAATGTCAGGAATCTGATGGAGGTGCATGTGGCCGTGATAATCCAATGGATTTTCATGATTTGGCCTCACAGGTTTCAATCCATTCGTTCTTTGCTGGGGCCAATTTACTGTTGTGTGAAATGCAGCAATGCGCAGATCTCTGTCCCTAAGATGGGCTGCAGTTTATACATTTTCTTGCTAAGCTAAAATTACACAATTTGCAGGAAGTGTAGGATGCAAATGGTTAGAGTTGGTGCAAATAAAAAAGAAACTATATCATTCTGGCAAGATGTTTGCAACTTGAGTAAATTTTCGTCCATATCATTCTAGAACGTGGCCTGCTGTATATTTTGGGCTGATGCCATGCTGGGATAGTCCCATGGTCGTCCTAGAGGTGAGAAGCTCCTGAGCTGCCCCAGACAAGGTGGCTTTGCCTGCACGTTGATGTTCCACAGAACCAACAGCCTGGAGAACCTCAGCATCATCCTGGACACCTCTTCTCCCCGGTCTGATAGGTGGTATTCTACATAATGGTATTGGAGTAGGAGGAAAACCAGAAGAAGGCCCAATCTGTCCTGCTGGCCCAACACACATTCCAGACTGGAATGGGGAGATGCAGACCTTGGCAACCTCCCCTCCCTGGCCTTCAGGTCTGTCAGGATGCTGAACCCTGTTGGGTGTTGCTGGGAGAGGCTTGGTATATGTATGTATGTACAAAGATGCTGAAAAGTCATTGAACACTCCCTACACTAGCCCCTCTTGTAAGCTTGGATTTTTTGCCCAGACATCACCCCAAAGTCATGACCACAAGCATATCTTCCCTTCCATAAGTGTTAGAAACGTGCTGAGAATTTCTAGTGAAACTCTCCACTTTTCTTGCAGTCACGGAGTACACACGGTTTCAATCACAAAGAGGGTGAATTTATCAGGGGGAAAAATCTGGTTGAATATATAATTTGTTCCTGCTCCCCCTGAAATGCGAAGCTGACTGATATGAGCATCTCTGAAATTCTATGGGATCCATCATCCAAGTATTGCCCAGGGCCGTAACATTCCAGGACAGCCATGCAAAGCTCTAGACCTCATGTCCACTCCTGATGCTTCGTTCTGGCTCTGTGACACACGCTCTGCTCTTGGAAGACGGGAGCTCAGTTATTCCTTTGAGCCATGCACTAAGCCCTCTTTGCCCCTTATTACTACTTGATCTTGTATGTGGTTATCCCGCTCAGAATAATGCTAAGTAATTAAGGAAGGAGTCTTTAATCCCTTTCCTTTGTAAGTGTACGATCTATTTATTCAGGGAGCATGTACAGTATATTGCAATTTTTGCACAGCATACAGAGCTCAGAATGATTGAACTAATTTCATTTCGGGATGAAAATAAATCCTCCACCAGCCGAAGCTCTGGAACTTTCATGTCAATTCAAACTGAATCCTATTGCAAACTTCTCCACTCATCCAGTGCACTCTCATTAACATCCCAATGTTCTCTCATCTCTCGAGGTGGTGTGAAATAGTTCGGACTGCTGGTCTTCAGAAATGCTTGCAGCCATGCTCAGCCGTGTGAGAGTCGCTCTTAATTTCTGTAGGCTTACCTATTTACTGCCCCGAGTTATATATCCACAAGTGCTCCTCTCTCTTTAGGCCTGTCTCTCTGCCTCTTCGCATTCTTTGCCTGAGCAGCATGGCCACGCACAAATGAAATATAGATGTGACAATTGTTGATTGCTGTAATTTGCTGTGAATTTGTCCCCAATTGGTGACCCTATGAATGAAAGCCCTCCAAAATTTATTTATGTTATTTTAATTATTTAGTTTTGGACTTATTGTCCACTGAATCAGCCCAAAATATCCTGTCCATGACAGCCCTGCTCGGCTCTTGTAAATTCCAGAATGGGGCTTCCTTAATGGAGTCCATCCATCACATATTTGTGATGTCTTCCTTTTCTTCTTCTGCCTTCGACTCTTCCTAGCACGATTCTCTTCTCTGGGGAGTTTTGCCTTCCCAGGATGTAGATGCCGGTTCAGTGGGGGTCATTCAATAGTTCAGAGTCCCCAGATTCCTCAGAGATGCTCAGTTTGACTTACACTCATAGCAGGTTTTCAAAAGCACATGCCTGCCACGCACATTTTTCAAATGGATGCCCAGCATCCAACAGCTTGTCTTTGACTTGTGAGGCACATCCATGCTCATAAATGTATGGACTCCAACCATGCTTTGCAACTGAGACTCAGTTCAGTCTGCAAGGTGTGAATGAAGCACAATCAGATGGAAAGGAGCATTTGCTGACTCAACAGCTTCTGCCTAGCATGGCTGGGGCACACATTCCAGATTCGTTTCAAGAAACATTTGCCAAAATTTGCAAAGGTCTTCCAATGTGTGACAGAAAGAACTTGGGTTTTAAAGAAGGAGAGTGAGTGGAGGGATTAAAAGCTGTTGCAGGACGCCAAGTCCCACCATCCCACTCAGATGGCTGCCCAGTTTCTTTTGAATGTCTCCAGTGTGGAAGAGCCCACCACCTCCCCACACAGCTGGTTCCACTGTCGTATTGCTCTGGCAGTGAGGGAGCTTTTCCTGATGTCCAGCCTGAAGCTGAGTTGTCGCAACATGAGCTGATTATTCTGTGTCCTACATTCAGGCATCAGCAAGAAGAGATCTTGACCTTCCTCTATGTGACAACCTTTGAGGTACTTATAGAGGGATATCATGTCCCCCTCAGTCTTCTCTTCTCAAGGCTGAGCATGCCCAATTCTCTCAGCTCTCCTCAGAGGGCAGTGTTTCCAAAAGCTGCATCATTTTTGTTGCCCTCTGCTGGACCCTTTCTAATTTCCCTGCATATTCCTAAATCTTAATCTGTTTGGTTATCTGAATGTTCACTTTTGTTGTGCACGTGGTCATGATGGCATTAAAGAAGCCACGATTCTAGGAGCCGGACGGCTGATTCCTCTTTTTAGATTCCCTTTGAAGATGAATCTGCTGTGCTGAAGTTTTGTTCGGGCTCACAAGGGCTGGGTGGAAAATGTACTTACGCACATGAAAGCAGCTGCTGGGCCTTCAACGATCAAGTGAGCTGGGATCCATCATGAGGAAAGATGCCACTGAAATGGAAGAAGGCATCCTAATGATTTGTTCCTTCCCAGGGGCAGTAGAAGGCCTCCACTTTCATCTTCAAGCATAAGAGCAGGGTGCCTTTTTCCGTTTCAGGCACAACAAGGTCCGACCACTCCGTTCAAGAATGAAAAGCCAGCATGGGTGGTGGTGGGTGGGGGTGGGACAGAATAAACCAAGAAAGAAAGAAACAAAGAAAGAAGAGCAAGTTTTGACTCAAAGGCTCTGAAATTGCATTAAGGTTTACTCCTGAAGTCAGGTTTCTCTTGGGGCTAAGTTGCCGTTTAAGTTAACTTTCCTACTTTCCCAGTATAATTCTTCTAATATGGGACTAAAGGTCAGCAACATCCATTGTAGGTGGAGGTCAGTTACTTTTCAGGTCTGATTTCCCATTTTTACAAAGACAAACTCCCTTCCTTCTTAGGAAGTTATTAAGTTGCTGTGCCACCGTGCTTCCTACTCCAAAGTAAAGTTGGGGGCTGAGGAGGATGATGTATTTGAAGCAGTCCCTGCTTCAGCCCTTTGTTGCCAGAATTTGGGCAGTCTCAGACTCTCCTTCTCCTTCTCTTTCTCCCTCTCCCTCTTTCCTTTCTCCACTACAGACTTAGAATAGAAAGTATACAAGACTATTGTTTTCTGCATTGTGACATGCTTGATCATTGAAGGAATCATTTAGAAACATTTACGGATGCTGGTTTCGCACATGAGAACCTTTTTCTGTATGCTTGTTTCAGTAATATATCTATATCACCCCACTCTCTCTGTCTCTCTCTCTCTCTGATTTCTCTCTCTAGAGAAATTATTTCTGTACAATACTGATCTCTCTCTCTCTCTCTCTCTCTCTCTCGAGGAATCATTGCTTCTGTGGGGCAGTATAGAAATGAAATAATAATTATTAAAAATAATAGTAATAATAATAATGCTGAAGTATACACGCAGATATTTCTTCTGAGTGTTGGTGAGCTGGCCAAAGATATTCCAAATACTGACATTATTTCAGATGGTTACTTATTCATCTTGCTTTTCCTCATCTTGATTTTTAAATTGCTAGGTTATTTCCATTCTGAATAAATGCTTTTTTAAAATGGGAATATCTTAAGAATAGCAAAATTCTCACCTACCCATGCTGTTCAAATTCAATAGGTATGACTGTTCCCAGTGTAGAAAGTCCCATGTTGTACCTGCCTAGCCTATACCTGTTAAACGTGAGGATCAGGGCTGTGTGAGAATTTTGTTTTGGTCAAAATCCTTGAGAGCATTCCCTGTTCGAAGCTCTGGACGCGGGGTGAGTACAAGCCCTCGTCTACTCACAATATTGCAAATGGCCCAGTCTATGCTTACATCTATCCTGTTCCCAGTCCAAACTGCGCACGTTTCCTAACAGACTGAATCAACCCAACTTTACTCCACGGACATTTGCACATATTGTGGGAGATTGCTACACATTTGTGGGGATTTGCAGTAATCTCGCATATGATCACTGTCTGAGTTTTGGAAATTGTCTGTTTGCACAGAACAAGTATCCATCACAAGCATAACTGGGAACTGACAATGAGACAAGAACTGGGAGTCCTGGGGATGTGGAATATCCCTTTTTTACCCATTTCTAATGGGGAGAGGGAGTGTGGAGGGGGACCCTGATTCAGAACTAGCATGGCTGAATACCCAGGGACACAAATGCAGGCTTCTAAAGACTCTGCACTCAAAACACCCGGGCTGGTCAGACAGCTCTGCCCATCTCAGTGTCTCTGACATGGCCGAAAAAAAACATACACGAAAGTTTTGGGTGCTTTGTGTCCCACATAAGATGACATATGCAAACTTTGAGAAATTCTTGTGAAAAAAGAAGCAAAGTGAATTGTTTTTCCATTCCTTCTGCAGAGTTATCTGTTGAATACTATTTGCACAGAGATGGAATTCACAGGATACATGAGATTCGGTGGCAAGAAGTAGCAAGTCAGCTTCCTCCTTATGGTGTTATTAAGAACTTTGCATTTCAGCAAACCCCCGCTTAAAGCACGATTCTTAACTCGCTCATTCAGTGCCAGTTCAGAGGAGGGGGCCATGGGAACAGGAGAGCGGTGGAATTCTGCTTCAGGCATAGAAATCGCTTCCTACTCATAGCAATGCCCAATCTCTCTCCAAAAAACCAAAACAATTTGTGTTGCTCTTTTCAGGAGACCCTTGTTTTACATAGGATTTTAATACCAGCATTCCAGAAGGTCAAAATGCTGATCCTCTGAAATGAAAAGATTAACATTTTTATTGATTAGAAGCAATGACTTGGGTGGATTGAACTGAAGCATGAGAAATTCTATCACTGGAGGGTTGGTTGGGTTTTTTGAGATTCCCCCTTTCCCCCTTCACAACAAATAAGGTTTATGGATTGCAAAACAGGAGCCTGTCCCATTAAACTAAGTCTTTTCCAATCTTTAAGCTGCCCACAAACTCATCCACGAAAACTCTGAGTCATGGGTTTTTCAATTTAGTGTGTTAATAGCTTGCCTTTCATAAGAGCATCAGGCCCAATAACAGAAATACCTAAATCAATACAGTGATGCAACCCTGCTTCATAGAAATGATAGTTTTGAAATGACTATATACTATCCAGCCAAGTCAGCATGGCATCAAAGTTATATAGTCAATCACAAAGCATAATTAATGCCCCCAAATTACAATTTTATTTTAAAACTGTCCCAAGACCATTTGGTAAGGGATGGTATGTATGTATGTATGTATGTATGTATGTATGTATGTATAAATAAATACCCTTTAGCTGTTTCAGATACCAAAGACATCATTCTTGAATGGAACCCACCTAGTTCAAAACAAAACAAAACTGCTTTCTCATCATCACTATTTCCCAGTATAGGACTCCTGGCCATTTTTTTTCTTTTCTTTTTTTCCTTATTGGATTTTAAGAGAAAATTCTCTTAAGAAATGAGAAGCTGAGGGGATTTTAATGAATAGCCCATGAACTCACGAACTCTGCTTGATTTGGGCCCAGTTTACACACCCTTACCCCCCAAAACAACAACAGCAACAACAGCAACAACTGGTCAGAGATAATCTACTATCAGTGATCTATGCTTTGGTCATCTCTAAACTAGATTACTGCGCTGCAGTCTTCGTGGGACTGCCCTTGAAGACTGTTTGGAAGCTGCAGCTTGTGCAAAATGTGGCAGCTAGAATAATAGCAGAGACCTGACAGTCTGATCATATAACACCAGTTCTGGGCCACTCCACTGGCTGCCTCTGTGCTTCTGAGCCCAATTCAAGCTGCCGGCTTTAGCCTATAAAGACCTACATGACTTGGGACGAGGATACGTGGCAGAACGTCTCTCCCAACCACATCTACCTGGACACTAAAATCAATTTCTTGGGCCTTCCTCCAACTGCCACTTCCAAGGCAACAAGAGGAAGGGTCTTTTCAGTGGTGGCTTCCCAGTTGTAGAACAAGCTCCCCACTGAGGCCTGCCTGGTGCCAACCTTGCTGTCCTTTTGGTGCCAGGTTAAGACTCTCCTCTGCCACAGGGCATTTAACTAGGTGGGGCTTTGTTAGAGTTCCCCCCTCCATCTTTTTAAATCCAGGCCAATCAGATTTAATCTTGCTTAAATTTCAGCTAAGGCCCTCTGGGGACCATCTTCAGAAGTCTGCTTCCACAAGATTAAATGTCTACTCAGAGGACTTTTTCAGTGGTTGCTCCTAAGTTATGGAATGGTCTGTTGGGGAAAAGCATTTGATTTAGAGTTTACTCGACCCTTGTCCTTCTTGGCTACTTATGAGAGCCAGTCACAGGATTGGTCCCTGGCTCCAGGAGGTACTCAACACCTCACGGAATGAGGACCGGGTCCCTGCCCCTTTAAAGGAGGCAGTGCTCAGACCCATCTTGAAGAAGGAGGGTGTCTCTGGACCCAGAGGTGGGCGACAATTATAGACCGGTGGCCAACATCCCTCTTTTGGGCAAGGTGTTGGAGCGGGTGGTGGCAGGACAACTTCAGGCACTCTTGGATGAAATGGATTATCTGGATCCTTTTCAGTTCAGTTTCAGACCTGGCTATGGGACTGAATCTGCCTTGGTCTCCCTGTACGATGACCTATGCAGGGAGAGGGACAGGAGGAGTGCGTCCCTGTTGGTTGTCCTGGACCTCAGGACATCAGCCATGGTATCCTTCTAGATAGACTGGCTGGGTTAGGAGTTGGAGTCTCTGCTTGGCAGTGGTTCTGCTCCCATCTGGCCAGTTGATTCCAGAAGGTGGTGCTGTGGGACTTGGGCTCTGTGCCATGGCAGCTTTGCCATGGGGTTCCTCAAGGCTCTATTTTGTCCCCCATGCTCTTCAACATCTACATGAAACTGCTGAAAGAGATCATCAGGAGGTATAGGCTGCGGAGTCATCAGTATGCTGATGACACCCAGCTCTACCTCTCATTTACATCTAACCTAGGTGAGGCAGTGGCTGTCCTGAACTGGTGCCTGGCTGAGGCAATGGGCTGGATGAGGGCCACTAAACTGAGAATCAATTCAGATAAGGCAGAGGTCCTGTTGGTGGGTGGTTTGGGTTTTCAGTAAGTGATTTTGGTCCTGTCCTGCATGGGGTTGCGCGGCCTCTAAAGGACAGGGTCTACAGCTTGCGAGTAATCCTTGACCAAGCTATCCCTGGAAATCCAGATGAAGGTGGTGGTGAGGAGCGCCTTCCTCCAGCACTGGCGGGTTCATCATCTATGTCCTTACCTGGATGAGACTGCCTAGCAACGGTGACCCACGCCCTGGTAACTTCTCGGGTGGATTACTGTAACACACTCTATGTGGGGCTGCCCTTGACAATGGTCCAGATACTTCAATTGATACAGAATAGAGCTGCCAGGTAGCTGATGGGGGACGGTCATTATTCTCATATAACACCGGTCCTCTATCAGCTACACTGGCTCCCCATTGAAGTCCGGGCCCAATTCAAGGTGCTGATATTAACATATAGAGCCCTAAATGGCTTGGGACCAGGATACCTGAAGGAATGTCTTCTTCCCTATATGCCCTCCTGCCCCTTAAGATCTGCGGGAGAGGCTCTGCTCCAGGAGCCCTCCTTGAAGGGGGTTAGGAGAGTGAACACTGGAAAAAGGGCCTTCTCTGCGGTGGCACCCCAACTGTGGAATGTGCTCCCCAGAGAGGTTCGCCTGGCACCTATGTTATACCTTCCGGTGCAAGGTAAAGGCATTTTTATTTAACCATCATTTTAATCATTAAATTAAATTATTAATATTAATAAAATACTAAGGTTTTAGATGTTTTAAGAGTTTTTCCCACAGTCACATTTTCTATTCTTCTCCTCCTTCCCTCTTTCTCTTAGTTTTATGATGTGCTGTTTTGTATTGTTTTAATAATTGTCATTTTATTGTTATACTATTGTAATATTTTACACTGTGCAAGCCGTCCTGAGCACTTGTCGGAAGGAAGGGATATAAATGTTTGTAATAAATAAATTTCCAAAATTTGCCATCTTTAAAAGGGAGTTAAAAGCATGTGTCTTCCAACAGGCCTTCCTAGATTACTTCTCATGTCTGTTTTACCTTCCATAGGTGCCTGCCCACCCCTTAAGATCTGGGGCAGACGCGCTCCTCTGGGAGCCCTCCCTAAAGGAGATTAGGAGGGTGACTACCTGGAGAAGGGCCTTCTCTGCAGTGGCGCCCCAATTGTGGAATTCTCTCCCCAGAGAGGTTTGCCTGCACAGTCACTTTATTATTTTCAGCGACAGCTCAAAACCTTTGTATTTCCCCAATATTTCAAGACCTGACTGTTTTAATTGGGCTTTTAGGGTTGAATTTTAGGATAAAAAAAGATAAAGGTTTCCCCTTGACATTAAGTCCAGTCATGCCTGACTCTAGGGGGCGGTGCTCATCTCCGTTTCCTAGCCGAGGGAGCCAGCGCTTGTCCGCAGACAGTCTCCGTGGTCGTGTGGCCGGCATGACTAAACACCAAGGTGCACGGAACGCTGCAACCTGCCCACCGAAGTGGTACCTTTTTCTCGACTTGCATTTGCATACTTTCGAACTGCAAGGTTGGCAGGAGCTGGGACGGAGCAACGAGAACTCACCCTGTTGGGTGGATTCGAACTGGCAACTTTTCGATCACCCAGCCCAGCAGCACAGCAGTTTAAACCACTACGCCACCTGCAATTTTAGGATGTTGTGCTTTAATTTTTTTATATTTTGTATTATTAAATCATCCCAAGACTTTGGTAATGGGATGGTCTAGAAAGGTTTTAGACAGACAGGCAGACAGACAGACAGGCAGACAGACAGTTGTATTAGTCCATATTACCCACTGTTGGTTTACTTTCTTGTAAACTCTCCAAAGTCTATGGAAACTGGGCAGTATATAAATATTAAGATAGATAAATAAATGCACACATAAATAAATGTTGTTGGATATTCACTGAATCATGTGTTGAATATCTTTCCAGAAGGCCAGAGCTGATGGATCTTTGGGAAAAGATTCCAGTCCAGATGGATCAGAGCAAGACAGGAGCACTCAAGGTAAGAGGCAGAGGCTGAAGCCCATTGAAACAGCCTGATATGTTGGATCAGACCAAACCAGCATTGGCCAAGTAGCTGGCAAAGGCCAAGAGACACTTGGGCATCAGATTTTTTTATTTTAGGTGGCATATGACATATACTGTCAGGGAGCTGACAATGTTCTGGCACCTACAGTTGCTGGTCTGCTAC
Source organism: Varanus komodoensis (assembly GCF_004798865.1). Classification (NCBI taxonomy): domain Eukaryota; kingdom Metazoa; phylum Chordata; class Lepidosauria; order Squamata; family Varanidae; genus Varanus; species Varanus komodoensis. Next base: position 1,639,564 of record NW_025335606.1, read on the forward strand.
TGCCCCAGTGCACCATGGGCTGCAAAATAGCATAGCACCGGTTGGCCAGTGAAGTTCTTGTTGAAGTTCGTTCATCCGGGCTTTTCTCCACTGATCCTCCATTGAGAGCATCCAGGCTCTCCTTGTGAACAAAGCCAGCAGGTTGCCCACCAAGGAGTGGAGGTCCCTATTTATCTGCTCACAGATGCTCTCAAACTGCTGGGTGGGCAGGAGTTAGGGAGATCAGATGACCCACACAGTCAAGAAGGGGACTTAAGCGGGAGTGCAAGGACTGGGAAGAGGGAGGGTGGTTGAGTCCTGTTTCTAGGAGCTGCTGCCAAATCTCCCAAGGAGGCTCAGCTATGGCACGGAGAAATAAAATAGAAACAGAGAAACTGAGCAAGCCAGAAGGGGCCTCCCAGGCCATCTAGTCTGACCCCCGGCTCCAGCCGGCTCCACTCATGACATGCCCACCATGTGCATGTCTAGCCTATCTTTGAACACCCACACCGATGAGGCCTCAGCCACATCACAGAGCAAGGCCTGGGAAACAACACAAAAGAGAAAGGAGCTGAGAGCTTGGTGTAGTATGCAACACTTTTTGTGCCACACTTTCTGCTGAGCCACACCCGAGACATCGTTGGAGGACATTCGAACTCACCAGCCAGAGAACTGCCATCTCCTGGGGAGTCTTTCTCTACAGAGCAGTCCTTCACACAGGAACCGTGCTGGCCTGCTGCTGAAGGCCAGGGGGTGGCTGAATCCCCTCCCCTGACAGGGCTGAACCTATCACCATCTTTTGCAGGGGTCCAAGTTCCTCCAAATTACCTTCAATTGCTGGCAGCTCCACCTCTTCCCTCTAAGAAGAATTTCTAAAGTGTTTAGATGGCATTGACGATGATACAGGAGGGGGCATATCTGTCCATTCCTATATAGAATAACTGGATATAATTATTGCAACAGTTGCAGTAATTTTGATGCCGGGAAGCACTTCCTGATGGTTAGGACCCCAAGGGTATGGAATGGGCTTCCACGGGAGGTGGTTGAGGCCCCATCGGTGAGGGTGTTCAAGGATAGGCTGGACATGCACATGGTGGGCGTGTCATGAGTGGAGCCAGATGGAGCCGGGGGTCAGACTAGGTAGCTCGAGAGGCCCCTTCTGACTCGCTCAGTTTCTATGTTTCTATGCAATGAAATTAGCAATTTAGAGGAGGAAGGGGGTTGCAACAGAGAGCCAGGTGGAGAAGAGGTGAGAGTAACAAGGGACAAATACGAAGATTAGCAATGTTTGCTGCCCTTTATTTGAGGCATAGAAGATCACAGTTTACTTTAAACTTTGCTACCTCTTCTCCTTGTTGGCAGTGTCCCAAGAGCAGTTTAATTAGACAGAGAGATTCTTTATACACAGTCACCTTTCATGCTAACAAATTGCAAAGAGTGTTGGAGGGGAGTGCACACTCTGAAGGATATATGCAGCTTCATTTACAAACTGCACCTTACAAATGTATGAAGCTGCTCGGGGATTTTGTTTGTTTGTAAATCCCTGCGCCAGAGTCTAGTCCAAGGAGCCGAATTAAAGTTTTTCATCATCTAATTGTCTGTCTGGTGTGTCGCAGTGACAAATGCAGAAGTCTCCGAGAGCCAGGCAATTTGTGGGATGCAACAGGATGTGGAGGATAAGGGATTGTTTGTTGCTTGTGGAAGCTAAAGAAAATAACCCCAACACCATTGCTGAATACACACGCACGCGCACACTCACACAGAGGGAAAGAGAGAGAGAGAGAAAGAATGAGAGAGAGAGAGAATGAACATCCTCATTCATCACTTTTGGGACGCCGAATTATAAGGGAAAAAAAACCAAAACCCAGAATGCATATGGAGTCTGCACTGCTTGAGAGACAAGGCCTAATTTGCAGTTTAGGGTTTGGGTTGAGTCACTCCTGACTTTTACCTAAGCAAACATGACAAGGTGAATCTCCAAAGGGATGCAAATTGTGTGTGTGTGTGTGTGTCTGTGTTGCAAAAGACTGGAAAAACTTCAATTCCATGTAGTTCTCTACATTTCACTCCCCCCCCCCACACACACACCCAGGCCACGCACACACTTAGGATGCAGAAGAGGATGAGGAAGAGGAAACAGAAGCCATTCGTCGAACTGGATTCCATCAGCCCCTCATCTGTACTAGAATGCACTTTGGAAGCATCAGAGCTGGAGAAGAGGCTCATAGGAGACGTGGGAGAACTTCATGGTTAGTTGTGTGACCCGTTCAAACAAATGTGACTCCAGTTATTTACAGTCACTGAGCTAATTACCATTGACCTCGATGAGTCTACTCAGTCTTACTAAATCTAGATCCATCCCCTGGTGCGCATGCAGAAGGACCCAAGTCTAGTTAAAAGGACTGGATGGGAGGTGGGAGAGCCCCCTTCCTCAGACCCCAATGGCTTCTTCCTGCTTCACACCGGTGGCCCCTGATGTTTCACCACCATGTATCACTCCATATGTTGGTCTATAAATTCAGGCTCCTGCTTCTACCACACCCTGATTGCTCTGGAATCACGGTGCTCTGTGCCTGTCTTGGATCAACTTCCTCGGACAACTGGGACCAACCGGCTGCATTAGAGCACCCCGGCCTGAGCCCGGCAAGTGGCAGTCACTTCTCCAGCTGCCCAGCAGTGTGCGGCTGTGGGCCAAGATCCATTCTGGATCTGCCTCTAATTCAGGCTGGCCTTGGGGTTCCTGGAGCCATCTTTCTTCTTCTTGGCTTCTTGTGCTTCCCAAGGACATCCTAAGATCACAGAAGCATCTAGGTGAGGCAATAAGACATTTAGGACTGGACTCTCCTCATTCTGATATGATGTCATAAGTGGTGAGAGACATCTGACAGGGGACCCAGGAGCCTCATCTCACCTCCCCATCCTTCTGTAGGAGCTCCTCCCACCTCACTCGTTGCATGCACCTCTGAAAATTGTAGGCAACACCTCTATCCCAAACAGATGGGGCCCGGGAGAAGTCCTGCACCCAAGTCCAGGTAGGGTTCGTAGGCCCCGAAGAGACAACGGCACACAACTGGCCATATGTCAAAAGCCTTGGGTACAAGGCTGGCCGCACGGTGGGCTACCTTAGTCTCGAGAAACCAGAGGCTGAAAGAACCATGTTAGAAGCCATGCTGTTGCTGCATGTAGTGGACCTCCCGCTTTCCTAGCCCAAGAGTTCATCCACCCTGCTTCCTGACCTCCCCTAGGAGCTTCTGAGGGCAAATGGTAAGCCCCTGAGGCACATGGGACAGCCACTGCAGATGCGGCCCAACTGGGCACAGAACCACATCCTCCAATCTGCTCTCCAGAGACTTCAGGACTGAGAAAGAGCTCAAGGGCCAGGTGGGATACACTTACAGGTCCCATCCATCCCCACTCCCCAGGGATTTCAACACTGGTGGACCTTGTCCTTTCCCTTCCTCTCAGCTCATGACTCTGTCCTTGGATGAGTTCCCTCAAGTCAGGTCTGGGGAAGGCAATGCGGAAAAGGAAGTTCTGTTTCCAAACTCTGCTCAGAGCACGGTATAGACTATTTTAAAAGCTGATGCTGCACTGTAATAGGAATCCCTAAGCCCTTCTATAATCACATAACAAGGGTAATTCAACATAACAATCAACCTAATCTGCTACTTAGTACAATCAACAGAAAGATTAAAGATCCAATTTATACATTTCCCTATCCTCACCCCCCGCCACACACACACATATGCCACCTACTTTCTCAATAGCTTGGAAACTGCTGTTTGTGCCACCAGTGCCCCAAAATCCTCTCCAATCCAGGGACCTCCAATTTAGTGTTGCTCCCCCAGAGTACAATGAAATCTCAGGCAGAAAGTTCACCTTGCTGCGTGAATCCAAAGGCATGAATAGATGGAAAGGGACAGGGGAGAAAATGAAGAGTTCGGACTTCAGGAAGCAATGCCTTGGTGGTATCACTCTTCATGGGACTTTTCTGAGAACTTAACTATCAGGACAAAGGCCCAACTACTCCGGCTTCTTGTCCACAAGCCACAAATGGGCATAGAGACATCATGGGGATGCTCACAATTAAGGCAGGAGAGAGGAAGGGATGCATTTCCCACACCGGTTCTTCATGGTGGGGAAGATCCCGATCCAGCCTAGAGTCAGCAGACATCATCTTCACGTGTCTTCCTGCATATATCCCCTCCCCCCAATTTGCACCTCCCTTCCTTCCCATTTGCACATAATTCTAGGTTCAACTCTTGTGCCATCCATTGAACAATATGTTGTGTGAACAGACCCACTGAGGATCACTACTCGTGCAACTGCTTTCGGGCATAATGCACCACAGCTTGCGCAAGGGAAAGTTTTCGGAGGGTTTCACAAGCATATTTTATTGACCTGGGCAGATTGTTTTACGACACGCCATGTTCCTGTAATGGTTAATTGCCATTAATTTGGCAGAATTTGCTATGCAAATCATAGTGATGGTTTGTTAAGCTATTGTTTATTTCCCTTTTCAGCTAGCTTGCTCATCTTGTACGTTGATGTGATGCATTTTTCTTGTCCTGTGTTTTTGCTCTTGTGCATTTGCAAAGGTCTAGCTGGCTATCAAGCAATAAGCTGAACTGAACTCATTTTTGTTTTGCATATTATATCAAATATTGATCATGGCTTCTGCTAAGATGCCGTACATTTCCCCACCATCGCTGGTATGTTTCTTTCCAAGATTGCTACTTTTTACTCCCACACACCCTCCACATGTGCGCTCGCACGCGTGCACACACACACAAACACACACTTGAATGCCTTCCACAAGTAAATATTGGTTTATGAAATGCCCTTGCCAAACCCATTTTGCATAAGTATATGTTGATAAATAAGGTAGTTGGAGTATGCATTACACATAAGGCATCTGTTTTCTTCTTCTTCTTTTTTAAAAAAGAAGGTTTTGGATTTTATAGACTGTAAAATATGGATATTGCTCTATTTATCTTACTCTAGGTTTCTGCAAAGTTGACGGCAAGGAATGGAAAGCTATGGTTCACACTGGAAAATCTGAATAAGGTTAGCTTTCACCCCTCCCCATTCCATAATGTAACTAGTTGGGGGGGAAAATAACAACCTCCAAATTAAATCAAAAGCAAGGCCCAGGCTGATTTGCATCTTAAGAATATATTGATTCTGTTGTCTTATGTTCTATACATTTCAGCAGCATAGCCTAGATTGTCTCCTGTAGCAAAAACACCTTTGCATCAAAGTCATTGCCAGCCCAAGAAAAGTTTGCCACCATCTATTTTATGTAACCTGGTCATAAGCACATTTACGCAGAAGTAACCTTTGCAGAGTTGAGCAGGGCCGTCTGCAGAGTAGGTGTGTCTAATTGCTCAATTGTACAGTTTTATTCACTCGGAATAGAGTGAAAATTTCATTTTACTAAGTGATAGCTTGTTATGTATTCCAAGCAATTTTGATGAAATATTTTGCAATGTTTGGCCTGGAGAAAAGAAGGCTGAGAAAGAACTTGCTAGTGCTCATCAAATAAAGGCTGATCCAGGGGTGTGGAGATATTTTTGTTCAGTTAATTAAATATCAGAGTTTGCCTCAGTAACATCCCTGGAACCGAAAAACAGGCTTGTTGGATCAGATCAAGGTCCATCTAATCCAACATTCTCAATGTGCATGGGCCTTGCAAGAGAAGCATGCAGATTGCTGACATGATCTCATTTGCAAAATGCATTAAACGTTAAATATACACTTTGAAAAGGAAAGGAAGGCAAAATATTTCTCCACTTGGACAACCATAACTGAGGCTCAATTTTAGGAGCAGGAACAGAACAAACTAGATTTGAATTGATAGGACCTGGATGACCTCAAGCCATACTGATTCTCCCATCCCTGCTCAGGAGCAGAACCAGATCTAATGGATTCAGATTTTGTTTAAACATCTTAATGGTAACATTAGTTTGACAATGAAACCAGTTTCCTGCACTGGTGGAAGGTCCAAGTGGAGGCTGCAGAGCCATCTCTTGGCAAGTTTTAGCTCTGGGTTTACTCTGAGCAGAAGTTGCTCTAAACAGCTTGTAAAGCTCCTTTTTCTGTTAGACTTTCAAGTGCCAGATGCCTCATGTCTTTCATTTGAGACACAATCCTAGGCAAATTTCTGCAAGACAAGACAGAACAAAGGCCAACAACTCGGCATGTCTAAACTTGTCCAAGAATATGACCACGAGTGCTCTGTTCTATTCATTTCCTGCCCTTTGTCAAGCGGGTCAGATGCTTTTCCTGGTTCTCCCAACCACCACTGCTAGTTTTATTGGCACAACACCCTGTGAGTGCTAATGATGGGCCTGCCCCACAGACAATGGGTAACTTTATGGCTGAACAGATCTGGAGCCCCAAACTCATATCTAAAGATTTTCATTACCTAGAAGCAATGTTGTAAATGGCCCAGAGATGGTGCTGATGGTCATGGTCATGGTCATGGTAATGTTCATGGTTATTTCAGCATCCTGTCCCAGCTGTCTGAAGTGTTTTTACACAATAAATCAATCTCCCCAACCTGCTTACTGCCCTTTCAAGTGATATAGGTGTACACCTAACAAGAAACAGGCAAAAAGGCCCAGATATCCTGAGTGTGCATGCAATGCCAGGTCTGGGACTCAGCTTGCAACAGGTTGGTCAAAAGCAGGAAATAGAATCACAAAATGTTTGAATAACAGAACAGACATAAAGAGATGTGGCAAGGAACAAGCACGAGGACTAGTAATCCTGGACACAGACAGCATCAAGGGACAGAGCAGAGCCATTCAAGTGTCACACTGGTAAGCTCGCTGGACTAGCCATGGGTTTTGTCAGGCTTGGTGCCCTTCTCTGATTTGCCGAGTCAGAAGATGACCGTCACTCCGTGGAGACCACTGACGGTGATTGCAGAACGTGCTGGCTCAAGGCGTCTCTCTGTGAGTCACCTCCTCGCCGCCATGGTCACAGGTTGTGCTCGCTGCTTCCCCTCTTCCTCTTCCTGCTTCCCCTCTTCCTCTTCCTGCTTCCCCTCTTCCTGCCGCTTCTCCGCACCATCCATGGTTTCTAGGCCAGAAGGAGAGGCAGCTGAAGAAGCCTGTTGCAACGACAAAGAAGAGAAGAAGGTGCCAGCACTCCTCTCAGTGAAGTCACTGATAGTAACCACCTTTGATGCTCCAGCTGCCCCCGTGGATGACGTTGGCTTGCAGATCCTCCTGTGACCAGATGGTTTAGGGACTTTAGTGCTGGTGGCAATGCCCCAGGATTCAGCTTGTGCTGGTTCAAACTTAAGCTTTTCCCTGGTGTCTTTTACCAGGAGATTAAAAAATATCCCCCTCCCCAGGATATCTTCTCCATTCATTTGGTTTCACGGAGAAGCATGCGTTGTCTGGTGATGTTTGAGAAATCCAAAATGGATCGATTTTTCAGATTTCCATGAATCCTGCCTGCAGATTGGCATCTCCGAGCCAGGAAAATTCTCCAGAGCTGTTGAACATTTGGTACTTGCCAAAACTGTATGCAGCTTTAGTCAAATGTAGATATTCTTTTTTTAAGAGGCAACCACATTTCACTTTTCCATCTCTGATCTCTCTTTAGCTTCCTTTGTGGAGACTTGTTTGTTTTAGAGGGTCCTGCTCATTGATCAAATGTTGAGCTAAGACAAATACACCAAATGTGATGTGCCAATGAAAAGCTATATAAATTGAAGCAGGGTATTTTGTGTACTTTTCCAAAGGGGTAAACAAAAATATCTGATTCATCAATTTGCAGAGGACAGAATGTATGATGTGAAACACAGATGGAATGTTTGGAACAAAATCCATACGTTTCTACTTCTGTCCTCTTTCTGCACTAATCCAAAGGCTGTTTCAAGAAAATGCCTGTGTTTAAATACTAATTTAAAGTGTGTTTTATCTCAAAATATGCATATCTCAGAAGGTGCAGTCCTAAACTTTTTTAGCACAGAACTGTGTCTGAGCATTTTGGAAGAACAAACCGGGTGGATATTGCAGCAAGTCCGCTAGGTACAGATGGCCACAGTTCATCCCATAATTCACAAAGACCACCTCTTGCTCATCTCCGCACTCTGCTCCTCACCCAGTTAGGGGGCTGTCAAATTTTTATTTCTGCATAAGTGCCCTTGAGTGCTTGTTGGTGTGATGCACTGTTATTAAATAGCATCATTCCAGAACACTTTAGGGCTAATAAAATTGCTTTCTCTAACCAGTTTTCAGTGAAACAATTGCCACATTGCTCCCAGAAATGATGGGAAGTTTGGCTTCTGCTTTGACCCATCATCCTCAGGCCTTCTGAGCAGCTCATCCTCAAAGGGAACTTTCATCATTGTAGTTTTGCTACATACACCCGAATCTCCATCTTCAGAAATGTCTAACAATAAGAAAGGTGTACTCCTATCCCTCTGTTTCCAGGACCCTCTTCAGAGTATTCTGCATAGTTTTGATGGCACTTGCACAGATCCTCGGAACCCCCTATTCCGGCAACTGCAGTTTCCTCCGTCTCTTGGTACTTTCCTCATCTCGTAAGATGATTCAAGAGCTTCTTCTGCCCTTGAGTATCTGAGCAGGAAAATGCAGTGCATGAATATCTCCCATTATTATTCCTCTAAGGATTCCATTGCTTTAATATTTTTGGATTAACTCATGATCAAACATTGATGAATCGCACTATTTTACTGAAAAGCACAATCCTTAAGTCAACCACCTAATCTAAGAGTAGAAATTAAACTCTAAACCAACATAAACACATTACAAGTCATTAGTGTAATTAAAAAGGAATGTATAATTAAAACATTTGTGTATTTTAGTTCAAATTCATTGTCGGTCGGAAATTTTTAATGAACTGTACATCAAAGAAACCCCCAGAGTCAATGGATGAGTTTAGCATAACAAGAAATGCAATGTGTGTCCCCCCCCCCCCCCCCCCCACTTCACCATCACTACTTCTCTCGGCATAGGAAACTCCCGTCTCTGGAGCCTTTGAAAACCAAGCTGTCTTGGCCCAACCAAACTAATAATGATTCTAAATGGTTATGATCACTTCAATGTTTTAAACCAATGTTATCTTTTTTTATCCCCTAAGAATCATGTTTTTCATAATTACTTCTCTTTTGTCCTTTCCTTAAGACAAATGATTTTGTAATTAGTAATGAAGGAACCAGTGATCACTCCAAGACATCTGTCAAATTGTCATGAAATATCAGTCCCTGTAGCTATATTTAAACTTTCTGCTTAATAGCCTCTTGCTTTATTTCGCTATTACATCTCTGCGGTACCATAAGCAGGATACCCTAATGATCAAGTCCCATAAAACACAGAGCAATTAGATTGTAAGACATATTGCTCTCATGGACGGTCTTCCTTCTCATAATGGATTTCCCTCTTCTTGTCCCTTGACTTTCTCTTAACCCCTCTAGGTTCTATGATTCAATAACATGTTGCTTATAAAACACATTGCATCCGAATTGGACTAACCCATCATGTTTTTAAGAACCACCATTTCAAAAGTATACATCGAAAAGCAAGTCTCTCAGAACCATGCCGTTATTCATAATTAAAATCATAACAACATAGGTTTTCATCTAAAATATAAATTAAATGGGCACATCATGAATGCGCAGTCACAAACATGGATGGCAGCAGAAGGGAGACGTTCACAAAACAACAGAAGTTCTTCAGACATAGAAGGGAATTATATGTTGCTTGTCAATCCGGAGTTTGACACACATAGAGTTATACTTAAACTGAGTGATAGTTAAGTTCCAAGTGAGAAGAGTTTATTCCTCTGCCATTATTTTCTTATTTTCCTTATGTACATCATGCGTATAGAACAGATGGGGAGGGACATTTGTTCGGATTGCTCATTTGAACTTATCTGTGAAATGCAACAAACAGTGTGGGTGCAAATCTTATGTAGACTCAGACAGAAAAAAGGCCTAAACCCCCAAAAGGCAAGCCATTTTTTTCTTGAACAGTGTTGGGCTCTTAGAAATGTGCACTTCTCTAAAGTTTGTTATGGAGTTCTGGCATAAAAATAAAAAATAATGTGTACAGAAATGCATGCCTAAGGGAACATAACGTTCAAAGGTGCCTTGCATTAGGAAAATGGCTTGCAATTTTAAGCAATAGATTAGGCATACAAAGCTAAAAATTTGTAGTTTAGACAAAATGGCATAAAATGCATTTATTGGCAGAAAAGTGTATGCTAAGAATTTTTATGCGAACTTAGAAGCAAACACAAAGGTTGGGATAGACCAAACTTAGGACTCATTCACTTCATCCTGAAATTAGATTTTTTAGAAGTTTGCATAAAATTGTGTAGACATTTCTTTGCATCATTGTCCTGACACAGGTGCCAATATATTGTACATGTTTATGCCCAGTTCATATTTGTCAAGCTATGTTGATATAATCTGTACATTAAGATAAACTTGTATGTGCACACTTTTTCCGTATTTTTGTATTTGTTGATAAAATTGATGAACCCCATCCCAAAATTCAGGGATGTGCTATTTTCCAAAAGATAGCTTGCAGAATAAACCTTTGGGTGCCAAATGCTGCCTGGATGGCTGTAGGGCTTTCCAGATCCGCAGCAACGCAGTCTGAAAATTGACCTGGTCTCATAGCTGGGATTGGTGGTTGGAGAGCCTTCCATTGGCTGCTTCTCTTCTCTGACCTTGGTGACCTTGGTGAAGGACTTTGGTGGGTGTTCTTTGGAGGGAAGGAGGCAGAAGCCAGTAAATGTGATGTACCCTGGAAATACCTCAGGCTCTTCTCTCCCGCTCCAAAGTGTTACTTTGCCAAGTCTTGGTGTTGCATTGGATGCATCCCGCCCTCCATAGGATGCCTGTGATCCTCAGATCGACGGAGGGATGGACATGCCTATAGGACTGTTCCATAAGTTTCAGTTCATGCATTGCTTCCAAAGTGCAAAATTAGGTTGTCTTGCATTACAATATGAACTGAACAACATTTTCTCTCCATCCCTAACCATCGCTATATCTTCTAGTGATTTTGGAATGCCACAAAATCCATACATTCATTTTATTTGTGGTGAAGAACCTTTTTTCGTTTTCCTGTCCAATCTGCTGCTATTGATTCCATTGAATAGTTTCAGCTTCTAGTATTAGTAGGGAAGGAGAAAAGTCTCTATCTCTTCTTACCCTCACACCATACATCATTTTATAAAACTTTATCATATCCCTCTTAGTCACCTTTGCCTTTCAACGGAAGGGAACCAGCCTTGTTTTATGCCACAAAGGGCCACGACATAAGTACAGATCTGTAAGATCTGGATGTTAGAATGATTTTCCAGTATCAGAGCCTGTCATATTGGAGCTTATTTGTTAAAAAAAGTCCTTTTTTTTTTTCTTTTTACAGCAGACACATCTGTCCTGCGGATGAATTTATTTCCTCAACCTCCTGGTGCAATATTGCATTTGGGTTGTCACTTTTGATTTATCGTTACTTTCGACATTAAATCTTCCTTTGCATTTTTATTGGTTTCATTAAAAACATTCTGCTCATCTTTTTTCATTTATAACCTATTGCAAAGGGTAGGGAAGAATGGTTCCTTTCAGGGCTCTTCTTATTGCCTTCTCCTTCCTTCATCTCAGAGAAGTCTCTTCCAATTCGGTACCTCCCTTCATCCAACACACGCATGTAACCTTCCTCCACGTTTTCCAAGCTTGTGCTAATGAAGTGAAGGAATAAGTAATTTCGTTCTTTCTTAAGCAAAACAGACCTGGTAGCAGCATTTATGAAACTGCACAAGTTCACTGATTAATGACACATTGAACATGTGAGAAAAATCTCATCCAAGTGGTCGAGGAGCAGTGGCTTGGCCAATCCGTTCCATGAGGTTTAACCTTTCATGTTGGTGCAGAGGATACAGGGGGTCCAATAAGGTTGGCCTCCCTCATGAAATTGAAGCCAGTGCAAATGAAAATTAGTGATGTGAACAGGGTATTTTCTTAAATGGACCTCAACTGCCGGGGAGAGTATCGCTGCAGCCTTCCTTGAACCAGGAATGGGAGAAAGCCATTCCAAAGATCATGTGACTCTGATGAACATGGAGAAATTGAGGCCAAATTGCTACTGTAAAGGTAATCCTGTAAGCCAGAAGAGGTCGCGTTGTTTTCACATTTCAGAAACACAATGCAGCCCAGGCATGGTAATCTGGAACTTGGTTTGTACCCGCTGGAACAGGATGGCCGGAAGCAGGGACCTGTAGAACCAGAATTCAACTTCAGAAACAGAGAATAAGAGTGCACATGAAAAAGGAAGAAAGGTGTTTGTGTGTTTCTTTGTTTGTTGCCAGAAGTCTTATTGGGTTGGTGTTTCATTCAGCAAAATCTCTGATCTTTCTGACATGCACTCATATATTCGTGTGATCAGATTCATTTTTGCCTGCTTCCCTTGATTCCGAGGAGAACAATGAAGATGGTGAGTGGAATGGAGAACGAGATCAGTCGGAAGAGGAATGAAGAGCCTGCTATGGAGAAGACGCATCTCAGGGGGATCTCGTTAGATATCCAAAAGGCTGTCAACAGAAGAGGGAAGACTTAAATCAACTGGATTGATGTTACAAGAGAAAGCTTGTGAATAAGTACCTAAAGAGGTGGGTGGGCATTTTCAGACCAGACGTGTTCTAAAAGGACCTTGCAGGTGCGATGGGTTCTGGAGATCCTTCACTGAGCAGGAGCTTGGACTTGAACTGCTTTCCAACTCTACGGTCCCACACAATTTCACTAACCTGCCTTGCCCAGCCTAATGTTCCCCAGATGCCTCCATGTTGAGATGCCGGTAGTTCTACTCCAACACAGGAGAAGGATGCCACGTTGCCAAGGCCACACTAGTATTGCAACATTGCGCTAGTTGTCAGAGGCTACAATCCACAATTTGCTTCCATTCATTCCTTGACTGTATGCTTGCTTCTACAAATAAAATCAACAAAATTTAGTCAGATTCTCCAGGTGTTGCTTTCCCCGAAATAAGTGAGATGAAAGAGGCAGGATGAAAGTTAGTGAGCGGCATCCCATTTCCTTGCCATGTGAGCAAGCATCCACTTCCAAGGGGATTTGCGTTCTGTGACTGGATGAACTATTTTGTTCTTCCAAATAAGCCTATTATATGAAGATTGGAACATTAGGATTAATTATATCAGAATACGAGCGTAAACCCTAATGAAACGCATGCATCTCTCACATGGGTTGGACTCCCTGGAGATGGCTTGAAAAAATTAGCTTTGACAGTTTTCACTCTGTGCGACTGATTGGATCAGTGATACAAAGTATGTTAATAAGTGGCGGGCGCACACACACACTCACTCCCAGATAAGACATAAATGGCAGAAGGAGATGATGAGGCTGGCACAGAGATCATGATTCAAAGGCTTTGGTTGTTTCATTGAGGTGCTTTCTTCTTAGCTGTCCCTGGATTCCCCTCCCTTCCTACCCTGGCTTTCTGTCCTCTCCCTGCTTACTGGCGATGAAACCAGTGTTTGATCTCTCTATAAACAAGCTGAACATCAGGAAGATGCTAATGGAACCACTAGAGGAGTTGAGATGAGAAAACTGATATGTGTGTGTGTGTGTGTGTATATGTGCGCTTAGATAGCATGCTCCATCGCTGAAAGTTTTGAAGATTTAATTGGGCCAGGGAGAAAGTGATAGAGGCCTTTAGGACTGAACCTCTCAAAAGTCAAAGAAAGAAGAGTCCACCCACATTTCTTGTATGGTTGATGCATGATGATCACCCAACAAATTTGAGAACTGTGTTGCTGAAGCAGTCATCTAATTGACTGTTGCTGTTAGTTGCGAAGTCATGTCCGACCCATTGCGACCCCATGGACAACACTCCTCCAGGCCTTCCTGTCCTCCACCATCCCCCGGAGTCCACCTAAGCTCATGCCGACTGCTTCAGTGGCTCCATCTAATTGATCTATCTCTTTGCAACTACCAGAAACCTCTGCAGGAGCCCACTGAGGTCATCTCATGAAGATGACTGTGGAAGATTTGGAACAGTGAAGGTAATCTTTACACAGGACACAGTTAAGCGCTGGACTCAACCATTGGTCACCAATTTGGGTGACCTTGGAAGGGGACTGAGGAACATGAGTGAAAGAATAATATTGCACACAAATCCCTCTTGGAGTGGGAGTCCCAAAGGCAGCTAGTGAACTACTGGGTGAATGACATGCTGCATTAGGTAGGCCTTTCATCTGATTTTGCATGGCTCCTCTTTCTCCCCCTCCCCTCCCCTATCCCTCTCCCCTGCCCTCCTCCTCTGCCTCCTTCTCCTTTTCTGTCCTTAAGTTGATGCCATAGCTATTCGTCATTTCTTTCCAGTATCTGGTAGTCAGACATCAACACAAAGCGTCCTTTTTGTTCTTACGGTAATACATTTTGACATACCATTCCAGGGATGGATGAACCTGTCATGTTCACATTTTCCCACATTCCGAATTCTTTGACTCTCAAGTTCTTTTTGTCCTGAATGTGAAGAACTTTGCACATTTTGAGCAACACACTGAACAACAGTGTCACCCAGCTGCACCCGTCAAAGTCAACGGGCTACGTATTCACCTATCCTAGCCACGAGAGCCACCCTGTAACTGCCTGCCATGCGGTCGCTTAAGATGCAGAATGTGCTGGGGGTGGTGCTGAGGACGGGAGAGGTAGCAGCCCTAATCCAGCAGCTGAAACCTGAAACCCAGGTTTTTAAGAGCTACGCACCCAAAGCCCTGGATGAGCACATCTGACGATTTTGGTTTCCCTTGGATTTGTTTTTAGGGCTGCAGAAACAAAATATGGTGCAGCCAGAGTGGAGGGCTGGCATAGGCCACATGGACGCCTGTCCAGAGTTGAGTTGACAGAAGAGTTTGACCTCCAGCTGTTTGGAAGAGGCACCCAACTTTCTTGTTCACTGATGCTGGCACTGAACCTCGTGAGGGCCACCTTCGATTTCAGAGATGCTTTGAGTGCTTGTATCCCAGTACTGGGTGAGGACTGGTCGTAGGAGGAAACCCACCAAAACAGCAACATCTTTTAGCCTACGGTTGTGTTGGAAGTAACTAGCCTTTAGGAGAGGGCTAAGGAACTGTGGAAGGTGAGGGTTAGGGTTTCTCCCCAGATGCTTCTCTGCGGACTTCACCCTGGCTTTTTTATCCACAGATCCTTCCCTGCACCTACTTATTTTGGTTAATTTGTGTAGAGGTAAAAAAGATGTTTGTGAGCCGCCCCGAGGCTTCGGCGAATGGGGCGGCATAGAAATTTTCTAAATAAAAAAATAAATAGTTTACAGAGCACTAAATCTCACATTTTTTGTGCTGAATGAAGGGTGGGTTTTCACTTGCAAACCAAGCAAAGTTAACACTTGTAACACTCTGTAGAAGCAGGAATGTCAGTTTGCCCCTTTAATACACATAGAATTGATTACCCAGTGGGACTAATGGGGGCTTTATTGGAGGGAAGGCAGAAGGGGCTGCCTGCAATGAGGATGGATGAAATCTGCTGAATTAGGGAAACAACAAATAATAATAGTCATGGAAAGGGGGTTGGCTGAGAACCGTGGACATCTGGGAACTGCAGGGAGGGGGGACTGGGACCCTAGGCGGTCAGCTTTGGGCCCTGGACCCAATGTTCTCCACTCCTGGACTAGCTCTGAGCTTCTGGTGGGGGAGAACATCCGGGAGGCTAGAAAGGGACTTCAGCTTGCCCACAGTGGTCCTGCCACGTATCAGCCAGGCCACAAACAGCCTGAGAGTGCTCTCATGATCACGCTGGCTGCTCCACGCGAAGTGAAGGTGCAGAGACTTCCGCCCACCCTTCTACTCTCTGCCAGCAGTTTGAAATTCCAGAACACAGGGAAGGGAACAGCCTCCTCTGTATTCGCAATCATATTTCCTCATTTTCTTCAGATGCCTGGACATTCTGGAACTACTCAAGCATTCTAATTTTTTAATCTTCTTTTCTACACAAGAATAATTAGCACAATATGCTTAGGGTTTGAAAGGATTTCTTTGTCTACAGGACTAATTCAGAACATTATCCCTCCCACCGCCCCATTCTCTCTCCACCCCATCCTTGAGTTTGGTCCAATGACAAGCTCACAATAACACCACTGCGGGATGTCACAAGGGCTTCACCTGTATACGCAAACTGCAGGCACTGAGCTCCCATCAGAGAAGAGCTGAGATACTTCCAAGGAGCCCAGTCCTATTAATCTGCTCCACTTTGGAGGGGGAGTAGCAGCGAGGCAGTAGCATTATACATTCTATTTCCAAAGAATTTGCAAAAGATGCTCAACTCTTCCAAGCAAACATGACAGTTACTCCATCCCACATGGCAGGGAGAGTTGCCCAAAGTCTTTCCCACACTACCTCACTGAGTTTCATCCTGTTTTCCCCTTGGAAGGTCACACACTAAACAAATCCACCTGCCTGGATTGATTTATACCCTCAACATTTGTACGCCATCACAACAGGGCCCCCAAGAGCTTCTTGCACCCCAAATCCACCCCTCAGGCTGAAATATCTTCCTTATTCATTTATTCTTTAGACTTTCACCCCTCCCCATTGGCCAAAAGGCTCCCTTTCCCAGATGCAGAGTCTGGATACCTCCCGCTAGCAGTTGGATGGAACATCATTGTCTCTCTGAAACAAGAGCACAGCCATCGCAAGGAGCACACGACATACCCAGCCCAGCCCAGCACTGTATCATCATACCATCAACTCAGGTGCCCCGGCTCCAACCTTGCAGCCTCCTTCGTGCATGTGAGGTGTCCTGCCATGGAGCCACAGGGTCAAGGGCTGCATGGTGGTGAACTCTTTTGGGGCTGGGCTCCGGAAAGCTAAAGAGGAAAGCTGGCACAGATGAGGTGCCCCATGACCACAGGGCTCACCAGCCTTTCCAGGGCATGCCTGGTCCCACCACTTAACTTGTATTTTGCAGCGGCCGCAGCTCCCTTCTGATCGTGGCAACATTAGCATGCGAACGTTGCCCACACCTGCCGTTTTACTCCCCCAGCAGTCCATCCACTCAAACCTGCAGTCACACATATCCTTTTGGGGACTCAAAAAAGTTAGCTATGCAACTTTTATTTATTCCTTTGCGTCCTGCTGAGAGTTGGCATTTCAGTCTATGGGTTTGTGTAATTGCTAGAATTAAAACTGATTAAATTAAATTAAATAGCTCCCCTTTTCAGGTTCCACACACCCCTCCCTCCCCCCTCCCCATTCTTGCTTTACTTTTATGGACAGAGGTAACCAGGATCCGTGCCTCGTCATGCCTGACAGCATTTCATTTCGTACTCTGCAGGCGGTAAGACGGCAGGTTGAAAAGCGAAGGCTGCCCCCTCCTCCTTTTGATTCAGGAGCAAACTATTACCTTCTGAAAAGCAACATGCACACTCCACGTTTCTTTGCATTGTCTTCTTTTGAAATCAAATTCGGTGCTGGTTAAAAGTGTCGAAGAGAATAAACATGTACAGTGCAGCCAAATTTAGCACATGTGTGCTTTTGAAAGGACTTAGTCTATATAAGTATCCCATAATATTTTGGATCATGCTTAGAAATGTTCCTAGATTGTAATTTATTTCTGAACAGGGACATTTCAAACTTCACCCCAGAGGGAGGAAAGACACCAGAAACCTCCTAAAACTGAAGGATTGAAGGACCAGTCTGTTTCTAGCTGAACTCCCTTTCAAATACATTCATTTATTCATAGTTCCATGTCGTCCCATTCATGCATTAATGTCTGACTCCCCCGCACAAAAAAACCTCGTAGAGTGATTAAAAAATAAAATAAAATAAAGTCCTCCAACATCTCAGTGCATACAAGCTTGACTTATTCTTCCATGTAGACCAGTATTGCTTACCCCAGAGTTGCGGTTGGAGTCTTTGCTCCCTCTTGCCTGGAAAAGTCTTGGGACTGGAACGGCAAATGAAGCCCATGCTCCTCAGCTGAGCTATTGTGGTTGCATGCAGGAAAAGCTCATGGATGCAGAGCTAAATTTGGCCAGGAGTCCAGTACAATGAGAGCTTTTATTTATTTATTTAAAACTTGTATACCCCATCCACCACTTTGACGTCTCAGGACGATTTACAAGAGAACAATAAAATAGCAAAACAACACAGCATCCAGCAATGAAGATAAAAGCCCCAGTTAAAACAAACTAAACACTGGAATAGTGGGAAAATAAAAAGGTTTTCACCTGATGCCAGAAGAATGAAGTGTTGGCACCAGGCGAACTTCTCTGGGGAGTGTATTCCACAGATGGGGTGCCACCACAGGGAAGGCCCTTCTCCGGGTAGCCACTCTCCTAATCTCCTTCAAGGAGGGCTACCCTCACAGATCCCCATCAGAGCCTCTGAAGTTGTGATAAAGCATCCATTCCTGCTGGCAACAACCTCTTGTCAGCCTAAGAGTATATAGGTGTGCCTATCACATTCCCCTTTGAGAATGTGTTAGTTTCCTGTTAAATTCATATGAAATGGAGACTTAGGGCAAACCGTGCATGTATTTAGACAGAAAAAAAATCCTAAACTCTCAGCATTCCCCATCCAGCAGGGCTTTTAGGAATCACACTGTGCTATTTGTTTAGGTGTGCATTTGATGGTGCCCTACATGGCAATTCCTATATCTACCTGGAAATTACATCCAGTATAATTCCATGTCACAACCATATCCAGAGACCGCATTCCAGATGTGGAATGGACACAACAGGAAACGACCCTTGTGTGGACTTAGCAGAGTGTGGGGGTCAGCCTGGGAAGAGGTATCTCTCCATGGGAGATCATGCAAATGTATGCAAAATGTCTTGGGGTCAGTTCAGGGCCTCTGAATGGATCTGAACCCCAGGCAGCTGCTACCAGACTGAGTCTGAGCAGGAATGAGGTGCATTTGTAGAAGAACTTGAATTATACATACTTGATGTGCTCCAGGAAATACATTGCTGTGCTCACCAGTTTTGGGTGTCTTCTGGGTGCATGTCTGAGGTCGAATCCAAATATAAGCTGGATCAATTGCCCAGGTAGAAGTGGACTTCCCCACCCTGTTCTTCCTTGGATGACACCTCTGCTCTGGAAGAAGTCGCACGGAGACCCAATTCACACAACAGGCTAGGCCACAGGCTGTTTTAGGGGCAGGGGTGGCTTGTGAACCATGCCAACACCCCATCCGACGGTGCGGTTCAGCTATGGCTCGTGTCTGCCAAACGGTGGCTTGTGTGTGTCACAGAACCTTGGAGGCGAATTGACCCACAGCGACTTCAGCATCCGCTGTTGAATGGGAAGGGCAGGAAGAGGGCTCTGAGAAAAGCACATGCGGAGAGACATTCCAGGAGTACCGTCTTCCTCTCCAGATAGGCAGAGCCTTGTTTCAGCTGCTATTGCATACTTTGTGTGAGTGCATAAATATATATATTTATTTTTTATTTGTTTTTTGATTTATATCCTGCCTTTTTCCTACAAAGGGCTCAAGGCAGCTTACATCATTCTCCTCCTCCATCTTATCCTCACAACAACAACCCGGTGAGGTAGGTTGGGCTGAGAGCCTGTGACTGGCCCAGAGTCACCCGGTTGGCTCCATGGCTGAGCGGGGAAGCGAACCCTGATCGCCTGAGTCCCAGTCCCATGCGCTTAACCACTACGCCACACTGGCTCTATACGTGTGCATTATTTTCACCGATAAGAAAAATAAAACTTGTTCATCTAGTCAAACAGAGAGATCCAATCACCAATTGCTTAGGAACATTACCAAGTAAACTAAAAAGCTAAAAGAGGACGTGAGGTTTGTAGTCTTTAAGTAATAGCTCTTTCTTTATATGAAGTACCATTACAATTTTAGGCAGTAATTAATTCTAAAAACCATTACAGCATTCTAACAACCATCTAAGAATGGGATTGGGGGAGGGTGAAGGGCAGACTGAACATCAGTGGACACTCCGGCCAGCAGCTTTAGCACTTTCAGGTATAGAATTTCTATCATTCTGTTTCATTCATTCTTTCTTGTTCTGAAGTAGTCTCCTTTTCAAGGAGAACTGAACGGCTCCTGGAATGGAAAGAGGAATTATAGCTGGGACTTGGGCAGGTGGACAAGGCAGGCACTTGCAAACCCAGTTGAAAACATGAGGGTGGCTTCATTTCTAGTCCCCAGACCTGCCACAACTACCAGAACCACTTTTCCCCCACCCTGTCTAGGAAGAAGATCATTTTGCATTTCACCTAAGAAAGTTTGCTACAAACAATCTGGGCTTTGGGTAAGAACTGGACAAGTGCATTAAGCAAACATTGTCCTGAGCATCACTTCTGTTACCTCCCATGGAGATAATAGTCCAAATATGAAAAGAGTCGAACATGATCATACTTTTGGGTTTTGCTTCACTCTGCTCTTCCCTGCCCTCTCTTCCTTCCTTCCTTCCTCCCTCCCTCCTTGCAGGATGAACTTCTGTTCCAATCAAAATACCTGGCACTGCAGTAGAGGCTGCAGGGAAAGCCCTCCGGGTCCACTAGTCAAACCAGTCCCTTGCAGGGAGAATCGGGTTTGAGTTTATTGGGAATAATTGTAGGCTTTGGAGGTTAGCCTGCTGAAAGACCAGACTGAAACAATCAGTCTCGACAGAGAGCTTCAGTCTGATTTGATATGAGGCTGTCTCCTACCTTTGTGTGAGGGACCTGAGAAACCTCCTAAAATGTTCCCTGTCCTGACTGAATGTCACAGATGCCACTTCAAGGTTAGCCACAGGTCCGTCAGCTTTTAATGGCTCACAGGTAGGTAAAGCTTATGAAAATAGGAGCTGCTCTCTACTTCTCCACACTCATTCAGGGCTGGTGCCAGCATTCAGCATGGGCAGGTGGGTGGCTAACGCAAATCTGTCTGTCTGTCTGTCTGTCTAACAACCATGCACTGCTCTCATGAGGAGTACTGTTCAAACTGGATGCAGCCCCTGACGTTTTAATGATTGACATTGTCTTGTCCTTAGTGCCCCTCCTGAATCTGGTCTGGTTAACCCACTGGTAGAGGAGGGTAAAAGGCAGTGGCAAATCAATGGCAGGAGCAAATCATGGTGTTCAGTCAAGACCGGTAGAGCTAAGCAGCTGCGGGAAGCACCTCAGTCATTATTTCTCAGGTGGCCCAGAGCGACACTCTTGCGGCTTGAGAGCAGCTTGATCAGACTCTCCTCAAAGGTGGTAGTGAAACTGAATTAGAAGCACAGAGACAGAGAGAGTTAGAAGGGGCCTTCTGGGCCATCTAGTCTGACCACCGGCTCCAGCCAGCTCCACTCACAACATGCCCACCATGTGCATGTCTAGCCTATCTTTGAACACCCTCACCAATGGGTGGCTCATGGTTTATGGTTTATCATCTTCTCCTTTAGTGGATAAGGCCCCAGTGCCTTCCTCTGCTAAGCTCATAGGGGAAAATAGCCATGATCAGAGAGATAATTTAGGTAGAATCCTAAATTTGGGATAGATCTGTAGACATAAAGTAGAATGGCAGGAAGAAAGACACTCTCTGTCCTTTTTCTGCCTGTTTCTGGCTGCATTTTGGAGTCTTCCTATCACAGCTAGACTTGTAGGTGACTCATTGTGGCCTGATGGATAGATAACATAACCAGGCGCTGACCTGAACTTCTTTAGAAAAATTGTATCATCTGTGTATATATATATATATAATTATCCATCCAGTGCTTTTTTTGTAAGAAAAATGGTGCCGGAACTCATGAAATTATTTACCTTTCACATGTAGTCAATCACTGGACACACACCCACACATGTCAGTTGTGTAACGAAACATAATGGTTGCCGCCCACAGTAAGCACTCAGTGTGCCACCACACAACCCACCACAAGCCGAGCAGCGCCATCACAACCAGCGTGGACGAAGCACGCACGCATCGGATTCGACACACAAGCGGCCCGCATGCACCGTTTTAATGATTTTGCCGCCGACCTGCTACGCTCAACAGGACAATTCAAATTCACATGGACCAAACAGCAAATTTTCAAAAGTTACGTTTAAAACTTGGAAAATCTGTCGAAAAAAGGTGCCGGAACTCTGTTCCGATGCGTTCTATGACAAAAAAAAGCACTGCATCCATCCATGTATTTTTCCTGAATGTTTTCAGTGGCATCTCTACCTTTGCTTTATCTACTGTCTTTAAAGAGTTCACTTCTAGACTCTTTCATCCCAACTTCTCAAGACAAACATGTTACTGGAATCCAAGCCATTCATTATTTAAGAATGCAATTCTGTAGACTTCTAGTTAGAGTAAGTTACCACCACCACCCACAACTGTCAAGAGATTGGGAAGCCTGCAACAGTGCATAAAACAAAATTATAGAAGGCAAAGAAAATGTCATATATAACTTATAAAAAGCAGCTATCAGCTTACTGAATGAAGTTAAAATTATTTCTGAGTAAATTTTCATAACATTATGGTCAATTATTGGGTGGTATACAAATAAAATAAAATAAAGGTTTTAATACAGATTTCCCAAACCTGGAGCCTTAGGGATATATTAGATCTTCCATCACCCCTAACATGATTGACCATACTGGCCTGTGGATAATGGGAGTTGTAGTGCAATAGATTTAGAAGACACCAGGTTAGGAATAGAAGGTGGTTTAAACACACACACACACACAAATGCAAGTTTCAAGTTTCTTTTCCTAACATTTGCCTTCAGAAAGAAAGAAAGAAAGAAAGAAAGAAAGAAAGAAAGAAAGAAAGAAAGTGTAAGCTCAGCTTTAAATGTAAACACTTGCTTCTCAGAGCAAAAAAGAACTGAAGAGAAAGGGTCGAGCGATACCCTACGGGGAAATTTCATCTCAGGAGTACTGACCTTTCTGAGAAAGCAAATTAAATTATCTTCCTCATCTTTTACTAGGGCTGTGACATCATTAAAATTCATGTTACATACCAGCGTACTTTGTTTTGTATTCATAACCTTAAACCAAAATTAATCAGCTGTCACAGGGAGTTAACATAGTTGTTAATGGTGCCCGACCCATCTATACATTGTTTCCGGAGAGCAGCGATGGTTGGGGGCAGGCGGGCACTTCTTTTGGATATCCTTTCACACAGCTGTAGATCAGGGTCGGGGTCTTGCCTGCTGCAGGGCCACGGGGGCTTTGTCACGGAACCCGATCCCAGTCGCATGGCCCAGCCCTGCAATGCTGAGCGTCAGAGCACATCTTGTCATGTTCCTTGCCCTGCGGAACAACCCAGATTCCGCTCCGCAGAGATCAAGGGATGCTGTCACTTTCGCAGGGGAGGACAGAGGCCAGTTTCAAATGTTCTTGAAAGCTGAGACCCAGCTTCTCCAACCTGAGGATGATCTTTTCTGAAAAGAAGACATGGTCCAAACACCCCAACAGGCAAAGCTTCAACCCTAAAGGGGTGGGAGATCCAACTATCTGAGTTCCAGCGTGGAACCTCTGCATTAATTTCCGGCAGCAGGGCCTGTGCTCCATTAAGGTGCTGGGACAAGAGTAGAGATTTTATTTAATTATTTTTAATGTGCTCGCGCTCTCTCTCTCTCTCTCATTCTTTTTCATTTCTATAGTACCCAACAGTTCAAGCTATCTTGCTGGATCACAAAACAAGCTTTGCGCTGTTCTGTTTTTTAATGAAGTGAAGTATCATAATACTTTGGCCACCTAATAAGAAGAAAGGACTCTCTGGAGAAGACTCTGATGCTGGGAATGATTGATGGCAAAGGGAGAAGGGGACGGCAGAGGATGAGGTGGCTGGATGGGGTCACTGGGGTGGTGGGTGTGGGCTTGGATGGACTCTGAGGGACGGTGGAGGACAGGAGACCCTGGAGGAATGTTGTCCATGGGGTCATGATGGGTTGGGCACAACTAAACGAACAAATAACTGTTCTGACAGGAGTTCCAACTGTGGCCTCAGAATGCATTTCTGAAGTAAGCCAGGGCTGGGCCTCTTACCCATTCCAGGACCAACTGGGCAGCATTTAGCAGCCCTGGGATTGTCCAGAACAGTTTTAAAAAGATTTTCTTTGGCCTTAAACACAGCTAGGCGGAGCAGCTGAAATTGCTGGGTTCTTTGAGGTCAAACTTATCCTGTACTGCCACATGGCCTTGCAGTTTTTTAAATCTTTTTTTAAACTCTGCCCCCACAACACACACACTCCAAAAAGTCCCCGTATTCCTCCTGTGTGCATCTTAACATACACATTAATAATTACATGTTGGCATGCATTTTTAAATGCAAACCTATTCTGAGTGTAATTTACATGGCTGGAATTTATTTTTGTCTGACATAAGCATTTGGAGGCACGTTCATACATAAACGTGTCTCCTTTCCCCCCCACCCCCTGAGATGAGTTGCATTCAGGAAGCTGACAAAATGTGGACTCTGGAATGCAATTTTTTCTCAGCTCACTGAAATGCTCAGGGTGCGGGTTGAGTAAACTGGCAAAGCAAAAACAAAATGGAATATAAACTGTGATAAAGACCATTTTACACCCAACTCTAGTCCAACCAGGGCCACCGCGATTGTCTTCTGTGGTTTTCCCCCAGTAAATATAAGACACAGTCCAATGTGGCTGTCCATAACTCTCCAAATTCAGACTATTATGAGCGACCCAGGCAGAGCAGAAAGAGAGCAGATGAAAGGTCACTTGCACACCCCTCCTGTTTTGCCTAGACAGACAGTTTCGGCCATCTCGTTGCAGTGTTTTGGTGGGGGGACTGAAGGAGATGTTGCCAGGAGACATTGCTTTAGGAAGCACCAGTCTCCATCTTCCACACTGCCCAGAACACCTCCTAACTTCAGAGAAGCCCCTGTATGGTTCTTTCTTATCTTCTGCTGAGAGGTGGATCCATGCATAGATCCTGGTTTGAAGGACAGAGCTATCTTCTGACCTCAGAACTGGGAATTTATTTATTTATTATTTATGCATTAAAACATTTAGATGCCGCCCCATTCGCCGAAGCCTCGGGGCGGCTTACAACATAATAAAAATTACAATAATAACAATATAAAATATAAAATAACAATATAAAATAAATAACAATATAAAAGAAGTCGCCTGGCCAGATAAATAAGCAAATACTGTTAACAATTAAAATGACGCTTAAATAAAAATTAGTGTCTTGGCCTGGCACTGAAAAACAAATAATGACGGCACCAGGCGGACCTCTCTGGAGAGCGCATTCCATAGATTGGGCGCCACCGCAGAGAAAGCCCTCCTCCGAGTACTCACCCTCCTAATTTCTTTCACGGAGGGTTCCCGGAGAAGGGCCTCTCCCGCAGATCTCAAGGGGCAGGCAGGCATATATGGACGTAAGCCATGGTTCTCTAGTTGTTGGTAGGCATAGTAGTGCTCTGCCCATCAGGTTCTGGGAGGTATGGCCAAAATATTGTGCATTTCTGGGAAGGAGCACTTCCTGCGGTTGCTGACGAATTCCTTTATTCATATTAGGGTGGTCTTGCAAAACTGTTGAAATTATTTGATCAGGGAGATATTGTTTAAGGGATACAGAACAACCCTGGAATGAGCAGAATCTGGATTTAAATATGAGCTGGATAACTTCCCGTTAAGAGTATAAAGACGTCAATTTCAACAGGAAAACTGTGTTTAGAAAGATCAGTCTGTGCATATCTCACCCCCTTCAGATGTTTCTTCTAATTTTGCCTCAACATGTGAGGTAGAAACATATGAAACACTCCTTGATTAAGTTTTCCTTCCCTCAAACTCTTACCTTTTCTCTGGAGTGGAACAGAAACCTTCAAATATGCTTCCAGGGGAAGTGCATCCATGACTTCTGATGTCCACAATACCAGCCTATCCAAAATCGTTACAGTTCAGTGAACCCTCTTTTGGTTTCTTTAAAATATCTCCAAGCTCTTTCATAACTGTTGACTTCATCTTTTCAGTTGAAACTGTTCTTTTTCCTAAATGAAGTAAAATAAACGAACAAGAAACAAAGAAAACAAACAAAAACCTCTTTTGATTGTAATAATATTGTCCTTTTCCAACCTTGTTTGATGTTTCTTCTGGTTCTTTAATGTCATCTTTCGATCTCCAATTTCTTTCATTTCCAAAAGTTATTACTTAGCTCAGCCTTCCCAAATCTGGTGACTCCCATATGCTTTGGACTGCAACTCCCATCAGCCCCAGTCAGCATGGCCAATAGTTCTGCTAGTTGTAGTCCAAAACATCTGGAGAACCCCAGGTTGGGAAGGCAGATATAATTGATCCTAACCAATCAGGGACTATGTAGTGAATGGAATGACATCAAAAAGTTGTATAGCCAATCAGCTACTTCCAATTCATCCTAAGGACAAAAAAGAGGTATGTTTCAGCATGGTTCAAATTCTGATTAAAATTCTCCCAGCTAAGTACTATCTTCTCTGCTTTTTCTTCATCACCTTAGCAGCTTGAATGCAGTGAAATCCACTCAGTTCTACAAACACACACTTCCTTTTCTTGGCTCTGAAGGGCTGGGGGGCAGCTGTTGGACCGGATTACCTGTGATGTCCCTTCCAATCTTTATGAGTGCATATTCAATAATTCTAACTTGCACTATTTAAATTCAGCAGATGCAATTTGCAAGCTCCAATTATGCAGGAAAGAAAGGAAGGAGGGGAGAAAGAAAACAACAACAAAAAAAGAGCAATCATTCGATGAATTTCTCCACATCTCCCCCCCCCCACCCTGTAAACATTTGCTTATTTGAATCAATCCCACATTGCTGGAATCAAATTATTTGAATTATTCAAGATCTAAATGTGCTAAAATCCATGCGGGTGCCATTTGCAGTATGTTTATGCAGATTAGGCATTCTAGCCAGCAGCCAGGAGAGAAAAGCAACTGGGCAGTTGCCAAATTGTTGAGTGCCTTGTACCATATACACACCAGTTGAAGAAATGCAGGTCTAGTTCATGGGCTTGTCTTCTCCCTTCCTTTCCTTTGCCTGACGTGATCTCTGAGTGCAGAGCCCAACACGGTATTGTTCGACCAGCCTAGCCCAATCCACCATCCTGCTATGTATTGGACCACCTTCGGCCCAAA
Source organism: Varanus komodoensis (assembly GCF_004798865.1). Taxonomy (NCBI): domain Eukaryota; kingdom Metazoa; phylum Chordata; class Lepidosauria; order Squamata; family Varanidae; genus Varanus; species Varanus komodoensis. The sequence continues at coordinate 1,666,626 of NW_025335606.1, forward strand.
GAAGCCGGTTGACTGAATGGGAAGAGTTGATGCCTCGCATGAGGTCCAGTAAGGACCAGTGCCAAGTCCTCCACCTAGGAAAAGAAACCAAATGTGTTGATGCAAGATGGGGAATGTGTAGCTCAACAGAACTGAAAAAGGTCTCGGAGCAATTGTGGACAATAGACTCAACATGAGCCAACACTGTCATGCAGCTGCCAAAAGGGCAAATGCTATTTGGGATGCATCAACGGAAGTATTACTTCCAGATCACGAGAAGCAGTAGTTCCTCTATACTCCTCACTAGTCAGACCTCACCTGGAATACTGTGTCCAATTCTGGGCATGGAGACTGAAGAAAGATGCAGAAAAATTAGTAAGGGTCTAAAGGAGGGCAACAAAGGTGATCCAGGGTTTGGAAACACTGCCGTGTGAGGAGACTGGGAGAGCTGTGCATGTTCAGCCTTGAGAAGAGAAAACTGAGGGCAGACATGGTATCCCCCTACAAGTACCTCAACAGCTGTCACAAAAAGGAAGGTCAAGCTCTCTTCTTGCTGATACCAGAATGTGGGACAGGGAATAATCAAGTCAAGTTGCAGCAACCCTGATTCAGGCTGGACATCAGGAAAAGCTTCCTCACTGTCAGAGCAATATGACAGTCAAACCAGCTGCCTGGAGAGGTGGTGGGCTCTCCCACACTGGAGGCATTCAAAAAGAACCTGGACAGCCCTCTGAGTGGGACGGTGCAACTTGGTGTCCTGCAACAGCAGGGGGTGGACTGGATGGCCTCCATGGCCCCTTCCATCTCCACTCTTCTATGATTCTCTGGTTTGCCTTTGCTACAGCCTTGCAGAGCATGGCTATCTCACATATACGCTGGATCTTCTGCAAAGGGCTGTATTAACATTCAGAGCTCTAAACAGCTTGGAGATGAATTACCCGAAGGATCATCTTGCTGTAAACTCTTGCCTAAACCCTAAGATCACTGTCAGCAGCATTTCTCCAGGAACCCATGTCAAAGGCAGTGAAGCAGGTGGCTACTAAGAAATGGTCCTTTTCCTGTTCTGGCAGTCCAGTTGAGGAACAAGCTCCCCAGGGAAGGCTTTCCGAGTTTCTGCATTCTGCTCTTTTGAACACCAGGTGAAAACATGTGCAGATTCCCTCATGTTCTAGTCTTTTCTGGCTGGCTGGAGCATACAAGGAAGTGTAGGACTTTTTCAGTGACTCCCTTTTTACAAGACAGTATCCTTATGGTACAATGCTATGATCTCTTATAGTTGTCTGGGAAATCACTGAGGTCACAGGACAGCAGAGATGGGCCTCAAATATTTGAGCCCCTTTGAAGTAGGGAGAGAAAGAAGCTGGATTTGTCATCATATGCCAATTCAGTGCACCAAGTACTTTCCACCCACTTCCCAAATCAATCTTGATGGCTGCTACCTGGGGCAAGATGGCAGCAGAGACTGCGACCACCAAGTATATTTCTTTAGCTGCTAGGGAGCTGAGCAGGGTTGGAGGGATGCAGTCTTATAATATTGTCCTAGAGATGCTGCTGTCCCAGCCTTGAAACACCAAGCCAAGTCCTCAGAGATCTCAATTTTTGGAGCAACCCTCCTCATCCAAATAGGACACAGAGCAAGGAGTCCTGGAGAAGAATAGTACTGACCACCAGAGTTCAGACACATTGATGTGCCTATTTCATCTCTGTTTGTTTTACTTTAAATATTACTGAATTTTCAGAACTGGAGTCTTCCCAAAGCTGCATGCAACAGTAAAATCTCTAATAAAAACTGCAAAGCATTGTTTATAAAACAAAACAGTAAAAACACCCTAGAACAGCCACTAGAGCAAACTCTCCAAGAACCAACAAATGCCAGCATAAAAGAACACCTACAAAAAAGAACTGTAGCCACAACCAATCTGATCATATCTAATCAGGGTTAAGCAATAAGCTTTCAGGTCATTCTAAAAGTCTGGGTAGGCTGATGGGGTGAAGGTGATACTTCCAAGTCATTTGATCCAAACCATTTTAGACTTAAAGGCTGACAAACACAGCAACTTAAATTGGGCTGGGAAACTCACTGGTAACTGGTGTGGCATCGTCATTATCTCTCTGAATTGCTTTGCCTCCACCACTCAGGTGGCCACGTTCTATATCAGCCAACATCTCTGGACCATCTTCAGAAAACAATTCCATGTGCCACACATTATGATACTCCAGCCTCCATGTAAGGTTTTCCTGTAATGTTTTGTTCAGACACAATAAAGCAAGAACTCGAGTTAGGTGCAAATGGGTTGATCGTATTTGTAGCAGGCTACAGAAGCAATCTGGCCACAGCTTGAAGACTTCATGGCAATTCTGCAACACACACTCGGCCAGCGTATGCAGCTTAGAGTATGTGCGCAATTGACTGCTTTTGTGGCCATATCCACGCATCATGTGGTGTGCTCTCTGCAGTGTTCTGCCCCAGTGATGTTGCAGTTTGCACGTAGGACCATCATGGAAGAGTAGTTCTGAGCCCTCCACGAAACAGTGATGGAGAACGCAAGCTTGAACAACATGCAAAAGTAGCTTTGTCAGGATAATGCTGGATCAATGTACACTGTTTGATTAGGTAAGCTTAGGAATGGATGCTTAGGTAAGTGGTGGCATGATCCAGCCAAAAGGGACCCCTTTCTGCGAACATTCGTGAAATCAATGAGACTGTATTCTACACTGGATTGTGGCCTTTTCTTTTGGAAGTGGCATACAACAAGGGCCTGTTTGAACTCTGGAGTGTTTAAAATTTATCCCATACTTTTTGCTATTGATTGTTTGTATAAAGGGCGGGAGATCGTCTCCTCCTTCTCCTCCTCCTCCTCCTCTTCCTCCTTACATTATTTCCAGCAGGGTTCATGACCAGGCACACGTGGCCTCTGAGGCCAGCCGTGAGCAGAAACAGAGTCAAAGCTGGTGGATCCATGACGTTTTCCTCTCCCTTCCTGCCATCCCTCTCTTTCTCCTCCTTTCTCCCTATCCTGGGAACTTCTGGGAAAAGGAAATATTACTCCTAGTGGAGAAAAGACTGGATTGCTTATAGAGGGCTATTAGAATAAGGAAGAACAAATGAGCAGGATTTCTAGGCTTCTCCAAACATCAACTTGGAGCTGCATGCTCCATGCCCGATTCCCATTCCTGAGCACAGTCACTGTTCCATCTGTTCACATAGCAAAATTGTGGAAGTCAGTCAGCAAGCAAACAAGAGATTTCTGCAATCTACCCAAAGGTGTGCAAATTTCCTCTGAAGACAAAAGCAGAGCTGATCCAGTTTACCGCGGACATTTGTACGAACTGATCTGGGAACCACGAATCAGAGCAACTCCTGTGTGCATACCATGACTTTGCAAAGATCCTCACATTCTCTGTGCTCACATCCCAAACTTTAAGCAGGGTGTATTCATATCTTTTGCATACAAAAATGACTTTTTCATGCATCCCTCTAATGAAGCTTGACCAAGGGCTATTTGTGACCCTGGGCGTGCAATCGTCCATCCCTGGTCTGAAGGGAGGAGATAAGTTAGGTGGCTGCAAAGATGCAGGGAAGGAAAAGTGTTGATGAAAAGCCAGTATCTTTCTAAGGTCTGTGGATGCAACCTTTGACACCAAACAAGGGGAAGGATATTGCAAGGTGGCAACTCGTCTTGCTGTGGGGAGCTGAGAAACAGTTCCTTCTCTTTATCACGCGAGCAATTACTGGCAATTTGTTCTGGCCAGTAAAACTTCTGATATTATCATGGTTGCTGAGTAATTTATCATCAAAGTTTAATGTGGAAACAGGTGACTGTGTAATCACCAATCTAGGAACAGAAATAGAATCGTTATTATTTCTGCCTGAAGAGAGATTTCTTTCTCCCCCACCCGCTCCCCTTTCTGTCAATTGACTTAACGGCCAAAAAGCTGTTCATCACATCACCCATGAATTATAAAACCTCTATTAAATATTCATAAAAGTTTTGAAATGAATGTGTGATAGAGATGAAAGCTGGGCTAATTTAAATACCTACCAGACCTGTCTTAATTACAGAGGTAAAATGAAAGATAAAAATTATGGCAGCAAGGAAGGGGGGGGGTTAAACAGATCAATCCATACATTATGTGAATCTTCTTTGGAGGCAGTCACAAGTAATATAATTTATTATCAATGATGTAGGTGTTGAGCAAAAAGTTCTGCTTATGTGTGTGGTAAGTGGTATTTGGGGAGGATATAAATGTTAATATTATTATACTTCTCTTCTGATTGTGACTTTTAGTATCTAACAAGCTGGTTGTTTGAATATTTGCTTTCTGAATGAGGATGAATGAAAATTTCAGTTCAGTTCATTGTTGTTAAGAATTTACCTGAATTCTAACCCATTTCTTAGACATGAATGAGAGAGGAGGGTGGAAACTTCTGGTTTCCTTTGTTTTGCTCTAATTTGAATTAAATAGGCATCTCTCAAAGTCGGGGTTTGAATCTCTGTGAATCCAGGCATTTTATTTATTTTGTATGGTAGTGGAATGCAGCATTGTTGCCTAAAAATCACTGAAACAGTATATAAAATGTGTCTAAAATATAAATTATTTTAAAATAGGACCTTGAATTATTTTAAAAACATGCAATATGAATAATGAATTTAAAATTGTGGGTAAAATTAAGTTATGTATGAGCAGCTACTGAACTGTCAAGGCCTATGGTCATGGTGAGAGTCAGGGTGGTGTAGTGGTTAAGAGTGTGGGACTGGGACCAGGTGATCCGGGTTCAAGTCCCCGCTTGGCCATGGGTGACTTCGGGCCAGTCACAGACTCTCAGCCCAACCTACCTCACAGGGTTGTTGTGGGGATAAGATGGAAGAGGAGAATGATGTAAGCTGCCTTGAGCCCTTTGTAGGAAAAAGGCAGGACATAAATCGAAAAATAAATAAATAAATTCAGCTATTGGACAGCAGTGCCCTCAAGATGATGTAGATTTTGCAGGGAACCAAGAAACGTTCTGAGCAGCATTTCATTGTAATGTGGTGTAGAGCTTGTGAGACATTCCCACAGTCACAGTAAGAGCTATTGACCAGACCCCATTTGTGCTTCCAGCATTGGCACCTGCCATGATTAGTTCGAATCCGATTGAGCACTGTCCAGTTTTTCCCTGGGAGTTCAAAGCCATGGAGAATTGTACTGGATCAGACACTGGGTTAAACGAATCTGGATTAGAAGTTGCCCAGTCCTGGCGCCATCCTGACTCAGTCCAGCCATGTTAGCACTTAATTCAGGCCATCACCCATTTCTCACCCTTACAGCTTCCTGATCACACCCAAACGACACTGAAGTATACCCCAGTCTTCTCGATGCTGGAATAATTAAGCCTATTGAATATGGCCAGTGCTGCTGGTTGGGAATTTGACTGCAGTTTGCTTTGCTAAGAATTTACCAAGATTACAAAACATGTTACTACTCAGGAAGAAAGGAATCTGAGGTTTAAATGTGGGAGAAAGCAAAAATGAGAATTGCTCATCCCTATTTCTGATGCATTGGCAGAGTAACCCTAGAAGGTGTGTAGGGCGGGTGTGTCATAGGATTCTTCAGATTCCTAGGTTGGGTTGGGACTTCAGAGCAAGGGATCCATGCTCAGATCACCTTACACCATCTCACAGATGACATGGAAAGACCTGCACTGGCTGCTTCTCCTGGGTTGTAAAAGAGACCTTGGAGAAGAGGTAAAGAGTTGCTCCAGGGATCATGGAGGAAGGAGACCAGAGCTACCTGGAGACAATATATCCTAGCGATGGTTCAGTCTCCTTCCCTCCATGCCCAAAGCACCCCAGGTAGACTCATGAAATCTGTCTGACTTGCAGGGCAGGAGGGAAGGTGCAAATCATCCCAACCCTCCTCTTCATAGGATTCCCACCGTCCTTCCAGTTCAGGCATCTATGGGTAACATAAAAGCATAGAAAGGTATTAACAGAGTGAGTCAGAAGGGACCTCCTGGACCATCTAGTCTGACCCCCGGCTCCAGCCGGCTCCGCTCACGACATGCCCACCATGTGCATGTCTAGCCTATCCTTGAACACCCTCACCAATGGGACTTCACCATCTCTCGTGAAAGCCCATTCCACACCCTCGGGGTCCTGACTGTCAGGAAGTGCTTCCTGGCATCCAAATGGAACCTGGGTTCCCTGAGCTTTGCTCTGTTGGAGCACGTCCTGCCCTCCTCTGCAGGGGAGAACAGGTCTCGACCCACCTCCGTGTGGCAGCCCCTAATGTACCTGCATGTCGCCAACAGATCCCCTCTGAGTCTCCTCTTCTCCAGGCTGAACAGGCCCAGTTCCCCCAGTCTTGTCTCATATGGCGTCCCCTGTAATACAGCCACAATCCTTGTAGCCCTCTGCTGCACCAGTTCCAACTTGGATACCTCTACTGGGTTGCAGCCTGAGTCAACAATTACAGCTAGGATGGAGTTTTTTAGAAGGAAGACTGTATTGATCATTGAAATATTTGGCAGGACCTAAACAACTGCTTCACAAATGGTCCAGCAACAATTCACCTCGCCATGCCTCAATCGGTTTTTTCATAGCTAGGCATGAGCACAGTAGTGCTGGGACGAAATGCACATTCCAATCAATTGATCATATGACTATCATTTGTTTCAGTTCATTCTTAAACAAGACTTATGCAGTTCATACCTTCTGGACTGCATGCAGCTGCAGGCATTACTGGTGGTCAGACTTCATACAATTCTGAGCTTGCACTGTGAATTGTAAGCCCCTGCCTGCACCCCCAAAGCTCTGGACAATGTGTGCATATTTGAAAAAAGAAATGTGCTTGGAAAATGCATTCACTGAAAAATGAACACAAGTGTGCTGTCATCCAGAGGAGAATTCATGCATGTTAAAGAAGTGTGCATTTACAAACATGCGTGCAAGTTTTCATCAAAAAGGAATTAAACAAAACTTACAATATGATGCAGATTCAAGCTAGGAAAGACTTCAAGGAAGAACACTTGGGGAGTTCAGGGAGCTTGAGTTTTGCTGCTTTGTATATCACTTTTACTGATTCTAGAGAAGAGGGTATAGAAGAACATTTGCCTGCGATGCTTATTTATTTGTTACAAGCATTTATATCCCGTCCTTCTGCCAAGTGCTCAGGACGGCTTACAAAACATAAAAGTACAATGTAAAATCTCAATTATTAAAACTATATAAAACAATATATCTTGAACTTAAGAAAAAGGAGGAAAAAAATAGAAGATGCAACAGTGAAGAGAGGAAAAAGAAAAAAATCCTAAAACAACTAAAACCCTTGATTATTAAAATAATGGTTGAATAAAAAGGTCTTTACTGGCACTGGAAGGAGTATAACACTTATGGTCCAAGGAAATTGCTTGTTGATCTGTATGCACAATGATTTCAGACTAAATTATCCAAAAGATCCCATACAGGTTCACGAGCCTACAAAGGCAATGGATTCACATCGGGAGTGTTCACATCAGGAACGAGTATTCCAGCGTGCTCTTCAGATACTGCTTCTTCAATGGCAATCCTGGATTTTTGCAACTCCCTTCCAAAGAGGTCTGCATGGCCTCAACACTTTTAAAAGAAATCTGAAGGTTCATGTAATTGCATCCTGCATTTGGTTATTAAAACTCATGAATTGCTACTGCTGGTGGTGTTGGTGACATGTCTGTATTGACGTACAATTATGTAGTCATGTGTTCATTTTTGTAATATTGCAAACCACTTTACGAAGTCAGTTTGCCCTGAGATGCAGTTTGAAAATATTTTAATCAATCAATTAAAACGTACATGAAATAATAACTTATACTAATTGTTGATATATATCAATAATACCAAGAAGGTAGTTACGATGCTCAATGTGCAACATGTAAAATATATTAATTGGATCAAAATATTTAAAGCAATTTACAAACCAGAATAAAGGAGAACATCTGGAATTCAAAAGAGTGATACCCTCTCCTCTTTCTCCTCCTTCTCCAAGGTCTTTGCGGGTACCAGAAGGGGATCAGCGTGTGATCCAAAGGGAATGGTTCTGACTCATCAACTTAACTGTGAAAATTGACCTCTAAGAAGCTGTAAGTGGAGGAGATGTTAAAAGAAAACGAATTTTGATCCAGAGCTGAGTAGTCAGAGAGATGATTCATTTGTGTTGAGCATAAATGAATGCAAAAATAAAGAAAACCATCTCATAGCAAGCCTGATTAGGAGAAGGCTATCAGTAACTACTAGGCCTGGTGGCTACTTGCTATCTCCAGCATCACAGGCAGTGTGCTTGTAGACAGTAGTTTCTGGGGAACATGGGTGTGAGGGTGCTGTGACACGTGGGCCATGCCTGGTGGATCCAATGGACAGCTGGCAGGCCACTGTGTGAACAGAATTTGGGACTATGGCCCAATCTACAATGGGGGAAAAGCTCACAGTCTGACAAAGACTGACATTGGAATGAGCCTAAATGCAGGGTCAAAGACGCTTGATGTGTTGTAGATTTACTGACCTGTACATTGTGTTGTCGGCACCGACTGTCAGCACTGATTCTGCAGGACTTTCAGAGGGATACTTTCCATGCCTTCCTTGGAGATGCAGGAAGACCCTTGAATGGACCCTTGTCTGGGCTTGAAACTAGGACCTTTAAATGCAAAGCTTTTCATCTCCTACGGAACTTCGGACCATGTTTCCCTAACATGTTCAAAGATCATCCAGCTGTAAATTTTACTGTGTTGGTATATATTTCCTTGCTCTGGGAATATACGGTTTGACTTGACTTTATTTACATTTCAACATGATTTCAGCAAGGTCTCTGACAAAGTGCCGCATGATATCCTGGTTGAGAACTTGAGGAGTTTTGGGATAGACCAATGCACGGTCTGATGGATTAGGGCATGGTTGACTGACCAAAAGCAGAGGGTAACCGTTAGTGGGGAATCATCAGGATGGCAGTCAGTGACAAGCAGGGTCCCCCAGGGCTCTGTCCTGGGACTGATCCTGTTCAATATTTTCATCAATGGCCTGGAAGAGGAGGTGACCAGTTTGCTGATCAAATTTGCAGATGATACTCAATTTATTGATCAAAGTTGCAGAAGGATCTGGACAGACTATGGAAGTGGGCAGGGGACAACAGGATGGCGTTCAATGTGGATAAGTGCAAGGTCTTGCACTTGGGGCGTAGGAATAGGTGTCATAAGTACAGGTTAGGGGACAAGTGGATGGAGAGCAGCACCTGTGAAAGGGACCTAGGGGTGCTGGTCGACTGCAGGCTAAACATGAGCCAGCAGTGTGATGCAGCAGTCAAGAGGGCAAACACCATCCTTGGTTGAATAGCCAAAAGCATGGCTTCAAAATCGAGAGAGGTATTACTGCCACTCTTTACAACTCTGGCGCGCCCACAACTGGAGTGTTGTGTTCAGTTGAGCTCTCCACTTTACAGAAAAGATATAGCAAGGTTGGAGGGCCACAAGGATGGTGACTAGATTGCAGGGAAAGCTGTATGAGGTGAGTGGATCTGTTGGTGACTCGTAGGTACATGAGGGGGTGTCACACGAAGGTGGGTAGAGACCTTTTCTCTCCTGCAGAGGAAGGAGGACACGCTCCAGTGGAGCCAAGCTCGAGGAACCAAAGTTCAATTTGGATGTCAGGAAGTATTTCCTGACAGGACTCCAAGGGTGTAAAAAGGGCTTCCACTGGAGGTCATTGAGGCCCCATGGGTGAGGGTGTTCAAGGATAGGCTGGACATGCACATGGTAAGCATGTTGTGAGTGGGGCCAGCTAGAGCCAGGGATCAGACTAGATGCCCCAGGATGCCCCTTCTGTTTCGCTCAGTTTCTATGTTTCTATGAAATACCAACTTCTCCCAGCTATATCTGCTCTCTTGTACTCAGGAGCCTTATAGAAACAATCTGATTGTAAAGAAAAGGCAACAAACAGAGTACAGGAAGAGGAAAGGACTAAGGGCATGATAGAATGCAATAAAAACTGGAAACTTACAGGTAGGCATTCTTTTAAAGAGAGAGAGAGAGAAACCCATGCCAAACCTCTCCAGTTAAATTCTAACTAAAGCTGCTACAGCAGATATTTCATCTGTCATATCAAAATATTCTCAATACCAGCAACCAATACAACAGTAAATTCCCGTCTGCTATTAATGTCAGCCCATTTATAATTTTGGGCCTGCAAAAGGCAGGTGACAAGGTGTTATTTCACATGGTAACTATTGAACTGAATGAAAATGACTCTGTTCTTCAGACGGATCACTCTTGGTCAGGCTGCAGGTGGAGGAAGGAAGAGCTCTGAAAAATAAAATGTAGCATTGACACTTGAAACAATGGAGCTTAGTGGGGATGCTGTCAGTGAAGTGCAAGGAGCTCGAGCCATTTGGAAGAAAAGCTACGGATGAAAGAAATATTCCCAACTCATACATCAGACATGTGGGGGATGTGACGGCAAGTTTCCTCCAACAATTTAGCAAGAGGAAATAAAATTAAAAGGTGTTGTTCTGGCCAAGGATTGGCTTGGCCAGATCTAATAATTTCTCCTTCTGCCTGGATCTTCTTCACCTGGCCAGTATGGGAGTAAATTGGCTGTCTCTGTCCAGCTTTTTGTGCGACTGTACAGGCCACCTGCAGAGTTTTGTCTAATCCTTTGTAATTGGCCTGAACATGCATAGCGTGGTGCGACAGGTGTGTGAGATGCATGGCAGACAAAAGGAACAAAAGTCCTGATAACAGTTCACATGACATGGCCAACAGACTGCGGTCGGATCCCCCTGGCCTGGTAGAACAGATTAAAACCCAGTTAAGTCACATTCTGTGCTGGAATATTTGGGAAAATCGGCATGCCTTCTCCAGTGACGGGTCGCCATGAAGGGCCAGGAGGCCACACTGGGCTTGTCAGATGGTTGTCATGGTTGCGTCCCTCTTTCCCTGCCCATCTCCAGGCAGTACCCCAGGGGACACTATGGGGAGGAATGAGGCCCCCCTCCTTGAGAGCTGCCATAGCAAGCTGCACCCAGTGCATTGTGGGCACTTGGAGTTTCTGCCGCACAAACAGGGCTCATGCCACAGCGTGGCAGCAAGGATGAAGGAGCCAGTCAGGCACACTGGCCTCCTGCTCCAGCGCAGAGCCCAGAGGTAAGCCGGGGGGGGGCTCCTCTACTCCGTGCCGTTGCCCCGTTCTTGCACCCCAGCAAGCAGATTGCTAGCTCCCAGCTCCTGCCTGGAAGTATGCTGCAAAGGCAGGGGATGGGAGAGAGCTTGGTGGGCTCACCCAAAGGATGGGACGTCCTGCTGGGCCCATGGTCCTGCTCCCGGGCCTGACCTTGGAGTAAGACACTAAGGAGGTTGTCAGGGCAAAGGGGGCGGAAGCTCTGCCATAAGGTAGCGGCCAAAAGCCTGACACTGAAAGAACAGCTTTAGACTCAAGGTGGGCTTCCTGATCTCAGCAGGAATTTGCACGGTGAGTCTAGCCCCCCAATACACCCTTGAAATGCCAATGGGCCAGTCCTGAAAGGTCTTCTGTTGGGGGTACGTCTTAGGCATGCTACTGTCTGCCTGTCCCGAAGGTGGTCCTTTTTTGTGTTGCATGATCCTAATTCATTCGACCCTATTGTTTTGCTCACATGTGCCCCTAATCCCTCATCTGATCCCCCTTCATCCCCCAAACTGTGTATGTAACTGGCAGGTTATAAAAGCATCTTGTGCAGACTCCATCTTGGTAGGGCATGTTGCATGTGTTTCCTCTCAATTATTTCCCTGCATAAACTATACATGTCCTTTTGAGTGTATATCCCCAGCAAACTCACTCTGGTTTTTCTTGTCATTCTGCTTCTTCTTTTGTCGTCATCGTCTTCTTCTTCTTCTTTGTCATCTCCATCTCCGTCTCCATCAATGTCAGCCTCGACGTCAACAATATTTCCATCTTGTCATCGTGACGTGGGGGCATGAGATTTCCTGGACTGCGTGGAATGCATAGCTCCCACTATCTCTGCCTGAGCTCCTTACAGCACTGCAAGAGGGGCTGGGTGGGACATTGGTGTGGCAAGGACACCCAAAACACAAGGCATTCCCACTGAGTGCATCCCTCCTGCACGCCTGCTGCTTCTTGGGAGAATGCTGCCCCAGCAGGTGCTAGGCCTGGGAGCCTTGCGCATGCCAGAGTGCCTTGATGCCAAGTTGAGGAGGGGCAGCCATTGCTCCATCCTGCTTGGAATAAAGCCAGGACATCTGTCTCCCAAGGCATGGGGGAGGAGCCTTTTCCCCAGGCAGGGCTTCCTGGATGGTTCACCAAAGAGAGGTCTCCTCTGATGCAGGAGGGCAGAGGAGCAGTCAGCGGGGGCTGCTATCTTTGGTGAGGGCCCCATTGCCCTGAGGATCCTCCCCTCCCACTCAAGCCTGAGCAGGTTCCTCCCAAGCATGAAAGCGAGGGAACTAGCCAGGTGGTGCTGCCCACCCAGTCCAGCACCTGCCCCACAGGAGATGGAACAGGAGGCAGGAGGGGCTGTGCCAAACTCGGGCAGCCATCAGCTATGCTCTCCGACTGGCACTTGGCAAGGGTGGTTCTCTAACTGGCCACTGATTTAAAAACAGTTTGGTGTAGTGATTAAGAGCATGAGACTGGGACTCAGGCAATCTGTTTTATTTCTGGCTCAGCCATGGAGCTCATGGGATGACTTTGGGCCAGCCACAGGATCTCAGCCCGACCTCCCTCACAGAGTTTTTGCTGAGAAGAAGGATGAAGGCTACCTTGAGGTCCTTGAAAGGAAAAAAGTGGGCTATAGGATGGATGGATGGATGGATGGATGGATGGATGGATGGATAGATAAATAGATGGCAGCTGTCAGCACTTTTTCCAAGAGGTTCTCTTTTTCTGCATTCCTACAATGCTGAGTTGTGTCTTCTGCATTTAGATGACACAACTAGCAATGATGGTAAGAGGAAACCCAACAGCAGACAGAGTGTCTTCTCATGGTTGAAGACAATAGGTCATAATAGTTGATCACCAAGGCTGTTCAGAGAACAGGATAAGCAACCAGGTGTTTCAGTCATTAGTTACTTGTTGCATCATGAAAGACTAGTCAGTGAAGGCTGGAACCAGGTTTATAGGGTCAGACTGCCAGAAATCATCACAATAGTTCCAGGGAAATGGTTTTTGCCCACTAACAAAGCTGTTTTGAGCTATCTCTTTTGCAATGTAAAGTATTCCAGAGTGGCTTGGTCTTCAAGGGGGAATTCAGACCCATTAGCGTAATAAGGATGTGTGAAAAAGCAAAACTCAAGCTCACCAAAGTTTCCTGAATTCCATCTCACAGAAATCATTCTGACTCAAGTTTATGAAAGATTGTGAGCTTTATTTTTTTTCATTTATTTTGTATGAAAATGTCTGTGTATTGTTCTTTTTTTTCCAAATCTGTGTGTTCCCTTTTGGTCATCTTTCAAATGCATGCACTCTGATCCCAGCAATTAAAGGCTACGCTTGTGCATTTTTCAAAAGTGTGCCTTTTTATGCCCATTTTTCACATTTGCACATGCTGTTCAGCATATTTTGGGGGTTCAGGGATCACACTGCAACTTCCAACCAGAGGCAACATCTGTATTCAGTGCATAAGGTACAAACTGGCTAAATCATGATCAAGTCCTGATCCTGAATTTCTCATATATTGCTTCTTTACAACAAAAGACATTCAAAGGAGAGAGAGAGAGAACAAGGGGGAGAGAGTTGGATCAACACAGCTGCCTCTATGTATGGTCTCTCCTTGGAAGATACAGAGAGATCATGATGAATTCCTTCTCTTCCTATTGCATCCATGTTGGTAAGCCCTGCTGCAGATGGCACTCCATGGATGAAATGCTATGCCTGAGAAGGTCCTTTCTGCATTTGCTGACCCAGGGCCCAAGTGACATCAGGACCCAGAAGTGACCCAGTGCTGATATTCATCCCTTCCCCTAGTTCCTCTGATTGGTTTTACTTTGGCTGTGCTAGGAAATGGGCAATGCATTTTCAGGGAAGGGAAACTCACCTGCCATCTTGGAATGTCCTACTGAAAGTCTCACTAGTGTGGGCCACACCCTTCCCAGAGACTGGGGATGTGATCTTCGGGATGATCTCCCATACACTTCCGCCGCTCATGGAATGTTGGGAGAAAAGCAGGAAAGACAGTCTGAAGGCACAGTCCCGGGTCCTGCATTTCAGATGCACATAAGCTGCTGAACTGGATGGCTCATGTTATCGTGTTGTAAGCCGCCCCGAGGTTTCGGCAAGGGGCGGCATAGAAATGTTTAATAATAATAATAATAATAATAATAATAATAATAATAATAATAATAATGTGCATCCAGGAAGTCGGCTCAGGCTCGGCACCAGCTGTCTGTCCTGTGTCACCAGGTATTCCACCTGGTGAAATGTCCAACCAGCTATTTATTTATTTATTTATTTATTTATTTATTTATTTATTTAGAGAACTTCTATGCCACCCCATTCGCCAAAGCCTCAGGGTGGCTCACAACCATAAATAAATAAACACAATATACAACAGTATAATTTAAGTCACCCTGGCCAAAGAATAAAATAAATAAACAGTATTAACAATTAAAATGACATTTGAATAAAAAGGTCTTCGCCTGCCACCGAAAAACAAATAACGAAGGCACCAGGTGGACCTCTCTGGGGAGCGCATTCCACAGATTTGCAACTGTCTCTATGCAGCACCAGGAAGGGGGTTGGGGTGCTGATCAGAAACAGCATAATAGGCCATCTCCCTTCCCCTGACACACCCCTTCCCCACCTTTGTGAGGGCTGGTGGTATTCCAGAGAGTTGATGTGTTTCTTTCTGCTGTAGATGTGTAGAGGTAGGTGGGTTGGACCTTCATTGTCCTGGCTCCAAGGTCACAACCCTAACCTGAACCCCAGAAAGCATCAGGAGCCTAAATATTGAGCCCTGAGAGAATAGGACCACTCAGGATTCAGGATCTGAATGCAAATCAGATTGATACTTACCTAGACTTCAGTTCAGGCAATCATCGCAACCTTTTGCAGACGAAATTGTGCAGAGATGACACAAGGTCTGGCTTTGTCTGCGTGAGAAAGTCATCTTCATATGTTTCCTAATAAGTTTAGGTAGGAAGAAATAAAAAAATGAGGATGGATCCAAATGCATCTTTACTCTCAGGATTAAGATGGTGAAGAAACAAAATTAAGTCGTGAAAAAGCTGAAATTATCGGCTGGCTGGATGTTGAGCAGCAAAAACAAAGCAAAGCAAAGCAAAGCAAAACAAACGCACGGCACAGCACAAAAAGATGTATTCCTTTCTAATATTTATAACAATGCTGCATGCATACATGTGAAAACTCAGCTTTGCACACTTTGGATGGATCTATTAACTGACATCAAGCATGCTGGTAGCAAGAAAAAAGCCAACACAAATGTATGATTGTTCTCTTTTCTGGAAAAGAAGGGTGCTTAGTCTTGACACTCGATTAAGGTACTTCTGAAATGTGAAAGCATTTGGAGGCAGAAATGCACGTGTTCCTCTGAATCTGAGAAAGTGTTTTCTCACAAAGCAGGGTCAAAGCTGTCTGGCAGAATTTGCCATGTAAACAAGAGAAGGCAGATCAGCCGTGGTGGGGTGGGGAGTGGTACTTTACTCTTGCTAAGAAAGAGCACTGGCACATCAAATCACCCAAATGCAATTGGCTTTCTTTTATTGACAAGCAAACAACCTACAATTTGCTAGCTACCACGTGCCAATGCGGGGAAATCAAAGATGGTAACAACCAGGGGGGTTGTGCGGGGAGACAACAAATAAAATGCATAACAATGCTGTTTTCGGCCATGTTGTTGGGTAACTGTGGGTTTATCAAATATTGACAAACACGAAATGATTGTGATCAATCACTGTCGAAGGAGAACAGGTACCCTCCTCTCTTTTACAAATGATCCAATTAAAGGAAACATGTTGGCTATAAAAGTCAAAATCAACAATGCACTGTACACTGACAGCCCATCCAACATATAAAAATCAATAGCGCATTCTTCTTCCAGCAAGCGCAAAGCAACAGTAGCAACTTTCCCACCTCTTTAGTCAAATATGACACAGTATCAATCGATCAAAACTTAGTACTTATTGAACACCGGCTTCTGAAGAATGCAAAACGTATTGTTCTTTGCCTATTTTATTTCAATAAAGTTTAACTTAAAGGCATAATGCTTGCCAGGCACCCAACCTGCTTCATCGTCAGGATAAAACATTATGAAGGTTGCAGCGGGTGGATGAATCTAAAGATGCATGTCTTCGGCTTTTCTGATCACCTTTTCCCTTTGCCTCGCCATTCAGATGCGTTACTTACGGCTGGAGCGCTGGGAATTGTTGGAAGGCAATTATCTGAAAATTTTGACAATTTGACTATTTGCTTTGGTTTGATTTTATGTCTCCCATCTGACTCCCCAAAGAGCATCTTTCCAGCAAGTTTAATCGCCCATCCCATTTACTCCGAGAGAAGGGTCCTTGCCTCTTGGGTGACAAGATGTTCTTCCCACAGTGTCTACTGACTGAAAAAATGGCTTGTTTTTTTTCAAACAACAAGGCAGAATTTTGAGGTAGGACCAGAATTTGTACCACTTTGAGATGCAGGTAGGGGGTATCTTTTTCCCCTCAAATAGTACCTGCATTTGAAATAAACAGCAACAGAAACAGCAATGACAACAAGCCTTCCTGCAACCAGAAACAAAATAAGTAAAGGGAAAACAACAGGGAAAGAAAGTCTGTCCCAGACTGTCCATTCTCTCCTAGTTTTGTGGAAGGAGGCATGGACCTTCAGACCAAGGTCCTTTCTACCATTTCAGGGTTGACTTGAAACTCAACATTGAGAAAACTAAGATCATAGCATCCGGTCCCATCACTTTCTGGCAAATAGATGGGGAAGAAATGGAGGTAGTGACAAATTTTATTTTCCTGGGCTCCAAGATCACCGCAGATGGGGACTGCAGCCAAGAAATTAAAAGATGCTTGCTCCTGGGGAGGAAAGCCAAGGCAAATCTAGACAGCATGCAGCATCTAGACAGCAAAAAGCAGAGACATCACCCTGCCAACAAAAGTGCGTATAGTCAAGGCCATGGTTTTCCCAGTTACAAAGTATGGCTGTGAAAGTTGGACCATAAGGAAGGCTGAGTACCGAAGGATTGAGGCCTTTGAATTGTGGTACTGGAGAAGACTCCTGTGGACCACAAGGCGATCAAACTGGTCAGTCCTAGAGGAGATCAACCCTAACTGCACTTTAGAAGGCCAGATCCTGAAGATGAAACTCAAATACTTTGGCCACCTAATGAGAAGGAAGGACTCCCTGGAGAAGACCTTGATGCTGGGAACAATTTTTTGGCAAAAGAAGGGGATGGCAGAGAATGAGGTGGTTAGATGGAGTCACTGAAGC
The DNA here is from genome assembly GCF_004798865.1 of Varanus komodoensis. Classification (NCBI taxonomy): domain Eukaryota; kingdom Metazoa; phylum Chordata; class Lepidosauria; order Squamata; family Varanidae; genus Varanus; species Varanus komodoensis. The sequence continues at coordinate 1,684,043 of NW_025335606.1, forward strand.
AGTTGGTGTGAACTTGAGTGGACTCCGGGGGATGGTGGAGGACAGGAAGGCCTGGAGGAGTGTTGTCCATGGGGTCGCGATGGGTCGGGCACAACTTCGCGACTAACAACAACAACAGAACCATTTCAGGATTCTACCAGTGCAGCTTGCAATTTGCAACCACACTCATGCCATACAGTACAGGGAAGTTATTACTGTACGATCAAACTATCAAACTGAAACAGAAGAAAGAGAAAAATGTGTTAATGATGAAGACCCGGATGGAAATACCATCTAGGGCTTCCGTATCCATTCTCATATTTCAGATTTCTGCCATCCAAATATAAGTCTTTAATGGGCATGGCAGAAACTCTCATGGATGGGAGAGAACTGAGCCATGGGCTCTCGCCGTTCTACTCATGAACCAGAATCACTCAAACCAGCAGCAAAAGCCTTAGCGGAAGTTCAGCAGAATGTGCAGAGAGTACTACTAACCTGATCCAACCAGGAAATGAATATCTCCACCCATTTCAGGGATTCCTCTTAAATATTCGGTTCCCATTGAGCAAATGGCCATACCTTCTAGAGCAGAACATAAATACGTGAGTATGGATCTGGCCATGGATTTGGTTTGAATCATAGCCAGTCAGCTGCCCAAGGGAGGTCTGTCAGCAGAAGAGGAGTGCACAGCATCCTTCCACCCAAGTTCCCTAGCAACTGGTGTACGTGCCCCAGGCAACTAGTAATCTCCTTCAGGAATTTAATGGATTTGGCTGCAAAGCCCTCCAGACTGGTGGTCTTCTCCACGTCTTGTGGAAGCAAATCCTATTTATTATGTGCTCTGTGAATGAGCACTTTCCACTTGTCCTAAATCTCCCACTACTGTGCACACAATCAGGGGAGAGCAGACAGAAGGGTCGTAATCTGTTGATAGATTCAATGGGTATTGGAGTTTGGACAGTGAAGACAAAGCAGTTTTGGAAGGTCAGCACAGAGCAGCATCAGATCAAGGTCAGGGAATGTGGAGAAATGGAGGCAGAAGACGACAAGAGCTCTGACCTGCCAACAGGCGAATGGGAGGTGCGTTCAGGGTGTGCCCAGAGCACGCACCAAGATTCAGTTGTCAGAGCTGCGGGAGGTGCAGAAACAGGTGAAGAAGGTCTCCTCTGATCTGGCAATGGGGAAAGCCTCTTAATGGGACAAAGATTAAGGGGAGGGCTCAGAGAGGGCTCAACACTCTCCTCTGGGATGACTCAGAGATCTTTGACGAAAAGGACATATGACAAAAAAGCATTGAGAAAAGGAACTCTGAGGCAGCATGTTTACTCAGGAGAAGGACCACACCTCACGACACCACCAAGCAAATTTATGAGATGAGAAGAATGCCTCTCTGTCCACTTCCGATAAATCTGTAGCCCTATATTGTACACCTCCACAGAGACACATTGGCCTGGTTGAAATCTTCCTCATATGTTCTGTAAGACACAGAGTGTTCAAATATGAGAGACAACACTAATTCCAGTTCTGATTAAAGAAGCTCAGTTCAGTAGGGTGTACTTCAATTTGTTTCAGACCAGCATGTAACCAGTTGTTCCTTAAGGATGAACACACTCTGTGGTCAAAACTCATAGATCCTCAAGCTTGTGATGAAGGGTTAGGAATGCCTTAAAATGGATGCAGTACAAAAGATGCTTGAAAAATGCATACTTCTGTTTAAAAAAAAATCAAAAGAATCCTTTCAGCAATGGGAAAATATTGCTTAGTTATGAAATGCAGCAAAGTGTGTATCTGTATAAGCATCCCAGGACATCATTGCTATCATGCAAAAGGAAAACAAAGATAAGGACAAGAGTCATCCCAAGCTCAAACAGAACCTTGATGTGGAACCCAAAGAACCTTCACAAGCCGGCATTTTGCTGTTGTCCACATTCCGAACTTGAGCCTGTCATCTAGTTTAAGTTCCTCCACATGATTGTGGGCAAACGAAAAGGCATTGTGATCATTGGGGATGGGGGGCACTCAACCCATACCAGTTAAGCCAAAGTCCCACTTGGACGCTTCTGAGGAATCTGTCACTAGCAGCACCATTGGTGAGGTTAGCAAGAATGCACTCTGTAGATCTCGTAAAGCACCTCTCGAACAGGTTCCAGTACCCTTAGTGGGACTGGGCCCCTAGGCTCAGATAACAAAAGAAATCATCAATGAAGCAACCTCTCCTACAAGCCATGGGTTGTCAGGGTGGGCGTGAACAAGCTACCCTGCAGGAACTATTCTGGGTCACATCACATGACAACAAGTCATGTAGCTTGTCACCCATGATGGGCTTTCGTCTTGAGTGGATCCCATCATAATATGGATGTGCTGAACGTCTTCTAGCATCAGTTCTGGCTCAGAGGAACTGACTGGATACGGGGGAGACTCCATTCGCCCTCTTGACCCTTGGCCATGCCATGCTTCACAGCCTTTCACTACTGCTTGCCACCATGTTTCTCCACCTTTATTTCTGTCCAAGCCGTCATATAATAACTATAATTGCTACTATTATTATCTTGCCTAATACTGCATTTATCCCTAAGCAATCCCTTTGGACCAGAGACCAGTCTTCCAGTGTGATGTCATACCATGCAACCCATTTCATCTGTGCATTCCCTGACAACACTTAGACTATTTAGAGAGAAACGGTACTTCTCCTGCAGGCCGCAGGGTTCATATTGTAGTCGGGCAAGGATCACAAAATGAACGTATTGCCAGTCCTTTCACAGTGATTTTCTTAAAAATCACCAAGAGACGGGGTCTCTCTTTTGATGCAGCTGTGATTAATATTTTAGTGAACTCTCACACCTTTAAGCTCAGCTTGAATATGTACTCTTCACTCACATAGAAAGCAAAAAGAGATAAATCTTCAACAGAGACTCCTTTTGTGAGAATGTTCCCTTCATTAAAGTAACCTCTTTTTAATAAAAGCTGCTTCCCCACAAACTCGCTCTCCTACTCTCACCGTCTTGCAACGCAATATTAAATGCAAAGAAAGAAAGTACCGCTGAAAAAGAAAGTCCCATCCTCCTCGTTCCTACTGCAGCAATATTCCCATATGTCTATTTTTTACCACTTTGTGTCAAGTGTTGTTCTTAATGACTCCACCGACAGGTCGTGCAGCATTGAGAAACCATAATAGATCATACTGTTATAGAGAGTTTCTTCTGAAATTCAACAGAAATTGAGCATTGCTTACAGGTTTCCCTTAAGGTTCACTGAAAAGCTATCTTGGGCTAGCAGAGTTGTTTTGTTCAAAAGTTCACACTAAGGCTGTGTGAAACTTTCCGCAGTATTTTTCTAGATATTTCCACGTCATCTAAAAATAAAACTGTGTGACTCGGCTGGCAGTCTTCCTAGCCTGATATTTTAATTTCACAGAAACATCACATTCACAGCCTGGCATAGACATGCATTATTTCAGTTCTTAGTGCTGATTTCTTGCTGCACATAGAATAGTGCAGGAGTAGGAGAACCGTCCAAGTTGAGTCCCCCACTCAGCCATGGGGCTCACCAGGGTGAACTTTGCCACCTGTAAGTCTCGGCCTGGTCCTGCTCAGATAAATTGGGCCGAAGCAACCAGACACAATAAGATGGGGGGAAAGCTAAGATTCAAATACCATGTCTGATAGCAACCATCGGGACATCAGAATGGGCATGCTGGATCAGGCCAAAGGGCCATCTACTCCAGCCTTCTGTTCACACAGTGGATGACCAGCTGCCCACAGGATCCCTCGAGGGGGACAGGGATGCCCCAGCTGGCCAGCACGACACAGACAACCTTCCTCTCACACCAGAGGTAGCACTAGCCATCAGGACAAGAAGCCTTTGCTAGCCCTGTCCTCCAGCCATGTGCCCCTTCCCCTTTTAAAGCCAGCCAAATTGGACGCCATCATGACATGTTGTAGTAGTGAATTCCATACAATTAGCTATGCATGGTGTAGAGAAGCAGTTCCTTTGATCTCTCCTGAATCTCCCACCAATCAGCTCCAAGGCGTCACCCATTTGGGCTCTGGAATGATGGGAGCAGGAAAAAAAGATTTCCGAACTATGCTTAATGCTGTGCATCCTCATCCCTTTGTCTCTTACTTGCCTTTTTTTAGGCTCAACAAACTTAGTTGCAACAAGCTGCTGTAACTATTCCTCATAGTGGAATTAGTCTGTCCTCTTGATCATTTCAGTTGCCGTTTTCTGTACCTTTTCCAACTCTACAATGTTGCTTTTTAGATGCAGCAACCAGAACTGTGTGCAGGATTCCAAGTGTGGTCACTCCACAGATCAGGTTGGTCCAGCTTTTTGCAACTCGAGGGCTGCTTGAAGACTTTGTCTCAAAACCCAAGGGCTGCACAAAGAATTACATTTTGATACAGCAAATTAAAGTGTTCACAATATATTTCTGTAATTTAATATACACAATTAATACATTCAGCTAACCATTAAACAAGGAAGAAAAATTAGGACTGATTGAATGAAAAACAATGTTTTGCAGATATCAGCAGAAGCGCCTTCTCCGACCACAGTCCAAGCAAAATGAATGCCCTTCTGGGGTAAGCCATCCCATTTTCCCAGTTTTTCCTTCCCAGAAGCCTTCCCATGCCCCCTCTCCCAGTCCTTCCTTCTTGGAACTGGCGTACTGTGTCTCTTGAACCTGAGCAAAGGAATGGTCCCCAGCGTGCCCGACGGCTCCTGCACTCACCTCTCATGAGGCCACCGGCCCGACCTGCTCACGCGTGACAGGCTGGCATCCTCAAACGAGCTCACCACGCCACCCCTGGATGTGTAGCCAGAAGTGTGGCTTCTACATCAAGAGAGGTATTCCTGCCACTCTGTACGACTCTGGTGCACCCGCAACTGGAGTATTGCACTCAGTTTTGGGCCCCTCATTACAGAAAGGATATAGCCAGGTTGGAGTCAGTGCAGCGAAGGGCCACAAGGTTGGTGGCCGGTTTGCAGGGGATGCCGTATGAGGCGAGACTGAGGGAACTGGGTCTCTTCAGCCTGGAGGAGAGGAGACTCAGAGGGGATCTGTTGGTGACATGCAGGTATGTGAGGGGGTGTCACACGGAGGTGGGTAGAGACTTGTTCTCCCCTGCAGTGGAGGGCAGGATCCATAGGGTGGATGTCAGGAAATACTTCCCCATGGTTAGGACCCTTAGGGTATGGATTAGGCTTCCAGGGGAGGGGGTTGAATCCCCCTTGGTGAGGGTGTTCAAGGATAGCCTGGGCCTGCACATGATAGGCATGTCATGAGCAAAGCCAGCTGGAGCCAGGGGTCAGATTAGATGGCCTGGGAGACCCCTTCTAACTCACTCTGTTCTCTGTTTTTATGTCTTGCCATCGCAGGGATCTGGACTGTGGGGGGAATGAGAGGCTCCCAGTAGCAAGAAAGCCACTGAACAAGGCCTTGGAGGCTGCATGTGGAACTCTCAGTTTTCAGTTCCATTCCTAATTACGCCTAAGATAGAGGTATTTTTGCAGCAACTGCATGACAGGTCAACCTTTTCATGGAGCTTTCAGCCACAGCCCCAAGCTCCCATTCTTTTTCACTCACCACCAGCTGAGATCTCATCAGCTTCTACTTGAAATTAGGGTTTTGCCCCCAATGTGCCTTGCTCTACTGTTACTTCCATTGAACTGCATTTGACACTGTGATGCTTCACTCCCTCCAGTTGGAGAGAACTTTTGGAGCTTCCTTTGAGCTTTAATCATCATAAATAATTTTGTGTCAGCAGCTAATTTGGCCACTTCACTGCTCACTCTTATTCCAGATAATTTATGAATAAGATGAAATGCAGTGTTTCCCAGTGACTCCACTGGGAATGTCCCTCCATTAGTAGAATTTAACATGTATGCCTCCTCTTTGCTTGCTGTTCTTTAACCGGTTAGCAGTCTGTAAGAGGACCTGCTCACTTATTCTGTGACTCCTAGGGTTCTTCAGAGTTTTGGTGAGGACTTGTCAAAAGCCTTTTGGAAGTCCAAGCCGACAATGTCTCCTGGTTCACCAGGAATTCACGTGTCCAAGAGCTCGTCTGTCTGTCACCATGCTTGTTTCAGACTGTGAAACCAAGACATCTGATCCATGGGATGCTTCATAAGGGGAACCAACAGCTGTGCATCTCAGGGTAACTGGACATTTACATTGCCCTGAGTTATTTTAATTACCATACTTTTCACTCTATAAGACGCACCTGACCATAAGACGCACCTAGTTTTTAGAGGAGGAAAACAAGAAAAAAATATTCTGAATCAAATGGGCACATAATCACAGGCACATGCCCCATCACTTCCCCATGGGCTGCACATCTGACAGACTTACTGCACACACATATTCGCTCTATCAGACGCACAGACATTTCCCCTTACTTTTTTTGGAGGGGGAAGTGTGTCTTATAGAGCAAAAAATACGGTATTTTAAATGCATTCAGGTGTTTGTAATCCACGGTGTCATTTCCAAACACTTGATGGACAACTTCTCTAAGCACATAGCTTTCCGGGTGAAAAGGTGGGAGGGTATAGACCCAAGGCGACCTCCCAATGACAGATCATGGGCAACCTCCCTCAGAGAATTGGGGAGGATAGATTCCTCCTGCTGTGGATTGAGGGACACTCAGACGCAGGGGTCCCCGTGTGTCCACCTTGGACAGCTGTGCAACTTTGCTTGTAGCTAGGAAGCATCACTGGTGTGTAAGAAATTGCTTGAATGAATTAGCAGATGTTATTGCTTATCTCCCTTTAACTTCAGCACAGCTGTTACGGGAGAACATCTCACTGAGTCCTCCCTGTGACTGGGGTCAAGAAACAAGATCCTCTCAGTCCAGATGACCCAGGCCCTACATAAGCCACCAGGGTGGATGCGGCATCTCAAACAAATGCCCCAGTTTTTATCTCTGCTTCCTACAGTCTTGCTCTTTAAAAGATTTCTTAGGACATTTGGAAAAATGAGATTACACTGTATAATAATGCCTCCTTTTTATTTCATTGCATTGTATTTTACAGGAGGAAACATTTAAAGGAGACAAATAAAATTGACTCAGTTGCTTCTTAAAAAAACGACAACAAAACAGCAACACCCCAAACATATCAAATATATTAAGTGCTATGCTCAAATGAAATAAAATCCAGACCAAAACAGATGTATCGACATAACCATTGCTTCATTTTCTATTCAGTGGAACAATCACAATAATACTAATAATACTAAACATATACAGAAATATGGTTATGCCTACTTTCCTCAATCATGGAAGAATAATTCTCTCTCTCTCTCTCTCTCTCTCTCTCTCTCTCTCTCTCTCTCTCTCTCGGTCTGTGTGTATCTCTAGCCTTGGAGAGAAAATAAACAGATAAGTGGAAAAGAATCTGTTAAATAAAAAGGCAAAATTTTTATCTGCACATCCTGGGTTTGGAAACACTGCCCTGTGAAGAGAGACTGAGAGAACTGGGCGTGTTCAGCCTTGAGAAGAGAAGATTGAAGGGGGACATTATATCCCTCTAGAAGTACCTCAGAAGCTGTCACAAAGAGGAAGGTCAAGATCTTTGCTCACCAATACCAGAGTGTGGAACATGGAATAATCAAGTCAAGTTGCAACAACCCAGATTCAGACTAGATGTCAGGAAAAGTTTCCTCACTCACCGTCAGAGCAATACAACAGTGCAACCAGCTGCCTAGATCCCAGGTGGGATCTCCCACACTAGAGACTTTCAAAAAGAAACCAGGCAGCCATCTGAGTGGGATGGTGTGACGTGGTGTCCTGCAACAGCTGGGGGTTGGACCTGATGGCCTTCATGGCCCCGTCCAACCCCTCTATTCCATGTTTCTATGATTCTGTGGAGTTGAAGATCACCCCAACAAATCCAGTAACCCACTTACTTCTTAAAACATTTGGGCTTCTTGAATGTTGCCTTTGAAGGATTAAAAAACCTAGTACAGTGTTTCAAGCCTTTGAAATGAAGATTCACAAAACATCCCCTGCCCCTCTTTCTGAGCAGATCATGGAATCATGGAATAGTAGAGTTGGAAGGGCCATGAAGGCCTTCGGGTCCAAACTCCTGCTGTTGCAGAACCCCAAGTTACACCATCCCACTCTGATGGCTGTCCAGTTCTTTACACAGAAGCTCAACCATCACCATTTTGTTCACATGAGCAGATTTTGCCATGTCTTTCAACTCAAACCATTTGGCTGCTTGGCTAGAGAATCAATTTCTTCCAAGAATGAAGGAAAGATGCTTGGAGACTACCAGGAATGTGCAGGTTCTGAATGAGGTGGGAATAGTATCTAATTATTTATGGACGTTGTGCACTGCTTAATTAATTGGAGTTGCTTCTGTGGAAATCTAGAGGCATCCTATTGCTTATACTCATCCAAATCACTAACCCTAACCAGACAATCCATGAGGGTAACTGTCATGAGTTACAGTTCTTCCCTTCACACATTCAAAGCTGAAAACCTTCCTTCTTTATTGATCAAAGTGTTTTCCGGAAGCACAAAAGCCCAGAAAGAAGCTCTGAGCATGGACAGAGCAGTTCATCAAACCCAGTCTAGTATTTAGTTCTAGGAACTCTCCTTTGGGGTATGTTTGGGCCTCATTCTTTCAGGAGGAGCCTTTGAGAAACAAGCAAGCTTCCTCTCTGCATGTCAGTCCTATATCTGGGTAGCCCTCCTCTGCTGACTTTGCCTCAAGGGGTTGGGAGCTGTACCCACCTCTTCTGTCTCCCTGATGAATTCCCCTGTTCCAAGCCTTCTACCCGTAACTGTACCTCTTGGTCATTCTCAGAGGCTGCCTGAGCACCTGGGGAGTCTGGCCTTGAGTTAGCACCTCTGCTTCTTTCATTTTAACTTCTGGAATTGGCCCACATTCTGAGTTGCCCACTCTGAATCCCAGTCGGCAGGCCTTGTAGAATCCCAGCCAGCAGGCCTTTCTCAACAGTAGCCTACAACGGCCAAACCAGATCTTTGGTAGAAAACATCACCTCCATCTGAAGCAACCTCACCCCAACATGGATCAATTGCTTGATGGACCAACAATATTTTAAATAGCAATCCAAGGGCACCTGGACCACCATACCAATTAGCTCAGCATCTGTGCTTCTGGGTAGGTGGGTTGGAAGGATGATTAAAGATAAGATTAGATATAAAGAAGGACAAAGCCTATTAAGAGAGAATCAACATTGCTGCCACTGGTTGAAGCCCCATTGGTGAGGGTGCTTAAGGATAGGCTGGACATGCACATGGTGGGCATGTCATGAGTGGAGCTGGCTGTAGCCAGGGGTCAGACTAGATGGCCCAGGGGACCCCTTCTGACTCGCTCTGTTTCTGTTTCTATGTTTCAACATGGCTGCCACAAAGGTCAGTCCCATCTCACTAAGCTTTAAGAGTTCTTTGGGCGTGTCAGTAAACACACGGGTGGGCATGATCTCATACATATTGTTCATTTGGACATCCAAAAGACTTTTGTGTATATCCCTCACCAAAGTCTACTGAGCAAACCTAGCAGTGAGAGGAAGAGGAAATGGATATGTATTTAATGCTTTCCTGCAATCTAAGGTTACTGGCCACTATTTTGGATCATTAAAGATGCTCCAAAAGATCTCTCTAAACTGAGCAGATCATCCATCCACCCACCCGTCCATTCCTTTTCCATACCACCTAAGAGCTGAAGCTTGGCGGGCACTTGACAACAACACACAAACATGCAGTAGAGAATACAAACCACATTAACGCACCATTTCCCTCAAAATGAAAAATGCAGTTCAGTGCAAATAAGCGTCAAATGATGCATGTTGGGAGAAAAGAAACCTCAGCCAAGCACAAGCTGGTGGGATCTGAACGGCCTGTGAACGAGCCAGGAAGTGGGCTTGGGTTGTGCTGGACAGCTCAATGAAAATACTGACCCACGTGTGGCTGCTGTGAAAAAGCCACACGCTAGGTTAGGCATAATTAGGAAAAAAATTGCTCCTCGCGTGACTTCTCTGGCCAGGGCGACTTCTTTTATATTGTTTATTTATTTTATGTTGTTAATTTTAATTTTATATTGTTAATTTTGTATTTTATTGTATTTTATTGTGTTGTAAGCCGCCCCGAGGCTTCAGCAAGGGGCAGCATTGAAATGTTTAAATAAATAAATAAATAAATAAATAAATAAATAAATAAATAAATAAATAAATAGCAAGTGTTCTCATACAAATCCAAGGTCCTACCACACTCAGATTACTGTGTACTGTTCTGGTAACTGTGCCTAAGAAGGCTACCGGAAAGTCTGAAGTGAAAAACGGCTTGGTGCTGGAATTAGTCCTCTGTGAGGGACGCTTGTACCCCCGGTTTGTTTAGCTTAGAGAAAAAGGTGAATAAGGGAAGGCATGCAGAAGCATGCAGCGTGCCCGGTGTGGAGAAAATGGAGAGGAGGTCTCTCAGCGGTGTTTGAGGCCACTGGCCGTGCTATCCTTCTAGATGGAATGGCTGGGCTAGGAGTAGGAGGCAGTGAACCGCCATGATTCCACCCATTTGACCAATTCCAGAAGATGGTGCTGGGGCATTATTGCTCTGTGCCCTCGCAGTCACGCTATGGGGTTCCGAAGGGCTCCATTCTATCCCCCAAGCTGTTCAGCATCTACATGGAACCACTAAGGTTGGTAATCCAGAGGTGTGGACAGAGGTGTCACTGACAGGTGGTGAACACGCAGCTCTGCCTCTCTTTTCAGCAAAGCCAGGTGAGGAAGTGGCTGCTCTGAACCAGTGTCTGAGTGTGGTGCTGGATTGGATGAGCACCAACAAACTGAGTTTCCGTCCTGACAAGACAGAGGTGCTGTTAATGGGTGGTTCTTCTGTCTGCCCGGCTGATAGCCAACCCATTCTGGATGGGGTTGCAGTCCTGCTAAGGGACAGGGGACATAGTTTGGGGATGCTCCTGGATCCAGAACAGTCACTTGAGGCAGAAGTGGACTCAGTGGCACAGAGCACCTAAGCTGATATACCAACCATGACTCTATCTGGACCCAGTTACACCACTCCATGCTCTGGCAACCTCCCTTTTGGATTACTTAAATGCACTGTTTGTGGGGTTGCCCTCGAAGATGGTCTGGAGATGTCATCTGACCCAAAACAGGGCAACAAGACTGGCAGCGGGGACTGGCTCACGAGAACACATGACATCAGTCCTCTTCCAGTTACACCAGCTGCTAGTTGAAGTCCAGGCCTGATTAAAAATGCCAGTGCCAACATTCAAAACCCTAAACAGCTTGGGGCCAGCTTACCTGAAGGATTGCCTCCTCCCATAGGTACCTACCTGGAACCTTAGGTCAACTTCAAAGGTCCAAAGCGGGCTGGCTACCAGGAAGAGGGCAAGTTTAGTTGTGGCACCTGCTTTTGGAATGAGCTGCCCAAAGAGGTACATCTGGTGACTACTTTGTACTCTTTGCTGCATCAGGAAAGGATCTTTTTTTAAAATTTTCCAAGTATTTTAATAGTTTAACTTGATAAATTTGTTTTTATATATTCCATTTTATTCTGCACCACTGCTAGGCTTCTAGAGTGAATCATAGCAATTGCTGTTACTGTTTTATTAGGTTTTTAATTCTTTTGAATTAACTTGCGTGTTTTGTTAACATCTGTTTAATTTTAACTTTTGTTAACCACCCAGAGAGTCTCTGCTACTGGGCAATATAAAAGGAAATAAATAAATAAATAAATAAATAAATAAATAAATAAATAAATAGTCTCACAGTAGCAGAACCCATGAACCCAAAGGGGTCATCTCATGAAGCTGGTGGGAAATGCATGGCAGAGACAGGTGGGAGATGTATAGCGCATAGTTAAACTGTGGAAAGAGATGTTGCAATGGCTGCTTAGGAGGACGCTTCCAAAAGTGGATTGGAGCATTTCATGGAGGAGAAGGCTATTCGTGGCTATCCAGTGCTGAAGCATACATGCTACTGCTGGGATCAGAATCAGGATGCCTGGTATACCAGCTGCTGCAGGAGATGGAGAGCAGCTCTTCTTGTGTCCAGTTTGTGAGTTCTCATACAAACACAGAAACACAGTGAGTCAGAAGGGGCCTCCCAGGATCGGTCCCAGGGCCATCTAGTCTGACTCCTGGCTCCACCCGGCTCCTCTCATGACATGCCCACCATGTGCATGTCCAGCCTATCCTTGAACACCCTCACCAATGGGGCTTCAACCACCTCCTGTGGAAGCCCATTCCATGCCCCCGGGGTCCTAACTGTCAGGAAGTGCTTCCTGGCATCCAAATTGAACCTTGGTTCCCTGAGCTTTGCTCCGTTGGAATGCACCCTGCCCTCCTCCACAGAGGAAAACAGGTGTCTGCCCACCTCAGTGTGACACCCCCTCACCTACCTGTATGTCGCCAACAGATCCCCTCTGAGTGTCCTCTTCTCCAGGCTGAAGAGACCCAGTTCCCTCAGTCTCACCTCATATGGCATCCCCTGCAAACCGGCCACCAACCTTGTGGCCCTTCGCTGCACTGACTCCAACCTGGCTATATCCTTCTTGTAATGCGGACCCCAGAACTGAACACAATACTCCAGGTGCGGGTGCACCAGAGTCATATAGAGTGGTAGTAATACCTCTCTTGATCTAGAAGCCACACTTCTGGCTATGCAACCAAGGGTGGCGTTCGCCCTCTTGGCCACCGCATCACACTGCTGACTCATGTTTAGCCTGCAGTCAACCAGCACCCCGAGGTCCCTTTCGCAAGGGCTGCTCTCCAGCCACTTATCACCTAACCTGTACTTATGACACCCATTCCTATGAGCCGAGTGCAAGACCTTGTGCTTATCCGCATTGAACACCATCCTGTTGTCCTTAACTCACTTTCATAGTCTTTCCAGATCCTCCTGGATCTGGAGTACCTGCTCCTCAGTTGTGGCCACTGCCCCTGTTTTAGTATCATCTGCGAATTTGATCAGCAGACTGGTCACCCCGTCTTCCAGGCCATTGATTAAAATATTGAACAGGATCAGTCCCAGGACAGAGCCCTGGGGGTCCCCGCTCATTTTCTGTGCACAGCTGGTTCACTCTTGGTCAGCATGGCTTTTTGTATGTTCATCTTGGCACCTTTTTCTTTAGCTTTGCAAAGTATGGATATTTTCAGCTTTATTTCTTTTTGTAATGCTCTGTGCTTCTACTGAGAACCGTTGTCCTAAGGAACTTCCTTGGGTTTTCTTTTGTTCCCCAGAGTCACAGTGTGTGTGTGTGTGTGTGTGCATTCTTTTGTTTTATCCCATCTTGGGTATGATGGGATAAATTAATAATCGTGTAATCTTGTGGTCCCTGTTGTTCTTCAGAATGTATCAGTACAACATTTCGTCAGTAAGAGGTGAGATATAATATGAAGCTGACAGTGTTTTTAGCTACTTAGATAAGCGCTAGCTCCCTTTGAACATGCCTAATTCATTTTATTGAAATCTCTACATTGGCAGTTTGGATGTAAAAGAAGTTATATGTTGTTGTTTGGGGGGAAATGTACTTATTAAAAGCAAATCTTCTTGTAATCTGTTCAGATTTTTCATCTGTATACAACATTTTCCTAGCCAGGAGGTTGTGGGGGTGGGTGTTAATGGAGACTTGATGGAATCCTGACACAAAGATGCTTTTTAATTGATGAAAGTGTTAAATAAAATGCCTTTCCTTTCCTTTTTTCTCAGCTACTTATTTTGTTTGTGAAATCCACAATCACACTGCAGACAAGAGAAATATTACCTTGAGTCAAAGAGAGATGTGTTTTTCCAGAAGTACAGAGAACCTCTTTCCCTTTGACTCAGTCCTAGAAGGCGAAAGGAAAATGTTCTAGTTGTGAGTCTAATTTTTGTCCTTGTTTGCTGGAACTGTTGGTGTGACCAGTTCAGAAAGCACTGGTTTTATTTTGTGACCATCACTTTGTGGCATCAGCATTGCCAAAGCTTTGTGGTCTGTGACACAATTATGTGATTCTTTGTTGGTTGGAGATCACCCACATGATTCACCCAAGAAAAGAAGGGAACATAGTAATTATTTAGAAGGGTATAAATAATACAGAGGTAGCAACACCCCAAAGCCAAAGAATGACAGCAAACAGGAATGGAAAAGAATTACTTTTTGCGTAACTGGGTGGTGCTGTTTCAGCTCACATTCCTCCGAATAAGTAATTTCTTTCCCAAAATCAAAATGGATAAACATTCAGCTTGTCATATCTGCACCATCATTTAGATGTGCTTCAGTTGGCCTTGCTGAAAAATTTCTCCACCATTTTTCAACCATTCTCATTCAACGAGAAAGAAAATAAATTGCTTTCCCAAAAAAGTAAAATAATAAAATAAAAGCAATGGGGAAGAAAAATTTGTAGAAATTCTTATGGGCTGGGTTTGGGTTTCTTACGCATACCTTGCTTAAAGGTGGTTCAGAACATACATAATAGTCCTAATTTTCATTGTCCTAACATCTCTCTGGCAACATGGAGCCTCCTCAGCTTTCCAAACTTTTGTTAGTCTGATTCCAAAAAGGGACTTTTCCAATAGGGAACTAGAGCTAACCAGGGAGGCTACTAAGCAACAGAAAGATGAATAGAAACAAAATACACAAATGGTTTCTTCAGCCATCTCACCAGGATTCAGCTCAGAAACAACCAAATTAAATTCAAAATAAGCTAAGGAATGCCCTGAAAAGGAGGCTGAGAGATGGAAGTGCATTTTATTGGGAAGAGAAGCTTCAGGAAATGTTGGTGCAATGCTAGCTCCACGTTTTCCCTAGAGTTCTGTTCTTCCCCCTTCACACCTGCCAGTGGGGCCAAGCTGCTAACATAGCCTACATTTCTGTCCTGAGCATTTTCAGTGAAACCCCATCGCTCAAATAGAAACATTAGGGCTGGAAATAGTGGAAGGAACTCCTGCCCACTGTGTGAGCCTTACCTGTGAGAAACGGTTGGAGAATTTCTAACCTTCTGGAGCAATTTGGAGGAGTGATCCCCATCAGTCCACAAAGAAGGTGGAGAATTATCAGAAGTCATATGCATCCAACTTTGATTTCAATACTGGATAAATAACAAGGGGATGTAATAATGCATAGTGCAAGGGACAGATCCAAATGAAGACTTTCATGCGACCGTAGCAGACTTCGCAGAGGAAGTTGTGTGAATGTGAAGATAGGCAGTGGAGCGCATGCACATCATGAACATGCTTTTGGAAAGGATGGACATACTGGGATTCCTGGAGGAAAATATGGCTCTAGCAAAGTGGAGATGAATTCTGGGGTTATGTACCTTGGCATGTGGTAGAGAGGATCACCCTGAGAAGAGCTTCCCATGCGACCTTCAGGCATGACAGGTGGACACAACAGGTGGCCTTGACAAAGCGGACATGATAGGCTTGCTTCCTGGCTCCTTCTTCCCACTGGGCAGCTGCTGAAGGTTGTGGCTGTAACAAGTCTATACTATTTTGGTTGTTTCCCATTTGAACTGCATTCCTTTAAAACCCAGTAAATGAGACAATGCCATCAATTACACTAAAAGCAAGCAAGTCCACCTACCCACCCCACCCACGCCAAAACCTACAACCATGAACAAGACCGTCAAAATGTTTTGCCTTGATGCAGTTTGTAGACATTTGCTGCTCCTCTTCCACTCTCGGTGCGCCTAGCAAACTATGGTTTAATGCTGGGCTATATGTAATCTCCACGCAATGTAAAACTAAGTTTGTTTCTCCACAAGGCATGCTAAACTTAGCCGTGCCAGAGTCCATCACCTGCCCAAACACAGATCCCATTTTTGAGTTCCAGGAAGCTTTATGGATCTGCTTGACTTTGGCCTATGTACAACATGTGGTGGGTTAAGGGCCAGTTCTGACTCTTTCAGACTTAGGCAAACATCCATGAGAACACGCACTAATTCATAAGCACAAACATGCATTCTGTCTCTCATTTTCTCTCTTGTTCTTTCATTCTCTCTGACACGCACTCAACCACACACACACTCAAACACACTCTCTGCATACTAAAGCACAGCAATCCTGACCTTGGAAGGTTCTCCCTGCTGCTGTGGAGCAACAGAAGACCCCTCTTCACCATGAAGGTCGCCCTGCACATGGTCTGCCCAGCACCTTTTGCACTAGATTTGGTGCCACTGGCAAACTCAGCACATGTATGGGCCATGCATGGAAGACCTCCAGGAGCAGACACTGGACCACAGGTGCTATGGGATGTCCCAGCTCCATCTGGAAATGCTGGCCGTCGAAGCTGGGCCCATTCCTGTGCCTGTCATGTTGACTGCGAGCAGAAAGCCAAGATGCAGAGTGATTAGAGCATTCACAGGGCTATCCTGCAGCTTTTGTCTAACAAACTTGGTGTAAGATGCAAGGGGGTTACTTGCCTTTGTAATCACAGCTATCCCATGCAATAGTTTAAGTTGGGAGAAAGCACCCGGCTCTGAGAATTTGTATTCTGAAGGCATGGAGCCCAGACCTCTCTTTTACGGCTCCTGGACTCATTCAAGGTCCAGGAAAGGGCTGTATAAATACCGGAAGGATCCGAAACATGCAAACCCAACTGGCTGCTACTCTTGCAATGCCTCCGTCCAGTTACATGGATGTTACTAATACATGCAGATTATGCAAATGCCTACATCCCCTCAATCACACAGATGAAGGCCCTCATTTGCATCCTCTTCATAATTCCATTTATTTTTTTATTTTTTTGTCAAGAGATGTGAATGCTCCATGTTTGCTTTAATCAGAATGTTGACATTTACACTGAAGCCAATTTCTCTTTTTCTATTCCGTGTTTTGTTTAACCACGACAAGTGACAGCAAACTGGAGCGAACAGACTTTTCAAATTGGCTCTTTGCCCGGAAAGCATCATTTCTCTTGTAGCTGTTCGCCGCTGCCCCACCACCCCCTTTATCCTATGCATTGCAAGAGAAAATGTGAAAACATTGTCGGTGAACACAGGAGTCAGGTGTTAGTGCTCTTAGATAAAGATTTGTGTTGTATTTTAAAACGAGATTGCTGTACAGTTTCAAGCTATTAGCAGGAACCCATTACGCCGTCGCTTTGGGTCCTTGGAGAGATATGCTTAGTGTATTTCAGTAATTCAAAGCAAATGGAAAACCTACATGTGAAAATATTTAATAGCAACAGCACCAACTGCTGAAGGCTGCTTCAGGGAGTAAGCAAGTGGAGTGGGTTAACTCCTTCTGTCCTGCCAGAGCTAGCGTCTCCTATCCCCAGCCAGCACCTGGCACAACTGGAAGACTGGCTTACCTGTGAAGAGCAGAGGATGAGGGGCAGGAGAGCTGTGGCGATTCACCTGGGCGAGTTTCAGACACTGTTGTGTGGTCACTGCTGAGGCCTGCCAATCTTGATGGCTTCGTCTTCCAACATGTCTAGTAATACTGAGTAAGGAGAGCTCTTTTTCCCTTTCTTCTAATAGCAGAATCCAATGCAGATACCCTAGGAAGCTGGATGAGAGTGTGGTACTCAGGAAAAAACAAGTGAAGTCTTCATACCACACATAGTAAAATGAAGGCATTCACAGATACAAAATGTGGTGGCACCAGCTGGGATGCCTTTGGATTGGATGAGGGTACTGGGCCAGTTCATGGCGACTTGGGTCCTGCAATACCAGGGGTTGGACCCAATGGCCTTCATGGCCTCTTCCAAGTCTACTGTTCTATGATTCCATCAGAATAGGGCCATGGTTTGCTGTATGTTGCCTCCAGCACCGGGTGCAGGGTGCTTCTCAGTGCCAACTGTTGGGAAGAGGTAGAGGAGTGGATTACTGCAATCAGGCTGTCTTCCTGGAGGAATCTAGCTGGCCACAGCATGGCCAGAACGCTGGACAAGAGCGGAGTCTGGCCTGAGTCCACATGGCATTTCTCATGCCCCTGTGCGCCTCCTTCCATCTTCTCTGAACTCTTCAATATGGCACAACATGTGATATCACTTCAGCTGGGGGAGAAAAAGAGAGGTCCTGCCATATTATCTTTCTCATTGTCTCCTCTGATATCTTCTCCTTCTTCTCCTTCATCATCATCATCATCATCGCTAAACTCATAAAACGTTAAAGATAGCCTTTCCTCCAAGTGGAGGGTTTTGGCAGAACAATTATTGCGGGTGGTCTTTCTGGCAAGGATATATTTAATCCTCATGAGAGCCAATGTGGGGTGGTGGTTAATAGTGCAGGATTGGGACTGGGGAATGTGGAGTTCTAGCCCCCATGCAGCCCTGGAGCTCACTAAAGGACTTTGGAGCAGTCAAAGACCCTCAGCCCAACCTACCTCACAGGACAGAGAACAGGGAGAGAATTATGCAGGGCACTGAGTTCCTTGGAAGGAAAAAATGGAATAGAAATATTTTTCATAAGTATTAAATAATGATGCATAACCTTATGCTAGCAATTATATTTATTTAGTATTATGAATACATATTATTATTTATATGTTTATTATTGGCAGTATTATTATATTTATATCCAGCATAACCCCGGTAATTGAGAATCAAAGTAACTCACATTAACCACAGCAATTAAAACATTCAAAAATATACAAAAGTGGAAAATACGATTACATCAGTTCAATATTAAAATTGTACCAACCCCCCCCCCAAATTTAAAACATGAAAAAATGTAGAGAGTGCAATCAGTCCAATACAGAGAGCAACATGTCCTTTAGATACCTTTTTTTTTTTTTTTTTTGCGGGGGTGATATTTGGGGCATGATTTAGAAAAAAGTGTGGGGAACAATGGTTGAGACTTGTGAAGTTCAAACAGCCTGGTGACCCTGCAGGCGCATGGTTGCCTTTTCTGAGGGCTGGGCTTGAAGCATCATGGCAAAAACTTGTGCAATGCAAGTAACACTGGCCAATCCCTACAGAACTTAGTTTGGTGCAAACTCTTGCACATTGTATGGCTATGCTCAGTCACACCCGTACACTTTTGTTTCACTTTTTCTGAGCATTTGCTGGGGGAAGTACACATTTCTATCCCTTGGTCATTGTACATAGCTACAGTGATCCAAATTTGCTCACCCTCCTAAAATTTACATAAATACCCCAAGACCCTGGAGAAAAATACTCCCTCATCACTTTCTGAACACCCAACTTGGCTTAAAATTGTCTTTTAAGAAGTGGCATTGCTCTCCGGGAACCCTCCGTGAAAGAAATTAGGAGGGTGGGTACTCGGAGGAGGGCTTTTTCTGCGGTGGCGCCTAAGTTATGGAACGCGCTCCCCAGAGAGGTCCACCTGGCGCCATCGTTATTTGTTTTTCGGCGCCAGGTGAAGACCTTTTTATTCAAGCGGCATTTTAACTGTTAATATTATTGGATTTTATCTGGCCAGGGCGGCTTATTTTATACTGTATTGTTGTATTTTTAATTTAATATTTATATTTTTAATTTATATTATAATTATTTTAACTTAGTGATGTAAGCCGCCCCGAGGCTTCAGCGAATGGGGCGGCATAAAAATGTTTTAATAAATAAACAAATAAATAAATAATATCTTTTTCTTCTTAGTTCTAGAAAGAGAGAAGGCAGAAAGAGAAGAATGTATGCCAAAGTTGCTGTAGCTAGCCTGGAGAGCACAACAATCATTGATATGTGTTTCCAGTATACTACATTTTCTCCCAAATGCCTTCTAACCCTCTTCCTGCATCAATAAAAACTAGCACTAATCACATTTGGGGTGATTTTTAACCCCAGCAAAAAGTGTCTCAGGCAATAAAAATGCTACATCTGAAAATGCCTTTTTTTTTTTTTACTGGAATCTATTCCTCAGAGGGTTTAAATCAATTCATAAATAGTTTTCAACTGTCAGCAAGTAATTTTAGGTTTAATCTTCCCTGAGGCTGAGAGAGGGATGTTTGCATTACAATGCTAAACTTAGTATCTGTTTCATAATAGTTTGGCCTACAAACTTTAAAAATTATATCACAATTTTCCTTCAATGGCTTTTAATTCTTTTTGCTGAAGGTTTAAGCTAAGTTTCCTAGCTTTAAAATGAGACCAAGATGCTCAGTACTGAAACTTCTTTTGTTTCTTTGTGTGGACCTACTTGGGAAGTATAAAAGTACTCCACTCAGCAATTCCCTGGAGATTTGGGGGTACTTTTGTGTCCCTGGCATGTTTTATAGGGGGCGGGGAACCCATAAAAGGTAAGAAGCTGAACTATGGGAACTTTTTGAGTAAGCACTTCCAGACTGTGTCCTAGAATAATGAATCAGTAGGACTACTTAGATGGAGATGAAAGCTCAGAGTGGACCTGGGGGATATTAATTACCTCTGTTACATGAAGAGGACTAGCTAGTGTCTTTCTTTCCCTAGGAAGGAAGGAGAAAGGGGAAGAAAGAATAACAGAACAAAGCAAAATAAAGGACACCCTGATTCTCCGAGGGTTCCATTCTCTTGTTTGTACACTGGGCAATCTTTCTCTTTCATTCCCACTGCTTTAAATATGTGCTTCTGGCAGAATTCTGACTAGTGCTGAGAAACACCAGCTTGCAGTTCGGGATGGGAAGGTATTTGTTCACCTTCTAGTTTAATGCATGGTTACCTACTTTCTAATTTCACCACTCAGCAAACTCTTTTGCTACCTTCCGAAGTGCATGCTGATCTCCAATCAGTGCTCTCTTTCTGCAGTATGGAATTCTAGCCTCTATGGAAAGTCTTCATATTCCCTTGGTTCTCGTGACTGAATGTTATGTATAGGCCTATTTTCCAGCCTAATATTTTTGCAGGATCGTCTGATACATGTTGACCCAAAAGAAAGAAATTTTTTTGAAAAGCAGTGAGGGGTACTAAAGATGGAATGCAGTGCAGCCAATAAAATCCAGACTTCCCCAATCTGACATACATCATATATGTTGAACCATATGTAGCATGACCTAGGTAGTTCGAGAAAGTCAGCAAACCATGTCTATTTGCTATTGAGTATAGTTTGGGCCCACAAATCACCTGGAAAGCTCAGAAGTGCACATATTTCAACAACAGATTGCATTTGAGTCTGTGCTTCTTCTGGACAGTGAAAAATTAGTAAATTGTAATCAGAAATGAACAAAAATATTTTTTTCAATAATGGTAAAATCCCACTGAATTAAATTAGCTTTACTCCCAGGAAGCAAAATAGGAAATAAGTTCCATTAAACTCTGTTGGGTTTACTTCTGAGTAGACATATGTAAGATTGTGCTGCATGCCATTTTTGGAAGAGATGGTTATAGCTTGAATTTTCTGAGTGATCACAGTGGCATATGTTAAATATTGGGTTCAAATGAAATATTTAGTAAGCACCTAGAATCCCAATTTCATTGGATCATACCATGTCTTGATATTTTGAAAGTTGGTAGTACCTACGTCCTAATCTGAATCTATAGGTTATATTTAATTGGTCTTCCTGAAATGGTTTTGGCCCTCCTCAAAAATCCTCAGATGTTTTATCCTAGAAATAGCATCAAATTTGGAGGGTACCCTGGGAAATTCTCTTAGCCTCCTCACAGCTTATGTTTTGCTTATCCTGAAATTTTTTTTGTAAGTTTTGCCTGAGAAGAAGTTTGCCTGTTTGCTTTGGATGGGACTTCTGATCACAAACTATGGAAGTGTGGCACCATGACCTCAGAAATTTTGCTCCTGGATAAACCTTCTTCTTCTGCTGCTTCTTCTGCTTCTTCTCAGCTTCCAAAAAGGTGTCACTTGTAGGGAGAATTTGGCTGCAAATTTTGCTTTGGGAAAACCTTCAATCTTAGAACAGGCCAGTCCCTACCCCTCACAGCAACTGAACTGGTAGCTGTTACTACTATCTTTGTTTTCGGACTGCCTTTGGTTAATATGCATGTTCTAGTATGAATTGCACCTTCTTGTGGGAAAGTGATAGGGCACACTATTATTATTTATTACCAGCTTAGCACAGTAATAACATTCTCGGAAAGCCGACTAGACAAAATGAGTCAAAGGAATATCTAGAGGAGCCAATGGAAAAGAAGTTATAAATAACTTTTCATTATCCTAATAATAACTTGTGTGCGTGGGTGCATTTCTTCAACCTTGACCTTGGTTTAAATAAAGAGAATTAATAATAAAATAAAAGGAAATCAGTTTTGTTTTACAATGGAGGCTTATAATTCAGTTTCCGTAAGGGGCCTACCGTGCATGAAACTGCATTTGAAAGAGAAAGAAGGGGAAGCTGTAACAATACCGGGAAGCTGAGCTCATATATAACGGTCTCCTGGAGTGAATGATTGGATGATAGCTAATAGCAGAAAGTTTGCAATGGTACAAGATTATCCTGTGATAATTCTTCAATTCTGACTGTGGATGCCTGATAATCCTGTGAGCTACTAATCTGTAGCATCTGAATCCATAAAGAATGACAAAAGGAAAAAAAAAAAACCCTTTACAATCAATTATAGCTACTACTACGAAACCATTAGCGTGCAGGTGAAACAAATATGACCTTTTAAAATTTCAAAGTCAGTGGGGAAGTGTGGAGAGAATTGTGTATGTATGCTTGGGTGAGGGGAAAATCGCACTTTCTTGAAATTCAGTCAAAATTGTTCTTTTAAATCTTTTCTTTGCTTGGGAGGGGAAATGACTTACGGGTTTTTTTTCTCTCTCTTTTCACAATGTAACATCCTCCTTCTTCCTAACCCAGTTAGCCAAATCGTAGCTGTAGCACATTTAATGAAAACGATAGAGGGATGGCATGGGATGAATAGTCTTTCTTCCCCTTCCAAATACTTATTTTTTTGCTGTCTGTTATAAATGATATTTCCCATGCGTTATCCTTATATTTCTCCCTATCCCCTTCTTCTTGGTACTATTACTGTGCCAAGTGAGATTGCCACCACAATTTGCCTACTCCGTCAAAACATTGTAGGAATAACTCTAGAAGTCCCTGGATCTTGGCTACATTCCCTTGAAGAAGGATCTGTATATTCCTGCCCTATAAACACATATGAAAAATGTAGAGAGAAACCCACCTTCCTCTGAGGAATGGGCTGGTATATCTGTAATCAAAACCAATTCATTCACAAGCAGATTATTATGATGGGTCAGAGGGACATGAAACATAGAAACAGAGCGAGTCAGAAGAGGCCACTTGGGCCATCTAGTCTGACCTCCAGCTCCAGCCGGCTCTGCTCACGACATGCCCGCCATGTGGACGTCCAGCCTGTCCTTGAACACCCGCACCGATGGGGCCTCAACGACCTCTTGTGGAAGCCCCTTCCACACCCTCGGGGTCCTGACTGTCAGGAAGTGCTTCCTGGCATCCAAATGCAACCTGGGTTCCCTGAGCTTTGCTCCGTTGGAGCACATCCTGCCTTCCTCTGCAGGGGAGAACAGGCCTCTACCCACCTCCGTGTGAATGGGGGGTCCCATTTCTGCTGTTGTGCCGACGAACATCTTGATCTTCTGTTTTGCCTTGAGAGGGTCGGCAAAGGGCGAGGGAACTGCTTCACCACCCTCCCACCACCCTCCTAGAGGGAAATATGGGATGGATATGCTCGCCACAAAAGCCTCTGTCTTGGTTCAGAATCCTTCATCACTGAGAGCCCGTGTGGTCTCATGGTTACAAGCACGAGGCTGGGAACAGACAACCTGAGGTCTTGTGCCCTCTCAGCCATGAAGCCCACTTTGGGCCAGTCACGGACTCTCATTCCATCCTACCCCACAGGGCTGCTGTTCTGGGGATGATAGTGAGAGCAGGAGGAGGAGAATGGCCAAAGCTGCTTTGAGCTCCTGAAAAGAACCAAAAGGTGGGATATCACTGTTCATGCCCTACAAACACATATGAAAGATGTGTTTATAGGGTGAGAAAAACTCATGGTGTTCTCACCTTTCCAGCAGTTGCTCCACAAATTCAGCCCAGTGCGGTGAGAATTCACCCCAGGGAGAGCTGATCATGGCCTTTGCTTGGGTGTCTTTCCTGCAGCGGCAATGCCCTGTTCCAGCTGCGGAAGGCAAGGCAGGGAATATTCTATGCTGCCGCCTTTTAATTTTCCCCTTCATTCTTTTTAGTTGGAAGCTTTGTCTTCATTCCATTTCACTGTCTGCTGCCTCTCCCTTCAAGGTCCTCTGTCTCAAGTATCTACTTTTCAAACCACATGGGTTAACTGTTAGACATGGGCTGGGTACCCAAAGAGGGACCACTAGCCAAGGGGGCTGCCTGTAGCAGCTCCCCAACTTTAGAAGCAGCTCCCCAGAGAGGCTGGCCTGGCTCTCTCTTTGTATTCCTTTCAGTGCCAGACCTTTTTATTTTCCCAGTTAAATGATTTTAATGTTTTTTAGATTCTAT
This sequence comes from Varanus komodoensis, assembly GCF_004798865.1. NCBI lineage: Eukaryota > Metazoa > Chordata > Lepidosauria > Squamata > Varanidae > Varanus > Varanus komodoensis. The sequence continues at coordinate 1,708,320 of NW_025335606.1, forward strand.
ATCTGGTTATTGGTTGTGTTTGTGCCTTTTACATCATTTTGGATTCAGTGAACTTTAATCATGGTGTGCTTTTTGCTTGTTAGGTTGTTCAGATTTTAATATTATTTTATTATACGTTGTTATGTTATCATATTGTATAAGCCTAGGGAGACTTAGGGCTGATGAGGTGGGGTGGGGGTCAGACAAATAAATAAATTCAAATAGCACAATTACATTTGATTGAAGAAAAACATAGGAAAATAGAGAAAAAGTTTTATAATCTGAATGCGCATGTTCAGAATGAAGAGTAAAGATCAATATACCCAACTAGCATAGCTTAGACTTTAACCCCCTTCCGAGAAAAGACTTACCGTCAATGGTCCAGCCCATTCCACTGCCCATATACCTTTGCGTACCACATGCTGAGGAACATGGGCACTGTCTTTCACTCCTACCCTGACTGGGGGAACTTCTGGACAGCCGAGCATTACATGGAACCGTGGTCTCATCTAGCAGGGCAGTTTTTATGTTTGCGTGTTCTTCATGAAACTCAGACGCCTTTCCTCTAGGATTTAGGTTCTTCCTAACTCTTCCTCTTCTGCTGCTTCTGCTTCCCCTTTTCTGCCTTTCTCCCACTAAGCTCTTCAATAAGTTCTTTTTGAAGGGTCTAGTGATACACCTGCTAAGACCCTGATGTTGCAGCAGTCTCTGCTGGTGCAGTGTGAATGTACTAGTCGTGATGGATCACAGAATCCTTCACTTCCTTCCTCTCTCTGTGGAAGCAGTTTCTTTGTTTCTGCAAATTTTTGTTTGTTTTGTTTTTGTTGTTTCTTTGTTTCTGCAAAGTTTTAATTTTCTGCAAACTAAGTTTATTTTTCCTGAGTTCAGACTTCAGTTTATCCCTTCCACTGAAGTGTACATTGTTTTGGCCTCCTGAGCAAACTTCCTGACCAGTACATCCTGACTGGTAAGAATCTGAAGTATAAATCTGTGATCGCTTCACACGCATAACACAAAACCCTATAATATTGTTAAAACCAAACTCAAGAAAACATGGAGAACAGTTTTCTTCCTTTGTTGGGCCAGACTAGGTGAAATACATCATCTGAAGAGTTTTGTTTTGCTTTTACGGTCGATAGCCACGATGAAAAGGGATAATTTTCATTAGGACACATGGTGGGCGTTGATTTTTCCCTCTCCGCCATGGCCCCATTAAAAATCCTCTTCCCTCAACAGGTATTAATCAGATTAATGCAACTTCAGATGACCTGTTCCGTATCTTTGGCAATTTTGCCTCAAGCTACAAGCCATCATCGCATTCTTCTCTTTCCTTCATTGATGGGGCTGTTGTGCATTTTAGCTGTAGGGTGGGGAAGTCATAAGCATGCCTCTTTTGGTTGAAACCACAATCTTTGTCATGTCCATTTTCAGCCACTGCTTCGCTTCGTTTTGCTAAATGCCAGTCAAATGAATGGGTGAGAAGTCAACCAATGGGTATTCTCCAAAACAGAAATGAGGAACCTCCTAGTCCAGGTGCAGTCTACCTCTGAATAGAAGATTCAAGGGGCAAACAGGGAGTGTCTTAGCCATTTGTCCGTGCTGGAAGCATCTGGATAAATATAGCTGTGTGATAGAACGCTGAAGTCTATAGATTCTCTTCCTCTGCTAACTTGCCTGCATGGTCAAGTGTAGTGTGGACCCTAAACTAGAAATATTATACGCCAGGAAAACGTGCACCTTTTAAAGGCTGAAGCTTTTTGCACATTTGAACCCATTTGATGCAACCCTGTTGCTCCTGATTCTGTGGAGTGCACAAAGGTGTGTTCTGCAGGTTCTCTTCTAGGCTCACGGGGAATCTTACAGAATCACTGAGTCACAGCATTGCAGGGTTGGAAGGGGCCAGAAGGGCCATCATGTCCAGTCTCCCTGAGCTTATTATGCATTTCCCATCCGATCAGGAACCAGAAGGGCCTGCTTTAAGAAATAATGAAGGGAGATTTAGGGTGTATGCTGGGGGAAGGGGCTCCGTATGGGCTTTTACTTTTGACTTGGATCTATTTCTTTGCTGTTCACAAGCTCCCACATCTACAGAAGTGCATGCAGAGGGTTTTCTGGCATATTAGCAGTGATCCAAGCTCCCTGCAGCCTCTTCCATGACATGCGAGTTTCTTGGCAAGCTACTGTTGTTGCAATATGGCCGGTGTGCCTTGCAAGTGTGCAGACTGAGCCTATGGAATAGCCCCAGCGAGTCAGGAAGGATCAGATAGAGATCTGTGCTGGAGCAGCTCGTCACTCCATCCCATCGATACTACAAAGGAAGTCAGGAGAGGTTGCTGAATAGGATGAGAGGGGTTGTGTGTGCGTGTGTGTGTGAGAGAGATCTTCTCCCACTGCTCATACAAATCACTGAAATGAGCTTTATACAGCAGGTCCCTTCCTGCTGTAGAAGGCACATTCTGGCTTTGTCCAGTAAAGAAGAAACCTGGTTACTTCAGAAAGAGCCATCTTATGGCTAAGATGTACAAGAGCTTGCTTTTTAAAAATGGGAACTGAGCATGCAAACCCCTTTTTAATGCCAGAGTAGAAAACAGGTGTCTGAGATCCTACGTGAAACGGAAGGTATGAAGATGGTCTTCTCCTCCTGTGATGCTCACCATGACAAAGGACTCTTCTTGATTACTCGAGCTCAACAGAGACACACAGGAAGGATGAGAGCCTGTACCTTCCAGCACAACACAGAGCGTCTCTTTGATTTGTATTCGGGCAAGGGCAGATGAAAAAGCGGTGTTGGAGCGGGGAAAGGACAAAGATAGAAAGAAACTAACCCCGGGCTGGCTCACTGTCAAGAGAAGATTATCACGCTGTCCAGAAGCAAGGCCCTTCAAATGAACAATCATTTAAGTGCTTCTACTTCTTTGGGTCACCTTGGCAAAGAAAAGTACTTAACATTAAGATGAAGAACACGACATCAAAGGATACTCATTAGAAAACGTGATTCCTGATGGATAATTTAACTTCCAAGGGAAAGTCAAGGATTTCAGGTTGAAGGAAACTTATGGGTTGATTCTGAGGAGGAAGAAAGCTCTTTTGTCTGATGGCTTGAGGCAGAACAAGAAGCAAAATTTTGTAATATTTATCCAGTTTTCAAACTGAAGGTTTTCTCATACAGATACTTGTGTATATGCAAGTTCAGTTTAGGGTTGTTTGAGTCACACACTACTGCCACCATTTCTGTTTGGTTTGCTTGTTGCCCATGACAGCAATATTTGTGCTTATAGCAGCACTGAATATATCAGTCAGTTCACTTCCACGCCCCTTTTGCACGCATTTTGCCATCTTCGGACACAGGTAGAGACAAATCTGCTTTTGTTCCCAAAAGTTTGCAAGAATTGGCCTTTAGATGTGGATTTTAATGCACGCACTTTTCATGCTCAGAAGTGCATTCTTCTCATTCCAGCTGTGGGCTCCCTGCCTTGAATGAACCAAAAGAAAAGGCCACCAACAAAAATTGGAGTGAGCCTAGCTGAGCTTTGAAGGCCCTGCTTTTTACATCCCTGCTGGGGCATTTTGGGGCCAGCCCATGCAGGCCCCGAACAGTGTCTTTTCCTTGCCCTGATGGTGGGTGCACTTCTTGGTGCCCTTCGGGAGCTCACCAACTGTTCTTCCCAAAGTGCAATCCCTCCACTGCCCTGCGCCCATCGTGACAACCCAAACCCAATTAATGGTGCCACCACAAGCTCTGAGCTAAACATCAGTTCTCTCTCTCTCCCCACCCCCTCTCTCATACACACACACACACACACACACAGAGAGAGAATGAGAGAGCAAGAGAACCATCACATGTCCTAGGCCAGGGGTGTCAAAAGGGGTGTCAGCTCACAGAAATGCTTGCAGCCTTCCTTTGGTGGTCATCAAAGGTAAAAAGGAATGAAGACAGAATACCAAAGAGAACAGTATATTTTCCACTTCAGGTCAGAAGTTAAACTAGATTAGAAAAGGCATTTCAGAGTTGTATGCGTGGCTGTGTGGAATGTGCAGGTGTAGCATCGCTCCTGGTCAGAGTGGGAAAGGGAGTGGGACCCGGAGGAAGAGGCCTGCCCTCTCCACTGGGCCAGAGTGGGTCCTCAAGGAGATCAAAATGGGACCAGGATGCTGTGACTCAAGACCCTTGTCCTAGCCCAGTTTAGACATTTGGTCAAAGATACTGTGCTGCTCACCCAAGGAATGTGTGAGGAATCTATTTTGATGGTGGGAAGCCACTGGATTCTTTGAGCTCAGCTCACCAGACTCCTGTTTGGCTTGTTGCAGCCAGGAATAGACCCGTGTGAATGCTGCACACACCACATCCTTCTCTCCATCCCATGCAGCCTTTACGTACATGGTGATGGTGCACGTGGCGTGGTGGAAGGTTGCCAGTTGTGCAGCCTTGGTTCTGTGAGTGTTTGTGCACTTCCTCTTGGCTCGGCTCACTTTCCAAGACAAGGCTGAGCACAAGAGAAGGTCTGTGAGTGCTAGAGGGATGGATTCGATGGATGGTTGTTGCAACTCTGCCCCAAATCTGTGACAATAAATTTTCCTCATGGCATCCAACCCAGCATGGGAGAGCAGGGGAATGTTGTGGGTGAAAGGCAGCCAGGCCTCTCTGCCATCTCAGGGCACAATGCAATGGCTGGCAGATACTTCAGGTCCACCGTAGTAAAGGTTGGCACCCCTACCACGAGTCCAGGAAGAGGCTGTAGTGGGCACTGCATCCTTGGGTGGACTGCCCTCCACTCTTGCAGCCATCATGGCTCTCCTTTGTCTGGCTGAGACCTTGGAGAGAGAAGACTTCCTTCAGGGAAGGTGCTAGGTGGCAGGTATCCCAGGAAGCAAGGAGGTGATCCTGCTCCCACACCTTTTCCACCCTCCATTGGATGGCCATAAACACCCATGTTTGGAAGGTGACAGGTAGCCATAAGGGATGATGCCCTGGGGCTCCTCCACCAGCATCAGGAGAAGGTGTTGGCCATCTTGGTTCCTGCAAAGCTTGCCCTACTCTTGGAGTGGTTACAAAAGCAGTGGACCGGACTACCTGTGGAGAAAACAAGAAGGGCCTAGCATTATACCTGGAAATGCCAGGAGAAGAAGCCTCTGGGCTAAGATTAAAGTTAGGGTTGGATAGTGTTGGGAAAGTCCAAATAAATCCTCAAATAAAATATGCTTTTGCTTGTCCTTTGATATAAAATCTGGCCAGCAGTGCCCTTACTCCCCTTTCACATCTGCAGGGTTTTTTCTTTCTTGTTCCTTCCCTGGGAAAAGGGAAAACAGCTCCAAGGTATACAAAAGATCTCCCCACTCTCAGATCCTGGTTGTCCAGCTGAAACAGCATTGAAACAATGTTTCAGCCAATTAGGGAAGCTGCACTTCCTTTGCAATGTAAAAATACCCAGCCAGTTCATGCTTTGTCTTAAGGCAGCTCATGCAAACTCCACAACACTGAAACCTGTTAGATGTCTGTAACTCCTGATTGTTTTATTTATCTGTTACTTAACCCTTTGATGATGGTGATATTTTTCCAGATGTCTATAATGATTTCTCAGTGTTCCCCATTGTCCTCACCTTCTCACCCATTCAGAATCTCATCACTGCCTTGAAACTGTGAATGCGACCCACAACTTAAAAGAAGTTGGAAGTTCACAGTCAGGCCAGTATACTGGCTATCCAACAGTGCTGTTGTATTTTCTCTGTAGAGAGGGATTCCTGGAGTGTCCTGCTGAGAATGAGCGTAGGGTCTTCAATGTGAATCTGAATGTACGTTCTTCTGGCTCTGTGATTCAAAGATTTGTAACAATAGATTCACATTCGGTTATTGTGAATGGTATGTACATTTTAAATAAATAAACATGTACTTCTGCGCATGGTGTATAGGTAAACTATGGAATTTGCTGCAACACAAAGTGGTGATGGCCACCAACCTGGAAGGCTTTAAAAAGGGATTGGACAGATTCATGAAGGAGAAGGCCATAGAAACACGGAAACAGAGCTAGCCAGAAGGGGCCTCCTGGGCCATCTAGTCTGACCTCCGCCACCAGCCGGCTCCACTCACGACATGCCCATCATGTGCATGTCTAGCCTATCCTTGAACACCCACACCCATGGGACCTCAACGACCTCCCGTGGAAGCCCATTCCGTACTGTTGGGGTCCCAACTGTCCGGAAGTGCTTCCTGGCATCCAAATGAAACCTGGGTTCCCTGAGCTTTGCTCCGTTGGAGCACGTCCTGCCTTCCTCTGCAGGGGAGAACAGGTCTCTCCCCACCTCCATGTGACACCCCCTCACATACCTGTATGTCGCCAACAGATCCCCTCTGAGTCTCCTCTCCTCCAGGCTGAAGAGACCCGGTTCCCTCAGTCTCGCCTCATACAGCATTCCCTGCAAACCGGCCACCAACCCTGTGGCCCTGCGCTGCACTGACTCCAACCTGGCTATATCCGTTCTGTAATGAAGGACCCAAAACTGAGCACAATACTCCAGTTGCGGGCGCACCAGAGTCGTACGGAGTGCTAGTAATACCTGTCAGGGGCTACTACCCTTGCTGGCATGGGCTACCTCCTTCACCAGAGGCGGCCTGCTTGCTGAGGAGCTTGGGCAGGGGGAGGCCTTGCACCCGTCCTGCTGGAGGGTCCTGCAGGCCACTGGTTTGCCACCGCGTGTCTGGAGTTCTGGACTACATGGACCTTTGGCCTGGTCCAGCATGGCTTTTCTTCTGTTCTCAGGGCCACACCCCCAATCGCTGGAGGAATCAGAGGCAAATCAAAAGCTGGGTCCAGCAAGCTGCCTGCCAAATTAGGGAAAGAGAGCAATGGGAGGAGGAGGAGGCAGAGGTGGAGGCGGAGGTGGAGGCGAAGGAGAAGGAGAAGGAACAGACAGAGATGGAGGAGAAGGAGAAGGAGAAGGAACTGGGGGAAATCCTATCTCAGTGTGCATCTGCAGGTGCTGAAAAGCCCAGGTACTTGCAGCTGCAAGCCAGCCCTCAAATCCTACACAGAGAAACGGCCGCCAACTCTTATTGCTTTGAAGTAAAATGTAATAAATCTCAGATCCGTGGGAGAGGGGGTGGGGGGAAGAATATGCTGCCAGTGTCAATAATATTTACAAACACAAATGAAGGATTTTTCCATCCTGCTGTTGCAATATAGTCACATAAAACTCGTGTCTCAAACAAGGAGAAAGTGCTCCCATTTATCATACTCACTTTGGGAAAGTCACTGTTTTCAGATGCCGCAGTGCCTACCTTGGATAAGGTTATAGCTCTGTAATTCAAGAACTTAATTGTCACCGGAGGACTCAGCCTTGTATATTGCAATATATCCCCAAGGGTGAGTGAACCGGTTTATCTATGTACTGGCTGGGAACTCGGGTGGGAGAACAGAGCCCCACGGTGGGAGAGACACTTGTCGTGTAAGCCGAAGTGCAAAATTACACTCCAGAATCTCCAACAATACATGATCCCTGGGGAAGTGGGGAGAGACAGGCCCACTATGGGAGGGGGAGATCAGAGTTCGGATGCACCTTCCTAGTCCCACAGAAAACACTCTGGCCCTTGGCTTTGCTTTGCTTATTATTTTAATTGTGCATTTCAGCCCAATGGTGGCGGAGGGAGGGGAGAAAACCAAAAGTAAAAAAGTACACACACGTGTGGACACGCACGCTTGCACACACAACTGTATAAATTAAAATCTATCCATTATGCATAAGCTTCACCAATGGCAGGTCAAACGGCCACAGAGATGTCCACCTGGGAGTGGTGTTCGTTTTGCAGATACTGATGATCTGCCTTGCATTCCGTAAGGTGAACTTGCATCTTTCCGGTGTTACGCTATCATTCTTTTAGCTGTCAAAAGAGTACAGGAAGGTCTTTCTATGATGACCAGGCTTTAACTTCCAAGAAAGAGGTAGATCATTTGAAAGAATGTGTAAGTTAGAACATATTAAGGAGAAATTACCGCAAGTTTACAAAGTGTATCCATATTATAACTTTCTCACAAAAGTGGTAATTATTGGATATTGCCAAAAGTATAATAATAAAAAACAAACAAGGAGCAAATATGGAGCTCACCAAAGTTCTCTGAATACCATGTCAAAGTCCATTTCAACTCAATTCCATATCAAATTGTGAGCTCTTGCTCTCCCTTCCCCTTCCCCCTCCCCTTCCCCCTCTCTTTCACATGAAAAAGTCTATGTAATTTCCTCGTATTGCTTTTTTTAATGTATGGGGCCAGAACACACTACCTTTTGAAAGTGCTGTTTTTGAAAGCTGCCATCCCTTGTTAAAAGATCTCAAAGAAGTTAGCTAGGAAAATGTGGGCAGAGTGCTGGAGAGCAAGTGCTTCTGGTTAGAGCAAGGCATCCTCAGTTATGCAGCATGTCACTGCCATGTAAGAATCACCCCCAAAAGAGAACAAAATAAGATGCACATTTGCATTATAATTTTCATATTTGCATAATAATTGCATATTCGTGCATATGCATTTATGTGTATGTGTTTGTTTGGAAATAATTTATAAATTAAATAGTGATGAATCTGTTTCTGCATACAGTGGAAGAAAGCACCAAGGGAACTTGGGTGCCTTGCTCCGTCTCGTGCACGGTTGCTGTTGAAGGCGCAGCTGCCCCTTCTGGCGGCTTCCTGATCTTTCTACAAGTTTTGGACTCGGCCCTTCAAACAGAGGAGTGACTTCTGGCAGGCCTTCAAGTACAGGATAGTCCTCTATGGAAGGGGACACATGGCCACCCTCAGTAATGCTGCCGTGGGGAAAACGCACAGGTGCTATCATCTCCACGGTTCCACGCAATCCATTTCACAGAGCAGGTGAGCCCTGATAAAAAGAAATACGCACGTGCAGGTAAGCGCCATCTACCTTGTTGTGTTCTTTCCTTTTGCTTTTTGTGGATTGCATGGGTTTTCTTTGGCTTTACCGCTTTTGGTGTTTTATCAGATTAATATATTCGTGTGGCCTGCTGCCATTAGTTCCCTTGAACGTTTCTTTAACGACAGAATGGAGATCAGTGTTGTACATACACAAACAAACCTAAAGGAACGTGGAACTGTTGTGCCCTAGCAGCAACCGAATCATCTTTTCCACTGTGTCATCTTTTACCTTTCCGCTAAACAAATTTCTCCCACCACCCCACCCTACCCCATTAGACCATAATCTCAGCATTTTGCCTAAAAATGCACGCAGGCATTGTTAACAAATTCACTTTTGGGTTGGGAAGGCAGTGGTATTAAGAATTTTCTCTCCCCTCTCCCCACCCCCCCGCCCCGCACATACACACAGCAAGAAATTGTGTCCTTTTAAGTAAATATTTTTTGTAATAACTCTTGGGCAAAATAAATAAATAAATAAATAAATAAATAACATTTTTACAGAAAATGGAATCAGTTCTATTAATTTCTTTGTGGTCTAATGAGCCTAAAGTTTCATTTTGCTATCTGTTTTTCCTCTCTCTTCCTTTCACCGAAGGAATGGTTGAATAGAACTATCTGGCTTAGAAGATGAGGTTGAGTGATTATTGTAATTCATAGGGCCTTAATTAGCTGCACAAACCATTAGCTACAATTAGACCATTATAAAACACTTGATATGCTGTGTCAACCAAAGGGCCTCATTTATTCTTGTGGCAGCGATGGGAGGGAGGTGGGGAAGGGAAGCGAGAACTGTACAGCAGAGCATGCTAATAAAGACTGATTTTTGATTTAAGATGTTGCCGATAGAGCCTCTGAATTAATCTCAATAGCTGTCTAATTTGTGTCGGTAGATGGTATATTTATTGTAAAATGACACCAAAGCTAAATGAGTTACCTGAAGCACGAGATCTAATCTCCATGCCTGGGCCTTCACCTCCATATGCCGCCATTCTGGGAAGCAGTGGGGCCGAATTGTCCCCACAGAGCGCTTGGCCTCAACTGCCACAGAGCGATGCTGACTCCCACTTTAGGAGCATTAAATAATAATTATAATTACAATAACAGCAACGCTGTGCAAAAATGGATGTGGGAAAGCGACGTTCCAGGTAATGCTGTGCAAGGTACAGAGGCAGAAAGGTGTGGTGGAATTTGATTTTGAATTGCCTGTTCGAAGCAAGAGACCAAGAGTAAAATCAAGCAGCAGTGGTGCTTCAGATTACAAATGTCCTGGAATACCTTCACAGCAATGCCAAAACCTCTCTCTCCGTTTCTTGCATATTTGGCACTCCTTGAGAAAAGGTCTGATTTTCTGTTTCACTTCCCCTCCCTTGCCCTCAAATCTCTCATCAAGCAGCAGCGTCGAATTGGGTACTTATCGCCGTGCCACCCAGTTCAAAATGAGATCCATGGTCCATGCAAACAAAACAGCAATGAGTGCAACACGGGTTCTTTCGTGCCATCCTAAATTACACATATGCAAGTGAAGGGAAAGCACAGATGAGACATCCACAGTGGGTGGAAGTTTGGAGAAACACTGGGGGCATTTGGACTCATTTCCCGGCTCAACCATGAAATTCACGAGATGCCGTCAGCACCATGCCAAAATCTCTGTCAGCACAGTGCAAGCTCCTGTTCTCCAGCTTCCCTGCAAGTTTTCTTCCTCTGCAGAATAGTCCTTCACTTTTCTGGTTTACTTGCAGGGGGGTTTCTTTTGCCCATGTGCCTGAGTTTCTTTTAGAGTAAGGTGCAAAGCAGGCACCCTGCTGTGTGTTTCGTCATCCCTTCCCTCCTGCCTCCCTATTTCAAATCTCTCTGCTGTCCCCAAATCGCCCCTTCTTCCTAATCTGGGAAGGATTTCCTGATCCCTTCGGGGTTTAATTGAAGTGCGGGAATCCAGGAAAGCCACAAGAAGAGGACTGCTTGCAGGGGTGGGAGGGACTGTACCAGGTGTATGACTGCACCATGTAAAGCAAGACACTTGTGTACCCTCCTTGGCTTTCTTGTAGCTAAAATAAATGTAGGTATGTTCCACATCCGGCACAATAATTTCACCTATATCATCCCCTATCTGAAAAAAATGAAAGCAAGGACTGTTCTATCAGATTATCAGTATTCATTATTTACTCATTATTAAATGAAGTGTACTCCATGCACAGCGCACCTTCATTCTTCGTTATTTTATATTGTCCTATTGTTAAACCATCCCAATAAGGGGGTAAGGGACAGCCTAGAAAAGTTTGGAAGGAAGGAAGGAAGGAAGGAAGGAAGGAAGGAAGGAAGGAAGGAAAGGGGGAGAGAGAGAGAGAGAGAGAGAGAGAGAACACTAGGTGGATTACAAGGTTCACCTCCTCTCCCCTTGATCCTCACAACAACACCCCTTTGAGTTAGGTTACGATAGGAGTCCATGGCTAGCCCAAAGGTGCCCAGTGAGTCTCAGAGTTCGAGTGGCTACTGGAACCCAGATCTCCGGAGTTCCATTCTCCACCAATATGCCACATGGGCTCTCAGTGAGGCCATTTAAATCCCTTTGTGGGACTTTTATTAGCACAGAACATCTGCTTTTCTTCAGTTTAGCTTACCTCACAGGAACGAGGTGTGGGGACAAAATGGCAGAGGTTCTGCACATGTATGATGCATTATTATTTCAATGGATGTGTGCCCCGGCTTGTTTTCCTCTTTTGACCAACCCAAGTTAGCTTGCATAGCGCTCTTCCTCTCCATTTCATCCTCACATCAACAACAGCCCTGTGAGGCAGGTTAGGCTGAGAGTGAGTAACTGCCCCCAGTCACCCAGTGGCCTCCATGGCAGGGTGGGGGCTAGAACCCAGATCTCCTGGGTCCCACCCTGTAAAAACCAGGCCAGACTGGCTCTCTCACTGGTAATGGACGCCACTATCAGGTCTTTAAAAGATGGCAGGATTTCCTGTGTGTGTGAGAGAGAGAGACAGAGAGAGAGACAGAGAGTTCAGTATTTAAATGTGTATGCATAATACCCTTCCCTTTCACATTCTTACAGGGAAACTAGTTTTCACCATGTTACAAATGCCTTCATGAAATCCCACAGGAAATCTGGGTATGGCAAAAGATGAGAAGAATTCTACCATCATTCATTGGGGAGAAGGGAATGTCAATGTGTGCTGAAAAATCAGATTTTATGGAGCAATATTAAATATGAAACACCAGCTCACTAAGACAAGATATTCAAAACTGAGGCTGGGCATCACAGCCACCAGATCCTCGATTCATCTTATGAATTGGATCTCTTCAAGATTGGGAAGGATGGCAGGGCTGGAGGGACCTGGCTTATAAATACAATAAATGCATAAATAACCAGGAAAAAGCGATCATGCTGATGGCAGGTTGGGATGAAAGCTTTGGGGCCATGTCACTTGATTCAATGTTTCCTCACAAGTCCAATTATTTTTGTAATTTGTTTTGTTTACAATATTTGTTTACCAGTCCATATCCAATTTGTTTACCAGTCCATATCCAAATTTCAATTTGGCAGATGCCAAATTTCAAAGGAATAAAATAAACACGCATAAAATAATTGAAAATAATGTAATGGGAAAATGTGGCTGGTCCACCAGAAAGGCTTCCTGGAACATGGAGGTCTTCCACATGCACTAACCACAGCACAGTAGTGTCATCTGCCTCACCTCCAGGGGTGGGGAACTCCAAAGAAGGGGGCTGCCATTACAGAAGGTCTTCTCCTGATGCACACCAGTTGGACCAAAGATGCATGCTGAAGCATCAGGAGAATGTCCTCCTATGATTCCATAGGAAGGCTAATACTGCATTTCTTGGAGGAAACCCACTTTTGCTTAAGGCGAAAGTTCTCCAACAATTTGAGCCAGGAGAAGAATGTAAGAGTTACACTGGATCAGGTTTATCCCATACAGAACTGTGTTCACACAAATGCCAACCAAGCAAGAAACGTCTGCACTGGCACCTCCTGCCCAAGTTCCCCGGCAACTGCTGGACGTTGACTTACTGCCTCTGATAGCACATAGCCACGAGGACCAGTAGCCATTCCGAGCCTTCTCCTCCATGAATTTGCCCGTCTCCTTTTAAAGACTTCTAAACTGGTGGCCATCTTGTGGAAGCAAATTACATAGGTGGCTATGTGCTACTTGGAGAAGTACTTGCTTTGATCTGTCCTGTATCTGCCTCTCACCACCCTTATCAGTTGGGTTCTAATACGGGTTCTAATACGATGAATCAGGGAGAAAAATCTCCTGCCCGCCACTTTCTTCTCACTCTGGGCAAGGTGAGGTGGGTGCATCAGGCATCAGGGAGGTGTGAGAAGAGCAAAGTGGTCCAAGATAGAGTTGTGCATGCTGCATAGTCTTCCTCATCCCCCTTACGTTGTGTTGTTGCCCTCAGGAGATGGCGCGAAGGTTGTTCAGGTCAGTTCCCAGCCTGCTTGGCCACGTAGAATGGGCCACCTTTCCCTTGTCTCAGGCAGCAAAGGGTCTTGGCCGCTCTGCCTTTGGCAGGGAGAGGCTCCCATGGTTTGCAGCCTGAGGCACAGAACAAGATGGTGCCCCTCCCGATCCCTTAGGCAAGAGCAACCGGGACTAGAAGATGAACCTGTATGAACCTGGATGAATCTTGATGTCCCTCGAGTGGCGGGATAGAATTCTGCCCCTAAGACAGCAAGAGCTGCAGGGAAGACCGCATGGCATGGCATCTCTCCTTCAAGCGTTTCTGCTGCCTTCCAGCATCTGCCAGTTGAGCACATGGCCTAGCGATGGGCAATTAGCCAGGTCATCAGGCACTGTGGCTCCATATCTCTGAGACTCAGGCAACCTGTGTTCTAATCCCTGCTCAGCCATGGAGCCATGGGTGGCTCTGGGCCTTGCGTTTTTCAGAGTCCTACAAATAAACTTCCCTTCTCATGAAACACATCTGGCTCCCAAACATATGTGAGAGCAGACCTGACGGCCAGACCTTTGCTTGTCTTGGGCTCCACAACCTGCGTGGTCACACCTGAAGCATCCACTCCTTCCTCAGAGTTGTGCTGCCCTGGAAGTGCCCTGGAAGTGGTTGTGCTTCCCAAGCAATGTCAAGGCCTCTTTTATGGGTAGCGACCTTGTACTTTTAGAATCATCTTCCAAAATATTTTCTATGGTGGCCCTATGTTCTGCTGAAGATAAGGCAGCAAGCAGTAATCCAACAGCAAGACTTAACCGATGTTCCATAAAGATACTGGCCTAAGCAAGAAATGATCAAAACTCCATTGCTCTGGAGCTTAATCCAAGCTTCTTCAAAATAATGGGAAGGGTAAAAGCTGGAAATGAAGAGCACAAGGAGAGAAGACAAATGTCACCATTAGTATTTACTGTGTTCAAATCTGAACACATTCACCTCCTTTGATGACATCTTAACAACTCTCATTGTTCCAAAATTAGACAAAGCGCTCTCTCTCTCTCTCTCTCTCTCTCTGGAATCGACATGTATCAAAATCAAAGTTAAAAAAGAGTTGTAAAAGGCCAGCATAAAACATTTAGCAGCAAAGATAAATAATGCATGCCATAAAATATTGCATTAATATATTGACAAATATAGACATAAAGTATTAATGTGATTATGGATCACCAAGCACAACTGCCTTTCCCCCTCTTCTCACTCATCTTTTACTTTGCTATATATGCATAAACAATCGACGGAAAAATCCCTCTTCGGGCAACGTGAGAGCGTTCAGTTACTTTCTCGCATTGTCAGGCATAATGTGCTTCTTATTAACTCAGCAGGGGTGTTCAGGCCCAGTAATGCACCTTTACCTGTCAAATTGTGGCATTACCAAACTCTTTTGACTGGAGGATGTGGGCGGTTCAGCTAATGAAAATACAGCACATGCCCCCTTATGGCTCCCTATCACTTGTTGAATGCCTTGGATCACAGTTGTAGAAGCTGCCCTAGAAAAGTTTCACAATGAAGCTGCTCCTCTTCAAAGGAAAGAAGCAGATCCAGTGTTCGGCACATTCAAAGTGGTTTGCCGATTTTGTAATATATGTGGGTACAAATTTGGAGGCAGAAAATGATTTGCTAGACTAAAAATATATTGCATAAGACAGTCTTCTCAGTAGCTGCCCATAATTTATGGAACTCGCTCTCAATGGAAATGCAATTAACCCCTTCTGTTACAGTAGTAGCAGCAGCATGATAATTACTAAAGACAGAAGAGGCCAAGTGTGTTTTAAGCAGCTTTTAATAGATTTACTTCATTGGTTCATGCCACCATTTTATTGCTGTGGATCTGGAAATAGTTTGTATACCACTGAATTCCATGTAAATGCATTCATTTATTTATTATATCTATAGCACACCCTTTTCCCTTGCAAGGAAGCCAAAATGACATATATAATCTTCCTCTTCTCCACTTTTTATTCACAACAGCACTATAAGGTAGATTAGGCTGAGAATCCAGTCCTGGCCCATGACTGAATTCCTGAGTCCTAGTCCAACACTCAGACGACTACATCACACTGGTGGACAAAACCCTCAAGCATCCTTCCTGCACCAGATGTTCTCCAGGTGTCGTGGGTACTGCTGCAACTCATTGTACTTATATCCTGGCCTCTGGCAAGGTGCCCAAAATATAGGTCTCTTCCTTTCCATTTTATCCTCACAGCACTGGCCCAGTGGCATGCTGGCCCAGTGAGCACCGTAGCCAATTGGGAACTAAAACCTGGCTCCCCAGAGTCCCGATACTCTGACCACTCAGCCACACTGACACGCCCGTGGAGTGGTCCTGCAGTGTATGGCTGGCAGCATTTTATTAGAATTCTATCCATATCCAATGTGATGCTTATATTCTTGCCATTAGAAGCTTGATGCAGGGTTCATGTGCTCTCTTTCTTCATGACAGCAATGCAACTGAAAATGGACCACAGTCTAATGTTTGATGGTTGCCCACTACAGGAATTCTGCACTGGGGACCACTTATCCTCAAGATCGTTCCACTCCACAGAGCAAATTGAAGAATGCTTCCTTCATCTGTATATGCTGTTCTTCTCTCTGAGACAACCAGAGGTTGGGGTGCCACAGGGTTCAGTCTTGGGCCCAGTGCTCTTTAACAGCCTTATTCATGATTTGGATGAGGAAGTACAAGGAAAGATAACCAAATCTGCAGATGATCCAAAACTGGGTGGAAATAGCAAACATCCTAGAAGACAGAATGAAGATCCATGTTGATCTTGATAAACTTGAACACTGGGCTGAAAGCAACAGCCTGAGATTCAATAAGGACAAATGCCAAGTCCTCCACCTAGGAAAAAGAAACCAAAGGCATTGATACAAGATGGGGAATATGTGGCTCAAGAGAACTGAAAAGGAAAAAGATCTTGGCGCAATTGTGGACAACAGGCTAAATATGAGCCCACAATGTGATGCAGCTGCCAAAAGGGCAAATGCTATTTTGGGATGCATTAACAGAAGCATTACTTCCAAATCATGAGAAGTAGTATTTCCTTTATATTCCTTATTAATCAGACCTCATCTGGAATACTGTGTCCAGTTCTGGGCACCAAGACTGAAGAAAGATGCGGAAAAGTCAGAAAGTGTCCAGAGGAGGGCAACAATTTGGAAACGATGCAGGATTTGGAAACAATGCCCTATGAGGAGACACTGGGGGAACTGGGCATGTTCAGCCTTGAGAACAGTAGACTGAGTGGGGACATGATATTCCTCCAGAAGTACCTCAAAGGCTGTCAAGATCTCTTGGTAATGCCAGAGTGCAGGACATGGAATAATCAGTTCAAGCTGCAGCAACCCAGATTCAGGTTGGACATCAGAAGAAGCTTCTTCACTATCAGAACCAGCTGCCAGGAGAGGTGGTGGGCTCTCCCACACTAGAGACATCCAAGGTGCAACTGGACAGCCCTCTGAGTGAGATGGTATAACTTGGTGTCCTGGAACAGCAGGGACTTGAACCTTATGGTCTTCACGGCCCCTTCCAACTCTACCATTCTATGGTTCTATGATTTTATCAACCATGTTCTAGGCATGGAGAACATGTGTGCTTTCCCATCAGCAAGGCTCCTTCCAGGAAAACAAATGCAAGTGATTGCATTTATCACTTTAGCCAGGTACGAGCTCAAGACCAGCTGTGGGTTTGAGTCCTGACAGCAGTGCATGTTTCCATGTAATGCAAGATGAAAGAGTGGGAAACTTTTGAGCCATCTTTGGGATGTAGGCTACTCCATTGCTGTAAGCCACACAGATGATGATGATTGGTATCTGACTCAGAAAATAAACATCGATTAAGTCTGGTTCCTCCCTTAAGTGTAGGAGGGAATGCCAAGTGGCTGGCACTTACCAGCATATGTGGTGGGATTGTGGTA
This sequence comes from Varanus komodoensis, assembly GCF_004798865.1. Lineage (NCBI taxonomy): Eukaryota > Metazoa > Chordata > Lepidosauria > Squamata > Varanidae > Varanus > Varanus komodoensis. The sequence goes on from NW_025335606.1 coordinate 1,725,597, forward strand.
AGATGTACACACACACACACAGTGTTCTGCAGTTTTCACTGAGGTTACCCAGATTGCAAAACTAGAAAAGCCCATGGGCTCAGAATTGGCCCCATTGAATGTATTTGTGGAAAAGAATATAAATATGAAACACAAGGAGCTAATTGCACATCTTTTATTTGCTGCTAGAAAAATAATAGTGTCACTCTGGAAAGATTTCAAATTTGCAGATTTGAATATATCGTATATATCAGTAAGGAAGACAGCAATTATGGGAAAAATACCATACAAAATACAGGTTATGAGAGGCCGACAAAAGTTTGACTCGTTTGAGGCTGGTTTGGGTACTATATCCTATGTGGCTAGAATGAAAATGTAGGAAGCAAAGCAGAATCGAATATTGTTGAGAAAGATGGCTTAGGAGTGAGAAATGAAGCAGGAAAGTGACTTGTAGAATTTTGTGAAGCCAACAGTTCAAGCAACTGCTAGGATGATTGTACACACGGACATCACTGGATGGCCAATACAGAAATCAGACTGATCATGTAACTGGAAGCAGAAGGTGGAGAATCTGAATTCTTTTTACCAGAGGAAGACCAGAAGGATCAGTTCTGAATTGCAAAAATCAGAGTCAAGCAAAAAAGATCACCAACAGAAAAATAGTTCTGAAATATGATGAGTTATATTTAAGTTATATAAATAATTCCCTTGAGCAATTTAAAGTCCACATAAAGAATAGATTAGCATTGCTCAACCTAATTGGCTGTGAGCCAGAAGAACTGTGGATTGAAACTAGAGACAGTATTAGGGAAGAATACCAAAAGAGACTTCCTGTAGTGGCAAGAAAGAGAAAGCCTAGACGGATGGCAGGAGAATCACTCACAGTTGCAAAGGACAGGGAAGAAGCAAAAGCAAAAGGTGACAGAAATAGGGTCAGCATCCTGAATGAAACTTTTCTGTGGCTTTCAAGTAGATACACAAAAAACTATTAAAATGACCAGTGCAATGAAATAGAAGGGAGCAACAGAAGAGTGGGGAAACCCAAGAAACCTCTTCCAGAAGATTCAAGAAATCAAAGAGGAATTCAAACCTGTATTAAGAATGCTAAAAGACTAATAAGGGAGCCCACTAATCCTAGAGGATTATCTAGGCACCTTACAGACAGCAATCAATATTACAAGCATTAAAATTACTAAAAACAATGGAGCACCTTATATTAAATCAGAACAATGCAACACTAGGACATTCAAATTACATCAAGTGAGGAGGACAACAACCGAATAACACATCAATTTGAATCAGTCATTAAAACAATTATTAAAACATCTAATAAGGAAAGGAATGTTTTTGCCTGATGTGAAATGAAGTGAAGACGATGTTGGCAGCAGGTGTTAAACATATTCCATAAATGTCGAAGTTGAATTCTAAAATGAGGCACTAGAGATTGCAAATATCCATTGGCTACTAGAGTGCACCAAAAACTTTCAGAAAAAAAGAGCCATTTATCCCTTATGAACTGCAGCAAAGCCTTTGACTCTGTGGATTATTAGAAGCTATGGATGGTCCTGAAAGAACTTGGTTGTCCTGATGTATATAACCTGTATCATGGTCAAGAAGCTACATTTAGGACAGAATACAGAGAAACAAAATGGTTTCCCACAGGCCAAGCCTGTCTAAAATACATCAGACAAGGATGTATTTTATCTCCCTATCTGCTCATTCTGTACGCAGAACATATCATTAGGAAAACTGGATTAGAATCAGAGGAAGGAGGAGTGAAAATTGGCAGAAGGAACATCACTAATTTAAGATATGCAAATGATGCCATATTACTGGCAGAAAGCAGCAATGACTTGAAACACCTCCTGATGAAAGTGAAAGAAGAAAGCAGTAAAGCAGAACTGCAGCGAAATATTAAGAAAATAAAAATCATGTCCACGGAAGAATCACAGAACTTTACTGAAAGTTTAATGAAGAAATTGAAATTGTAAAAAAAAAAAAAAAAATGTACACCTCGGTTCAGCCAGCAAGGGACTGCAGCCATGCTATTTGAAGGACTGAGACTGGGAAGGGCAACAGCACGTGAACTAGAAAAATTCACCAAGTGTATGGACCTCCCACTGGATTCAAGGCCATGACCGTCCACCATGTTATGTTCCCCCTCATTATGTATGGATGTGAAAGCCGAACAGTGAAGGAGGTTGAGAGGAACCAAAGTGCTGCGTTTGAAACACGGTGCAGGAAGGGAGCTTTGCAAATGCCCTGGACCAACCGAAAGACAAGTCCCGGAGCAAATCAAGCCAGAGCTTTCCCTAGAAGCAAAAATGGAAACGCTTTGGACACATCATGAGAAGGCAAGACTCCCTGGAGAAGACCATCATGCCAGGGAAAGCTGAAGGCAGAAGAAGGAAAAGAAGGCCAAATCTGAGATGGGCTGGCTCCATGAAGGAAGCCACAGCCTTGAACTTGGAAGAGCTGAGCTGGGCTGTCATGGACAGGACATTTTGGAGGTGACTTGACAACACATGATGACGGCAAACAATGTAATCAAACATGGTACCCACAAGTTATAAGTCACGGTTGTTGTAGCAGTTTCTATAGAACCAACACACATTCTGAGGCATTTTAGACTCTATTTACAGTAACTCAATTCAGGAGTCAGGGGAGAGGAGTTTATGGATAATGTTAAATATATGTTTCCAAAAGTTTGCTTGTCTTCACTTGTTTCTCTTTAACTTTCAGTAAAGGAAATTACAAAATGATGATAATGATGAGGATGAATACGACAACAATGATAATACTACTGCATCTACAACTTCAAAAGCCAGAAAGTGCATGCCATTGAAAGCCAGAAAATACACAAAATCTTGCATGCCATTGAAAAGCCCTTGGCCTCCCAATGTTGTCAGAGAGCCTGGATGCGTGCAAGCCACAAATTCAGGCATTTAAGTGCAACAGGGAGCCAGTGAGGTGTCGTGGTTGTGAGTGTGGGACGGGGACTTGGGCGACCTGGGCTCTAGTCCCTGCTCACCATGGAGCCAACTGGGTGACTCTGGGCCAGTCACAGGCTCTCAGCTCCACCTACCTGGTGGGGTTTCTGTTGTGAGGATAAAATGCAGAGCAGCAGGAGGAGCATGATGTAAGCCACCTTGAGCTCTTTAAAGAAGAAAAAAAGAGGGATGTAAATCAAATGGAATAAACTGTGGGGAGGACGTTTGAGTGTACTCGAGATTGTGGCCAACACCTTTGCAGACTTTGCGAAGTGTGTGTGTCCATCCGGGAGTAAATGATGGAGCAAAGTAAATTCCTGATAATCTGCAAAGCACAGACAGAATGGATTCAACTGCATCCTTGCATCCCCGGGGAAGGAGCCATGCCTCCTGCAACCTGAAGGCTGAATTCCACTTTGGAGACATTCTTAGGGGTACATTCCAGCAGGAGACAGACCCAATGACAAGAGAGGGCAGGTCCCCACCAGAAGCAAGAGCATATTTTAGCTTCAAACTCTCCCTGGCAATAATTAATCCTTCAAGGAGACAGAGGCGGTCACAAAGGCGGGACATCAAAGATCTACATTTCAGGGTTCTATACACTTGTCTTTACTGATCCAGAGAGCTTAAGCATTCCAGATTTTTTTTAAAACAGGGCTATCCATTCTTGCATTGTTTTAGATTTTCTTAATTTTCTCTTTCAACTGATTGTATTTTATAGGATTTTATGGAATTTTACTGTGTTGCTTCTCTGAACTCTTGCAAACTGCCCAGAGAACTTTGGTTATTGGCAGTTTTTATAGACATAAATATGAGGTATCTTCAACAAGTTTCTGGACTTTTAAAAACTCTATTTTTTAAGAATTTCAGAAACAGGTTACATCACTTTTCTACATAGTCGTCTTCCTTTGCAATGCATTTTCACCAGCATTGTACCAATTTTTAATGCCACTAGCAAAAATATATGAAATATTTTATAATATATAAAATATAACAGTGTGGAAGGGTTTTGAAGACCACTCATGCATTAATAAATGAAAATAATCATCTTGGGAGGGGAAATAAGCAAATTGGGGAATAGCAACTCGCCGTGCCTTTCTGTTTGCACATTTGTTTTTTTTTTCAAATGGAAAAGTGTTTATGGTCTTCTCGCTTTTACAAAGGTAACTGTCACTGATCATTAGCATGAACCCAGAACCCCTTTGACTCACCAGAGCCATTAATTTACAGCTTACTAGTTTTTATTCCACTCTATTTGGTAAATATGTTTAAGTGCTGCTTCATTAAAAACATTTAATTATTTACTCAAGGAACCAAAACAGCTGTTCACCCAGGTAGATGTATTGAGAGGTAACTTTTTAAAAAATGTGTACTCTGTCAGATCTATTTCCACTTAAATACATTTTTATAATGCAACTTTTTAAAGAAAAAAGCCTTCTGAACTGTTCTCTCCCATCTTGTGGCGCATACACTTTGCATATTAAGTAACATCTCTTAGTAAGACCCTAAGAATAAGCAAATAGTTCTCTCCCTCACGTGCCCCCAATTCTCAGTCTCAGAATGCAAAATCTTCCTTGACAAGTTTCCATTTTCTTCAGCACTTTCATAGGATTGGAAGGACTCCACTCCTGTCTCACTCCAGGCAGAGGGTGGATATTTGTACATCTTTCAGGGAATTCAGCATTACAGCACCTCTAATAGAGTCCTGTCCTTCCTGCCTGAAGACCTCCAGTGAGGGAGACCCTCCAGCCTTCTCTGTAATTGCTTCCATGATCAAACTGTTCTTCCTGTCAAGAGAGTTTTCCTAACGTTCAGCCGAAATCCATCCCCCTGTAACTGAAGCCCATTAGATCCACTCTTCCTCCTTCCAAAGCAGCAGAGTATTTGCTCAGGATGGCCAAATTCATTTCTAAGCCAGATCTTGTATTTCAATGATCATCGTACCAATCTGCCAATCATATTTTTTTGCAAAAGCAAATGAGTCTGTGCTCTTTACAAATGTGCATTTTGTATGGACTTTGGAAATGCATTGTACTGTACTGTTTTGTCCTGTATTGATGGAACTTGAACATGATGTTCCAGGAAAATACAGACTTCCAATTTCACTGCATCCTGAACAATGTTTTGGTGCAGGTAGATGTGAATCATGTACATTGACAACAGAATGTGCACCTAACAAAATCATCACCCACCTCTAGTCTTTGCCCTTCCCTGCATGATAGGCCCCCATGCCTTCTTTTTTGCTAAATATGTGCACTTCTGAAGGAAGGAAGGAAGGAAGGAAGGAAGGAAGGAAGGAAGGAAGGAAGGAGTTTCTTCACTCTTTGCATATTTAAATGACAGGGTTTGCTTTGCAAGCATAAATGCACTTTGGCTAGTGAGTTACTTAAAAGTGTAATGATAAGTGGACAGACAAACAGAGAGACAATACAATGATGACTGTCAATCTGGAAGGCATCAAAGGGGGATTGACAGATACATAAAACTTTCAGTGAATAGTGGTTATAATTTGCCTCCAGTATCAGAGGATATCTGCTCTGAATGTCATTTCCTGGGTGTTCTTTTACTTATTTCCTGCTTTAGGGTTTCCATTGGCTAAATGAGGGCATCTTGGAGTATCCCAGTGGAGCATCTTACTGGCCAGTCACATGGGAACAAAATGCCACATTAGATAGGCTTTGGTTCTGCTCAAGCACAATTCTTCTGTTCTTGTCTTGAACCTTTCTTTGTGGGACTTGTTTCCCATCCCAGCCATGTTTTCTGCCTTCCTCTGAGCCTGCCCCCCATGAGTTCCTCAAGCAGTCCTTGCTTTGCTTTCCTCATCCTCTGAAGAGGTGAAAAGTCATTCTGTTATTGTCTGTAACGCACCCAGAAGCCAAGTGGCTAATGTGGTGGGCTAAAAATCCAATAAACTCCTCCAAGCAGATGATCAGAGAAAAGGAATTTCCCTTCGGGGAGAAGAGGAAAGCCCATGAGAGTGAGTTAGCCCTGCTTACTTGTGAAGCTTATCCTATTACTTGTGAACGCACATGTTTATGCTTACTTCTGAGTACAGAAGTATAGTGTTCAGTTCTGAGTGGACACAGAGAAGCTTTAGGCCACTTCCTCCTGAGTAGACTTAAAACCAGCAATGACCACATGTTGCTTCTGCAGAGAGAGTCCGCAGCAAGAAGAATTGTCCGGCAGAAGCAACCTGAGCAAATCTATAGTTTGGGAATACGAGTAACAGTTCCTCCTACTCTATCATGTTCCCACCAAATACAATCTGCATTATTCCCTGATGTCAACATGATGAAGTGCTTGTCCATTATCTTTTCAGAATGCTCTAGGAGAATATTCTGAAAGACAGGCAAGGAAAGAGTGAAGGGCAAAGCAATGAGGTTTGGGAGTGATGCTTGCGCTGCTTCCTCTCCAGAAGAATCCCAAAACAAATCCAGTAGAGAAATTGTGGCAAATCAAATGATGAAAAATACTGGCCTGACAACATCGTCAGTGCCAGTGCCAGTTTGCACCTTGCTTGGGAGTGGTCCTTTTGCTCGATTCATACCAGGCTGAGTGCACCCCAACTTCCTTCCAATGGCTGAGACCATTTAGCACTGGACTCACCCATTAGAAGGATTTAGGTTGCAGGACTTAAAGAGCCCCAGTAAGTCACTTGCTTCAAGAAGGTGAGGAGTTTAGCCATTTATCAGTCTCAGTCCAGACAACCCTCCCACACCCCTCCTCCCTTTTGCAAGAGCTGGTCACACATCCTCTTTTATAGGCATCAGTCCTCCAGTTGAAGAGACCTCCTTGGAGGTGCGTAGACACCTGTTCTCCCCTGAAGAGGAAGACAGGACACACTCCAATGGAGCCAAGCTCAAGGAACCAAGGCTCAATTTGGATGCCAGGAAACACTTCCTGACAGTTGGGACCCCAAGGGTATGGAATGGGTTTCCACAGGAGGTGGTTGAGGCACCATTGGTGTGGGTGTTCAAGGATAGGCTGGACAGGCACATGGTGGGCATGTCATGAGCGGAGCCGGCTGGAGCCAGGATCAGACTAGATGACCCAGGAGACCCCTTCTGACTCGCTCTGTTTCTATGTTTCTATGTTACTTGAAGGGATCCTTCATTTAATGGACCATACTCTCCAAATCAAGTCTAAAGTCAAAGAACAACCAGAATGTTTGCTTCTCACCAACAGCAGACTGAATTGGCATTCACCTGGTCATGGTCTTCCACATCGTGATGAGAGTGATTATATTTCCATTTGCATTATTTATTTATTTGCTTGTGAATTCTTCTAAATTTGTGAATTCCTACGCACAGGGGAATGAGCTAAAATGACTGCCCTCCTCATGACCACATTTGTGCTTCTTCTTGGATGATTCATAAGTTGCACTGCAATGGGGGAGTTGAAGGGAATCCCTCTCAGGCTTTCCCCCTCAGTCAGAGGTGGCTAGGAGGCAGTGCCCCCTGCTTTGCAGGAATAACATGTACAGAAATAGCAAAGTCTTGCCAGGGTCGATACAGAGGATGTACATAGCCCTTGGGCCCATCTTGACCATCCGCCCCATGATAACACGATCAGAATAAGTAGTGCAAAGCTGCTACACTGCAGGAACACTCTTGCAGTGTGAGTTGTGCCAAAGCAAAGGAACTGTGGAATTAACCTCAACTTGATCATTGGTGCTGGCCACAGATGCTAGTTTTCTTTGGCACAGGTAAAAAGCAAAAAATCTAGCAGAGGCACTGCTAATAATAATCTTGCCTGAGCCGTTTCAAGCTGTGCTTTCATGGCCAGTAAAAACGTAGATGGAATTTCAGCATACAAGTTAGTTGCACACCGTGGCATGGTCGGGGTTTGGAGAGAAACTCAGCGTGAGGCCGCCAGGAAGCCAGATGCTTTCACGAGTCCCCTAGTAGGGTCACTCATCACAGAATGTTCAAAGCTAAGACACTAGTCTAGGATACACCCATCCTCTGAAGAAGAAATAGGTACATTAGCAGAAGAATATTATTTCTGGTGGTGAGGAGGGTGGAAGACCTTCCGAAGGGCTTTGGTGGATTTTTCATCGACAACGACAGTGATGCATTCAACCAGCTACTGTGGACTGGTATGATTAATGCTGTCTTGATCAAAGCAAGAAGCAAATCTAACATCAGACAGCGGTGATATGAAAGCCTGATGGTGCACAACACATACGGTTGGAACATGGAACACAAGAAGCATGAACCAAGACAAACTACAAACTGTATGGCAAGAAATAGAACAGTAAAACTGTGCAGTACTTGGTCTGAATGAAATAAAGTGGACTAGAACAGGAAACTATCAGTTGGTCAAACATGGAGTATTTTACGCAGGAAGTGACAAACTTGGGAGAAACAGAATGGCTCTGATATTAAGAAAAGACATAGCCAAGACTGTAAAGGCATATAATGCAAGCTCCAAGCAAATTGTATATATCAGAATTCTTGGAAAACCTATCAACACCACCATTTTTCAAGTTTATGTTTCAGCAACAGATGCTGACAAAGAAGAAATCAAAACTTGCATGCAAGTGTCCAAAAAGAAATTGATAACAGACCAAGACAAAGCAGAATCCAATGTTGTGGGGAAATTTGGCCTAAGGGGTCTGAAACAAGGCAGGATAATGACTCATACAATTCTGTGGAACAAACCATCTATTTAATGGAACAAACTTATCAGATAATTATACACATGGATATCACCAGATGAGTAATGCAGAAATCAAATAGGCTGTGTACCTGGAAGAGGTGAAGATGGAGAAACTACAAGGAGTCTTCAAAATGTTTCCATACTTTCTAAAACTCCATTTATTAGGACTTTCAAAAACAAATTGCATTACTTTTCCACATAGGCACCTTCCTTTGTGATGCATTTTCCCCAGCCTCATACTAACTTTTTAATGTCATCATCAAAAAATATATAAAATATATTTATAAAATATGAAAGTGCAGAAACTTTTTGACGATCCCTTGTAAGTTCTCTCAGAAGCAGATTGTGGCAGTCACCATGAACATCAAAAATCAGAGTAAAGCTAGAAAAGATCAGTAGCAGAAGCCTAACGACAAAATACAGTTAAATACAAAATACACTCATAATATAAAATGCAAAATAGCATTCCTCAGGAACTGTATTAAATAGCACTCCTCCAGCCCACATAAAGAACAGATTTACATTTTTAGATATGGTACTAGTAGAATAATTCCAAGCTGCAGACTAATTTTTTCCAAGTCCTAGCAAGAATATGACAGTAAATATGGAAAACAAAGCAGTGATCCACAGACTGGAAACATCCAACATGCGAGGGTTCTTCAAAAAGTTAAAACTTTGTAAAACTCTCTTTATTAGGACTTTCAAAACCAAATTGCATTACTTTCCTACATAGGCACCTTCCTTTGTGATGCATTTTCCCCAGCATCATACTAACTTTTTAATGCCGTCAGCCAAAAATGTTTTTGGTTGAGTGTGTAGTCAGTGATGCTTTCACATCATCATCACATGAAAATCTTCCTCCCCTTAAAGCACTGCATCCTTCACACTAGTACAGCCATTTTCAAAGATTTCCTTCCTCTCATGGATGGCTCTGTGACAGAGAACTTTATTCCCATACTGAGCACACATGCGGAGATGAAGTTGTGCTGTCGGCACACCTTCTGCCCACAAAATTCATCTGACAGAACACTGTTCCTCTCTGGTGCAATTTGTAAGTTTTGCAGCCATCCTCACCACAGCATGACAACTCTTATACTAAACTTCAAGGGCGGCTGGCTTGCCAAATGGAGTAGTCATATGACACCCTCAGACATGACCGATTTCTACTCCTCCCACCCTTTCCAATGAACATATAAAAGTGCGGAAACCATTTGAAGACCCCCTGTATATTCCAACCCTCAAGGAAGGAGATGCTGGGGAGTCCAACCACTGGAGGATGATTGTTCTAATTTCCCATGCAAGCAAAATGATGTTCAAGGTGTTGCAATGAAAAATCTGGAGTGAGAAATGTCCTACATTTCTTAAAAAGAAGAGGCCCTTGAGATCCTACTCTAAGTATGCATTGACTATGGAAGTGCAGCAAAGCATTTCAGAAGATCAGTCCATGTTTTAGAGGCTTTGAAGAAGCCTTTGTGTGGATCACAAGAAGCTGTGGATGGTCCTGAGGGTTTGCCTCAGGATTTGAATGTCATGTACTGTGGACAAGAAGCTACTGTTAGGACAGGATATGGAAAAATAGAATGGCTTCTTACAGGCAAAGGCATCAGAGAACGGTGAATTTTATCTCCCCATCAGGTCAATCTGTACACAGAACACGTCATACAGAAAGCTCAATTAGGATCATTAGAAGCAGGAGTGAGAATTGGTGGAAAAATGAATGCATTGGTAGTTTCTGTTATGCCAATGTTACCATATTGCTGACAGAAAGCAGCAAAGGACTGAAACAACTTCTCATCAAAATGAAAGAAGGAAGTGCAAAAACTGGACTGCTGTTAGATATTAAGACAGCAAAACTAATTACTATAGAAAATAACTTTGATTTCAGCAATGAAGAAAATTGAAATCATGAAAGATTTCACATACCTTGGTTGAATCATGAATTTAGACATCGACTGTAGGCAATCAGTTTGAAGAAGACAGAGTCTAGGAAACCAGCAGTGAATGAACTGGGAAAGATAATTGAGTAAAAGCACATTTTACTGGACACCAAGGCTACAGTCTTCCACACTATTGTATTCCTAATCACTGTGTATGAGTAGAAAAACCAGGCAGTGAAGAAAACTGGCAGAGGGAAAAAAAAGTGTATTCAAAAAAATTTGCTGGAGGATAGCTTTGTGACTACTCTGGTCTGAGACAAAGACCAACAAGAGGGTTCTAGATCAAATCAAGCCAGAACTTTTCTTGGAAGCAAAAATGATAAAACTGAAGCAGTTGTACTTTGGGTACATCATGAGAAGGCAAGACTCCATGGACAAGACCATCATTCTAAGAAAGCTGAATGCGGAAGAAGAAAAGGAAGACCAAATATGGGATGGAGCTATTCCATAAAGAAAGTGATACCCTTGAGTCCACAAGAGCTGACTGGAGCTCTCAAGGACAGGACCGACACGATGTGACACCTTGTAATCACAGACACAACGTATTTGGGAGAGGGGATTCTATCTTAGTTCCAAGAGTCAGGACAACAGAAAACTGGAAAGTGAATGTATGGAAGGTTCCATGGTCCAGGGAAGCAGGTTTGGTGTGGAAAGCCAAGTCGTCAGCCAAGCATCTCAAGTCTTCTGGCTATTTCTGTGCAAATTGGATGCGTATCCTTCCTGGCCTACCCAGGAGGTACTCCAACCAGGCTCCCAGCTGGTCACAAGGGAACCCTTGACACAACTCCATAGCCTGGTGTCCTCCAGATGCCTTGGACTACAACCTGCATCACACGACCAATGACTAAGCTGGCCATTGGATGCTGCCTTCCAACACAGGTTGGAGAAAGCTGCACTGGCTAACTGAAGCCAGAAGGAACTCTCTTCTAACAGCTGGGCAGCTGCCCGTGCCATCTTGCATAGCAGAAGGATCTGCTGACCTAAAATATCACACGTGAACCACTACGCTCACACTCCTGGACATGCCCTCAGAACCATGATTCCCCATGACACGATTCTATCAGATGTCTCCAACCTCAAGGGCAGCCTCGCCATCAGCAATTATTGGCAATCATCTGCTGAGGAGTGACCTTGTGCGATGAAATCTACTGTGCGCTTTTCTACAGAAGCGGGCGACACATGCTGCTTTTAACAACAATCAGCAAAAATCAATTTCAGAAACATTGTGCTCTAGCAGGTTATTTAAGACCCATTATTTAAAGCTGCCTTTGCAAAATCTAAATGGAAAACGGTGTGGTCTTTTTGTTCCATTTAAATGGAATCTTCAGATGAGGTTTATTTATTTATTTAGCTTTAATTGCGTGTTTTCCCCTACTCTTTTGTGCCTAAACTTGGAGTAATTCCATGAGTTCGACTGAAATTGCTTCTTTGTATTCTGACAATGAATTCATTTGAAACAGAGCAAACTTTGGATGCTGTTGTGCTATATTGTTTCTTCTCAGATTTTCTTCAACTAATACCTTGGTTATATGGAAACCACTGGAAATATATGGACTGTACACTGGCTCATTAACGCACATGAAGCTGTATCCTGCACTGGATTCCTCTTTGCAGGGCTTGAGACAGTTGGCAAAAACTACCATTCCAATAAGATTTTAAAGATTAAAGTTTTTCTTTGATTTTAGAAGGTTCCCCAGTTTTCTTGCAATTTAGAGATTTTATCAGCCTTGTTTGGAATTATGGCATTGTGTCATTTTTATGTCTTTATTGTAAATCTCCTCAAGCACACCCCAGGAAGAGAATGAAAATGTACCAGAATTTGGCTTCTGTTTGCAAAGCCTGAGAATTTGCATCTTTCATGGCCCAATGGGAGTGTATTTTTTCTAATGAAGCTCACCCATTCCTGAATAGGTGATCATGTCAAAACAATGTATTCACTGGGGGAAGATGCTTACCTTTGAAAAATGCACACAGCAATGAACTTTCTTTCCATTTAATATATTTATTTATTTATTTATTAAAACATTTTTATGCCACCCCATTCGCCGAAGCCTCAAATATATGCACTTTGCAAATACTCTGGACCAACAGAAAGACAAACAAGTGGACCTAGATCAAATAAAGTCAGAACTTTCCCTAGAAATAAAACTGACAAAACTGAAGCTGTCATATTTTGGGCATATCATGAGAAGGCAATACTCACTGTGGTAGACCTTCATGCTAGGGAAAGTTGAAGGCAGAAGAAGGAAAGGAAGGCCAAGACTTCTGGACAGACATCTGGAAGACCAGAAGTTCACAACCTCTGCTGAAAAGAGGTTTGCATGCTGTTTACCCAAACTTAGGGATTCTTTCTATGAACTGGTTAAACTACTGCTTTAGAGAGACTTCTTCTTCCATTTTGTTTCCAGAAGGAAAGATGTGTCCTTTACACAGCATTTTCCCTCCAAGTTCCATCTCTCTCTCTGCCTTTCTTTTCCAGTTCATAATGCAACCACTAGGTGGCACTGTGGTGGAGCTGCGGAATGGCAGTTATGTTGATGCACATGATTGTCCTTCGGGTCTGTTATAGATATTCAATAGCTGACCTTCCTCACTCTAAAAAGAGGGGAAACACAAAAATGCCTCAAAGACCTGGGGCCACCCTGGAGGAGGAAGGCATCACGAAAAGGACCTGCAACCTAGCATGACTAAAGGATGATGAGCACAGAGTAATGTGCAGAAGTCTTTAGTCATCTCTAAGGTGGACCTACTAAAATCAAGGCTACTTAAGCCAAGCATGACTGACTTGTCCCATTTGTTTCAGTGGGTCTACTCTGAGCACAACTAAGCCTGGATCCACCTCCTATTGTCCTGCCATCATGTTCACCACCTATTTTATGCTCTTTGTTGGGGTGAAAATAACTCATGTATGGAGAGAAAAAATGAGAAGGAGAATGATAACGCTGCTGGGAGAGATTGTGCCTTCACCCACTGTCACCTCACTATGTATAATTCGTCTAAGCATCTCGCTTCAATCGCTAGGACAACAACTATACTAAAGCCAGAGACACCTGCAGATTCAAATAACTTTGACTCTGACCCACGGTTTCCATGGCAGATTTTTCTACATTTCATGGATTCCATGGACTTACAAGCCATTTAAAAAGCCAGGCCAGGCAAAGCCTTGCCTTCTCTAAAATTCTGTACAAAGTTAGTTATATAAAAGTATGAAGGTTGCTTGGAAATTTGTCAGTATATATGTCATTAGAATATTTTTATTCATTTCTGATATTTCCCCAACCTTTTGTTTACTTCTGCTATGTAGCAAGCCCTCTTGATGCTCATTCACTGTGTACTAAAAAATATGCACACTGTTATGGGACAGTGAAAATTCCATATATCGTGGGAACACTTTCAGATCTTTTTTCCTAAGGCTGGAAGAAGAAATCTGAATCCATCCATGAGGAGCAACAAATGAGAGACACCTGATGATCCACAAAACTCAGACAGAATGGATGTAACGAATCCTTACATTCCTACTAAAAAGAATTCACGTGGGTTTCAAGTAGCTTGGCAGGAGGTGGATCAAATGAAGCTCTTCATTGAGCCAAGCGTGTTTCTGACTTCTTGTTCTCTGTTCTCTGTTCTGCCTCTGTGTGCTAATGATAAGACACTTCCTTGTATTTCCATCCTTCCCTCTTTGTCATCTAGTTATTGGTCCTTTCTGCTACTGCAGCTTTCCTGCCTGACACCACCTTCACTGATGCAAACCATGGCCAGCATTTTTGGTGAACTCCCACCCTTGAAAGGATGGCATTATCCATCTGGAGACAGGACGCTCCAGAACTTTGTGCTGTAGCCCATCTTCCCCATCAAATCCCCCCCCCCCAATTTCAACCTATAGCTCCCAGCATGGCATTGCATATGTTGGCTGTCACCAAGGGTAGCCAGGAGGGAAGCAAAATATCTGGGAGAGAACCAGTTTGGAGGAGGCAGCAATAGCCCAAATTGTGGCAGGACCGTATGGCTGCAACCCCAGATCCAGCCTGCTGTGATCTGGGGTTCTCCAAATATTTCCGTGCTGAACTCCTACCAGCTCCAATCAACATGAATAGTAGCCAGGAATGCTGGGAACTGTAGTTCACACCAAATCAGGGGTAACTATTGGGGAAGAACATCATGCATGTTCACCTGGGCATAAACATCATGGAAATCCAAGGGACTTGGAAATCCAAGGGAGACATGCATTGGATTGTGCTGCTAATGTGCACATTATCAGCAAAAATAAATACTATTTAGCTTGAATTATCTACGATAAGGAAACAGAGGCAAATGCCCTCCATTCACAGTGGTGGAAAGGAGGCATTCTGATCATACAATATTCTTTCCCTCTTTCTCTGCAAGAGACAAGTGCAAGTTAAAAATAATTGAGCAGGCTGAAAGGCATCTGTGGATGCTCCGAATGAATCACCCCATTTCAAAGCTCCCTTCGCATTCGTCCTTTGCTTTCAAATGCTTTTATTTACATATAGCCTACTTTCAGAGTGGAGACCTTTTAAGAACATCAATAGGTCAATAAATCTATGCCTTTAATAGGGATGTACTTTGTCCACTCTTTTACAGGGGAGGTGGTTCATTATGCACTGCCCGGGATTTACTATAAACTGCTGTACACAAAATGTGTACAGCACGTCGATTGGCTCTCCCGGCACGTCTGATGATCAGGACATGCAAAAGAGATGTTTTTCAGGCATTGCAATGTCAACAGGGGGTCTGCTGTCTTTACTCGGTGCACATGAAGGACCAGTTCTGCTCCACGCCTCCCTTCTCCTCGGAGCTCACATCGCTTGGGCAAATGGAGGCTTGCAATGAAGCCTTCCAGCACCAGCACCGAACGGGATAGCTAAACTGTGGGATTCGCTGCCGCAGGAAGCGTGGATGGCCACCCATCTGGATGGCTTTCAAAGGGGATGGGAGAGTTCCATGAGGGAGGAGGCTATCGGTGGCTACTAGCCCTGCTGGCTTTGGGCTGCCTCCTTCACCAGAGGTAGCCTGGCTGCACACCACAGTTGCTGAGGGTCTTGCACCCCCCCCCCCCCGCTTAGGGGATCCTGTGGGCAGCTGGCTTGCCAGCACCTGTCTGGGGTGCTGGGCTAGATGGGCCTTTCGCCTGATCCGGCTTGGCTTTTCTCATGCTCTTGATAGCAAGAGGAAGAAAGCTTCAAGGACCTGAAGCCCTTGGATTATGTGCTGCAACTTGAAGGTTCCCATTGCCTGGCAGTTTTCTTCATAAGGATGAATGTTCCTCCCTCCGAGCTGGACTATTTCTCCATCCAGGCAAGACAGCGCTCCCTCCGACTAGTCAGCTCAGGGGTAGTTAAGGATGGCTGGGAATTCTGCTTTTGTATCTGGAATGTGTGATCATGCCCCTGTTGCAAGATCCAAACAGGAGCACGTCTGCCAGAAATATCCATACAGTGTTGAACATATGCTCGCATTCATCTAATTCCCAGCTCCCAGTCTGATTTGTGCAGCGTTCCCAATTTCCTTGTACGGAGGGACTAACTCACCTACCTGTCCATAACCCACACATGACCTCACCCCAAGGCACACATTTCTTCATTGTTTTTGAGACCTGCTGTGCCCATATGTCAGCAGGTTGCAGATGGCGTTTCAGGGTAGTCTGCCTGGTGTTGTGACCCTTGGGACAGGATGTCTTGGGCAGGCCACCCCCTTCACCTTCAGGAACAGGACCCAAGAGATGTGTTGGGCTGCAGTTCGGAGTGGAGGAAGCTGCTCCTAACCGTGGCTCCATATTCCAGCCCAGTGCTGTTGATGCTGACTTGACAACGGCTCTCCAGGGCATCGGACAGGAGTTTTGCCTGCCCCCCCCTCCCCGGAGATTTGAGGAATTGAAGCCCCTGCATGAAAAGCAGGGACTCTACTCTGCTTGGGAGGAGACTCTTAGTGGCTCCTAGCTTTGCTGGCTCTGTGGTCCCTCCATTATCAGAGGCAGCCAGTTGCTGTGCAGCTTGGGCAGGAGGCCTTGCGTCCATCTGGTGCCTTGCCAGGTCCTACGTACCCCAAAGCTTTGCAGGTGCAGGGTGAAATAGGCCTAACATCCTCCTCTGAAGCAGACAAGGTAGTATGAAGTTTTGGGATTGGCAGGCCTGGCACAAATATGGGCACCATCCATCCTAGGTTTGTCAGGGAAGTTTTGCTTTCTGCACTTCAGACACGGCCCAGGGGTTGGAGAGCATGCAAGAGGGAGCGATGTGCAAACTGCAGGCCTGGCATAACCCTGCCACAGATCCTGTGAGCTGGAAGCAGCAGCTGTTATGGCTGACCCTCAGCATGAAGTGCGGGAGTTATTTTGTGTCTTGAAATGCATGCCCTGGGACTCAGCCCTCGAGCTCTTCATGATGGAGCAGGTGCTTCTTGCTTGTGGAACGCGCACACACGCACACACACACACACACAGGCACCGTGCATTGTCAGATAGTGCTGCTTGGCAAGCCTATTCTCCCTGGTTTATTTTTTATATCAGATCTTCATTAAGTGGGCTCCATTGTACAAAGCCTGGCTCTCAATAGCAGTTATTATTATTCTCCATATAGCAATAAGCACAATTACTTCTGGGTTCTTTTCTCTCCCTCCATCATCTCTCTCTCTCTCTTTTACAGCTTTACAAAGAAGCCACTCACAGAAGGAGCCAGGGGTCAGAAGGCAGGGTGTTACAATGTAGGCACATCGATCGATGTCATAGAAACAATAAAAGAGACAAAGCTAGTCATTGGCTGATTTGATGTGGCATGTTGCTCAGAAAGGAATGAGAGATGCAAGCGGTCCAATGCATAAAATCAGGGATGGGAGCCCTCATTGGAGCTTTGCTCTGCAGCAGAATCACACTGCAGTGCTAGTGTCTTGCCAACTGGGGCTCCACTCTCTGGGGAGGATCTCTCTTGCTCCTTTACTGCACTTGGTAGTCGTGAAAATATCGCTGCTGGGCTACTAAGAGCAGAATAGGCTGGGAAAGATGGGCATGGGAAGCCAGATAGACTGCCCAGGAAGCGGCCCCAGCCCCCTTTTGGACTACATGTCTGCCAGTGTCTAATGTCCTGTCATGCATTTACTTCTAGATGGGATTTGTGTAATGAAACACAATGACAAAGCACAATGTCAGGGCAAGACAGAACATGATGCATGAAGCTTTAGGATAATGCCTCTTTAGCTGAAAGTTTTCTGTTTGCAGGCTTGGTCCGTTTCATCACTTCCTGTTCAGGGTGGCTGGGGCTGGGGGTATGAATTTCCTTAATTGCCACTAGGCCACCTTTTCTTCATCATAGCATCTACGGCAGCAAAATGAAAATAAAGGACTGAAAAAAAGAGGAGATGGTGCTTTAAAGACATGCACACATACTACAAAGAACAGATTCTGGCTAGCCAATGGACAATTCATCACTAATCCCACAGCTGTGATGAACAAGTAGAAACATAGAAACAGAGCGAGTCAGAAGGGGTCTCCTGGGCCATCTAGTCTGATCCCCAGCACCAGCCGGCTCTGCTCACGACATGCCCGCCATGTGGACGTCCAGCCCGCACTGATGGGGCCTCAATGACCTCTCATGGAAGCCCATTCCACACCCTCGGGGTCCTGACTGTCAGGAAGTGCTTCCTGGCATCCAAACGGAACCTTGGCTCCCTGAGCTTTGCTCCGTTGGAGCATGTTCTGCCTTCCTCTGCAGCGGGGAACAGGTCTCTACCCATCTCCATGTGACATCCCCTCACATACCTGTATGTCACCAACATATCAATAAAAGAAGCAATAAAACAGGCTTCACCTGTTAATAGGAAGGTTCTAATTAATGTTGCTGGGGGTCTTTGGAGAAAGCATTCCAATGAATAAGCCATATACTTGATCTTGGCCATGAGCAAGACCATGGGTGATTTCTAGCACTACATGAAATGTTGTGTAAACAGTGGAAAAGCAATGGCTCACTAGTTGTGACCATTATGAGGGGTTGCAGAAGAAACATTACCATAGGGGTGATGAACAAGGAGGCATAAGCTAGCAGTAAGCCAGAGCCAGGCATGGAGGCAATCTTCATTTGGGTTCTCACCTCACTCAGAAATGTGCCATGCACAGTCCCAAGACACATTTCTGAACTTGCATTAATGGATACAAAACGTGCACTTGGTAAAATGCACAACTTTCTAAGAGCACACTACTTTGAATAGCACATGCACACAATTTTTAAAATAGACACCGTTTGGAAAATGCACACTTTTCCCACTCAGACTGGGGGCAAAAGGCACAAGTCAAAACAGGAGCAAGCCCACGTGAGCTTGTAAGGAAAGCTCAAACAATTTCAGTGCACAAAAGCATTCTGGTTGTGCTCTCTACCCAGAGTCCAAACTGGTCAGGGATGCCGTCTCAGTCTTATTCTCTTCCTACCTCCCTCTTCTCCACCCAGCGGGTGGCATAGAAACAAGCAAACAAAGGATTCCCATTGTCAGGCCCAACAGTTCTGAATATTTTTCTGCATTATTTAGGCAGGACATCTTATCTTAATCTGTCCTCCTGCATGCTCTGTAGCATTTGGAAATATCTTTTAGAAAAAAAGCGTTCTGTGGAAAAACCCTGTACCACAGTCTTGTTTCCCCTTGTATAAACAGCTCCATGCTTCGAGCCCAAAAGACCAGGAGAGAAGGGAAAGCATAGATTTCATTGGGGGCTTGTTAAAGGGGTTTTCCTGGGGGACACTGACCCTCTGATAATAGAGGATGGTTTCCCATAACTTGCCTGTACTTTGCAGGGTAAACTCACAAAAACCCAGCTCTCCTGGTCATGTATAGAACCATAGGGCAAGGTTCCGTTAGGGCCATAATCACAGCAGAAACTAGTCCAGGTCAAGTACCATTTGCTGCTGGATACACATAAACAGGGAGTGGGAACCACTTAAATTGGATCATATGATAGTGTGGGCAGGAATTGGGATTAAGTTGAAAAGAAAAAAATAACACTAACAAAAAAAGTGCAATTGAGCATGTCTTCTCCATTGTTTGACACCTGAAAATTGCCAAGCTGTGTGTCAAATTGTGTGCATGCATGTGTGCCTGTTTTGCAAGTGCACCAGTGCACACTTCGGACATTCTGATATCTGTAGTCTTTCTTGTTAATGTTTTGTATGTTTCACCTTTCAAAGGGAAGTGGAGTAGATAACAGATTGGGAAGGCATGCAGTTGTTGGCTGTTAGCTGAAAAGTTAAGGGACGGGGAATGGCAAAAGGGGATCCACCACGTGGGAGAAGGGGCAGCGTCACCCTCTTAACAGTGTGTCCTTTTGGACTATTCGGTAAGATAGAAGTATAAGTGTCCGAGGAAGACGTGGTCACTGTGATGCTGATGCTGATGGCAGCCACAGTGTTATTGCATTCATTCCCTGCTTTTCCCCCCTCTTGTGAGGAACCCGAGATGGCTTGCATAGACTGTTTTTATCCACATGATAAAAACCTTGTGAGGTAGGCTCAGCTGAGAGTGTGTGACTGGCCCCAAATACTCCCAGCAAGCTTGGGAGTAAAAGATACAAGTACCCCCATTTTGATTCATAGTACTCCTTACACTACACTGAGGGGGTTGTATATGAAGGTATTTAGACACAGATGTTTTCCAAGGAATCTCTGTGCTCATCTACCAGGCTTTGAAGAGTGACATTCGATCAGGGATTGTTTATTTAGGCAGGTAGATAGAAAAAGCGATGCTTACCTAAGTGCCCAGTGTATTTTTGTTGTGTGCATTAAATGTTACTAATAATTATTAAACAAATCTTTGAAACGGCCCATTGAGCCTATGTTGCTTGGAGCCATCAGGCTCAGCCATGTTTAGACTGGTAAAAGGATTTGATCTGATTCAGGAGATGCACGGGAAGACCTCCTGCCAGTGACGCTTTTCTCCCCAGGGCAAATTCCACCCATTGACAAACAGCCCACCGGGGTAGAGTCACAACTGACATCGACACCTGATGTTTCAGCAACTTCAGGTCTAGTGTTCACAAAGAAACACAGAAACAGAGTGAGTCAGAAGGGGTCTCCCGGGCCATCTAGTCTGACCCCTGGCTCCAGCCGGCTCCGCTCACGACATGCCCACCATGTGGACGTCCCGCCTATCCTTGAACACCCGCACCGATGGGGCCTCAACGACCTCTCGTGGAAGCTAATTCCACACCCTCAGGGTCCTGACTGTCCGGAAGTGCTTCCTGGCATCCAAATGGAACCTTGGCTCCCTGAGCTTTGCTCCCTTGGAGCGCCTTCTGCCTTCCTCTGCAGGGGAGAACAGGTCTCGACCCACCTCCATGTGACGTCCCCTCACACACCTGCATGTCGCCAGCAGATCCCCTCAGAGTCTCCTCTTCAGGATGAGGTCCAGACACAGTCCAGATTCTTAGATTCCATTGCAGACAACAATGGAGGACGATGGAGGGAACTTCGAGATCCTATGTGTGCCTAATGAATTATGCCAGGAATTCTGCACAGCAGCATTTCATTTTCCCGATCATTCCTTCTCAGTTCCTGCCAAGTGTGTTAAACCACCTTCATCCCAGGATTCAGTTCTGCAGAGCCAGGAGGCCTGTTCCAGGGATGGGCAGAGCCAAATGAACAATGGGACAGTGACAAAGCTGAGGACCGAATACCCAAATATCTCCATCTTTAAGAGAAATCTTTTTCTATCACGTCATAAAGCCTCAGGAGAAGATTTTCAAACTTTCAGGATTGGGGAAGGGGATGCCAGGAAAGCACCAAGTGATTTGAAGACGAGGGCAATGCAAGTGGCATGCAGAAGGGATTGGGGCCTTCTGGAGAACCCAGATTGGCTGCGTTGGGACTCCGAGCGGGACCAGATTTGGTCTACGGGCCAGCAGTTTGATAGCCCTGATCTTTTTAAGCCTTTTGCTTAAAGCTGTAACCAAGGCTGCTTTAGAAAAAGACAAACACACACACAAAAGGCATTCAAACAATGCCCCGATTATTCCGTAGCAGAAGCAACAGCAGCCGCAAAGCCATCCAGAGACATCTGTATGCAATCTTGCTGCAATTAAAGCAGTATAAAGCAACAGAGTGCCGAGTCAAGCCAGCTGGGAAGGTAGCTGTGCACATCCAGAGTTTCTTTACCCACTCTCCAAGAATGGAAAGAGGGGGAAGCTGAGCAAATCTCTGTTGGAAGGAGTTCCAGACATGCAGCACCAGCCTGGAGGCAGGCCATCTTCTCCCATCTGCCCACCTGATCTCACATGGATGGCAGAGAGAGCAAACGGTGGAAGCTGAGTTTCCCCTGCCCTGGGGCACTGGCCATTCCGCACGGTCCCCATAACAATGACGGTCCAAACAAAGAACAGCCGAGGTTGGGTGACATGCAAAAAATAAAATAAAAATAATAATCAGGTTAGCTTAGAGCAGTTCAGGCCACTTTGCTGATCATCTGGTGAGAAATTTCCCTTTGTTTTCCCTGTAACCCAAATGTAACCCTGACTCACATGTATTTCAACATGTAAATACTTCTAGCAGAGTCAGCAGAAGTAAGGGGCTCATGAAGCTCTCCATGGCCAAGGGGTTTTTTTTCTTTTCCCCCTTCCCTTCATGTTTTCTCTCCTGATGCGAAAAATCACATTTTGGAGAACACTTTCCGTACACAACATTTTTCTTCCTCTCTTCTCTCTATCCGCACCACCTGCTTCAGGAAATATATATTTCCCACACACTGCTCAAATGAACTAATCTATTTTCACTATGTGTCCTTTTTGGCAAAATATCTACAGTATTTTCTTTCATAAAGATAAATCCCATTCTTTTCTGAGTCTTTCTCCCCCACCCCTTCCACCTTGTTTTATTATTAATACTAAAAAATGATCTCTGGTTTCTGTTTTGAGGAAGAAGGGAGGAAACTAAAACTAAGAAGCATGGAAAAATAAAATAGGAGAATGATATGGATTTGAAGTCCTTGGAGGAATCACAGTTTTAAAGGGATGCAAGCGTGTCACAGCAATGTGGTTTGGAATCATGCAAGCCATGACCAGAAATCTTTAATAATTTGCATTACAGTCCTAAGGATAAGCACTGCTTAGATGGAAAGCTCTCCTCTCGGAGAGCTCTTTCTATTCTAACCGCTGCTGGGAAGAGATTACCAGGCCAGCAAGAATAACAGAAAGTTCAGGCTCCTCCTTAAATATTTTAAGTTAGGCAGGCCTGGGACTGCATCTAACCCATCATTCTTAGCTGTGAGTGGTCTGGAGTTTCCTTGGCCAAGATCCTGTGCCCTTCTGTCCTCACTGTCCTGCCCGTGAAGTATCCATCCCTCCTCTCCTGAGCCTGTGAACAAAACTTGGGAAGACGTCTTCTGCCACCACTGGGATTGTGCAGACACACAGTCAGAGTTTCTCCTCTGAGCTCAGAGCTCTGCCTGCCGCCTTGGAAGAGATCTTGGCCCCTCCGATGCCGCGAGCTTTGGCTACAGGATGGTAGAGACATTAATGAATAGCTAGATGAAGAAATGCATAAATAAATAGGCCATGTTCTCTGAAGGTGCATGATTCAGTAAACTTGATGAACCTCAGGAGGGCCATCTCTGAATGGAGGACTATCTGGACAAAGCCAAGGTCAACATGAAACCTAATGTTGCAACTCACTTGTGCTACACAATTGTTTTCACATACTTACATGTATACAATTTGTTTATTAAAGTTGTGTGTGTGTATAAATAAAATCTACTGTGCTGTTATGGTTTTGGCTCTTTGTAAGCCATCTAGAGATCCCCCTTGGATATAGACAGGATAAAATGTTTCAAATAAATGAATAAATAAATTAAATAAACATTGTCAGGGTTGAGAGGTGGTGTCTCTAACCACTTAGTGCTGTTCAGAACAAAGCTGCTTCCACTGTTGCTGCCGCCATCGGATATCCCTGCTGCAGCTCGCTGCACAGAAATGGTGGGGTGACCCTACCATGTGGGGGGCGTTGATGAGGCTCTCCTTGAATGTGCTTCATTCTGGAGCATTTCAACGTGGGATTTTCCATGTGAGCAGGTTCAGAAGTGATCCACCATGGCCTTCTTCCGCATGGTCTTAACAGGTAGTTGCCATCTATGAAAGACCCTCCACCAGTGGCACCATCAACTACCCCTGCTGCCAAGTAGATGCCCTTCAGGAGATTCTCCATCCACATCCTCCTTGGAGCCATCACTCCCTTCTGCCTCGGGTCTGGAGGTACCTGAGACAGAGGCGTGATCTGATTGAAAGATATCTCTATATAATGGTTGTGATTGATGTGCGGAGATGGGTCAGCACATGGTTAAGGGTGTGCTTCCACCACAAAGGAAATTGCTTCTTCAGAGGTGCTCGCAACAAAGTAAACCAGCCCATTATCATGCCTGTGTGTGTTTTCTTCATATTCCCACTTTTGGACTAAAATGTATTTAAAATAAAGAGTAATCAAAAACAGTGCCAGCAATGTCCTCATCAAAGAGCAAGAAAGGGTGGGAATGCGAGTTGTCCTGACCTCTCCATCTTGCCCTTGTCAGGGAACAGGAGAAGACTCAAGACCGAGACGGAGACAGAGAAGATCAGGCCACTCTCCCAGGAGAAAGTCATCAATCCCATAAGCAGTTCCACCTCCAGCTCCATTCGAGAAGCCATTCTCCTCCCAGTCCAGTGATGGATGGCAAACCCCTCATCTTTCCAACCTTACAGAAGCTTGAGATGATGACACCACAGCTCTCTACCCAGTCCCTCTACAGGGAACAGAACTGGCCATATGGCTTTACCTTGTGCTGAGACATCAACCTTTTATGGTTCTAATATGGCAGGGGGCTAGTTGGCAAAGCTCATCCTGAGCTACCCACAGGCTTGTTCCAGCCACCTGTTGCTCCAGACGGCTCCTGCCTTTGCTTGACCACCACACCTGCTGTGCTGCCAGGAGCAGACTCTATATGCTGGACACACACTCGATTGCCTTGCTTGGGCTGTTCCACCTAGACTGGCCTCCCCTTGATTCGCTCTGGTGCGGTCTGATGCCACTGGCTTCCCCCAGGACCTCCGGTAGCTGCAGACTGCAACCCAGCCTGGAGAGCATCGATACTGATCCTGAGCACTGATGCTTACATATTACGCATCATGAGGAGCTAAGCTTGGGACCTTGCCCAGAGGAATTGCAGCCAGGCAGGTGCCGGAAAATAGTTGGTGCTTACATGTGCATTTCTGTTCAGTACCAGTGGAACGGGAACTTGTGGCAGCTGACAGGGTCAGATGTGAGCAAGTGAAGCCGAGTCTAGGTGGAATAGATGAGTCAGTCCGGACAAGTTCATGCCAGGTAAGCAAAAGATGCTCAGGGCAAGTCCACAGCAGGCCTAGGAAAGGCAGGATCAGTTCTCTTGCATAAAGGGCAGTGAAACAGGAAATTCCCTAGGGAGAGCTAAGGGATGTTAAGAACAGGCGTCTGAAAGACCTGCAAGAAGCCAGCTTAAGCAAAGCTGCTTTCCACTCATGAGATGCTTAATGCTGCTGAGATCTTGTCCTGTGTTTTACTTCTATACATTTCTGCGTGATCTGGACCAGGCCATTGGGGGCGGGGGGAGAGCAACAGCAACAAGGGATGTTGCATGACCCCCTCTTCCTGGGCACTTTAAAGACTATATAAATGGAGAGAGAGAGAAAATGAATATATGTATTTCTCAGGTGTCTTTTACAGGGAGAAAGAACAGAGGTGACTATCTGACCAGTGGGACCACTGACTGGCAACTAGTGTTCCTAGAGGCCCGGGCCTTCAATGTTGTAAATGTAGGGTAAGGACTTTCTTTGCACAGAAGCAGACAGACATTAATGTCTGAGGCACATCCTGTTTAATAACTTGTAGACACCTCAGTGGACAGCATCTGTCTTCCTCTGTGGGATGCCAGTGAAACAGGTAGACAAAGTCACACTTCATCAGTGAGAGGAACAACCTTCAGAATTGTACTCCTGCCTTTGAAATGAAGAGAAACTCAGCAAAAGGAGATGAGGAAGGAAGAAAATCCGTGGAGACCAGTGAAGCAGAGGCCTGCATTCATAAGCAGGGGAAAGTAGTGAAGATTGGCTTTTGTGGCCCATTTCTGGACTTCTCAGACTTCAGAAGTAGAGATATTTGTTTCAGTTGGCCTATTTTGGCCAGAATGTACACAAGCGGAGAGCAAGATGTCATTGGTGGTTGAAGTCCATGCACACCTGTGCTTGCAATGCATTTCACAGAACAGACAAACAAAACGAAGCCAAGCAACAAACCAAAATGGGTTCATTTCAACAATCTGTGCAAAAGTGAATACTTTTGAGAATAAATGTCCACAAACATGCTTTAAACAACGGGGAATGCATACATTTCAAATATGCAAACAACCGATATTTATATATGTGTAAGCATGCACATAAAACACCCATTTTCATGCAAAGCAGTAATAAGAAAGCTCACAATATAGATTGGAAGTATGCCTAAGGCATTATTTGGAGGTTCTCAGCGAGTTTGGCTTTTTCTGAGTTGCACATCCTTCTTCTGATGTACGGCAGGATCTACAGCAAAAGAAGGTCCACAGCAAGGTGCCAACTTATCTTTGGAATTTCTTTTTCTAACAGCCCATGTAATTTGAATATTTTTGAATTATTTGGCTGATTTATTAATGCTAACCTATTTGTAATTCTCTCCTTCATACTGAGCTTGGGTTGATGCATTGTGGATTTCCTATTAAGTTCTGAATTTACCATAGACTTTGAAGCATGCACAGTAAGCTAGCCCACAGAATTGCTCCCCGAAATTTCCTTTTACCTGACCTCTCTCAAACGTCCTTCGGGCAGTCTCCTTAGCGGCTTCTCTCGTCATCATTCTTGCCACCACACCTCTGGATCTTGGGGGCACGAGAACTTTATGGGTCCATCTTTGTGCCAGTGATGGACAGAATAATCATCACTTGTAAGCCCATGTGGATTTTGTTCAAGCTGCTCCATCTTGCATTTTACAGATTGTTGGGCGTCTTTTCTTCTGTTGTCCAGTCACTGGAAGCATCGGATTATTTTCAGAGCTACATGAGAATGTTGCCCCACTTGCCCCTGTGTCGGTTGGCAGTAATACACTGTGGCATGACAGTGGACCTGTACAAATCCCCAATTTTAATGGACTACAAGTTCATGGAGGTGACATAACCCAGAGAAACCTGGTCCACTGCAAAATTGATGGGCCAGATTCAGGTATCTGAGCCCATGTGGTTCCTCCACAGATTTCTCTGATATCTTTAATCACATGACAGAATTGACAGGTGGACTGTGGTCACTTACTTGGGTGACCTATGATAAGGTGCTATACTGCACGATCAGAAATTGCATTTTCCGAAATAGGGTTTTATATTGTGTGAGCAAACATTTATATGCACATAGTGAAATTTTGTACTGAAGAAGAACACAAGCTCAGATGGACACATTAATTACTTCCAGGTAAATGACTAATTTCCTGACTAAGCATCATGTGGAGCCTGGACTCCTATCACTGGATGCAAGGTGAAGAGCACCATATTCCTGCGAACTTTCAATTCAGATTAGTGGTTTTACTGACCTTATTGTCATGCATGTGGGTTTTGGTTTAAACATTAGGTGCTGGCTTTAGAGTATCACAGATTGTTGAATTGCATTTTATTTCAGTTTAGGTTCATATTTTTTAATTGCTGCAGTTTAAACTTGGTTGTATGTTGATTTGAGGATATTTGACTATTTATTTTAGGAGTGGAAAAACAGAGAAGACTTGTTGAATAAATAACAGAATATAGTTCTAGAATTGGCAAAGGAAAGTCCCTGCTAGGGTTGTCCCACACGAAATTCCAATGCCATGCAATACGATGATGAAGGTCTACACTGCATGTGTGTAACATCTGGGCTTCCAGATCATCTGACCTACAACTCCCTTCGGCTTGGGAACCAGTGTGATCCTCTAGTTAGAATGTTGGACGAGGCACCAGGAGATCTGAGTTCTACTCTCTACCTGGCCATTCAGCTCACGGGGTGACTTTGAGCCCATTGCTCAGTTCAACGCACCTCATGGGGCTGACGCTAAAATGGGGATCAGGAGAATGATCATGTAGGGCATCTTGAGCTCCTTCCAGGAAAAATTAGGACACAAATACAAGCACTGAATCCATTAACAAATCAGTCCTCACTATTAGCAAGCCCTGGTTTGAGTCAGCATGAGCCGCAGACAAAGGTGTCTGAGGGGTCACAGGTTGCCTTAGTTGGGAGAGGAATATAGGTGTGTATGAAGACAATCCTTTTTGGGAGAGAAATGCAGGTGTACATGATGACAAATAAGCTACATAGAATCATTAAAGGTTCAGGTGAACCCAACTCAAGTGACCCATCCAGAAAAGAGGCACATTCTCTGGATCTGTGGTGGAGATTCATGACCTTCAAGACTCATGGTTCCCCCAGAAATCCCACCATGTTTGGCCATTGCCTGAGCTTCCTGAGGGAGATGGGAGCTGGTTGTGCATCTCTGATCCAGACATAATCTTCTTATGTTTTGATATAGGAAATCCCCATCTTCTCCTTTCTAGAGGCTTCCATTCAATATGGGGACATTTGTTCTAGATTCTATCAGATGGCAGCAGGGAGGGGTGTAAGACCTACTGGGCATACTGTCAGCCAGTTCTCTACAGTCCGCTTAAGTTCTGTCCCCGAGGGCTGACAGTGATCTAGCCATCGTTTATAATGTGATGACTTATTTGGAGATGGAACAGAGGAGAGTCAGAATAACATCCGAGAACATTTCCCCTTCCAGTATGGAGACAGCCTTGCAAATGGCTGCAGGCTGGGAAAACACACCACCTTCTTTTCGTCAGCTGGCAGAAGGAGAGCACAGCTGAGTGAAGGAAAGCCACTGGCAGCAGCCATTACATCTGGCTGCAGCAGAGGCCGTGGAGAAAGGCTGGAGCCCACTTCAGCCTCCTCCAACTGCCATCTAGAAGCAACCTTTCCACCCACTGCCAAAGACCACCAGCTGCCTGCCAAGGGGCTCCAGCAGCACGAGGGGAGAGATGATTTCTGTTTGTCACCATGGCTCCAACTTTCTCACTGGCCATCATTGTGAGGGACAGCAGAACCTGTTGAGAAGTTCTCCAATGAGGCCCAGAGGGCAGAACTTCAGGACAGTGAATCTAAACTTAGTGTGGATGCTTGGAAAGGATGACCTGTTGCCAGGGATCATGGCAGTAGCCATGCTATCCCTTACAGAAGCCAAAAGGTATTGCTTCATCATCCCTCTTGGTATCCTGAGTGCTGCTGTGAAGGAGACCAGCAGATGGTCTGCAGATTACCCCAGAGGACTGCTGAGCAGATCTCCGGAATGTCTGCAGAACCCAAGTTGTATGTGTTCTGTAGCCTTGTGAGTTCCCTTGGAAGGGAAATGTGTGCTAAACATGGGTGTAGCTCAATAAACAACCAAACACCCTTTGCTATCCACCAACTGTATTTATTTATGGAAGAAGAAAAAGGAGAGATAATGTCAGTTCAGGAATAACACCAAGAGACATCAGGTATAAGGGACATTAACTGCCAAAGCTATTATGAATCACAAGGTACCTATTTTAAATAAATGTTCATTGGCTCGTTTAGCTTGGGAATTTGCAACATACATCAAAACTAGGGACTTGGTTCAGCATGCAAAAATGCAAAAAAAAAAAAATGCTCGGGGGTCATATCCTCAGGAGGTGCAAGCTGATCAGTTGTCCATTGACTTCCTGAGGACTCAGCCAATTGACACCATTGCAGGTAGACCATCCAGGAGCACTTTGACAAAGGGAAGAAGTGAAACCAGAGCTGTGGGAGGGAGAAAGAGGGAGAAAAGAGAGCTCGCTTAACTTCCTTTGACTTTGAGAAGGTTACAAACAAGGTTGACAGTGTCAACACATCCAGCGTGATTTATCTGGAGTTTCAGAAAGCTCTCAATAAAGTTCCACATGACAGGCATCTGTTTAAGGGGAAAGCTACAGGGATCTGCAGTAGGACATGATGGAAGTGAATAAAGGACTAGGGCTTGAAAGGGGGGGGGGGAGAAGCACAGGGCTACCTGTGTGATGGACTATAACTGCTTTCAAACAAGGGTGCCCATGTTCCGTTTTTATTTTCTGCCAAATGTTTATGCTCAGTGTGAAAGCTGATGAGAAAGGTCTGGCATATTCCCCAGCACAGGGACCGGGGAACACCTCTGATGGATTCACCAAACCCATCAGTGATGCTTGTGCAAAATAAACAAATCCACAAACAAACAAGAGGTGCTGACTTTGAGCACTGGTCCACTTGGACCATATGGTGTAGACAGACTTCCCTAGAGATACCACCGGGGCTCAGACAGGACCTGTTACCTGTCTCCTTAGAGACAGATTATAAGGATTGGCTCAGGGACATTTTGCATGCAGACACGGGCCTTCTCATTGAACAATTGCTCTTTCCTAATTCAGGAATTTGTGGTACTTGCTCTTGTCCTTGTCCATGGGTTTGTGGCACCCACCCTGCCCTGCTATTATTTGTGTATTTTTGCATTTCCAAGCACCTGCAAACACGGAGACTCTATAAATAGCCTTGGGACGGCTCACAGAAATACATAAATATAATACAATATAATTAAAACCCAGAAACACCCTGGCTGTACAATTAAAACCTATAAATATTAAGAATTGTTAAAATATTGTTTGAATAAACAGGTCTTAGCCTGGCGCCGAAAAACAAATAACGACGGCACCAGGCAGACCTCTCCGGGGAGCACATTCCACAGACGGGGCCACCACAGAGAAGGCCCTCCTCCGGGTACTTTGCCTCCTGATGTCTCTCTCGTAGGGTTCCCAGAGGGATTCTATGGGATTCCTTGGTTCAGGAAGTCATGTTGCATGACTTCTAGTGCTTGGCAATGATACCCTTGCTCTGAAAAACAATTAATGCTGACCGTTCATAGTGTTAATTTCAATGTTAATTTTTAATGCATAGTCTTTATTTTCTTAAGCTTTCTCCTGTTCACCACAATGGGATCTACCTAGAAATCAAGTGCATGTGGATACCACACACACATATTTGACCTTAAATTGCTGCAAAACAACACAGAAGTAAAGGACTCATTCTCTGGATAGTTAATGTTGCTAAGTGTGTGTATTCTATCAGCAGTGCAACAATTCTTTGATTGCTTATTTGTTTTAGAATATTTTGATTGCTTATTTGATTGCTTCTTTGTTTTAGAATATTTATATTCCACTTACTTATTACTTATATTTATATACCATTTTAAGAACATCCCAACCAAAAATAAAATGACACATCATTATAACATCACAGCAATATTTAGAAAAGTTAATTGCTGAGAGCAGCCAGGGTGAGTTTTTCATGCTCAGTGAAAGCATGTGCTTGTCCATTCCTGGGATATCACAGGCTGTGTGTGTGTGTGTGTGTGTGTGTGTGTGTGTGTGTGAGAGAGAGAGAGAGAGAGAGAGAGAGAGAGAGAGAGAGAGAGAGAGAGTATTCTTACAGCATCCAGATTTACAGAGGGCCAGATTCTTCTATTCACAAAGCCAAGTATTTTGTGACCAGCTCATATTATCCTTCATATTATCCAGGATGGAGTTGATTGGAAGTCACTTCCAATTCACATGGAGCACCTCACATTGGGGTGTGACACGAGGCTGAAACTCTGGCTTGTCGGTCTGTTCTGCAAACCAAAAAAGCAAAAGGCCAGTACGTGCAAGAAGGGAATGGACCCCTTATCCTACAGTATATGGGGGAAATGTATCTGATCATGTTTATGCTGATTGCTTCCTATTGAAAGAACCAATAAGGAAACTGCTCCCATCAAAAGTCAGTGCAGAAGAAAGAAGGGGAAAGAAGTGGAGCTTCCGACTGTTCCAGACGAGCCTAGAGCGAAGAGCAGTGGGCCAAGGGTGCTATTCAGGTAGAGAGTCTTGTTATTAGAAGCATTAGAAGTCCAAAATAACATCTCCATTTTCATCTGCAAAAAGATGGAGGGGAAATGGAGCATGGGGCAGTTTCTGGAGCTGAGAGAAACGTCAGAAAATGTTTATTGCAAAGGCATTTTCTAGAAAAGGAAAGAAAATGAGATAAAGTCTGCTGGAGAGACTTTAGAGCTTGGACAAGATTAATTTGGAGTTAAACTGCCCCTAGACTTGTTATTGTTTTTACAGATTGTTGCAGCACTTGATCAAGGAGGAAAGGGGAAAAAATAAACTGTTGCAATGAAGCAAACAAGCAGCTTCAAAACACCGCCAGTGGGGGGGGGGGATGCTTCCATGAAGCTGTGATCTGAAAGACTTTGATATTAGGGGAACAGACAGCCAACCTGGAGCAGATGCCACTTTGGTCTTAAAAAAAAGTGGGGGGGGAGAGAAAGAAAACCGAACTCATTCACACATGCATGCAAATAGAACAGGGCATTCCATTGTGAGAAGAGAGTAAAACAAGCTAAATGATTCTCTGTGAATTAATGTAGCAAGCAATGGATGCTCCTCTGGAAAAGGAATGGGAGAGAGATTCTAGTTCTCCTGCAGAAAGTATGGATATTTTCAAGCATCCAGTACTGGAGGACGGTGGGCATCCAATGGATTGCCTTCAGACCTATCCTGCCCTGCAAAATGCGTAGTTGGCTGATTGTGGCCATCTTTTGCCCCTGCTCATGGGGTGGGGGGCATCTCCAAGATTCTTTCCTCCCTGCCCCCTGTAACACCTTCTCCCCACATCAGCTTTGAACTTGCACTCGCAACTATAGACTGGCTGCTAGCATGGAAAGAATCCTACCAGTTCCAGGCATGCGGGGAGAGTGCTCCAAGGTCGGATTTCCAGTTCCATCCTCACAGTGCCTTTCCCAGGTTGAAGCTGGAATTCCAACCTGTCCTGTGAGCATCTGGGCAATGTCTAGAACACACAGGATTGCACAATCATGGAACTTCAACTCAGGATCCTGCAATGGCATTGCCTGTTCTGGATGGACAAGAATATTTTTGGATGAAGCATATGAGTGGGGAGAGAGGAGGCTGGGCCACCATTTGGGTCTGGCATAAGCCATTGGCTGCAGCCTCCTCCCTTCCTTGACCTGCCCAGCATTTCTCTTTGGCCGTCTCTGAGGGCAACTTACAACCTTGGAGATGGTGTTGATGCAGTGAAAGTGGAACTTCATCCTCGGAGTCCCAGCTCCTTGGTCAGAAGACCTCAGAGGACCCCAGAACTGGGACTCCAAGTAAACCTTGCCTTCCACACCCCAGTAAGGATGTTCACAGGATTTCTTCTTGTGTGCTTTAAGGAACACTCCAATGCAAGGGAAGATCATGGCATCCAGTCCTTCCTGGCAAACAGATGAGGTAGAAATGGAGGTAGTGACAGATTTTATTTTCTTGGGCTCTAAAATCACTGCAGACATTGACTGGAGCCAAGAAGTTAAAAGACGCTTGCTCCTGGGGAGAAAAGCTATGGCAAATCTAGACAGCAGACTAAAAAGCAGAGACATCACCCTGCCAACAAAAGTGTGTGTAGTCAAGGCTCTGGTTTTCCCAGTTGCAATGCACGGCTGTGAGAGCTGGACCATAAGAAAGGCTGAGCGCCGAAGAATTGAGGTCTTTGAATTGCAGTGCTGGAGGAGACTCCGGCGAGTCCCTTGGACTGCAAAGCGATCAAACCGGTCAGTCCTGGAGGAGATCAACCTGACTGCTCTTTAGAAGGCCAGGTACTGAAGATGAAACTCAAATACTTTGGCCACCTAATGAGAAGGAACAACTCATTGGAGAAGACCCTGATGATGTGAATGATTGAAGGCAAAAGGAGAAGGGGGCAGCAGAGGTTGTGGTGGCTGGATGGGGTCACTGGGGTGGTGAGTGTGGGGTTGGGTGGACTCCAGGGGATGGTGGAGGACAGGGGAGCCTGGGAGAACATTGTCCATAGGGTCATGAAGAGATGGACATGAATTTGCGACTAAACAACAACAACAACTTATGCAAGGATGGGCAGAAATTACAGGCCTCAATTCCCAGCATAGTTGCCTGAGGCAACGTGGGAGCTACAGACTTTTCCTTCTGTCTGAACTTGTATCAGATGTTGTGTTTAGTGGATTGTACTTTTAGTTGTACAAGTTTTCATGCATTTATTTATTTACAACATTTATATATTGCTTCACAGCTAAACACATTCTGGAGCAATGAACTATAAAAAGAGAAACACAGAAAAAAGAAAGAATAAAACAATAGGTTAAAGCAGAATCAATAAAAAGTCCAGCTGGTCTGTCTGAGAAGGATTCTTAAATAAATATGTTTTCAGGAGGCACTAAAAACAATATGCTGTTGGTCACTGCCTGACCTCCAGAGGCAGGGAGTGCCGGAGAAATGGAGTTTTTATACGAAGACTCTTCTCTGGCTTCATCTATTTATTTAATCATACTTCAATTTATAAGCCACCTGCTACTGAAGTCTCAAGGTGGCTAACGATAAAGGATAAAAATACATATCACAATAAGTAGGGAATAAAACTTCATTATCAAAATTTAAAACCTACCTAAATCACAACAAAGTGAGCAGTGAGAAGAGAGAGGTATTTCAGTGACTTTTTCACCAGTTCGCACCTATATTTTCAGCCACTTTTTGTGTCCTGCCTTATGGAAGATGGACTATGGTCCTCTCTTTGAAGGCATCTTCTCTTGCTTTCAGTCCACTGGTGGTTTAAGGATAAAGTTCCATAAGACAAGAATGCAGCAGGTTACTTGGCACCACCCATTTGCACATACAGCACAGACTGAATGAGCACGCAGGACTTCGGGTTCTCTGCCCGAGGAGGGTACTCTACTCTGCTCTTTTAATGCAAGGGGAGAACGATGCCAGATACTGAAGTTGAAACTCAAATTGAAACTCAAACACTTTGGCCACCTAATGAGAAGGAAGGACTCAGTGGAGAACACCCTGATCCTAAGAATTATGGATGGCAAAAGGAGTAGGGGAGAGGAGAGGTTGAGGTGGCTGGATGGGGTCACTGGGGCGGTGGGTAGGGGCTTCAGTGGACTCCAAGGTATGGTGGAGGACAGGGGAGCCTGGAGGTATGTTGTCCATGGGGTCCTGAAGAGTTGGAAATGACTTTGTGACTAAACAACAAGGATGGTTCCACATGGGAAAAATGTTTCCTGAGTTTATCAGGGTCCAAACCATTAAGGGATTCAGCATTTAGAACCAGTCCATTGCCAAGAAATTTAGATGTTTCTGAGAGATAATCATGCAGAGTCAGAAATGCAGCAGGGATCAATGTCCTCCAGTGCTAGGATGTCAAGCTACAGCCTTGGGGTGGGCAATATGTCATCCTCCAGGTGTTTTGGTTTTCAGCTTCAATCAACCCTAGCCTGCATAGCCAATGGTACACGGAGATAAAGAAATCAGAAATACAGGCAGGAGAGGAGAGGAGAGGAGAGGAGTCAAACAGAAAGGTGCCTAAAAGGTCCATGCAGGAGAGAAGCACAATGGTTTAGACAAATACCAGTGCAGAAGTTCTCCATTCACATACAGTACAAAGCTTAAGAAAACTCTCCATGAACATGGTTGGTTAAGAGTGAAGAGCTGAAGTCTTCAGGCCTATGCAGGTACATGCCCAGGAGAAAGTCACATAGAAATAATTCGTATTCTGTTCTGTGTAGATATGCATATTTAAACTAACAAAAGGAACAGGAGTAGAATAATCCGGGGGGGATGCCTATGAACAACAACAGTTAGCTAGAAATTCCGGATTCAGAGGTGTGAAAGACAAAACGCATGTGTGTGAGAGGGCACGTTAATACCTGCTTTTTAGCCTTCTAGAAAGACATAGGCACAAAATTACCAACAACGCACCTTTCACCTGGAGTGAAAATCCTGTTTTAACCAGTCCTGGAATGCATATTGGGATTATTTATTATTTTATTATTTATTTAAAACATTTGTATGCCACCTAGTTGTGCCACAGAACCTCTGGGCAGCTCACAACACAATATTGTGTCCTTCTACACTTACCTGGTCAGCAGAGCAGTTCAGGTTCCTTGCGAAATGCACGGTTACAACTTCCCCAACCTCCACTATAAATTCCAGCTCCATCCAGTGTCTTCCACTCTCTTAAGAACACCTGGAAGAGATGTCAGGATAGTTCCTCAGAGCACGGGCTGGTATCTCATCTTTTTGTGGGCCTGTGTAGACCCTGTCCATTTATCCATCAGGGTGTAAAGCTGCCCTCAAAATCACATGAATCCTCTGGGATCATGAGCCCAGAGACTGGGAGGGTATCACTGTACTGTGCAGTTGGATCCCTGAGAAGGATCATCTAATTCCAACCTTCCACTACTGTCTTAGGTCTCCAACTCTGAACAGGAGCATTGACCTCACCTAGGATTGCTCTGGGCACAATCATAGAGCATTATTTTCTTTCCAGAAGGTGCCCATGTTGATCTGCTGCAGCAAGGACTTCAGGGCTTGTGGTCCCTTCAACTTAATCTAGCAAAAGCTTTTATGGACACTGTCAACTTCCCCCACTGTGCGATGTGTTGGAGGGCAAGCCATCATGAATCCACTGATGTGGATAATATTCCACAAAGGCTTACGCCAGAATGAATTTGTTTGTTATGAAGGTACCATGAGATCCTTTGTTGTTCTGTAGTAAATACTATAAACCCTTTGCAAATGTAATTTTTTACTCAAGGTCTAACCGGCAGTAGATTCACGGATTCAAGATCTTTAACAAACATTGGAATCATTTCCATTTGTTCCCTCCCTCCCTGCTTCACGCACCTGCTTTTTTGCATCTACTTTGAAATAAGTGGAAAGAATTTTGGGAAAGAGAAAGAAAAATGCTTCAGATATGGACAAAAACCCCATACCAAACATATAAAGGTAAATGTTTTGCATAATAGTCTTCAGAGAGTTCTTAAATCTGTGTATATACACTGTTTAAAAAGTAAATTAAAATGATTCCTTAATGAAATACAAATCGGAAGTCCCTGGAATACCTAATCATTTTATTACCCATGCAGTGAATTTTTAATGCCTGCTTCCACCTGATTATTTTTGATATGTCTGTGTTGTAAATTAAAAGCTATATAAATCATTAATATGTTGATATAAAGATCAGTGAGATCCCTACTCTCTGTTTGACTCATTAGGGTATACGGTCTCAGAGTCACCTTTTGCCTTCTTCTATTACATGGATTCCAGCTGTATTTCATTTTTGTCCCTACACTGTACCATCTTTGAAAAAAATACCGTCAGTATTAATTTTCTAGATAGATATAAATGCTCCACAATGCCTTTTGTCTCAGAAACATTCCCCCTGCATCCTAGCTGGCTTGCAAGCCAGATGCTGCACCTTGTAGTGCTTCAGGGTGGCAAAGAACTGCATTTGTGTCTGGTTTTGAGAAGAATGCCCTCCAAATTTGCAATTTTGGACAGACACAAACTGAGATCGGGGAAAAAATCTGAATACTGGAGACACAGCGATCGACAGTTTCCAGCAGTGTTTCCACAACTGAGTGTACAATCCTTGGGACTACCAGCACCATTTGGAGTCCATAGGATTTTTCAGTGTCCCAGCCCTGCTATCTCGTTGCTGGGGCACCATAGGATGATCTTCTGCTTCACTCCCTTTTTCCTGGCACAGACAGAGCCGTGCCAGCTCCTTCCACCTAATCATGACCGACTGCATCTTGGATGGGGCCTCAAGGTCTCAGAGGTTCACCCTAACCCAGATTCTTATCAATACCCCAGACTACTTCCCTCTTCCTCCCTGGCCTATTTTCTGGTCTACCAAAAAGGGATAAAATACCTGGCCCAAGATGTGATGCTGGCAGAAACCACGGCCATGTTTCCCTCCATGCAGAGGATGCTTGGGAGCATCCCAGTGTGGTGACTCCTGTGGTGGAGCTGCAAGGCACTGGACCACACCCCAGGAGTGGCTTCTTAAGGTCATGTCCGCCTTCTAGCATGCGACGGAAAGGGCAACTCCTCATGTCATGCTAGTTTGAGGTACCCATGTGTCCTCTTTGGAAGAGGACACTCCTTTTCTTGAAGATACCCTTTCTCTGCCATTCGCTGGCCACCGCAAGTGGACTATACATGCTAAGGGACTCATACTACATGGGTGGAAAGACAAATTACTCCCCTCAACCATGCCCTGGTCTGAGGACCTCACAACATTGGCCTCCTATGAGAGAACCTGCTCCTTTGCAATGACCACTTTGTCCTAACATGCATTCTGATATTTGGCCAGCCTACCTCAACTGATATTATTGATGTGGCATGTGAACTTGCATATTAGTGTGCGGATGTTTGAACGGATATAGGGATACATATATTCTTTGTGATACTCTCAAAATTCATTCAGTGTATCTCTGCTGTTCTTACAGTTTTCTGGGTGGTTGTTTTTCCTCTTTTCTCTGTATATGCGCTTGTGGATCTGTTCTTATCTCTTTTTCTTCTGTTGGAAGACTGTAAAAATAAAATAAAAATATAAATATTAAAGAAGCACCCAGGCAAGAAGATGATTGCTGAAAATATGGAGTTTGGAATAAGTATTACAAGCAGCTAGTTCTGTTCCTAGGAAAACAGTGAGCTCCAGTGACACCAGAATCTCCATTGCTCTGCCAGTCTTTTCTCTATCCTTAAACAGCCTATAAATGCAGAAGCACAACGCTGGGGCGGTGGCGGGGCGCGGGGTGTCATTTGGCTTAGCCTTAAGGGACAAGATTTTATATTGTATTTTTGGATTTTTAATGTTTATATTTATTGTAATTTATATTATAATTATTTTTATTTATTGTTGTAAGCCGCCCCGAGGCTTCGGCGAATGGGGCGGCATAAAAATGTTTTAATAAATAAATAAATAAATAAATAAATAAATAAATAAATAAAGATGAAAGTCCTGTGAGCATGCCTCAGAAGAGGAGTCCTACAAGTGGCCAGGCAAACCAGCAAGCCAACACTAAGAGGTCTGTGCTCGCACAGGTCACTTACTCAAAGTCTCCCTCTGTGCAGTTGCATTTCTTTTTAAACTAGATTCAACATTTTGCAAGTAACTTAGCCTATGAAACTGGATGTAAATAGTGTGTGGTGGGGGCGAGGTGAAGTGATGCGTCTTTTCCTTTCTTGGGGGCTACCTCTGTTCCTTGCTTAATGTGCAGTTGCATGTGGTGGTCCTTTACCTGAAAGTCGCTGTGCAGGGAGATGCTTCCCTCCCTAAATTCCCTATTTAATTTACTTTTTGGGTATGGGTCACTTACATAGCTCATCTGTCCTCCAAGAGGCCCACCTGGTCTCCTGTCCTGTTTATCTTCAGGACGATCTCATGAGATGGGTTGTTCTGAGATAAGTTAGGCTGCCACAGTGACTGGCTCCACATCATCCAGTGAGCTGCATGGACAAATGGATATTAATACCTGAATATCATTCCAGCACTCTGTAGCCCATATGGTAGTTAGAGGAAGGAAGTCTGCACTGGCAACAAAAGAAGCTTTTTTTCTCTATTACACACCACCAGCTTGCAGGGGTGGGAATAATTTCAGGAGTAAAGTGGCTGGAAAAATGTTCTAGTCCCAGCCTGTTTCATTGCCCCAAGAGTTTATTTTTAATTAAATGAGAAAAGCAACCGAGGGAAATATACACCATGCAATTAATGTAATACATAGTTTGACCCTTTGACCAATGCATACGTGAATGTATGAAACTGTCTT
Source organism: Varanus komodoensis (assembly GCF_004798865.1). Taxonomy (NCBI): domain Eukaryota; kingdom Metazoa; phylum Chordata; class Lepidosauria; order Squamata; family Varanidae; genus Varanus; species Varanus komodoensis. The sequence goes on from NW_025335606.1 coordinate 1,764,909, forward strand.
AGCCTGAAGCCCAAACTGTAGCTGATCCATCGTGTCAAAGGTGGGTTGGTCTCATTCAAGCGTGATGCAATGGATGAGACAGAAAAAAGGCTGCTTTGGGCTGGGGATGCCTCTTCATAGCTGGCTGTTGGCTCCTGTGGTCCCACCAAGATCTCTTCCAAGGCATGCTGTGCTACCATGTGACTCCATCTCAAAGGGATCCTTTGGAAATGGAACTTTCTAATAATTCATTGGATCACTGCAGACGGTGATTGCAGCCAAGAAATTAAAAGATGCTTGCTTCTGGGGAGGAAAGCTATGGCAAATCTAGACAGCATACTAAAAAGCAGAGACATCACCCTGCCGACAAAAGTGCGTACAGTCAAGTCTATGGTTTTTCCAGTTGCAATGTATGGCTGTGAAAGCTGGACCATAAGAAAGGCTGAGCGCTGAAGGATTGAGGCCTTTGAATTGTGGTGCTGGAGTAGACTCCTGCTAGTCCCTTGGACTAGAAAGCAATCAAACCAGTCAGTCCTAGAGGAGATCAATCCTGACTGCTCTTTAGAAGGCCAGATCCTGAAGGTGAAACTCAAATACTTTGGCCACCTAATCAGAAGGAAGGACTCCCTGGAGAAGACCCTGATGCTGGGAACAATTGATGACAAAAGAAGAAGGGGACAGCAGAGAATGAGGTGGCTAGATGGGGTCACTGGGGTGGTGGGTGTGGGCTTGGGTGGACTCCAGGGGATGATGAACAGAAGAGCCTGGAGGAATGTTGTCCATGGGGTCACAAAGGGCCGGATGCGACTTCATGACTAGCAACAAACAAATCATTCACTGATGGATAGGTAAGGTCTATCTTTCAGCGGCAATGCATGCAAGTTGCACGGGAAAGATCACAGGTTAGATTGCAGGCGGAGCTGGTGGAGCTGCCTGCTTGGGCTGAGGGAAGGAGCAATGTGCCAGATCGTGAGGCTTCTAGACGCATGGTCTCACCCGTCATCACCTGCTCAGTTCCCATTCACACTGGAGACCACTGCTGCCTCTGCATGGACAGGAAACTTGCGCACAACAAGCAGCAACCAAAGAGGAAATGTGTGCAGGTTTCCTCTGGCTGGAGCTCATTTCCTCCATATGGCAAAGTGGGGCTGCTTTGGTCTGCACAGGACCAAACTGGGAAATGCACCCAAATCGGACTCCAGCAGGTGCACACTCATGCGTTTGCTTGGGTGCAGAGCTTCGGATGGCGCATGCTCTCCTGTTCTCAAAGCCCCTGCAAAAGTCCTGCAAAGCCCCATAAATCCCTACTGCTGACTGACATCCTCTGGAAATGCTGCCAGTGAGGGTAGGAAGGAATGAGTTCAGGCTCAGTATAAAAAGGAGCTAGCTATGTTCAAAGAACACGGAGACCTCCAATGACCCCAGCATGCCCCCCACTCTCCCCACCCTTTCTCCAGCCTTGCAAGAAGCAAAATGGTAGGTGAGCATGGGCTGGGGGAGTTGTTTGGCTTGACCTTAAAGGAAGGCATTGTGAGCAAGCTTCCCAAAAGGAAGCCATATTAGTTGCAAAATCACCAAGGGCCTTGAGGTCAGGTGAAGGAGCAGACACCTCCACAACTGCTCACCATGCCATTCTGCTTCAAACCTGATCTCCTTAGGTTGCCTCCAATCTCAGTCGTCGTTAGAGGAGCCCTCAAGGCACAACCTTTTGGCATCCTGGCATTTTCTGGGGAGCCACAGGATTTTTCAGAGAAGCAGTCTGCAATCCTGCAACCTTTGGAGATGGGAGTCTGAGCGGTGTACCTCTAAGCACCCACCCACCTCTTGAATCTGGCGTGAAAAGATTGACTGCCTCTCTGAGCATATTGCCAGCCTCAGGGAGTGCAAAATGGATGTGCTGGAGGAGGGTTAGGGTTGGGCTGGGCACCCTGTCCTCTTTCCCACTCCACACTGCACTCCATGCCTTGGATGCATAGAAGCTTCTGAGCCAAGAGCTTATGTGCATCTGCCTCATTGGCTTGGGCCCTTAGGTTACAATCCTGTGGGCACACGCACCCTTGGGGGGCATGAGCCTCTCTGCAGAGTGGGAGCGCCAGCAGAGGTGATCTTCATCTCCTCTTCATCTGAGCAGCGCTCTCTCACTGCTGTGCTTCAGGAGGGAAGGGGTGGGTATGGACCAATGCCAGGCTACCTCCTCTCTGACAGCCCTGGCAGTCTCCTCCCCCCCAGCTTCACCCCTCTCTGAGTTGGCTTTCCCACCCTTGGGGAAGCAGCCAACATGGCTCTTTCCAATGCAGCTGTGAGGAGGACACAGGTGAGGCGGGACTTCCCTTTCCAGCCTCGGATCTGGAATTCAGACGATCTCATCCCCAGTTCTGCCTAGAGGACATGGGACTGTTCTTAGTGACTGAAGCCTCATTGTATGGATGACCTTTTGCCATGCCCTTTACAGCTTATCAGCTTGAGCTTTCTGCTTCTTTTGGACTATACGTTGCCCATGTTTCTGCTTTTCTGACTCTACCACCATTGCAGCTGCTCCACAGCTTCCCAAACACTTAAATGGCTTCATCCTTGCCCCCTTGCTTCCCTTCTGGCCTGGAGTTCCCTCACAGGAGTCTTGCCTTCCGTGCCCTCTCCAAACCTCCTCTGAAGACTGACTTTTATTTTGACCTAGCCATAATAACTTTAGGCAGGACGTCTTTCCCCATTCCTTGTTCATAGTCCTCCAATATTGTCACCTACACTGTTGAAGACAGGTCAAGGCCTTCTCCTTTTTCTCCCGCACCCTTCCCCATGCTGAATCAACAACTAGATTGACTGCGCTTCATAATCCTCAACCATAGTCGCCCCACCTTGATACTATCCTTGTGAGGTCCATGGGATTTCTGTTCTGCTTTTGCTTGGACACCTGTGTCTGCTAGAAATGCTTTGTGTCTTCTGAAATATTCATGGAGAGGTGGTCCGTTCCATACCACACACTTCAAGCACGCCTTGCCTTGCCCAGCTGTTTTGTACTGTGTCCAATTAAGTTGTACTTCAATTTGTCTCATAATACCAATAATAATAACACTTTCCCAGAAGGAACGAGGTGTCCCCAAGGAGTGATAGCTCCCCGTCCCTTCCCTCTGGTACAGAATGTTTGCTCAGATTCAGAACATTTTGCTTTCCCAACACAATACCATCTCAGCTCTGCCTGAGCTATTAAAAGCAGCACTACACCATGTTCTGTCTTTCTCTCACCATCAAGTGTTTCTGAGAAGTATTAAAAAAAAAGAATGGGGTGTTTAAACAAAAGCAACCCCCATGGAAGTATTTGATTTCATTGTGCAGCTGGGGACCCCTAAATGCTTGGTGTTAATGCAGCAAATTGTAGGAAGTCTCTCAGCAGCCCTTTACACACTCTGTTTCAGCTAGTTGCTTTTCTGTGAACAAATGTAGTGTGAATTCCATGTGGGATCTAAGTGGCTCTTGTCTGCTCTTGTATGATAATTTGAGAGAGCACCATAATTAGGAAGTGTGCCTAAATGACTTGTCTCATTTTCATGAGTTTTGCAAAGATCCTCCCACTTTTGTCCATTTTTGACACCGGTTGGAAATATATTGGTGCCATTTGAGCCTCTTCTCATGGGTGCTGCTTTATTGCTTCTTTTTTTCATCTGCATGTGCTGTCCCCAGACTTTCAGCTGCCCGGGGCAGAGGCCAATGATGGTGGCCTCCACCATCCCATGCACATGACCCAACTGGGTTGTTGTTCTACCAGCCAATGGAGGGCCTTCTCCACCACACATGAAGGCAGAGGACTGCTGCAATGTCTTGCTACCGCCTCCCAGTATCTGCTGCTTGAGGCCACTGCCTCACTCCACCACATGGTGGGGCTGGCCCTGATTGGCCCTCCCTTCGCACACAGACAGTGAAGATGCTCACCGATAAACCAGAATGTGGATGCGGCTGCAGCTCCAACTTCAAGTGTGGTTTGCTTTTGCCTCTCGCTGGCGCTTACCATTTGTTTTGTTCTCTCTCCTACACTAGCTTGAAATTAGGTTTGAAGGGTGGCATGAAAATATGTATAATAAATGCATAATAATAATCAATAAAAGACAGGGAGTACAACTGAGGCTGGCAAAGCTTAAACCAGTGAAGAGGAGGCATGGGTAGGAGAAATAAAGTGCAGAGAACTGAAAGGACACAACCTTCTCACCCAGCTGTGTTCCTGGCTTTGTTGTTAGTCATGAACCTGTGTCTGACCCATCGCGACCCCATGGACCACATTCTTCCAGATCTTCCTGTCCTCCACCATCCCCCAGAGTCCACTCAAGCTCACACCAACTGCTTCAGTGACTCTATCCAGCCACCTCATCCTCTGCCCTCCCCTTCTTCTTTTGCCATCTATTGTTCCCAGCATTAGACTCTTCTCCAGGGAGTCCTTCCTTCTCATTAGGTGGCCAAAGTATTTGAGTTTCATTCCTGGCTTTAGGCGTTCTCAATTACCTGGTTTTATTTTGAAGCAGAGCCCATCCCGGATCCCTTTTCCACTTTCATTTTCCAAATTCATGTAGCATTAACAGCTTGCTGCTCTTTTTCCCAGTCCCTTCGTTTCATTTTTGACTCTCACAAATCTCAAGGTGAATTTGGAGGTTTCCCCACCAGTGACACATCCAAGGAAATTGGAGACATGGTGGAGGAATCATGACTTGTTCTGAAATGAAACTCAAGGAACATTTGGGGGTTCCATCCTAGACAACACTATGTGGGAACCAAGCTAACTTTGGAAATGCCAGGGACCTTTTTGCTAGTTTCCATGCACTGCACCCGCCCCCCCAAACAGCAAGCATCCAACACAAAACTATAATATAGCCTTCTTTGAACGATGCTACTATGGGTATATTTATTTATTTGAAGTTTGTCTGTGCAGTCCCATTACTAAAAGTCTCTGGGTACCTAACAATGAAGGAAAAATTAAAGAACAAGAACCATAACAGCAATACAACACACTGTACCCCATAAATACTAAGAAAGATAAGGATAAATCCAATTAATTGTTCAAATGCTGGGAAAATAAAAAGATTTGGCTATCCAGAACACCTAGCGGACTAAGGGCATGACCCTATTGGGATACCCATAAGCCCCCAAATACACAGGCTTGCAGGTCTCCACCTCAGAGTGGGAGGGGTAGAGGAGCGGATCCTCACGTTCCTGCCCCCCACCCTGCATTTTCACAAGATTTTTTTCTTTTTTGCCCATCTAGCTTGGGTGCCCTGGGGGGCAGGGTTGAAGCTGTGGCTCATTCAGGATAGCTTGTGTCCTCCATTCCTTCCAACCATCTCTGAAGTCTCTATCCCAATCTCAGAGAGCAGCCGATGGAGTATTTTCCATGCCACCCCCATGAATCTTCAGGCCTGACAATGGAGCAGTGTTTCCAGTCCTGGAGCTGGGATCAGAACCTACCCCATGCTTCTTCAGAAAATGCCCTTCCCTTGATATGCTATTCTATTTGACCACTTGGTCATTGTATTGGCACGGGGTGAAAAAAGAAGACAAACCAAAGAGAGAATGGAGCATGGAACTCACACCAGTTGAGATGCTGGTTGCAATGAGAGGGTGAGCTCCAAAAAGGAGAGAGAAAGAACAACCTGGAAACCTGCAGAACTTTTGTCTGCAGCAAAAGACAGACAAGGTAGAGTTGGAAAGGGGCAAAGCCAAGCTCCACTGAGTGCAGGATCCACAGCATATGATGCAGCTGCAGGTAGCTGAGAGGAAAATCTTTTTGTATCTCACCTTTTGTGGCATCTATAAAAGAGAATGATAATCTGGAGACAGGCAAGAACACAGCTTTTCAAAGACATGAAATGTTAAATGCAGGAAATGCTACTTAGATTATGTCTGGAGGAAATAGGAAGGTTTGCATCTGTCCCCCACTGGTAAAGAGAATGATCGCATTCTGACTGTAATGCAGTGCCAAAGTAGGGATGAAATGAATATTTTATATGATTATTTTAATCCAAGTGCATATTTTCTGCTGTGCAAGAAATATTAAGAAATATGCAAGAAATATTCTGATGTGCTGTGCTGCAATACACACACACACATATTACACACACACACACACACACCACTGCAGTACAGTGGTTGATAGAGCAGGACTGGGACTCAGGCAATCTGGGTTCAAGTCCTTGCTCAGCCATGGAGCCAACTGGGTGACTTTGGACCAGTCACAGACTCTTAGCCCAGCCTACATCAAAGGGTTGTTGTTGTGGCAATAACACTGAGAGTGGCAGGCAGAGAAAGGTGTACATGGCTCTGAGTTCTTTAGAAAGGAAAAAAAGGCAGGCTATAAATCTATAAATAAATAAAGGTAATTCATGTTAGAAATATTACATCTGATATGGAAAGGCAAGTGACGTATTTATTTATTTATTAAAACATTTCTATGCTGCCCCTTGCCAAAACCTCGGGGAGGCTTACAACACAATAAAATACAGTAAAATACAAAAATAACAATATAAAATTAAAATTAACAATATAAAATAAATAAAAAATATAAAAGAAGTCGCCCTGGCCAGATAAATAAGCAAATATTGTTAACAATTAAAATGACGTTTAAATAAAAAGGTCTTCACCTGGTGCCGAAAAACAAATAACGACGGCGCCAGGCTGACCTCTCTGGGGAGTAGAATAAGAGTGCAGAGCCAGGTGGGTTAACCCAGCTAGGTTAACCAAAATAACCACCTAGAACAGAGCCACTCACCATCCCATGTTCTAATTTATTAACTATTTCCTTGCTTCATTTTTATAGTGCCCAAGAACTGAGGGTCTCTGAGGGGTTAACAAATGCTAAATGAAAAGAATAATAAAAATGTGAAACACACACACAGATATAGCAATTGCTGCTGAATTAGAATAGAAGCATGGCAGTGGTACAGAATCAAATGCAATGTTAAAAAATGAAGGTTAAAAGTTAAAGGGTTAAAAAAAACTTGGAAAATTTAAAATTTAAAAGGAGGCCCCTTCTGACTCACTCTGTTTTCTATGTTTCTATGTGTCTAAAAAAATCTTCACCTGGCACCAAAAATAATATGAAGCTGGTGCCAGGTACCCTTCTTTGGTGCCACAACAAAAAGACTCTCCTCCATGTACTTATTCCATGCCCTGCCATGCCAATGTATGGCCGAAGCTCTCAGGTACCCTGCGGGTGGTAGCCACCCACCTCACTTTCCTTGGAAGGGGCTCTTGGAGGAGGACCCTCCAAAATGATTGCAGAATCCAAGTGCTACCTATGGGAGGAGGCGCTCCTTCGGATAACCTGGCCCCAAGCTGATTAGGGCTCTAAATGTTAGTACCAGCTCCCCAAGTCAGGTCCGGACCTCAAGACAGCCTGTGCAGCTAGAGGAGGACTGGCGTAACATGTTTCCATAAGCCCCACCCCATCAGCAGTCTTGCTGCCCTGTTTTGGATTGGTTGACATCTCAAGACTGTTTTCAAAGGCAGCCCCATACACAGAGCATTGCAGTACTCCAAATGAGAGGTTACCAGAGCCAGGAGAAGTGTAGCTGAACTCTCTCTGTCCAGGTAGGGTTCTAGCTGGCACATCAACCTAAGCTGATAAAAGGTGATCCATGGCACTGAGTCTGCTTGTGTCAAGTGACAACACTGGGTGCAGGAGCACCGCAAACTCCAAACCTTTAGCAGGATGGCCACTCCATCCAGAACAGGTTGAAGATCATGCAACTGGACAGTGGGCTGCCCATTAAGAGCACCTCCATCTTGCCTGGACTGCGTCTCAGTTCGTACTGGTTCTGATGTAACTCTTGAAGTGCTCCCATCAAGACATCCAAGATGGCAATGGCCACGCATAAGAGGAAGGTATCTTCAGCACTTCCTCTTTCGTTCAGTCCAGTATATTCCCAAAGCTCTTCCCACACATCAGGTTTTGGAGCCATCGATGTTCTTCCTGTCAGCTTTCTTTACCGCCCAGCTTTTGCTCCCATGCATAGCAACTGGAAATACTATCATGCGGATGTTTCTGGCCTTGGTTTCCAGTCAAAAATCCTTACACTTGATGACCTTCTCTAGTTCTCCATTGCTGCCCTTCCAAGTCTCAGTCTTCTTCATATTTCTTGGATACCGTCTCCATTTGCATTGCTGACAAGGCACACCAAAGCTTTCACAATTTTAATTTATTTATCATGAAATGTAACATTATACATGAAATGAAATGGAGGAGGAATGGGCTGAGGTACCATCAATATGCTGATGACACTCATCTCTCTCCTGGCTCAGTGAAGTACCTGTCCTTGAGATAATCACCTCTTCCTCGCTGAGGCCCCATCGGTGCGGGTGTTCAAGGACAGGCTGGACGTGCACATGGTGGGCATGTCGTGAGCGGAGCCGGCTGGTGCCGGGGGTCAGACTAGATGGCCCGGGAGGCCCCTCCTGACTCGCTCTGTTTCTATGTTTCCTCCTGCATCTCAGAATCTTGCCCTAGCCCATCCTCCACTATGGCACTGAAACATTTCACTTTCTGGTTCTGAATCATCCTCTGGAATGCAATCAGTGTCTGTGGGAATGATTGCCCGAGACTGCCATCATTCTTACTCCCAACAGTGTGAAGATTGAATAGGTTGTTGTTGTTAGTCGTGAAGTCATGTCCAACCCATCGCAACCCCATGGACAACATTCCTCCAGGCCTTCCTGTCCTCCACCCCCCCCCTCCAGAGTCCACTTAAGCTCACGCTGACTGCTTCAGTGACCCCATCCAGCCACCTCATCCTCTGCTGCCCCCTTCTCCTTTTGCCGTCAATTGTTCCCAGCATTAGGCTCTTCTCCAGGGAGTCCTTCCTTCTCATTAGGTGGCCAAAGTATTGAATAGGTAGGGACATAAAATACACCTTTATCTGATGCCTTTGTCTATGGGAAACCTTTCTGTTTCTCTGTATTCTGTCCTATCTGTATCTCCTTGTCCACAATAAAGGTTACAAATCAGGCCAGTCAAATGCTAAGGCACCTCCATTATTTTCAGGATCACCTGTAGCTTCTCATGATCCATGCTTTGCTGTAGTCACAGATTCATAGAATAGAAGGGTTTGAAGGAGCCAAGAAGGCCATTGGGTCCAACCCCTGCTGGTACGGGTGCCAAGTCACATCATCCCATGAGAAGAGTGATCTTATGAAATTCTTTGGTGCAGTTCAAGAGTTAATGGGTATTTGCAATATGATCTCAAGTGCCCCTTCCTTTTCAGAATGCAGCCGGAATATCAGGCATTTCTCAGTCCATTCCATTGTTGCAACACCTTGACCATCATTTTGTTTAAATGGGAAGTTAGTGCAATTGTCTCATGGTTGCTGCACTCTTCTGCATCTGCTTTCTTAGAGATTGGATTGCATGTTGAACATTTCCAGTCTGTGGACCATTGTTTTTCCCCACATCTGTTGGCATGGTATTGTTAGGATTCAGACGAATTTCATCTCTGCAGCTTCAAATCTTTTTATTGGTATCCAGTCTACTCTGGGTGTGTTTTCAGAGCAGCTTTCACTTTGCTTTCTATCTTAGAGAACTTTTCTCATATTTTTTTTTCTTTGAAGGAGTCTGTCATCATTTTATATCTTCTGTATAGTTCTGCTGTAGATTGCTTCCACATTCCCTTTATTCTTTCCTCGTCTGAGAGTGTGTGTCCCGGTTGAGCTTTCAGAACTCCTAATCTAGGTTTGAATTTCTCTTTAATTTCTTGACTTTTCTAGAAGAGGTTGCCCATTTTCCCTCTTGTGCTTTTCTTTTCTATTTCTTTGCACTGCTTGAGGTAATAGATCTTTTCATCTCTATGTGATAGTCACTGAATAGTTGCATTTAGGATTCTGACCCTTTTTCTATCTCATTTTGAATTTGCTTTTTACCTGCCATAGCAATTGTGTTTCTTCTGTCATCCATTGAGGCTTTTCTTTCTTTTTGCTACCAGAATTGTCTTTTTTGTATTCTCCCTTAATGACGTCTCGGCTTTCCATCCACAGTTCTTCTGGCTCACAGTTAAATGGGTCCAGTAATGCAAATCTTTCCTTTAAATGGACTTAAAATTCCTCAGGAATGCTATATAAATTGTTTCCTGGCTCTGCATCTGTGTTAGTAGTCTTTTCCAGCTTTACTCTGATTTTCTTCTTTTTAAATATTAACAGATCATAGTCATTACTACAATCTGCTTCTGTTCTTGTTCAGGTAGCAAAGTTGCTCCATCTCCTCCTTTCAATCGCATACCCTATTGGATTTGCCATGTATTGCCTCTGTGGTGATATCCATGTATACTGTCATCTGATGGGCTGCTTGAAGCATTATCTATTTATTTAGCATTAGCCATAGGCACTCTGGGTGGAACACAACATGATTAAAACAAAACAATTGCTTGTATTTTATGAAGTACAGTATGTACTTATGATAAGTGGATTGTTGGCTTCACAGAATTCTGTGAGTCATTCTTCTGTGTCATTTCTTTCCCCAGGTCAAATTCTCATCCCACATTTTAGTCTGCTTGGTTTCCTACCTTTGTGTTCCTGTCTCCTATGATAAGCAGCATCTCTTGTTTTTATATGTGATCGTTTCCCTCTTGAACATCAAAACAAGTTATCCGTTTCTTTTTCATCAACTGTTGTTCAAGTGTAGACTTGAATGATTGTTATGTTGATAGGTTTTCCCATACTCTGATGTATATTATTTGGATTTTGCATTGTAGCTTCTTCTTTCCTCAGTATTAAAGCCACTCCATTTTTTCTGAGTTTATCATCTCTGGAGTGAAATTCTTCTGTGTTGTCTGCCTGAAGATGTCCAATTTCCATCCACTTTAGTTTGCTCATGCTAAGCAGTGTAACATTATTAATGTTTCTTCTGTTACAGTATCCAGTTTGCCTTGATTCCAACTTCACATGTTCCTTTCTCCTCTTCATATATCAGCCACTGGACTTCCTTTCAGCTTTGTTCCAGGTTCATCGTTATTTACTTCCTTCCTTCGTTGATATACCATTGATATCAGAGGCTCTCTGTGCAACTACAGTGACAACACTATTTGTACATGTTCTTTGCTCTTCCCCAACTTTGGATGGGGGGTAGTCTCATTTTCTGCCACTATCTCTTATTTCACTTTTGGATTGCTTCACATAGGCTTTCCAAGCTAAAAGGTTCAGAATTGGCTGACCTTTGCCTTCTTTTGCACAGTAAAAACAAGAGTTAGTTTCCACTTGACTGTCATTGTCTATGAAAGTTCTTCTCCCAGCACCACCTTCAAATATTGCTGCTGCCCAGTCGGGGCCCTCCAGTGGTTTCTCCACCACCATCACCATTACACAGATCCTTTGTGCCGATGTGACAATTTCTCCTGAAGTTGATGGACGTGTCATAGCCAGGTGGACATTCCATCTTACTTGACCCTGCTAGGAGACCAGACTAGTGAGACAGTCTGATGTCCTGACAGTATCTCTCTCAGGTTCCCTGACATTCTCAGCACCCTCTCTCCTTGTTAGAGTGTTCATTGACCTTAAGAAAAGCTGGTTATCCATCCAAATTTGTCCTTGTGCGGGTGTGTGTGTGTATGTGTGTTCTTCAAGGTGTCAATACATGCAAAAATGCATATTTTGGAGGATCACAGTATGGTGGGGAAAATAGCACATATTAGGATAAATTCCCCCACATTTAAAATAAATTTCATGAAACAAACACAAAGGGGGTGCATGGTTTGTGTGCTCGCAACATCGTCAACATCAATCATCACCAGACTCTCGAGCTTCAGGGCAACCAAACTTCAACACAAGAAAAAAGCCCAATGGTTGAGATGAGCAGGACTTTAAGTTGGAAAAACTGAGAGAAACTCAGATTGACAGATTTTTCCATCTCTAATGAAGTGAACAGCAGGATTCCAAGCTGCAACCATTTGTTCCTGGTCTCAGTTGTCCTAGTTAGAAAGCCTCAGAGTGAAAGCACCTTGAAATATTAGGTGGGGATGCCTAAGTACCATTTCACAGCCGCCCTGACCCAGAAGACTCTGAACAAATGCACTGACTAGATTAGCAACAAAGAAACCATGAAAAGATATATCCGAAGTGCTGAGCAGCTTGTAAGAAGTAATAATCAGATCATCAAAGTGAAGATGCAGATGGTGACATTTAAGCGGGAATCCTCACCACTGAAGAGTCTGTACCAGGAGAATTTATATTTTTGTTGACATCTTTAACTCATCCCAAGATGCACGCAAAGATGCTGGATTCCATCAAGTATTTTGCTGCCATAATGCAGTGCACCAGTAGAGCAGAAAATCTTTCACCAAAGGTATCAAAGGGATGTATGGAGGGCCACTTACCATTTCCTGGGAGCTTTGCTTAAAGCTAGCAGCTTCTGAGGAAAAGCACTGATAGGTGAATCTGTCAAGATCACTTTGGTTCGGATTGTCGGGTTTCCACCATGACGTTTCTTCTGTCCCAGTCCTGTGCCATTTTTGAAAATTTTATGTTTAAATGCTCATGTGAAAATGTGTGCATGTATTTCTGTGCATTTTTATTGCACACATTTTTCGGCATAGTTTTTCAAGCAAACCAATCTCATGCTATATAGTCACTCTGTGCATACTTTTCCCTAAAATGTTCAGTGTTTACTCCCTTTCCTGATGCAAACACCTCTCCCCCACTGCATGGAAATGATCGCAATGTACAGAAATGTGCAGGTTTCTAGATGCATCTGCTTTCCCATTTGTATTCCTTTTGGGGTTGTATCTGAGGTTAAACCCCGCACCCAAACATCCCTATGCAAAACATGGTCAAGAAATTTGAACAGGATCCTGTTCAGTCTTTCTCCTGAAAACAGCACAAAAAACTGTATGTAGAAGTGGGGTGAACCTACAAGCTCTATATCCTATGAATCCACACATGTTCTTTCTTAGATCGTCATAGAATCACAGAATAGTAGAGTTGGAAGGGGCCATGAAGGCCCTCAAGTCCAACCCCCTGCTGTTGCAGGACACCATGTTACACCATCCCACTCAGGCAGCTGTCCAGTTTCACCTTGAATGTCTCCAGTGTGGGAGAGCCCACCACCTCTCTGGGCAGCTGGTTCCACTGCCGTATTGCTCTGACAGTGAGGAAGCTTTTCCTGATGTCCAGCCTGCATCTGGGTTGTTGAAACTTCACATAGGTAGTAAATAGGGTTTTATGCTCATTCGAATGAGCATTATCAGAGACTGTGCCTTAACTCCTCCCTCCCTCCCTAATTAAAATCAAAGAGGACTGAAAAGCTCCAAGAGGAAATTTACAAACTAGATGAATGGGCAACCCAATGGAAAATTTAATACATTGTCAATGCACATTAAAGCACATTGATGAGGTAAGAAATGATATTTCTACATTGAGCAGTTAATCCAGTCTTTCTATTTTTGCATTCATCACATTAATGGTATCTGCACAAAGTAATGTATTTTCCTGCATCCTCATTACAAAGCCTCTAGACGGCACAATGGTACAACAGAATAGCACAAATACACAAGTGGGAAAAGTGGGTTTTCTCATCTTCAGAAATAGTTTCACATTTTTCCTGTTCTAAATAAAGTTTGCCAAATGAACTCTTTAGGAACATCATCTAAAATTAGCTTAAAAAAAAGACAACAAAACAAGCACAGAAGAAATGCTTTGTGTAGAAAAACACAAAACAACCTGCAAGTGTTGCACATATATTGATGAGATCTCAGCAGTGTTTTGTTGTTGCTGTTGTTGTCATGGAAACAATGGGGGGGACTTAAGGGGGAACTGGATATGAAAGTATTCACAATGTTAGCCTTACACTGTTTTACTTTTTGCTCTCTGACAATAGTAGACTTGGAGGTGGTGACTGTGGGGAGAGGTGAAGTTCAACCCTTAACAAGAACATCGTTGTAACTATATGCTATCACAAGAAAGCAATCCAATGACAAGCATGTGGAAATGTCAGCATAAATTTCCATTAAAAATCAGTGCATTTGTATGAGTTATGTACAAGTTCCTTGTGGTTTTCAGGGGAGTTGAGCACTTAAGCCTCTGGAAATCTGGCCAGAGACATCATATACTAACCGAAAAAAGGGTGCCTCTTGTACAGAAATGCTAACATTAATCTCTCCCTCTACCAGCATCCAAGTATCTCCGAAGGTTCATCTCTCACCAAGTAGCTGATCACAAGTTTTACTTTAGTGCAGAGTCAAAAAGCAAGATAGTGAAATTCCAACCGTGTTGATTATACAAGAGCGAGTCTTGGTTTCCAGTCCAACCTTTGTTTAATATTAGATAAAACATATCACATGCAGAGATAGCCGAGCAAAGTATTATTTTAGGATGCTACAATGAGCAAATGTTATTTCCTATTATCTGGCCAATCTTGAGATAACTGAGACTTTCTGAATAAACTTTGCTGGGGAAAAAAATGCATGGTCCACTTTAAAATCTAATTCCAAAAAAGGTCTGTGTGATTCATCCTTCCAGGCTCCAAGGCAAACAGAGTGATTGGTAGCACATTCATAATTCAACATGGTTAAATGCCAAGGGCCGGATGGAAAGTGCCCTCCGAGCCGGCATGAGCAGAATGACATTCATGGTCGATTCAGCTCCTCGAAGCAAGCTGTGTAATTGGAAAAGCCAAGGGAAGTGACCCCAGCCTCCGTGTCCTGCTGATGTCAAAACGCATTCACATCACTCTGACAAGTGGCCAGTTTCAGAAGGTTCCTTTGAATAGGTCTGGCTGGGAGGAAAGGTAGGCACTTGTTCGGAGCCCGAAATAGATACAGTTCAGGTAGTGCATGCTCATCGTGGAGGAAACATCCCATAATTGGAGCCATGTAATCAGGCTGTCCTCGCTGACCCCACGAACCCAAGAGGTGCTCCTTCTAACATCAAAACAGACCTTGAGAAAATGTCCCGTCTTACGGTCTGTGGCAATACCACACCAAAGGCGCAGAAGCTGGGATGGGGGAAGAAATTCATGGGATTCACAATTTCAGAGGCATGTCCAAGCCTATCTCCTGTTAGAAATAGCTGCTATTTCCAAACAACACACGAATCAAAACTCGGTCGTACATCAAAAGTTGCACTTCCCTGCATTTTTCAATTCTCCTTTAAGAAAATGCATATGGAGTTTGTATGTTAGGAAATAGGCATGCAAACATATGTGTATGAATGAAAAACAGCCCCAGAGATTAAATTACACACAAGACATCCACATGTTAGGAGAAATATGCACAAAAGTGTGAATATATCGTTATAGAAACAAAAAAAATCTCAAAATTTGGGACCTACTGAACATAAGATTGGAGATGGTCTCAAAGTTCAGGATCAATCAGATGTACTGTTGAGGAAATAACAACTGAGACAAACTGAATTGTTCTGGCTTATCTAATCCTGGCAGGACCACAGCATCATTTCTATATAGCATCCTTCCTTCCATCATGGAAATCATAGAGTGGATTTCCAGGCGGTTGTTCATCTATGCTGAGGGCAAATCCAGCCTGTTTAGTTTGAATTATGTCACTGAACTAAGTTGCCTTCAGACCATGATGGGAGACTGTGGATTTCATTTGAATTTCATTAGATACCTGGGCCTTCATTGGCCTTATAAGTTTGACATGCAAAAGTTTTGGCTGTACCGATGCTACTGTGTGGAGAACAAATGGGTGCGCCAGGGCAGCAACCTTGGGATGTGCATTAAGCACTTATGTAAAGTGATGTGCATGCAAACCATGGGTCCCCAAACTACGGCCTGGGGGCTGGATTCGGCCCACCATGCTGATTTATTTGGCCCTCCTCAGAGCTTTCAGACTCGCTAGGAGAGAACGATCTCTGAGCGAGTCTGAAAGCTCTGAGCTGGCGCAGGTGGACTCAGTGGGGAGATGGCAAGATTGGAGGTGCACTTGTGCAGGGAAGACGGGTGTGATCGCGATCGTGCTGGAGAGGAGAGACGGCCACGATTGTGCTTGCTGGGGGGAGCTGGCCGTGATCGCACCCACCTTCCCTGCACGAACACACCCATCTCCCCCCCGAGCACACCCGTGATTGCACCTGTCTCCCCCACCAGCACGATCGCGGACATTGTAGCTATGTCCCTTGAATATGGACGTGGTCTTTCCCACCCTTCTTGGGCTTCTGCTGCAGCCCAATTGAGCAGAGCAAAGATTCAATTTTTTTATCATTTTTTAAAATTTCAATTCATTTTAAATTATGTTTTAAAATGTTAATTATTTTTATTTGTATTTTTATTATTTTGATTTTAAATATTTGAATTATGTTTAATGTTAATACATTTTAATTAATTTTATTTTAATAAATTTTATTTTTAATAAATTTTAATAAATTTTATTTTAAATTAATTTTTATTGTGCAGTGTGCATAGGAATTTGTTCATATTTTTTTTTCAAACTATAGTCTGGACCCGCAACAGTCTGAGGGACAGTGAACTGGCCCCCTGTTTAAAAAGTCTGAGGATCCCTGGTCTAAACACATGACTCCCTGCTCATGCAAGAGATCGTGTGCTGCTGCTCCCAAAGGATTGGCCGCCATCTTCCCCACTTTGTTCTGGAACAAGGCCACATCCAAAGCAACATGGAGTTGGGGCTGCCAAGACAGGAACGTTGCGGTTGTCCCCAGTTCTGCTCACGCTGTGCATCCTGCCTTGCACACTCAACAAAGTTTACGGGAGAAAACTTCTCACCTCAAAGGACTCAGCGAGTGTATGTTGGTGGAAAATGTCTCTTGTTCTTGCGTTTAGGATACTTCTTGATGCATTTATTTATTATTTATTTAAAACATTTCTGTGCCGCCCCCATCGCAACAAAGCCTCAGGGCGGCTCACAACAAAAACAAAACAAACAAAATCATATAAACATTTATACACTAAGAATATTAAAACCTTACTTGGAAGCAAGCCCCATAGATCACAACGAGGCTTCTCTGAGGAAACATGCCTTCCAAATCTGTGTAAAGCAACCATGGCTGTGCTCGCACCATCATGGATTGGCGACCCCTATGCCACGTTTGGTGGAAGTGGGGGCGAAGACTAGTTCTTGCAAGCATATGCCACCTCATTGTAACCACCAACCAATCAGATGCCCTGAAGAGGCACTGGCAGTTGGAGTTGCACCGACTAAGTGGACCAGGAGTGGGCAACCTGTGGCTATCCAGGTATTGTGAGCAACCTGTGGCTATCCAGGCATGTTGGCCTACGGTTTGTCTCAACCTTCACCATGGGCTATGCTGACTCAAGCTGATAGGATTTGCTGGATGGAATTTGTGGAGGCCCACACCTTGCCTACTCCTGAAATAAATAAAATTAAAACTAGATGCTCAAGTCCCTTGACGAAGGCACTACACATTTTGCAGAGGGCCAGGCATCATGTGGACTGGGGCTTCTTAAACTACATCTCCTGAGAAGAGATGGGTGACCACATTGGTTGTGCTCTCGGAAGATGCAAGCGCATCCCATTCAGAGCTCCGAATATCAGAATGGGCACGTACCTGCCGGAATATTTTCAAGTAGTTGAACATGTTCATCTTATTTCCAATTCCCAGTTTGATTAGCACAAGATTTCTAATTTGCTCAGATTTGCTCAGTGGACCAAAGCATCCATACTTGAGTCTGTGGAGGAAAATGAAGCCAACTTCAAGAGGTCTGCACAAGCCCCCTGTCTGATTGCTCTTTCATTTGCACAAGTTTCCCATGTGTGAAGAGCAAGCAGCCATCACAACTATGAGCGGAAGCGGGGCATGAGACAAGGGGCAGGACGATTTTTGGAGAATTCCCCTGGCAATCTGAAGCAGTGCTTATTCCCCTATCCCACCACCTGAGTGCATAATTGCTTGCCAGAACATTTTGCAGGAACAAGGAACAGGGAAAAATGTTTTTGATTCTCCTCATTTTCCAGATGAATGTTCCGCTTCTCTCATACTGGGGGTCATATGTTAAAAATGAGTTCAGAACAGAAAGAATCACACTGTTAAGAAACACACACACACACACACACACACACTTCTCCTTCAAGATGACAGGAACTGAATTGCTTTGGAAAATGGGATAATTCCTCCCATGGAAGGAGCTTTTCCAGCTCAGGAAGCCCAGGAAGTTTTGGAGGCTGCAGACTGACGAAGTTGTGCAATAGACAGAGAAAAACACACACAACATGCACAAAAATGGTGGTTCTGCATCGACCTACGGCCATACCAGATTCCACCAGGAGAAAAGTTTTTACTGGGGTGTTCCATTCCTATGGAATTCCCAGCATCTGCAGTGTGGTTTGTGGTCCCTGCTGAAGACAGTCAGGTCCCAGGATGCCTTTCTTACTCACTAGCCAGTTTTAACCTTGTTGTAGTTAAATGCTCTCAAGTTGTCTCCAGCTTATGGTGACCCTAGGTGACCCTCCGAAATGTCCTCTCCTTGACAGCTCCACTCAGCTTTTCCAAGTTCAAGGCTTCCTTCATGGAGTCAACCCATCTCCTAGTTCATCTTCCTCATCTTTTTCAGCCTTCGACTTTCCTAAGCCTGAAATTTCCATGCCATTTCTTCTTAAATATATTATTTTTATTATTTTATCTGCTTTCCATTCTGTAGCTGTTCTCCTCTCTAGAATCTGCCGAGCAATGGAGCAAAGTACAAATGCTATAAATGAATCAATCCATTAATCAATCAAATAAAAGAGCACCTTGAGAACCAGTCAGAACTGTGGGATCCTCCTTTAGATTTTCCTGACAGGTTTTGGCACAATACCAGTTCTGCTTCCGCTGCATCTGGATTGTGGTGGAGTTGAAATGAGGGTGGACCTGCCAGCACAGCGGGGGCTGTTTTCATTTGCAGTAGCATCATGCAGAAAAGCAGAACAACAACCAGAGAAGAAGAAGCCATGCATGAGTTCTGCCCATGGTTAGTCCTACCTTATAGAAAGTGTTGCGATTTCCTCCTTGCCAGAGAAGGCTGGTGAAATGCTTCCATCCACCCAATTTCTCTTCCCGCAAATAGGATGCTGAATTTCAAGAGGCTGCTTGTGTGTAGCTCTCATTAAAGCCCTCTTTTTGTATTTTGTATCTTGGATCATTTATTGTGAGTCCTACAGCATCCAGAGCATGCAAAATGCTGTCATTTTAATAGAATAATTGAAATATGGGCTTATGCTCCATTTACTTATGTTGTTTGTAATCGTGATAATAAATGTTAAATATTTAAAGCTTGTTTTAAGTATTTTGAACATCTCAAGTATGCATGTGCATATCCCATAATCAAAATTATGGTTTCCATCCCATTTTTCTGGTGTTCAAGCAGCACTTTCTGCAGAAAAAAAGAAATCTGCCTGTGATTGGACTTCCACAGGTGCCCCCGTCCTTTTGATGCTGCCAGCTGGCTCTCTGCTTCAGCTAAAGGGCAGCCACCCATGTTTCACTGAAAGCCACACTACGGAATAGGCTTTGTAGTCTAAGGGGAAGAGGTGCTAATTCTCATACCCATCTGTTGTGTCTGTCTATAGATGAGAAAACAATGACATAAAATATAAGAAGTATTATCAGAATGTGTTCTTCCAAATGGTTTGGAAATATTCAAATAGTACCATCCTGACAATGATAGAATGCATATCCCCCACCACCACCGAGATCCCTGTCCATAAACATGTCCATGAGCAGGATGATGGATTGACTGGAGTGTGGCTGATACTTTTAGAATCCAACTTTAGACAAATATATATATTAAAAAACTCCCAACAAGCTCTGTTTAGAAAACAGACAAACTGAATGTCTGTCCCAAGTCAAGAGAAGACTGAGGAGGGACATGATATTCCTCTATAAGTACCTCAAAGACTGTCACAAAGGGGAAGGTCAAGATCCCTCCTTGCTGATACCAGAGTGTAGGACACGGAATAATCAGTTCAAGTTGTGACAACCCACATTCAGGCTGGACATCAGGAAAAGCTTCCTCCCTGTCAGAGCAATGCGACAGTGGAACCAGCTGCCTGGAGAGGTGGTGGGCTCTCCCACACTAGGGACATTCAGGAAGAAACTGGGCAGCCATCTGAGTGAAATGGTGTGACTTGGTGTCCCACAACAGCAGGGGGCTGGACCTAATGGCCTTCATGGCCATGATTCTGTGATAAATTAAACATCTTTTTCTGACTGATTTCAAATAAATATGGAATAAATATGACAACAGAGACTAGAGATGTAGACCTGCAACTTGCCAATGATAGCAGTCCATTGGATTACTCTGGGGTGACCACAGGCAAGAACCAGGTTTATGGCAGGAGGGCAGGTTCTGCTGGATATGGATCTCAAGCAAACCCTCAGTGGGCTCACATGGATCTATAATACTGTGAATCCAACCCAGGAAACTTTCAGCAGACTGGCTATTCAGAGTCACAAGGATTCTAGGGACCTGCAGATCTCCCCACTTCTTCGTTTCCATAACTGAATGCAAGTACAGTCATGGAAAAATGTTTTCTCCCACAGAGTAAGATAGTGAAGATGTAGGCTTGTGGGACTTTGTGTAAGGGCACACATTCCATCATGGGTGTAACTTACGGAAGTTGGGAAAACTCTCATTCCATCCGTGAGCAGATGGCAGGATGTAAGACATCTCATAATCTGGGAAGCGAGCATAGAACCCATTTAACAAATACTAATAAATAAATAGATGGAGCTTGCCATTCTCTGTCTTACAGCTTTTAATGAGTGAAGGTTCTGAAATATGTTTTCCCCTACCGACTGGATTCTCAGGGCATCAGGTGGAAGAGGTAAATCATGACAGCATAAAACATTTGTGTAAGTATTTAGGAGGGAGGGATGCTCCAACTGGGTGGCAGGTCAGAATCTAACCTTGTTTCTGGTTGGTTTCTCATTTCTTGAGTAAGGCAATGAGTATGCAGCTAGGACTGTCTCTTCTATTATCTTAATTCTTCGTTCGTTTATTCGTTTGTTTTAATGCAATCACTGGGAAGTGAATTTGTTCATACTTTTTCTGGGTCTTATTACTCATTTGCACAAGGACCTTATGCCAACTCAATATTCTGATGAAGCCCACAAAACTACAAAGCACACAACAAACATCTGGTGAAGTTGGAAAGAGGAATGGATTTCAGGAAAGTGGTATGATTTCCTTTGAACCTGAGTATTTCTTCCCTCACTCCCACCTCCCCATTGCAAGGTCAGAAGACAGATACAAAATGCTTTGTTCAAGAGGAAGACTTCCTATGGCTTATTCTGCACTTAAGTGCACAATGAGGCTAGAATATATTGGGATATTTCCTTTCCTTGATAGCATGCAAGTCTGGATGAAGCCTCTCTTCAGATTTAGGAAATCACTGAAATCCATGCATTAAGGCTGTTTGCAATGGCTGTGTGCAAACAACATTGGTGTGCGTGCCAGGCTGACCCTCAAGAGGTTCCCCAGTGCCACATCCAGTTCTCCAAAATATGGTTTGTTTGTGTGACTTGCTGCAACAATTTCTCCAGTTAGGCTTCTTTTCCCTTCCTACATAATCCCAACTCTTGAGGGACCATATGAGCCAATCGTATCTGGGCTATTTGATTGGTCATTTTGAAACAATCCATTCTGAAAGGGGACAATGCTCCCTCAATCTCATTGTTCTTGGAGTGCGTGGGTAAAAACAAGAAGGTAGAGTCTTCCTGCATTGGAAAGGCCAAACAGTAATGGGGCTCCTTCTGTCCCTCTGTTCATGCTCTCCAATGCCTGCACCTCCCACTTTCTGTGTGGCTATCACTACTACAGACACACACACACACACGGGTAGGCCAGTAGTCTGTCCCACAGGTCCATTTCATCTCAGCCTTGGTCTTCACTGCAGATGGATCCGTTGGTCAGTCTCTCCTTTTCATGCACTTGGAACATTGAAATTTCAGTCTTTCTCTCTTGCACAAAAAGAAATTTATGGGTTTTGGGATGTACTGAACCAAAAACAGTCTGCAGGGCAATGCCATCCATGTTCATCAGGTGCAGCTTATCCCAGCATGGAGAGAGCCCCGATCTGCCAGCTTGCCATGGAGTCGCGATAGGTCAGCCACTGTCATGAAACGGCAGCCCTAGCTTACCATCTACAACCTAACTGCACATGCAGGGCTTCAACCCTAGAGTTTTATGAGCAAACACTCACATCCACATGCCTACATGGACAAAGCTGCCCATTGGAGTTTCTCTCACCTCCCGTGTCTTTAATGTGCAACCTTCTGGCCATTGAACATGGTCTAGGTGACTATTGGATAGGTCAGAATACAGCTCTGACCCCAGAAATGCATTCTGAAGCTGAAGCAGGACCGTGATTGCAGCTTGCTCTCCAACTACCCCGCACTGTGGTACTTTCTGCCCCGACTGCAGTTCTGAACTTGTGGGTGCAGCTTCAGACCAGTCACTGGGGGGGGGGGGACTGGAGGAGTGAAGTTCTGCCCAGATACAAGGAATCTGGTTGTTCCTCAGCCCTTCCTCCTCACAAGCAAGAGGAAAAGACATTGAGAGACAACCCTGGCTGTCTATGGGTGTGTTTGCACAATACAAGATGCCTACTTCTGTTGGTCTGTTATGTTGTCTGGGCTCTGTTCTGAAGGCCCTGTGTGGTAGGATTTATTTTCTGAAATCACAGAGTGAATCAATGGTCTCTTTGAAGGTTTCCATGCTTCCCCATGACTTCTCAAGTCATCTGGATCACCATTTTACCACCACTGCCATTGAAGTGTCATGGAGTTTCCTGGCAAGAGAGGCCACAGAAGAAGCCACTTCTAGCTTTCAACCTCTACTTTCCTCAGCCCTTGTTTGATGCATTCCCATTGTATCCATCTCTCTGTTCACTCTGAAAACTGGGAGACAGCATAATAATACACACAGGGAGAAGGCAAGGGTTGAGGGAGGATTCTTCCATTGAAGATAATCTCAGAGGGGGACTGAAGCAGCTGGCAAGCACTGCAGACATGCAGCTATATTTGGGGGGTGGGGGGTGGGAGGAACCCATCGGGAAAACGTTTGCTCAGGAAGAGTCCATAGGCAAAAATAGGGAAAGGGCAGGGGTTTGCTCACTGCAGCTTCCAGGTGGAACTCACTGGGAGAATGGAGCGGGGAACTTCGAAGTCATATTACTGTGCGGATCATACAATTGCCTGACCAGAAACTTCTGGTGAAAATTCACACACCCCAGGAACAGTGCAGGGCTCTCTGCCGTGCCCTGTGAAGCCAGCCAACGTTTTGTGAAGAGCAGAAGAGGTAGTGGATCTATCATCACCTCCTGTGCTTGACTGGTTGCCTTCCATCCTCTGAATTTTGAGTAGCGGTATTGGATGGGACCCTGTAAAACTAACAAAACCCTGTGTCATTTTTCTCCTTTTGCCCATGGCAAAGTGGATACATTATTATCAACAATGCACTGAATGGACATTCTTATCCATCCTTGGTTTCCACAGTGGATTGCTTTGGCCCTTGCTGTTTCAACTGCTGCATGTTATAGAGCTGAGCACCAAGTCTGAAGTTCCCATAACCTGTCCCAACACACCATTTCTGTGCTACAAATGGAGGCGCATTTGGCCCTTGCCTGAGGGTGTGCAGGTGAGTTCCATGGGTATGTTCTTCCTACTAAGAGGTTTTCCTTTTGGCGGCTGCCAGTAAGCACCTGCCATATGCTTCTCTTATAATGCCGCACATCATGCAAATTGACTTTGTGAAATTAATTCCTCTCCCAGGTAGGCAGTCAGCAAGAAGATAGCTTGTGTCGTACCCTCGGAACAGAGGTGGCAGTGGCAAAGAGCACGCAAAAGGTAATTTTGCAATTGCCACCTCCCAAAGGAAGCAATTCCACAGGACTCACAGCTTCCACTTGCCGATAGAACACAAGGGTTGTGATAGTATTGGCCTGCTGTGGAAGAGAACCTGGAAATCAGAACCACATGCCCTGTTTGTTGGTATATCTCAGACTCACAGGAAGGTGGTGATAGCCTCTCCTCTCCATTCCACTGTCTCTCAAATTCTCATTCCACCCCTCCCAGTTCTAAGTTTAGCTCACCCTGAGCATTCTTTACATATATTAATCACTCCAGAAAATCATGTATAACTCAAATTATTAGTGGAAGTCAAGACAAAGTCCAGCCAAAGGAACGAAATAGGAGATGGATAACTATTTTAACGCGTACAGTTGGGAGCTATCTCCCTGAGGGGCAGGACAGGGGAAGACAGTCAGGTCCTGGCAGCTTTGCTCAAACAGGGAAGCTATATTTAAACAAAACCCACACTTAGAAAGGGGAGATAAAAGCAATGTGTGGTTCTGTATTTATTTATTTATTTATTAAAACATTTTTATTGACCAGAACAGTCTGCAGTTCTGTGAGTCACTCAGCCAATCGAGCAAGATGTTTGTTTTGCCCATAGGCCTGTCTATAAATAAATAGATACAATAAAAATAAAAGGTTAAGGCATTCGTTAAAATGATTCATCATCAATAAACCCATTATGATTACAGCAACAAATAATGTTTAAACAATTACTAAAACAATAGAGTAAGATGATGGGTTCTGTAAGATAATTAAGTAGACTAAGCCACCAGAATGGACTATAAGTACACACTAAAATGAATAAAAGTATACACATGCTCAAGTTTTTAAAAGTATGTCCATAGTACATATTAGCTGCCCAATTAGCTCAATTAATTAATTACGTATTAGCTCAATTGATTTTGAGCTCACCTTAGTAGCTTCAGCAAAATATTTTTCTATTTCTTCTGTTTCAGCCTTATTGATGCATCCCCAAAGGTTTGAATCATCAAATGCATTTGTTCATCCAGGTAGCAAATTAAGTAGTGGTATAGTACAGAGGACATCATCATCATCATCATCATCATCATCATCATCATCATCAGTATACCTGCATTCCAATAAAACATAATCTGCTGTTTCAACTTGTCCTGATGGACAAGGACGCCATCTTAATTCAAATGAGACTTCTTTAAGAATGCCCTTTTATAACTGTTCATAGAAGACAGTGCCAGAGACTCTGAGGGCAACACACACATGTGCAAACCAACCCAAAGATTCAGTGCATACATCCATGCTGACAGATCTCTTGAAGGGATTTCAACTTCCAATCTTAATGCTGCTCTCTTAACATTTTAGGTGAGATTCAGAACATTTCTCCAGAACCTGACCATGTTCCATCTCCTGATTCATATTCATCAGCCATTGCTGGATACCAAACAGTAAGCTTGTTATTACTTTAGCTTTACAAGAATGTAAATCTGAGGGCACAGGAGTTCCCCCTTCTGCTAAAAAAAGAACAATGCACCACAGTGGCTGGTATTGTTGCTGAATGTTGTCCTAGGACATCTCTTTGCTTTGGCAAGCTCAGAAATCTTTGAACACTGAAGCCTAAAAGCTAAGAGCTACTCACTTCTTACTGCATTGACCATTCATGGTCAACCGGGGTTCTTTCTTTAAATATCTGCTAGAAAACACTAATGAATTAGTCTTTTGATCATTTATCCTTAGACTCAGTCTCAACCCTACTCAGGAAAAGGCATCAAAAGCCAATGCAAGCAAATAATTCTTGAAGAAAACTTCCTCTGAATGTAACAAATGGGAATTTCTTTTCTACACAGTCTTGGGAGATTAAATCAGGTAGGTGAGTATGAAGCAGGAGTGATATTATATATAAATGTACATATCTGATTCATTCCTCTTGTCATTGGGACTGCATTTTATAAATCTATTTCTGGGCTATAATTAACCTTTAATGAAGAGAGAGAGAGAGTCTGTGTCTGCGTCTGTGTAAAATTAGGAAAATAAGTCTCCTACCCAAAGAGGTTGTTTTCATCTTTTCCATATCTGTGGTGTCAGTGTTGGGTCACATGTTGATTACAGATCCATACACACAGTGTATACTTTCCTTTTCACTGCCTTGAATATTTCATGGCCAAATGATGTAGAACCATCACATGCTTCAGGGTTGAACAACCCTTTTAAAAACCCGCTCATTCTACTCCAGTGGTATGCCTTTCCTCAACCTAGTCCATTAATTCGATTTTCAAGCGCATAGCGTAACTTCCGTATTATAGGTAGAAACATAGAAACAGTGAGTCAGAAGGGATCTCCCGGGCATCTAATCTGACCCTGGGCTCCAGCCGGCGCCGCTCAGGACATGCCCACCATGGGCATGTCCAGCCTATCTTTGAACACCCTCACCAATGGGGCCTCAACCACCTCCCGTGGAAGCCCATTCCACACCCTCGGGGTCCTGACTGTCAGGAAGTACCTCCTGGCATCCAAATTGAACTTTGTTTTCTTGAGCTTGGCTCCATTGGAGCATATCCTGCCCTGTAGGTAATTTGCAACTCTGAGAGATTGGAACTATTGTTTCTGTCCATCTTGATGGAATGAGGCCTGATTTACACACTCACACATGCACACGCCCACAGCAGTGGCCAGAATGCTGCTCTGGAACTTGCGAGTTCTGAGTTCTAGTTCCTGCTCAGCCATGTCACTCACTGGGTGACTCCACCCAGGCATGGACTCGTAGCCTATCCAATTTTCTCTAGTGCAAGAAACTTTTAGCACCTGGGGACAGATTTCCTTTCCCATTTGTCTCCCCTTCTCTCCTTTTTGAATGACAGCTTTGTGCTCTTTTTTAATCTGGGCGTAAGACATTGGCAATATTCTCTCCTTACACCCTTTTAACACCTTCTTTTTAAGGGCATGCTCCTGATCATACCTATATTATTTCTTCTCTACAGTGCTGCTTTGGCAGAAGGCTCTGAAATACAGGAATCATTCAATGGACTCATTTCTGCATTGTCTTTCAGTTCTCTCAACTCTGCTCCATTCCACATCTCACATATTTGTGTTTGTTGTTTTGTCAAAAAGTCATGCCTGACCCATCCCATCCCCATGGACAACATCCTTCCAGGCCTTCCTGTCCTCCACCATCCCTCAGAGTCCACCTAAGCCCACACCAACTGCTTCAGTGACTCCATCCAGCCACCTCATCCTCTGCCATCCCCTTCTTCTTTTGCCATCTATTGTTCCCAGCATTAGGCTCTTCTCCAGGGAGTCCTTCCTTCTCATTAGGTGGCCAAAGTATTTGAGTTTCATCTTCACTATCTGGCCTTCTAAAGAGCAGTCAGGGTTGATCTGCTCTAAGAATGATCAGTTTGATCTCTTTGCAGTCCAAGGGGCTCACAGGAGTCTCCTCCAACACCACAATTCAAAGGCCTCAATCCTTTTGCTCTCAGCCTTCCTTATGGTCCAGCTTTCACAGTCATACATTGCAATTGGGAAAACCATAGCCTTGACTATACAAACTTTTGTTGGCTGGTGATGTCTTTGCTTGTTAGCATGCTGTCTAGATTTGCCATAACTTTCCTCTCAAGAAGCAAGCATCTTTTAATTCCTTGACTGCAGTCACCATCTGTGGTTAGAATTCTATTCTAACTTTTGCAGCTAACTTTTGTCATTGTGAAAATACATTTGTGGTCTCTGTGAAATGACAATGTATCTGACCCTTGTTTTACCACTGACAAAGTCCCATGTGAAGGCTACGGAGGGACAATCTATGGAGGGAGAGCCTTTGACTGGCCCAAAGTCACCCAGTGAGCTCCATGATTGAGTAAGGACTAGAATCTAGAGCTCCTGGATTCCCAGTCCCACAAAATTAAATATTGGTATATGGGAGCCGGAATAGGTAAATTCAGTTCTAATTAGCTGGGAGTTCTAGCTACGTGGAAAGGAGCCGATGGAAAGGACTATTAAAACACAACCTTTCAAGGTTAGGGTTAGTCAG
Organism: Varanus komodoensis; assembly: GCF_004798865.1. Classification (NCBI taxonomy): domain Eukaryota; kingdom Metazoa; phylum Chordata; class Lepidosauria; order Squamata; family Varanidae; genus Varanus; species Varanus komodoensis. The sequence goes on from NW_025335606.1 coordinate 1,792,663, forward strand.
ACTTAGTCTGTGGATAAAGAGGTAGAAAGTCTGGTGGTAAATGTCCCTTGATTGAAAGAAGAATAGACGAAAAAGGAATGAAGGTCTGAATGGGGGAATGAAGGCTCCCTCACCCCTTGGCAGGACAACCGTAGTGCCTGGTAAAGACCAGAGATGCAATCCTCAAAGTCTCTCTTAACTTCTTGCCCTGGGAAGGCTAAACTTGGGTGAAGAAAAGCTCAGATTAACTCTCCAACCAGTAAGTAATAGCAAAGGAGAAGTTTAAAGTGTCAAAGGAAGACTGTTGCCTAAAACTGGACCTTGTATCTGGTTGCAATGAATGTTTAGGGATTTTGGCCTGAGGTCAACAAAGAGAAACTTAAAATGGCATGACTGTAAAGAACTGTTTTTTGCAAAGTACTGTTACTAGGTAGTCTTTTGAGCCCTCTAAAATAAATATTAATAATTTCCCTTCCATATGAAATACCTCCTTAATAAATTACTTGAATTGAATAGTCCACCTTACCTCTGTGCTGGTGCCCTTAAACCTGCTGCTATGAATGTTTAACATAGTCTATTGTTTGGTGGTTGCCAGAAGGGGTCAGCTTGTCGAACTTTGAGGTGTAATAGGAGATAGTTCCTGGGTCCAGAAATATAAGTGTTTGTTCTAAAAGTTCCATAGGTGGGATTACCTATTGGCGTGACAGTCGTGCGATAAGACAATCCAGCAATGAAAGTGATTTGCTTGGGAAGAGTATCAGATATGCCGTACTGTCCTGGGTTCAAAATGGATGCTTGGATCCCATACACCAGTTCTCTGTCCACACAATTGTTGCTGCCCACAATCGTCATGTGTAATTTGCTTGCAAATTCAAGAATGGAAAGGTGGCAATCTGCTGTATAAGCATTTTATTGTATCCAAAGCCTGGAAGATAGACCCAATTGGGTCTCTAACAGTGACAGAGATAGAGAGGCTAAAGTTTAAAAGCACCGAAGTTTTACTGCCAGGGTTTATTTATAGCTTCGTACATACAAAGGCGCTGCTATTTCAGGGGTGGAAGCACTATTTTTTATGGATGTCAGTTTTGAATAGTCCAGACACAGTAAAAGTAAAATAAAGTGAACCGCATGTCTTGAGAAACAAATTTAAATAGCAATGGCTTTCAGAATAAAGTATACATTAAAAAAAGGAAGGAGCTATAGCTCATTTAATTTGTAGAATAAATCTCTCTGACGAAAATCCCCGTCTTGGGGATGGAAAAGATATTAGGGTGGAATAAGAAGACATACACCCTAGACTAATACACATATATAAATATAAATAAAAGAAAAGTATACATTTACGTGCATTGCTATATGAAGATAGTCATCTATCTTGGATGCATATCTATCTATATTAAAGTTACCTGGGACACAGTTCTATCCCTGGCTTCTTGCACGCAAACAAATATGCATGGAAAACTTTGATTTTGACATATCAGTTGTTTGCACAGTCTTTCTATTACTATCTGAAGCAAAATGATTGTAGGTGGAAGGAAAACATTCATTTTTCACACACAGGTTTGAAACTTGGTTTGAAGCTGACTGACAAAGGAGGGAGGTGATGACCAGCCAAGCTCTAAGGACGAACTAGCAACAGACTGTTCATACAGACACCTTCCCATAATATCAAGACATCATCATCATCATCATCATCATCATCATCATCTTTATTTCTTTTCTAGACCACCCCATACCCAAAGCTCTCTGGGTGCTTTACAACAGTGCATAAAACAAAACGATTAAATAAAATGCAAATTACATAAGGCAACAATGTTAAAAGAATTTTAAATTTATTTTGAATAGCTTAGAAATGCGGTAAAAAAAATGTAAGAAGAAGACCCAGTGAGAAAAAGAATCATCAGGATGATCCCTTCAGGCCCCTGGTTGACAAAGGGGACCTTCAAAGGCCTCTGCATTGAGGACTGTCTTGACCTGGTGCTGAAAGGATGGCAAAGAAATGCCGCCTAGAGATGCCATAGGTAGAGTAGGTGGCAAATAAATATTTAAATAAACAAATAAGCAAATTTGCTGCCTGGTGGGCTATAGTGGTGGTGGTGGGGTTCTTCCAAAGATGAGGGGGCCCCCACTGAAAAGGCCCTCCCCCGAGTTGCCACCCCCTGAGCTTATTGTGGTGTTGGTTCTAGGAAGAAGGCCCCAGAGGTTGAGAGCAGCGGCCTCCCAGGGGTTGACTGCTATTGCAGTCCCAACTCATGGGTTGTCTTTATGTGTGAATGGGACATGTTACCTCCTCACCCCTCCTCCAGGAGTTAGTGCGCATGCTCCAGCTAAGACGGGATGCGTGGGGGAAGCAGGACTTAATAGCAGGAGTGATACTGCTGCAAAAGTGGGAATACCAGAAGTTGCTTTTGGTTGATGTTGATTAGAATTTAGCCAGTGCTTTCCTCCTGGAACTGAATGTGGAGGACAAGCTGAAGTGCAGGTTAGAGTTGGGATGATCCCAGCTGTCTTCTGCTCACTGGACCTCTTCCTCATACTCGGCCCCGGATCAGGGAGCCTGCTGAACCAAGACGCATTCAGTGAATGCTCATGACTGTGAGCAGACCTCCTCTTGGGAGACCCAGAAACCTTCCTCCACAGCACACTCACCCCATGCAGAGCCCATGTGCCGCGTGTGAAGGAAAGTGACTGCTTGTGCAGCATTGGCACGGTCGATTCTCGACAAAGGCTGGGTGGATCCTTGCCATGCTCAGCACCAAGTTGAACATTGTGGCTGCAATCGGGGGAGCAAAGCTGGAGGAATCAGATGGTTTCCCACCCCCTTTCTCCAATCCCAAGTCCGTACAACCTTCAGGCTGTGATGCAAGTCATGCCACCGAAAACATGTGCTCAAAAAACTAATTGAGAGCATGAAGACATGAAAATAACATGCACTTAAGCAAGAACGTAAGCACATTTAATCCGGGGGAGGGTGTGGATTGTACATTTCAAAGATATTCACAAATACTGAAATCATGTCGTGAAATGAGCACAAAAAGTGTGAGTGTTCAAAAGAGAACAAAAATGATAGCAAGAACGAGAATGAAAGCAAGCCAAGCCAAGCCAGCCAACCCCAACCCCAACCTCAAAACCAGAAACAAAACAAAAAGCAAAAACAAAAGACATGCTCCTCTATTATACCTCTGAGATGTTTTGAATGGTAACCCAGTGGCCAGGGGTGATGGCAATCCAAAACAACCCCTTTGTTGGGGTAGTGGTTGGAATGCCAGAGTTGGAATGGTGAGCCCCAGGTTTGCATACTCTGTTGTGAACTGCCCAGAAAACTTCATAGAAATGAACTTAAGAATAAGAATAGTCATGGGTGACAGGAATCCAAAAATAGAAAACAAAGGTGAATCTAATGTTGTGGAAAAATTTGGCCTAAGGGTCAGAAACAAAGGAGGAGAATGACTCATAATTCTGTGAAGCCGAGCATCTGTTTATCACATACTTGATCAGATGACTGTATGCATGAAGTTCGACAGATGGCAATACAGAATGCAAATAAATATATAATTGGAAGTGAAGGATGGAGAAGTTTTATTCTTGCTGCCAAAACAAGACCAAGACCAGATTGTAGTAGTGACCGTGAACTCTTAATATCAAAATTCAGATAGACCGCCAAGAGAAGCGTAATGCCAAAATACAACTTAAATAACTCCCGAGAAATTTACAATACACATAAAGGACAGATATACATTACTAAACTGAAATGAACGTGCCTGAGAAGTGTGAACTAAAACTGGAGACCAGAAGACAATTCCTGTAGTGTGTACTCATTCCATGCACACGCACACACATGAAGCTAGCTGGATGTCGGAAAAAAACACTCACAATTGTTAAGGACAAATGAAAATCAAAAGCAAAAGGAGAGAGAAATAGGGAATGGAACTTATCAGCACTTCTCACATAGAGATGAGAAGAACGATTAACAATGACCAGTGCAACGGAATAGCAAAGAACAACAAAAGAAGGGAACAAACAAGAGGCCTCTTCAAGGGAATCCAAGAAATCCTAGGGCAAGTCAAACCTAGAATAGGAATGCTGAAAGAGAAACAGGGGTACATAGCACCTGACTAGGGTAAAATAATGAAAAGGTGGAAACAATGCAGAGAATAACTCTGCAGAAGAGAGAAAAGGATGACAGACTCCTTCAAAGAGGAGGAGTAAGAATCTGCAATTTTAGAAAGTGAAGTGAAAGCTGCCCGGAAAGCACTTGGAAGTAATAAAGTGCCCAGAGTTGATAGGGTACCAGTAGTATTCCAAGCTACAGGGAAGAACTCATCAAATCCTAAGAAGAGCATGCCCAATCATTATTCACAGGTGTGAAAGCTGGACAGTGAAGAAGGCTGAAAGGAAGCATTGTTCCTGGGCACTGGAAGAGAAAAGGTGGCTGCTAGAAATTTTTCAGATTATGTATCCAGAGATAATTCTACAATGTCCACTCCTTTTTCTGGGGAACTGAGAAAAAGGGGGAAAGGTCAGAAATGTTCTCTATTGAGAAATGTCATCCTGGTTCTAATGAAGAGCAGCTACAGTTCTCGTATGTCCAGGCTGTATCTTGGATAAGCTGTTCCCAAAATCCAAAATGAGTTTCCTATGACATGGTTGATTCTCATCAATCATGTTATTTTGAGCTGTTGACAGTCTGCTGGGAAGATCACCTGGTCCACCCCCTTCCATTTCTGTGTCAAAAGGGATTGGTGAAACACAGGCATCATGCCACTGAGACAGGTATTCTCTTTAGTTCCCCTCACACATACTTCAGAATAACTTTATTTATCCCCTAATGGATTTCTGCAAGGTAATAAGACATTGATTCCAAACAAGAGCTGAAGAAAATGTCTGAGACTTGGAGGGCTTTGCTTTTGACTTGTGTCAAGGGCTTCCAACCTTCTTCTAATGTATGAGAAGAGCAAAGTTCTAGGTCATTTGAAATACACATCTCTTCAAATGCAGAATCGGCAGAACAAACATTTCAAAAAGTCCTTATTATGGGAAGGAGAAGGAAGATCCTGCCACTCTTCTGTGATTTGTCACAGCCAAACTGTGAGGTCAGATATAAGAAGGAATATTTCATAAGGTTCTGACTTGAATATGTGACAAGGAAGACAGCAACTCTCAAATGTATGCTGAGCATATAATTTTTCTGGGTTTGTAGGAAGCTGCCTAGGACAACTGACAAAGGACCCCCCCTTCTGTCAATTTGAAGGAGCTGCTAATTCATAAACGATATCATAAGCACATTTAAACCGTCTTCGCATTTTTCTCATGCTTCGTGAAAACAGAGATAATAACTGGTAAACCAGCTGTAAAATTAAAAGAACGAGATGTTGCCAATAAAGGCCATCATTTCAGGGAAATAAATTTGTTTCTTGGAAGCTGTGTGCTGGAACGTACGCTTTAGGTGCCCACAAGAAAAAGCAATTCAAGCGGAGAGTAAATTGATCTTGCTCCACTGGTTTATGTGAAGAGAGCAAAAGGGTGTGTGTGTGGGGGGGGGAGTGAGATACACCAACAGGTTATCACTTAATAACTCTCTAGTTTTCCTGAATATTGAATCAATATGGCGGGATCACTCGGAGTCATCAAATCCTGAAGCACAATGTGGAAGAAAATGTAATTTAGGCACACACACTGCAAAGAACAATAAATATTTTGAATGAGGAGGTGTGATGTGAGGAGGGGGCTTCATGTGCAGGGCTCACACCCTGCTTGCAGAAGGATCCAGAGCTAATTTTTGGCATCTCCAGTAGAAAGAGGATGTGGGTGACACTGCCAGTCGGAGCATATGAGTTTGACTTGGACTGGTCAGTGGGGTGACTCGTATTGGCAGCTTTCAGGAAGTATTTTTCTCCTCTGGGATGACAAGATCTAACATTTTTTTCAGGCTGTCAGCAGTCCCCACTTTTTGGCCATTACTGATTAATCAGTTGACCAGGTGAAGATATTCATCAGTCACCTTTCCAACCATTAAGCAAGCAAGATAATAAACAGAAAAAAAATGTTCACCGGTTTGGAGATATTTACCCCACCTTCTTACAAGACAATCAAACTCAAGCTAGTTTATAATACAGAAACAATATATAAACCACAACAACAAAGATATAAACCTTATAATAAAGGAATCACAATAAAATAGCCTAATTACGTGTTGTAATACCATACCGACAGAGGCAGGCTAAAATAATGTATATATCAAGGGCTAAATGGGGGAAAAGGGCATCTGGATTAAAAGAGTCTCATGGGACCATTTAAAAGCAGGCAAGACTCAATACAGTAAACCCACCATGATGCCTCAACTGAAAAAGTTACAATGCTGGAAGTGCAGTCCAATTATGCTCCAAAGCCCCTCACCACATGCACCGGGGGGGGTGGGAGACAAAGCTTTAGAGCATGGTGGTTCTTCATGGGTGACCGTATTATTCAAGTCATTTGATATGATCTTCCATTTTTGTCTGTAGAAGACACTGACTGTATGGATCATTGCTGGCAAGGAATTCCACAGTGTCCACATAAGTCCATGGAAGACCCTGCTCCATAACCGGAAGGATCTCTCTTAGAATAAGTACAGAAAGCAAGTGAGAAGGAGATGTAAGGAAGAAGAGGAGGAGAACACAGGTCTAATGTTGCTATGGGATATGATGTCCCACAATGCTGTGACGGCCACGTTGTAAAGGAAATCCAACAAATTCACAGGAAATCAGTCTCCCAATAAGTATTGCTCTTGAGAGCTAGACGATACATCTGGGATCAGAGGAAACTTTCCATGAAAGAGACAGCTGATGATACATCCGGTTGGCTACAGTGGGAAGAGGCCAAAACTGTTATCTTCCAAGAAAGGCTGTGGGTGGTAAACCAGATGAACCTGGCAAAAGGTACTTCTTCCCACTTCCAATAACTGCAGATTTCAGAAAGTTCATGGGTCAAGGGGCAAATACAGACTGGATACTGGTACCTGTAAAAAAAAAAAAAAGTAACTCAATCCAGTGGGAAATATAGAAGGTTTCCCTGGCTGCCAGATTTGCTAACTGTCTCTTTCCCTTGCATGGATTACATTTTAGCTGCCTGACTAATATCCACTCTAAATCTGCTGCCAGAGAAAATCAAATCAGTTTATTTCTATTTTGTGTCACTTCCGCGTGTGTTTCCTGCAGATCTGGTATGCTGGAAGTTCTCTGACTGGGTGGAAACCACTGACAGATTTGCTTCCTCCCATATCCATTTTTGTTAATCATCATCATCATCTTCATCATAACCATCATAAAATTGAATGCCTTTTTAGCCTTGTATTGGAAGGGGGAAATTAATGAAATGGAATTCTCACTGAGAACAAGTTTATTTCTATATTTATTGATTGATCATGGGGAGTGTAACATCTAAAATGGAAGGTCAGACCTACTATAGATGTACAAACTGGTCAAAGACTGAAGGGAGTCATGATATCTGTCTGTAAGTACCTTGAAGGCTGTCACAAGGAGGAAGGTCAAGATCTCTTCTCACTGATACCAGAGTATAGGACATGGAATAATTAAGTCAAGCTGGGACAACCCAGTTTCAGGCCAGATATCAGGGTTACGGTGGAATACGTCTGTGGAACCAGTTGCCTAGAGATGTCATGGGCTCTCCCACACTATAGACATTCAAAAAGAAACTGGACAGCCATCTGAGTGAGATGGTATAGGTTGGTATCCTGCAACAATGACCCAGGGACCTTCCTGGCCCCTTCCAACCCTACCATTCTCTGATTCTCTACTATTTTCTCCATAGAAATGCATGCTAAAGAATATTGAATGGGTCCCCAAGTGCATACTGGGGCTAAAGCTTGAAATCTTCTGGGAATACTGAAGACTATGGAATAAAGAGACTGGATCATTATTCTGGAAGCCAAAGCACAATTCCAGAAGTTAACAAAGTAATAGTATCTGTGCCTACAGTATCACTTCTAGGACATGGAAATAAGAGAGGGACAGAAGTGTGGGAGACCAAGAGAGATATTTCACAGACTTGATTTAATTGGAAAACTCTATTTCCTCTACAGTTCATATTAAACCTCTGCACTGACACTTCAGCTGTGAAATATAGCTGACTCAAGGGGTTCAAAATGTGTGTGTCTCTCTGTGTGTGTATTCTTCCTGACAACTGACACATGGAGTGATACTCCTTAAATGCCCAAGAGCCAGGAAGTTTCCATTTGTAGAGTTCCTGGGGGCCATCTTGATTGGAGCCAATGATGGGTAAAACTCCCCCCAAAAGTTTTGAAGCTAGAAAATAAACTTTCATCCATGTGAAAATGGGGCTAAAAAAGAGTGATTGCTTCCCCTTACTTTCCATTAGTCCTTGATCTCAAGCAGGATGGAAAAAGCTGAGAAATCTACACTTTTATCACTATCTCCATGGCAACTTATGAAAGTTTGCTGCTTAGGCTTACCTCGTTAGCCATCCTATCTCAACGACTCTACTGCCCTCTCAATTTAAGCTGCAGAACAATCCCAATCTTGCATCCCCCTTTCGGTGGCCATCAGAACCTTCTTCTGGAAAAAAGCAGGGCCTAATTGATGGATGAAAAAATCACTCATCACTCATAGGAAGATATCATTGAGATCCTAAATTAATACATTTTGCATGCCAGAAGGTCCTCAGGTTTGACTTGTGACATCTTCATGTGGTTTTGCCAGAGGTCGTTTCCTTTAAGATCCAGAATGAAATTTCACACACATTAAAAAATAGGCTTTGACTTTCTTCTTTCTCCTAATGAAACATTTCCACTTTCCTTTATTAAAATTAAATTGTGAGACATGCTGATGAATTGCTGATAGGTTTTTGGATCAGCTTCCTTACTAAGAAGGACACTTTCATGGGGGTGTGTACTTGCATCAGACCTTTATGGGTGATTATACACTTAGGAAATCCAGCATTCAATGCACTGAAAGTTTGTTTTGTTGTTTGGTCACAAAGTCATGCCTGACCCATCATGGACAACATTCCTCCAGGCCTTCCTGTCCTCCTCCATCCCCTGGAGTCCACTTAAGCTCATACCCACCGCCCCAGTGACCCCATTCAGCCACCTCATCCTCTGCCCTCCCCTTCTTCTTTTGCCATCTATTGTTCCCAGCATAGGCTCTTCTCCAGGGAGTCCTTCCTTCTCATTAGGTGGCCAAAGTATTTGAGCTTCATCTTCAGTATCTGGCCTTCTAAAGAGCAGTCAGGGTTGATTTCCTTTAAGATTGACTGGTCCAAGATTGATCGCTTTGCAGTCCAAGGGACTCGCAGGAGTCTTCCCCAGCACCTCAATTCAAAGGCCTCAGTTCTTCTGTGCTTCTGAGCTCTTCTGTATGGTCCAGCAATGAAGGTTAGCCTAACTTAATCCTCACTGAGTTCAGTAGACTACTCAAAATAGAAATAACACTGAACACAACCCAGCATAGCTTAAACTCAAGGCACTTCATCCAGTTATTCAGTGTAATGACAGCTATTAACTTTCCTTGAAGAGACTGTGTCATCTAACTCATTTGGGACTCTGGGTTCAAACCCTGAGTCTTAGCACCCCTTACTTCACAGAGTTGTCCTGAGCATAAAATGAAGAAGAGAAAGAACCATGGAAAAGGGTGGGAGAAAGATGTGAATGAAATAGAGAAACCAGAATGCATGGCCCCAATTCTATAAGCAGTTTCCGGTTGTCTAGATTCAGTGAATCTTCCCATGGTTGTCCTACCACCTGCCTACTTTCAATGGGCTGGGCAGTTTCCCTATGGTCAGACTACAGGAAGCATGATCTGGAAAAAAAGTTCTGCTCCCAAACGGCATTCTTTCTCTCCCCAGCACAACAGTATTGCATTTGGCAGGAGAATATGAAAGATTGGAATCTGAACAATGACATGCCCTGGAATGGCGTTCTCGAGACACTCCGTAATCAGCTAAAGTAACGAGTGCATTTTCTCCTTTCTCAGTTGCTTTATGAGTTAGGGCTGTGTGAGGAAGATGCCTGGTCTCCAGCTGCTGGCAGATGTGCTGAGAAGCATCTCCGTAGTAAGTCAGTTTCTGAAGTTTGATTATGGGGTTGAGCTGAGCAAGGCAGGGATTTCGCAGTGAGGGCAGGCATGTTGTGTCTCTTCTCTCTGTCATCTATGTGTGTGTGTGTGTCTGTCTGTCGGTCTATCTGAAACAATATCTTCATGTTCTCCTGGGGTTTTTAAATATCTCTGTCAACTTTGAACTTTAATTGCAGCTTCTTATGGCTGGTGTTACATTGCCCTGTGACTCAGAGCACTGGATCCTTAATCTATTATTTATTTAGATATTTATTTATTAATTTTTTAACTTGCTCCATCAGCCATACAGTTCTCTGGGTGGGTTACAGCAATAAAATAGAAAACAAAATACAGATTAAAATACATTTTTAAAACAGAAATTACAAATAAAAAAACATTAAAACCAAATATAAGATGCACCACAATAATGACATACCCGCAGTTAAAATCCTACTTAAAACAAGTTAGCAATTAAAATACTGTCAAAATAAAAAGGTTTTCCCCTGCAGCCTAAAAGACTGTAAAGAAGGTGCTAGGCAGACCTCTCTGGGGAGCTTGTGCCAGGGTTGGGGTGCCACTGTGGAAAAGGCCCTTCCACGTGTTACTGCCCTCCTTCTTTCCTGAGGAGGGGGCTCCTTCAGACGGGGCTCAGATGCAGAGCTACAGTGCCTTCCTCAGCTCTTCATATGGGAAGAGGCACTCCTCCAGATCCCCTGGCCCCAAGCTGATTAGGGCTTTAAATACCTGTGTCAACACCTTGAATTGGGTGCAGACCTCATCTCGGAGCCAGTGCAGAATGTAGAGGCCTGGCTTCATGTGACTGCATCTGCCAGTCCTCATTCACCATCTTGCTGCCCTACTCTGGACCAATTCAAGTTTCTGGCCCATCTTCAAGGCAAGCCTCATGTAGAGCACATTGCAGCAATCCAGACAAGAGGTTACCAGTGCATGGATAACTGTTGCCAGGTCCAGATATGGCTGCAGCTGGTATATCAGCGCAAGCTAATAGATGGCGCTCCTGGCCACTGAATCCACCTGGCGTTCCAGGGATAATTCAAGGCCCCGAAGCACCCCAAGCTGCGAACCCTGTCCTTCAGGCGGAGTGCGACCCCATTCAGGGCTGGCAAGATGTCACCGATGTGACCAGAAGGACTCCCCATCAACATGACCTCCATCTTATCTGGATTAAGTTTCAGTTTATTTGCTCCCATCCAATCCAATCTCAAGGCCAGGCCCTGATTCAGGACATCCACTGCCACACCTGCATCTGATGAAGAAGAAAGGTAGAGTTGAGTGTCACCAGCACACTGATGGCAATCCAGCCCACACCTCCTGATGACCTCGCCCAGTGGCTTCATGGAGAAGTTAAAAAGCACGGGGGATAAAATAGAGCCCTGCAGAATAGAGCCCTGCAGTAACCCCCAGCACCTCCTTCTGGGCACAGCCCGCCAAGGAGGAGCAGAACCACCACAAAGCAGTGCCCCCTACTGCCAACTCAACCAGCCTGTCCAGACGGGCACCGTGGTCGATGGTACTGAAAGCCACTGGTCCAGGAGAACCCAGAGGCTCACACGCCCTCTGTCTCTCTCCTGGCACAGGTCATCCCAGAGGGCAACCAAGGCAGTTCCCATTCCACATCCAGCTCTGAATCCTGATTGAAATGGGTCAAGGTGGTCCATTTTATCCAAGAGTTTCTGGAGTTGGCCAGCCCCCACTCACTCGAACTCCTTGCCCAGGAAGGGGATAGTAGCAAATGGTCTTTAATTGCTCATGCCTCCTGGGTCCAAATTGGCCTTTTTCAGGAGTGATGGAATAACACCCTCTTTCAACCAGGCCAAGACCATTCCCACTCTTAACGAGGCATTTGCAGCCTCCAGCAGCCAGTGGCACACCCCCTCTGTATTTGCACGACCATCCATGATGGGCAAGGGTAGGCTGAGCCGATCCAAGCACCGTGCCCACATCCTCAGGCCTCGACAACCGAAGCTCATCCAATATACTTGGACCAGGAGGTGCACTGGATGCCAGAGGAATTCCATTGACGATTGAGTCCAACCCCTGATAGTTCTGAGCAGTTTTACCCTCAAAGCGTCGTGCAAATTCCTCACAACAGGCCACCAAGCGTTCCACCATTTCTTTCACGAGGCCAGTTTGTAAGAGCCCCTGAACCACTCAGAACAGCTCTGCTGGACAGCACTGAAAGGTTGCAATAAAGGAGGAACAACAAGCTTTCTATGCCACCTTCACAGGCACAGCGTAGACTTGATAATGAGCTCTAAGCTGTGTTTGGTCAGATTAATCAAGGGTGCCAACCCCAGATGGTAGGCCCTTACAGAGGCCCCAGATGTCCTCTGGGCCAGAAGTTCCACCTCCTGAAAGAGCTCAGACCCAGAGGCTGCCACCAGCCAGGGCTGGCCAGCTGGAACAGGGGAGAGCAGCTGGTCAAGGAGGGAGGCCCTGCGTCCAATGTGGACCAGTTGAGTTGTTTCTTTACATGTAAGCCATCCAGAGACTTTTTACTACTGGACAGCATATAAAAACATATGATATATAAATAAATATATAACTTGATTATAATTATAAATTATATTGATGTAGTATAATTATAATTATTATATATGTGTCCACCAAATGGTCTGAGCAGTGTAGTGGCTAAGAGCATGGACCTGGAGCACAAGGAACCTATGTCCTAGTGCCCCCTCAGCCATGAAGGCTCTTGGGTGGCTTTGGGGCGGCCCAACCTACCTCCCAGGTTTGTTGTCGTGGGGATGAGATCGAGAGCAGGAAGAGGAGAATGATGTAAGCCACTCTGAGTTCTTTAGGAAAGAAAAAAAGTGGGAAATATATCTAATAAATAAATACCAACTACATATGTATTTCTGTAGCAGGGGCTCTGAAATATGTGAATTGGGCAATATACCAAAGGCACCTCACATAAGTATGCTGTCAGTAGAGCTTGGAATATTGTCAGTGGGGCCTCAAATGGTCTTCTCTGAGTGCCTACCCTCTCAGTAGTAGAGGGAAGGCACTGAAGGTCAACACTGAAAACAGGAGCATCAAATTTAACTGACCTCCATTGACAAAGTACACATAATCACTAAGGTGCTAACAAGCCACAGCGGCAGGGGCTGGTGTGGCTTCTAGATCGAGGGGTGTATTACTACCACTCTATACCAGTGTGGTGTAGTGGTTAAGAGCATGGGACTGGGACTCAGACGATCCAGATTCGAGTCCCCGCTCAGCCATGGAGCCAACTGGGTGACTTTGGGCCAGTCACAGACTCTCAGCCCAACCTACCTCACAGGGTTGTTGCTGTGGGGATAAGATGGAGGAGGAGATGTAAGCTGCCTTGAGCCCTTTGTAGGAAAAAGGCAGGATATAAATTAAAAATAAATAAATAAAAAAAATAAAAATATACGACTCTGGTGCGCCCGCAACTGGAATATTGTGTTCAGTTTTGGGCCCCTCATTACAGGAAGGATATAGCCAGGATAGAGTCAGTGCAGCGTAGGGCCACAAGGTTGGTGGCTGGTTTGCAGGGGATGCCGTATGAGGCGAGACTGAGGGAACTGGGTCTCTTCAGCCTGGAGAAGAGGAGAATCAGACGGAATCTGTTGGCAACATACAGCTATGTGAGGGGATGTCACATGGAGATGCGTAGAGACCTGTTCTCCCCTGCAGAGGAAGGCAGGACGTGCTCCAACGGAGCAAAGCTCAGGGAGCCAAGGTTCCATTTGGATGCCAGGAAGCACTTCCTGACAGTCAGAACCCCGAGGGTGTGGAATGGGTTTCCACGGGGGGTGGTTGAGGCCCCATCGGTGAGGGTGTTCAAGGATAGGCTGGACGTGCACATGGTGGGCATGTCATGAGCGGAGCCGGCTGGTGCTGGAGGTCAGACTAGATGGCCCAGGAGACCCCTTCTGACTCGCTCTGTTTCTATGTTTCTATGCCAGGGGGCAGGCATCCCAAACTTGTAGGACCACCACCAAAAGGGCCCTGCACCTTGTAGCACCTGCCATACAGATAATAGCCTGATTCCCACAGCTGGTAAGCCATTCACAAACCACAGTGCTTGATAAGGACGCTCTGTGCCCTGTGGGGATTTGCATTATTACTCTTAGCAATGCGATTTGCATGTTGTGCAAGCCTGGCCAGATTCGCACACACAACCATCCTACTGCCATGAGCGATTATGCAAATTTCCACGGCACTTGCAATGGAGTTCAAAACCACCATACGAACTTGTTGACTGCTTTCTCATTGTACAAACCAGGGCATTATATATATGACTGGTAGGTACCAGGTGCAGGGTCTTAGACTCCTGTGAGTCCCTTGGACCGCAAGGTCATCAAACCGGTCAGTCCTAGAGGAGATCAACCCTGGCTGCTCTTTAGAAGGCCAGATCCTGAAGATAAAACTCAAATACTTTGGCCACCTAATGAGAAGGAGGGACTCACTGGAGAAGTCCCTGATGCTGGGAACAATAGATGGCAAAAGAAGAAGGGGACGGCAGAGGATGAAGTGGCTAGATGGAGTCACTGAGGCAGTTGGAGTGAGCTTAAGTGGACTCCGGGGGACGGTGGAGGACAGGAAGGCCTGGAGGAATGTTGTCCATGGGGTCGCAATGGGTCAGATGCGACTTCGCAACTAGCAACAACAACTACTTCTATGGGAACCCCTTCTTGGGCAGATCCATGAGATCCAATTTCCTCCCATCTTAGGTAGGCCATGAACAGCATTTCGGTTCTACAAGAATTCAGAGCTTTCCCCCCTCCCCAACTCACACACCATTTTTAATTTCACGTATTGTCTTTAGTATCAAGTTCAGTGGTACCAGTGATGCTTATGTGAATTCATTGAACATCATTTTGAATATATGTGTGCATAAAAGAGGTGTATTAATGATGGAAATGTAGATACATACACAAGAGGAGAGAGTTAAGGGCAGCTGCCTCTAACATGCAAAACCTTCACATGTATGTTCGGCAATCTAAAGATAAACTAGAACCATGATATGAGCTGGGATGCAATTGCATCCAATCTGAATCTGGTATTTCCCAGTTGCTGAGGCAAGTATATCTGGCAACAGGTAAAACAAATATCCAGTTGATGTCTTCTCCTTCCCCTTCTAGAATTCCCAGATTCAGCTGCCTTTAAGAGAGCTCAAACTGAAAGAAATGCAATGGAAGGAAATGCAAAGGAAACTGGAAGGAAGCATAGGATGCAATCTGCGGTCAGAAATCCATATTTCCACTGCATTGTATGAAACAAAACAGAAAGCTCTCATTAATACCCTCAGGCTTGAAAAAGGTGCCAAGCAAATGGTGTGTCATTTTAAAGCATGCGCAAATACGTCTTAGTCAATTTGTACATGCATACAAAAGGCCATGTGTTTGATTCCAAAACAAAGCCACCATGCACACATTTGAAAGATGGGCACAAAAACTATTTTCACATTGCCGTGAAAGAAAGGGGGGCGAGGGGAAGGAACGGGACGGCATGAGCCCTAGTGCTGGAAAAATAAGAACCTGAGCGTGCTTTCCGTCTCGACAATGCTGCCCATCCTTAATTTTCTCTCATCAACTGTTTTCCTAATACAGGAACACCCAACACGATCGACCCTCCTGGGTCATTTGTTGTGCTGTGTGAATGTCAGCAGGAAGCGATTATGTTATGTCTGTTCTCCAGGACAAAGAGCTGGGAGGCCATCATGCCCTTCCTTTTTCTTGCTGCAGCACAGGATTATGGGATGTCCATTAAGCCCCTATAAAAATGTGGCACACACATTACTTACAAGTGGTCAGCTGGGTAGGAGTAAAAGTGAGAAATCATTAAAGTTTATTTCCCAGTCTGCGGTAAGTTCTGGCCTGCTTATTTTTCTCTCACTGGTAGTGTCACTACTTCCTGTTTAACATATCGACCTGCCTATTTGGCATTTGACAGCACTATTGAATTTTTGCTGAATTTTATGTTTCAGGAAGGACATAAAGTAACAGGTTTCCCCTGGGGTCCCCCATCCATGGACTTAAATTTACTGTGGACTTCAGAAGCACTTTGGAATTCTACATTAAAGATACTGTGCACCTGAATGTGTGGCACAGGTGGCCATTTTGAAAAGTTCTGCCTTAAAGGCAGCAGAAAAGGCCATTTTAAGGCACTGCTGAGGGGCCAGTCAAGAAAACAACCAAATCAAGAGATGGTTTTAGTCAGCCAGTCATCATTTAGGCCACCATCTTGCTTCCAATGCTTGCATCCCTCTGCAGGCACAGAGTAACTCTTCATATCTACCTTTCCACGCTGGGTCACCTGTAGGCAACTGTTGTGAAGTCGGTTCCCTTAGCAGTCAATTCACATCAGCCATGTGATCTCCAACATCACATCTTCAGCACCTGTGGAACCTTCCTAGGTTTCTGGTGTGAAGATCCTCAGCAGAAGAAAGAGGTGACTTGGCACAGGATGAAGAGAGGCGAACAGCATTAAATTATTGTGTAAAAGGTTTACAGTGGTTGTACTAAGCCTCTTTCAGCTCAAGATCCAATTCCATTCCAGAGAACCCTCACGAGCTTCACTCTGGGAGTAGATGCAATCAAAGCCAAATGATGCAGATGAAGACTCCCCAACCACCCACGTTGGCTTCAAGCTCTGATTGCCAGAATGCTAGTAACATTAGTGCAAATTAGTGCAGTTGTAACACAACATTTCAAGTAGAGTTTGCACAATCCAAAAGGTTGAAGGGGTGTCAAGCTGGGCATCAGGAAAACCTTCCTATTAGAGCAGTGCAGCCATGGAACCAAGGACCTAGGGAGATGGTGGGCTCTCCCACCCTGGAGGCATTCAAGAGGCAGTGGGATAGCCCTCTGATGGGGATGCTGGAACATGGAGTTCTGTACTGAGCAGGGAGATGGGCTTGATGGCCTATTGGGCCCCTTTCAACACTAGTATTCTATGACTCAACGATTTTTCAGCTTCCTGCTCACCCAAGTTTCAGGGAAAGTATGAAGGCAATTAAATTTTTTATTCAAATGCCATCCATGGTTCCCTCAAATACGTTGGGGTGAAGCACAGGCCTTCCAGGAATGTGGAAGAGTCTATGCTTTGTGTGCTGTTCCCTCTGCCCTTTCGATATGCTAGGCGCTATTGCTGCCCTGTGCTGCCCTTGTTCCAGCACCATCCTGGAATTTTAGTAGGGGCTCTTCTTCACTGTGGAACCGTAACAAACCAGCGATGCTGTCCTGCAGCCATGTCCTCTAGCCTTGATTCTGAAGAAAGCAAGCAAAATCCCATTAGCCTTCCCCTGAGATCCCAGTCCAATTCTAGTTGCATTTGAATAGCAGTGGCATGCATCAATTTGTGCATTCCAGATGGCATGCACATCAAAAGTGTGGTCCTAGACGCCTCCAGAGGGATGTCCCCCATTTTCCCATGCCGGATTGCAGGAGCTTCATGGGCTGAGTATAGTTCAGCAAAACGGGGACTTATTCACGGTGCCCTTTGATCATTTGTGCCCTTTCAAGTGCTTCCTGATGCCACAAGCACATTACCAGGGGTGGGATGGAATTGAGGGGCACAAAAGCCCAGGACCTGAGATGATCCAAGGGATCAAGCAAGCAAGCAAGCAAGCAAGCTCAAGGGGGTGGGAGGGAATAAAGAAAACAATCAAAACCAGAAAGTAAAAAGGCAGAAGAGCCAGTGTGGTTTGGACTTGGGGACCTGGGAGATTCTAACCCCAGTCCCCACTCTGCTAGGAAACTCCCTGGGTGACTTCAAGCCAGTCACAGACTCTCAGCCTAAGTTGGAAGTTGCCTTGAGTTCCTAGCAGGAGGAAAAAGGGAGGGATATAAAGACAAGATGAGGGTGGGGGTGAGGGTGAGAATGCCAATAACATGGAAATACGAATGAATAACAGTCTCACTGCTGAAACAGAGTCAGAGTTTTTTCAAAGAATGAAAAAAGAATTCCCAGTAAAGCTACCTCAGACCTTATCCAAATCAACAAATTGCGCATGTGGTCAAATATGTATTTGTTTGGGTTTTAGGAAAGCCAGTTTTAAGAACTCAGCAAAATGATAAGTGAAGCCCCATGGCAAGTCCTCTAATTGATAAAAGAAGTCCAAGATGGGTGGGGATTGAAAAAGAGAAAATTCTAAAGGCACCATCGCAAACAATTCTGAAAAGGAGAAAGAGTAGGAGGGGACAGAAGAAGCCCGTGTGACTTCACAGAAAGCTTAGAGACGATCTGGAGACAGGGTGGGTGGGACATGCATAGGATGTGGAAGGAAAGCGGGTAGCATGGATGCGCGGGAAGTGCATCAGGAAGGCTAAAGCTAGGAATGAATTGAGGCTAGCAAGGGATGCTAACAGCAACAAGAAAGCTTTCTTCATGTATGTCCAGAAAAAAGACAGAGGGAAGAAATAGGGCTCAACTTCTCGGTGTGGATGGCAGACTGATAACAGATGGCAAAGAAAAGGCAGAAGTACTCGATTAATCTGCTGTGTCATATTGGGAGGGGCACACCAGAGATGATCCCCTGGCTTTTCCATCACCAGTTTCCCTCTATTCAGCACAGGATCAGCCTCACCTGGAGTTCTGTGCCCAGTTAGGAAAGATGCAGGCAAGCCGGGAAGGGTTCAGAGGAGGACCGCAAGGATGATCCACGGACTGGAAGCAAAGCCCTGTGAGGAGAGCTGGAAAGAACTGGGCAGGTTCAGCCTGGAGAAGAGAAGGCTGGGGAGAGGTAGAATAGCACTCGGCCAGTGCTCGAAGGGCTGTCACCAAGAGGGCGGCCAGGATCTCTTCTCAATCACCCCAGAGTGCAGGCCATGGAATCATGGCTCAAGATACAGGAGGCCAGATTCCAGCTAGATATGAGGAAAAAAATCCTCACTGTCAGAGCAGTATGGCAACTGAACCAATCACCTGGGAAAGGGGTGGGCTCTCCCACACCAGAGACCTTCACAATGCAAAGGGACAGCCATCTGAGAGGGAATGGCAACCCTCTGGGGTCCCGCACTGAGCAGGTGGCTCCTTCCAGCTCTACTATTCTGCGATTCAATGTGCCCAAAGGATGCCAGGTTCCATTTCATTAATATTTGATTCCGATGTTATATACCAGTTCATGGGACATACCAAGAAACATCATCCAACACAGATGTTCAATATCGTCTCGTACCTGTGAGCAATAGGCCCTTGGCATGATTTAAAACCAAGAACACACAATTATTCTAACTTTTGGATGTTGATTTCAATGAGATAAACATTTGTACTGCTAGATTAAAAATTTCCTTCCTTCCTTCCTTCCTTCCTTCCATTCTCTTTTCTTTAAGCTCCAAGATAGAGTAATGCTGGGTTCCACTTCAGAGGAGACAATTAGATTTACCAGTATTTAATTCTAAAGTTCAGTGTTTATAAGTGCAATAACTCCAACAAAGGGAGAGGAGAGACCTGTGCAGCTAATAATTCAACTCAAACTTAACATTCGCAAACTTCCCCTTTTGCTGAGACCGTAGCAACTCCCTTGCTTCATTTTTTTCCCCTTTGTCATTTTCTTCTGCCGGCATTTCGGCAGTTGCTATTTTTTTCAATTACTCTTAGATTTTCATCCATCATATTACAAATGCCTTTAAACTTTGCCTCCCCCCCTCTTCCTTCCTCCCACTTCTTGACTCATCCGGCCTAATAGATCATGATTTCCGGAACGATAATGGGTCTTTCCCCAAACTCCTCTCTCTCTCTCTCTCTCTCCTCCCTCCCTCCCTCCCTCCCTCCCTCTCTCTCTCTCTCTCTCTCTTTCTCTCTGTGTGTGTGCGTGTGCGTGCATGTGTGTGTTTTCATGTACCAATCTGTCAGTGGAAAAGGTCATTGAATTCTCTATTCAGAATGGATGGAACTTGCCTAGATAATGGCCCAGCAAGCAGCTGGGAGGTCTGGCTGCATATTCGTTACAGTCCTGTGTATTTCTGAGCAGCGGTCGTCAGGGCCCACAGTCACGTTCTTCCAGAGGCTATACTCCCATCTACTATGGTCACACTGAAATCCCCATAAATAACACAGGGGAGAGGAAATTGAAAAATGATGGCTGTACAAGTGGAATTTATGATGCATTTTCCCCCCTTGATGCTCCTTAACCTCAATTCTTCCCCCAAGGACTTCAGAGGGTTTCTCCAGACTTCATCCAGTGCTCAGGAAGAATAGGAACAATCTGATGACCAATGCAAGAATGAGGGAGGTGCATCAGATCAGCATAACATGCAAATATCTTTAATTAAAAGTGGATATGCAAATTTAGAAATCCTCATTATGGGTTCTGTCCAGAGCTTGTTTAACTGAACTATCATTTTTCCCATTGGTCTACTCTAATTATGATTAATAGGGCTAGACCAGTATAATTCCAAAAGAAACATGATGCATCGCACTATAATGGGGAAAGATCTGAACCAGCAAAGTGGGAGCCAGGGGAATCTGCAATCCAGGTGTTAGCTGCTGCTGGGCTACTTCCTGTCTTCTCCAGATCAAGTATTCCTTCTCATAGTTTCTGTGCTTAAACTGAACAGCCGTTCCTGCAGAGGACTGTTGCCTATAAAGTAGGAGACATGGCCACCGTACCTGAAGTACATGATGTGCTCCACAGTGCAGAGGTGTTGGAACACTTGAATTCCATGTGATTCAATTCCGCTGAAGGCCAGAGCCAACCCTGGCCTAAAGGCATCCTATGGGCAAAATAACTTTCTTGATATCTTCTCCTGGGCTTTGATGGAAGAGCATGAAGTCCAGGAGGCTACAAGGCAATAGAGAACATTGAAGAGCAGGACTTTTGCAAACTCTGTGGCCACCTCATAAATTCAGTAAGGACAGACCTGGCCCAAGTGAATTCCTTACATTTTCTTTCCCTCTCCATTTCATTTTTGAAAGTCATTTCTTTTCTATCAAATGCAATGAGGATGAGAAACAAAAAAACAACCAAACCAAAAGGGGCGGAAATTTCTTGCACAGCACTTCTAATAGTCATTGATAGATCTTATGCTGTAGAAATTTGTCCATGCTCACCATCTTCAAAGCTACCGAAGACAAAGACTATACCTCGTCTTGTAGTGGTGCATTCCAGATGTTATGCATTGCAAGAAAAAATATGTTTTCCTTTGTCTGTCCTGAATCCAAGATCCATCAATTTCTTTGGCTGACATTGAGTTCTAGTGCTTGGAGCAGAGAGGGGCGGGGGAGTGTCTGCTTTCTCTACATGGCAGAAACTGATTTGGCAACATCTGTCATGATCCATCTCAGTAATCTTTTGTGTGGAGGCTAAAGTAAAAGCGCCTCCACATATTATAAGCCAGTGCTGCAAGATGGCAGGCAGGAGAGCTAACGCCATCCTGCCCTGCCATAACGTAAGCATTGTGCCTTATTGCATGAAGTCATCCTCCTCCGCTTTTCAACGTCAGTGAGGTCACTTTTGGGGAAATATCTCCACTTCTGAGCAACCCGTTTCAAGGAGATCGTTGACAAAGCTGAAGTGTGTCCATAGAAGAGAAACCAGAATGAGAAGACCTCTGGAGACGAAGTCCTGGGACAGTGGTGGCGAACCTATGGAATGCGTGCCACAGCGGGCATGCAGAGCCGGCTCTGTCAGCACATGAGTCAAGTAGCCCCAGCATCACCCCAGCGGCCGAGCATCGGATAACAGTGCACATAGGGCCCATGCGCACGCCCGGAAAAGAGTAGTGGTGCCAGGTGATGACATGATGTGCTGCAACTCATTAGCTGCAACTCAACTGGGCTTTCACATGGGCAGTCAGCGCCCTGCCAAGGAGAGAGAGAGAGAGAGAGAGATTTGCTTGGACTGGCTGTGAGTTGTTTTTTCTAAACTAAAACCTCAGTATTCAGGTTTTATTGCAGTGTTGGCCCTTTGCGATAAATAAGTGGGGTTTGGGTTGCAGTTTGGGCACTCGGTCTCTAAAAGGTTCGCCATCACTGGCCTAAGAGGAAAGCTGGAAAGATGGGTCTGTTTAGGCTGGCAGCCACAGAGCAGTCTCCAAATAGCTGAAAGGGTGAAGTAATGTGTCCTCTGTTGCTTCAGAGTGCAGGACTAGAAAAAAATGGCTGGAAATTTCAAGGAAGCAGGTGCAGGCTAAACAGCATATGTTATTTCTTGATTTTAAGTATCCCACCTTCCTGCCTGCCTGCCTGCAAGGAGCCCAAGACGGCTTGTGAGGTTTTCCTTTCCTTTTCAGCTTCAGAGCAATCCTGTGAGGTAGGTCCAGCTGGGAATCCATGACTGGCCCTAAGAGACCCATGTGAGCACTGTGGCTGTGTGAGAAACAGAACCCCGATCTCCTGAGTCCTGTTTTAACACTCTACCCACTGCTACCTATTGCCTCTGCTGCTTAAACGACCTGCCTGTGAAAGCTGTTCAGCCACAGAGCAGATGGCTCCAGCAGAAGGGAGGTTCTCCCTTGAAGGGGCCAGATGCTCGTCCGTCAGGGGTGTGGCAGCTGGTACCTGTGCTGGAACTCAGATGCCCCAAGGTTCTTCTGCTACTATGATTTTATTACTCTTTGTGCACAGGGGAAGCTTTCCTGCTCATGGATGAGTTCAGCCCATCTTTTCTGTACCTTCCAGAACATTATAAAAGCCCTTTGCAACATGTATACAGCATTGTGCAAGAAGGAAAGGCTGAATCTGGCATGGGATTTCTTCCCATTGTGAAAAGCTGGGGCAGAGGAGTGTGCCCTGTATCTGGTCTGTGAGAGGCCGAGTGCCAGAAGGACCCTTTGCCCTTGCTGTGGTCTTGCGCTGCATCCCTCGCAGCTCCACACACACACATTCCATGCTGGAACATTGTAGGGACAACCCTCTTAGAAGTTCTTTGCTACCCTAGTGAACACATTGGAATTGCCTGAGGGTCTGCAATTCCACATTTGGTGTGCCCAAGTTTTGGGGGACAAAGGAATCAGGCAGAAGGTGTAGCTCAAAAACAAAAGAAAATGAAAGAAATGCTTCAAAGGGTTATTATGGGGATGCGAGGAATCTGATGGAGGTGAAAATCCAGTAATCTTCCACAGTTTCACCCCCTAGATTTTGGTTTGTTAGACCAGCCCTCATGGATGCCTGTCTCTAAAATGAGCCTTGGAAAGGTGAAGCAAAGCAAAGCAAAGCAAAGCAGATGGAGAAGGAAGAGGAAGAGGAAGAGGAGAGTAGAACATGAAAATTTTGTAGATCACAGTATTTGTGAGCCACCCCGAGGCTTCGGTGAATGGGGTGGCATAGAAGCTTTCTAAATAAATAAACAAATAAATTTGCTATATTTATGTTGAAAGGAAGCCAAATGCTATGCAGTAGTTCCAGTGTGCTTTTCACAAATTGCACCACAGTTATATTGTTTCTGGCTTTCAATTTGCACAAAAAGCACTGTATGCATAATTTGTGGAAACCTGAACAACTTCTGTAAATTTATGCAAAGGGCCCAATACTGTAGTTTGCCCACATTTCCATAGGTTGGTTGGTTAGTTTGTTAAATGTTGCACACAGTGGCCTATGTCTGAAGCACAAGTCCATGAAAAAGGACCCAACTTGGCCCACTTCTACTCAACGGAGATGAACTGGGGAGGATGCTGAGCAAGGTCATACGAGCCAGGCTTTCTAGGGACACCACAGGAAAGTCATATGTGTGACAAACACATATGACTCATGTGCGCCAGGTGAGTACGTGGGAAGAGGAGCGGCATGACCGCTTAGCTAAAGAGCAGCAATTCGGAATGACTAGAACATGACCAGACCATAAGCGTATAAGTCTACTGAGCTAAGGCGACAGGAAGCCAAAGTCAAAGGCAAGGAAAGCAATTATCTGTAGATGTCCTACTCTCTACACCCCTAGTGGTCATTTAAGTGAGACAGGAGCAAAGAGGTGACGCCAAGGTCCAAGCTCCAATAAATCACCAAGACAGGGTCAAAATGTCTGGCAAGTGTAAAATCTAGCTCAGCTGGAATGAAAGCCCTCCAAAAATGTCTTGTCCATGTCAGCTCTGCTCAGTTTCTGTAAATCGCAGGCTGTGGCTTCCCTTTTGGGCTCCATCCATCTTACATTTGGTGTTCCCCTTCTTTTTCTGCCCTCAGGTTTCCCAAAATATGACTCTTGCCTTCTCATTATGAGAGCTCAGCATTAGATTCAAAGAAAGCCACTATCTAATTATTTCATTTCCATTCCTTTCTACGAAGAATCACAAACTTGGACTTTCCCCCTTTCACTGCTACCAAAGTTTGTGCAGTTTTTATCTGTCATGCCCTCAAGTTCTCTTGCTAGTTCAGATCTCATGATGATGAGTGCACAACCTTAGATGGGATTTCTGGCTCCATGTGAAACATTTTGCTTTTGTTTGCATTGAAACTCAGTCACTTTTTATGGTCCATTCATCCAGCTCAGCAAGATGCTCTTGAAACTCTTCAAAACCCATGTAAGCTGTTTTTCTGCCACTCTGAATAATTTGCTTTCCTTTGTACAGAAATGTATCTTCTTCAGCATTGACCTAAAGTTTAGGATGGGTGATAATTTTATTTGAATTTTGATAAGAATAAAAAAAAAAGTTGGGATAGAAATAAGTTGTGGTTTTTTAAAAAGAAGAGTGTAAAAGAAATTATAATATTTGTTTTTCGGTGCCAGGCTAAGACCTTTTTATTTAAAACTTATTTTAATTGTTAAATTATTTGAATTAATTAGGATTTTAAAATTTTTAGCTGAGAATGCACCAGGGGTTTTTAAACATTTTTTTTGTTTTTCTAATTGTTATATTGTTATTATTTATGCATTTATGTATTTATGTATCCTTTGTGAGCCGCCCTGAGGCTTTGTTGCAATGGGGGTGGCATCGAAATGTTTAAATAAATAAATAAATAAATAAATAAAATACACACTCCTCTATCTACTTAGTGGTTTTGAATGCTTAGATCTTAGAAGTCTGAGTTTGAATCCTTGAATATTAAACCACAGTTTTCTTGATGAATTAGTGGTAACTTCCCATCATTTCTCATCTTCAAGAAAAACATGAAAGGCTAGTACATTATATCTTCTCCGTGTTGGGAATAGTTGTACTAGCTGGAGCTGACCAATGCAGGTAGGCAAAAGATTAGTTTGTGTTAGTTTCCGATAAGGAAGTAGGAATATTCACTGACTTCTTTGTGTGCTTGCTCGCTTATTTATTTATTCCCATACCACGCAATAATCAAAGCTTTCTGGGAGGTTCACAACAATAGGAGGGAAAGGAATTGGGACAGGGAAACGGATAGAATTTTCCATCTCTGTTCAACCTTCAGAACATGTATGAAGACATCAGATGAATGCATCCATCTGACCCACCAAGATCAGGTTTGGGCATCCTTCCCCAGTGTGGGTTCCTCCAGAATTTTTTGGACAGCTGCCCAGTGGGCCTGCTCACATGGTTGGTGGGTCCCATTTGGCCTGGAGAGCCACAAGCCTCTTGGGCTTGTCGAGTAGGTCCCATCAACTCCCCATCATGTCAAAATGACATGGTTCCTCAATTGCTGTTTATGTCCTCCGGGCCCAGCATTGCTGGTTGAATTGGATCGAGCTTTGAAGGAGCCCCTGATTCAATTCCCTTCCATACATCCATCCTGGAAAAGAGGTCAGATTTGTGAAAAAGAAGAAAAGAAAGTTGAGTTTTTAGTCTGGCTCTTTAACAAGCTTCTTCATGGTGCACACACACACTTTTTCCTTGGCACCAAACCTCATGCAATTAAGAGTTTCCACTAGCCGGGTTGTGCCTGCTTGCAAAGGATGAATAATTTTTTTGTACGTGGTTTTTTGGGGGCGGTGGAGAGAATCTTATTCAGTCCCTGCAATATACAATAAAAATGTCACTGCTATCTTTGCTTTAATTATGGAGCTCACATTGTGATTATATTCTATACCAGTTTGTCAGAAAATGAGAGTGTAACCATTATTGCTACGCTCTGTAACATCTCTTCTCTTCACTGCATTTGTGTGCCCTCATTTTTATTCAGTCATATTCAAGCCACAGACTTTTTGCACAGGTTCGCAATAGCTAGGATGGGTTTTATTTTTCTCCTCTCCTCTGCCTGTTAGAAGACCTGAATAGCCTGGATTTCTCGCTCCCCCACCCTTTTCAGTTCCACATTGAAAGGAACAGATCAAGGAAGGATCTTTCTCTGGCACCATTCACACCAGAAGGTCAGGCATTGTCCTGGGACATTCTAATGGTCTATTCTGCTTCAGCTGCCCATGGAGGGCTTCGGCAGAGCTCTTTCAAGCCATCAGCATGGGAGAACGCATTGTAGTGGAGCCAAACATCGGCCATGCATGAATAGGAGATCCGTGCAAGGCAGCACATAAGACAGTTTATTCCCCTTCACTGGGAAGCATTCCCAGGGAGTGGCAGGCAGTGACGTGGTAAACCTGTCCTTTTGAAGCTAAACAGGTGTGAGTATGGCCAGTACCTAGAGAGCATCTGGCAGCTCTACTTGCACTTCCTTGATTTCCTTTTTGAGACTATAAGGGGGGGATATGATAGCCCTGTCTAAGAACCTCAAAGGCTGTCACAAAGAGGAATGTCAAGACCTCTTCTTGCTGATGCCACAATGTAGGACACGGAATCATCAATTCAAGTTGCAACAACCCAGATGCAGACTGGACATCAGGAAAAGCTTCCTCACTGTCAGACTGTGGAACCAGCTGCCTGGGGAGGTGGGGGGCTCTCCCACACTGGAGACATCCAAGGAGAAACTGGGCAGCCCTCTGAGTGGGATGGTGTAATGTGTTCTGCAACAGCAGGGGCTTGGACTCGGTGGCCTTCATGCTCTCAGCCCAACTGTGTCCATCAAGATTATTTAAAATCTTACCATTATTTCTTCTGACCTCCTCAGACCCTCCCGATGTTTGGGACTACAGCTCCCATCAGCACAGTCAGTGGGAGTTGTAGGCGACAACTCTGGAGGGGCATAAGTCTCCCACACCCTGGTGCGGAGCAAACCAAGGCTTCTGCTCTGTGCCGGAAATGTAAGGCAGCAGAGAGGTTTGCTAGCTGGGGCATCAGTGTTGCAGAACCCAGTGAGTCTGCTTCGCCCAAGACACGTGTTGCGGTGCACTCCTAGGGGGCTCCTCGCACCAGCACGGCTGCTGCAAAGGGACGGGGCTTCCCACCCACCCCCTCGCTGCTGCCCTGGCTTGTATGATATTCCAGCAGAAATGCCCCACAGCAGAACTGTTGCAGGGGCAGACCCCTCGTCCCTGTGAGTAGCCAGCCATCAATGCTGCAGGGGACTGACTGGCAGGGCAGTGGCTGGGGGACTCAAGGTGGTGGGGACATGGGAACGATGAGGGGGACACAGGATAAGGGTGGGACAATCCTCTAGATGTCGCTAGGATGGTTCACATCAAGAACATCAAATCAGCGTGGACACCACACGAACCCCAGTGATTTAAAGTGGGGAGGGGGGCGAAAATAATGCAGCCTTCAATTAAAAACAAGCCAACCAAAATATCTCTACCTGGTGCTGGGAACAGAGACAAGTAGGGGCCATGCAACCCCCTCCCCTCTCCAGTGAAGGAATTCTATATGGGGGACCCCATTTCTGATCTTGGGCTATGGCAAGAGGCAGTGTTGCTTGCTGCAAAAGCCTGATGCTTCCATCCCAAAACACGTGCTATTTGCACATTGAAGGCATTTTTTAAAAAAAATTCCACTGTGTGTGTGGTCTCCAGACCGGATTACAGCTACCACATACCAGGAAGTATCTCTGACCATGCACAGAGATCTTTGTTGTATTTACTGCTAGGAACTCTCCTTATGAGCATATGCGGGCCCCACTGAGCACACTTCCTCTCTGCGGGCCAGTCCTCTAATTGGGTCACCCTCCTCCGCCAACGTCACATGGGGTGGAGAGCCTGACCTGTCTTGTCTGCCTCTGGGACCCTCCTCTGTTCCAGGCCCCGTCCCAAGAACTGTACCTCTTGGCCATTCCCAGAGGCTGCCTGAGCACCTGGAGAGCCTGGCCTTGAGTTAAGCACCTCTGCTTCTCTCATTCCACTGTCTGGAATTGGCCCACATTGCAAGGCCTCCCTCTGCTCTCCCTCCTCCTCTGAACCCCAACCAGGAGTCCTTGAGGATGCGTGCCAAGAGCAACCGTCTTTCTCACTCCCACCCACTTGGATCCCTGTGGACAAGGATGGTGAGAGCAAAGGAGGAAGAGTAAGAGGGGGGTCTGCTGATTTTGGGCCACACACAGGCAGCGGTAGTCAAACGGGGCGGTGGCGGGTCAAACAGGGTGGGTGACTCGGCCGCTGCGGATGTTCGGTGGCAGCTGCTAAACGCTGCTCTTTCCCAGCACAAGAGCTGCATGGGGTGGCTCCCAGGAGCTCCCCAAAGGAGGCACAGGACATTATTATTATTATTATTATTATTATTATTATTATTATTATTATTATTATTACTATTATAACATTTCTATGCCGCCCCTTGCCGAAGCCTCGGCAAGACTTGGTTGTTGAGCAATTGCAGGCCTGCAGGGAGGGTGCCACAAACCCAGCAGCAGGGGCCACAGTCCCAGGAGGCCCCGCAGCCTCTCCAAGCTGCACACCCCTCGTTTAAGGGAATTCAGCACCTTCAGTGCCCGCTGGAACAACCCAAGCATTTGGCAAGGTGAGGAGCGTCTTTGCTCGTCCCCCGCCCCCCTGCTCCTGCCTCCAAAGTAATTTGTTTGGCTGTGTCGAATGTGCTACCATTTAACCTAAATAAAACAATTAGCGAATATTTGATGTAGCAAATGAGAACATATTTCCCTATTTTGTCCAAATCCACTTCTCTCTGTCCTATAAATGGCACTTGGTATAAGAGACTCATCCAAGCCATTGGTTCAAATGGTAAACAAATAAAAAAACTGTGCATAAATGTTGGATATTCTCTCTTAAATGAGAAAATATGTATTCTTTAATGAATAGTTAATTAGGACTACATTCGGTATAGAAGGAATGGAGCCCCTACTGCTCCAGATACAAACGAGAGGGAAATGAATTACCGTCATGCAGGGAGTGATATTAATCGTGTCCAGCTTTATAAATGAATCCAATTTTAAGCCACTTTGGTCGCTATCATACTGGGCGAGAGAGCAGGATGTCTAACATATCATTTCCGTCCTGGCAAATGGCTGGATTTTAGCAGAAAACAATTTTAAACTTGCAGATATTTATTTATTGACTCTTCCTCCTTTGCACTTTTTTTTTTACTTTTTTTACTCCTACACTCAAATATCATTTAAAGAAATTAAAGACTGCCTTTTCTAAAAAGAAGAAAGGAAGGGGAAGGAGGCAGAGGAAGAGACAGACAGAGGAGGAGGAGGAGACAGAAACAAAGGTGGGAATAACAGGGAAGGAAGAGGAAGGGGAAGGGGAAGGGGAGGAGACAGAAGCAGAAGTGGCAGTGGCAGTGACGGAAAGAAAAGGAGAAAAAATGTAAAACTATGTCTGTCGATTATGCAAAACAACTGCAGACCCTTCATTATTTGTGGGGAGTAGGAAAATGCAGATAAACTTGGCCAAAATCCACAGAACAGTCCCATAGCTTCCAGCACGGCACAGCTCAAATTGGGACCACTCCTGCATATTTAGAGACTTCTAATGTCATACCAAGTATCACTGTTGGAGCAGCCTCCCCCTCTGTTACAAATTGCCAAAGCTCAAATGAGCATAGGAACAGTCCAGATGGATCAGAGCAAAAGCCAGCCCAAAATCTGGTTTTCTGTACTGTCTAAGCAACACTTTCACTATGGGCAAACACATGGCAAGAGGGTTGATATTGGTTTTCCTCAGCAGCTGGTATTCCAAGTCATGCTTCCTCGTAATGTGGAGGTTTCGTAGAACCATCATGCATTTCTACATTTAGGTGGGTGCTTGGAGATTGTTCCATGCAATTCCTTCTCTAGGCAGAAATACAGTGGATAAATACAATATTTCAGCTGGATGGCTGTCCCTCCCCAGCTTGGATAATTCCAGCAAGCACAGTCTGCCGTCTCTTAAGCCAGACCAAGCTGCTACCAAACAGCTCTTCTCATTAGCCATTAGGAAGTTCCTCTCATACTGAGACATAATTTGCTGCCTTTCAACTTCTAATATGCCATTTTAGGGCTTGGTGAGAATTTCATTTCAATTTGGTTTTGGTAACAGTCCGCCAGAAAAAGAATGCGAGGGTTTGGCTCAGTTTGGTTTTAAACCTGAATGCGGGAGAAAGTGAAAAGGACAGATCCATCCATCTGGGACCAGGGCTTTGAGCAGTTAGCTCTTAAAAATCCAGTGATCAGACCATTAGTACTTGAGTTGCCACTTCTCTTTTTTGGATGAACTTTGCATATTTAACAGATAGGCAAGTAAATCACCACCTTATCCTTCTTGGAAACAATGGCAGCTACTTAATGTGACTGATAGAGTTGAAAATTTGGGTTCCAAACATGTTCCTCTGACATAAGAATTTAATGTCCCTAAATTCACACATTTCTCCATCTTCAGGAAAGAAAGAAGATTATATTTTAGAAATGCATGTATGAGATCAAATGAAGTGGTATTTTTCTCCCATCCATCATCATCATCATCATCATCATCATCATCATCATCATCATCATCATCATCCTGTCCAACAGCAAAAGCTCTCTGAGCACTTACAATGCATACTATTCTATATAAAATGCAGGCAAGAAAAAAAAAATAGTAAAATCACCATATACAATTTAAACCCAAATGTAAAATAAATATAAAAAGTTGCAATCGCTTATACAAATTAAACCATAAGCCCTGTTTAAGCAGCTAACAAAGCTTTAGATTAATAGCGAGCTAATTAAACATCTGTGGAGGAGGACAGTCTTAACCCGGCACCAAAGAGGTATTGGCCCCACGCAGGCCTGAGGGGGAAGCTTGTTCCATAACCGGAGCTGGGAGGGAACGACTGGAGGAGCCGGTCTCCTTGTTGGCACCAACGCAGCAACAAGGGTGGTGGCATCTGGGCGGTGGCATCCGGATGAAACCATGCAGGGCCTTATAAGCTAAAACCAGCACCTTAAAACCAGCTTATAGGCATATAGACAAACCAGGCAAGTGGGTCAGATTTTGTATTATGTATTTGGACTGTCTGGTTCCTGTTATTAATCAGGCTGCTGTATTTTGCCCCAGGGCGGCCCATGTGGAGTGCTTTGAAATAGTCTAGTTTAGACGTCACCAGAGCAGAGATTACTGGAAGCAGGCTATCCCTGCCCAGATAGACAGTAGAAGCCACTCAGAGGCACTGGAACCACTTGGGCCTCAAGTAACAAAGACGGCTCAAGGGGCACCCCTAAGCTGCTAACTGCTCCTGTAAGGGGGATTCAAGCCCATCGAAAGCTTCAAGGGAGAGCGTAACCTACTGGGATGGAGAGATCCTGGCTACACTTGATCCTGTGCTCCCCAGAGATCCTGCGTTCCCTAGAGGTCCTGTGCTCCCCAGAGAGGTCCGCCTGGCACCATTGTTATTTATTTTTCGGTGCCAGGCGAAGACCTTTTTATTCAAATGTTATTTTAATTGTTAATATTATTGATTCATTTTATTCTTTGGCCAGGGTGACTTAATTTATATTGTTAATTTATATTGTTTTATTGGATTCTATTTATTTATGGTTGTGAGCCACCCCGAGGATTTGGCGAATGGGACGGCATAGAAGTCCCCTAAATAAATAAATAAATAAATAATGAATGAATGAATGAATGAATGAATACACTTGTCCGTGCTCTGGTAACCTCTCATTTGGATTAGTGCAATGTGCAGTAAAAGTGCTACACTCAATATGCCAGCAAATTTGGAAAACTCAACAGTGGCTGCAGGATTGGAAAAGGTCAGTTGACATTCCGATCCCAAAGAAGGGCAATGCCAAAGAATGTTCAAACTACCGCACCATTGCACTCATTTCACATGCTAGCAAAGTGATGCTCAAAATCCTACAAGCTAGGCTCCAGCAGTATGTGGACCGAGAACTACCAGAAGTACAGGCAGGGTTTCAAAGAGGGAGAGGAACTAGAGATCAAATTGCCAACATACAGTGGATCATGGAGAAAGCTAGGGAGTTCCAGACAAACATCTACTTCTGCTTCATTGACTATGCTACAGCCTTTGATTGTATGGATCACAACAAATTGTGGCAAGTCCTTAAAGAGATGGGGGTACCAGACCATCTTATTTGTCTCTTGAGAAACCTATATGCGGGTCAAGAAGCAACAGTGAGAACTGGACACGGAACCACTGATTGGTTCAAAATTGAGAAAGGAGTTTGGCAAGGCTGTATACTGCCTATTTAACTTGTATGCAGAGCACATCATGAGAAAGGCGGGGCTAGATGAATCACCAGTTGGAATTAAGATTGCTGGGAGAAATATCAACAACCTCAGATATGGTTTTCCCAGTTGCAATGTATGGCTGTGAAAGCTGGACCATAAGGAAGGCTGAGCGCCGAAGGATTGAGGCCTTTGAATAGTGGTGCTGGAGGAGACTCCTGCGAGTCCCTTGGACCGCAATGCAATCAAACCAGTCAGTCCTAGAGGAGATCAACCCTGGCTGCTCTTTAGAAGGCCAGATCCTGAAGATGAAGCTCAAATACTTGTCCACCTAATGAGAAGGAAGGATTCCCTGGAGAAGACCCTGATGCTGGGAACAATTGACAGCAAAAGAAGAAAGGGACAGCAGAGGATGAGGTGGCTGGATGGAGTCACTGGGGCAGTGGGTGTGAGCTTGAGTGGACTCCGGGGATGGTGGAGGACAGGAAGGCCTGGAGGAATGTTGTCCATGATGTTGCGATGGGTCGGACATGACTTTGCGACTAATAACACACACGTTTTTAACTGTTTTTAATATATCGCATTTTATTTCTGTATCAGTGTTTTTCATCTCTGCTGGAAAATAGCAATTGCAATTATGGTTTTGTTCTTTTAATTTAACTGTGTTATTAAGAGCGTGTGTGTTATAAAGTTGGGTTTATTTTGACTTTTGTTAGCTGCCCAGAAAGTCTTGGCTATTGGGTGGTATTAAAATATAAAAAATGGGCTGAATTCCCCTCATCCAGTCAGAGGAACCCACAAACAGCATCTCAGTCTTATTTGGATTGAGCTTCTGTTCATTAGTGCTCATCCAGTCCAGTGTTACATCCAGGCCCTAGTTCGGCACCTCCACAAACTTTCCTGCTGAGGACAAAAGTGAAAAATAGAGCTCCGTGTCCACAGCATACTGATGAGAATATAGGGACTTACAATCATAGTGAGTCAGAAGGGGTCTCCTGGTCTGAGACCCGACCCAGCCAGCTCTGCTCATGTCAGACACAACATGTGCTTGTCTGATCTTTCCTTGAACACTTTCACTGGCCCTAGCCTGAAGGATCGCCTGCTTCTGTATATACCCACCCTAAGATGTGGTGAAGAGGCCCTTCTGAGAAGCCGTTCTTTGAGGAGGTGAAGAGAATGGGAAATAGAAGATGGGCCTTCTCAGTGGCTGCCCCCTGCCCCTTTATGGAATGGCCCTCTGAAAGCAGTTCGTCTGGCACCATCTTTGCAATCTTTTAAGTGCCAGGTGAAAACAGCCCCCTTCCCCAGATATTTTAACAATTGATTTTATATGTGGATGTTATTGATATTGTTTTTAGCCTTAATATATTTTAACTTATTGATATCTGACCCATATTTTCTTTTATTATATGTTGCTATTTTCTGTAATATTGTAATCCACTTAAGAGTTTTTGGACTAGTATAGCAGAAGGTAAGATGGATGGATGGATGGATGAATTTCTATGGGTCCTAACCATCAGGAAGTACTTCCTGACATCCATCCTGAAACCCAGTTCTTTGAGCACCCTCCAAAGTATTGTCCAAAACTCCAGATGACCCTACACATTGGTTTCATGCAGGTATTGAAAAGCATGGGGGCAAGGAGCAAGAATGACTACTGAAAAAACCCATACTAGAGATGCCAAGGGGCAGAGCAATATGCTCCCAGGCTTCTGGGGCTGCTGACCACGTAGGAGAAGAACCACTGCAGTGCAGGGTCTCCGTCTCCCAACTCAGCCAGCTGCACGTAGGCAGCTAGCCATTATTGGTGGCCACTTCCTCATGGCATGTGCTTATAATGAGTGCCGATACTGGTTGCAGGCCAAGTGACGCAAAGACAGGCTCTCAGGCCGTGGGACCTCGTGTCTCAGCTGGTGTCCAGGAGGACCGATCTAATGGCCTGGGCCAGCCAGTGTGACTAGGAACGAATGATCGAATTCTTGCAGAGAAAAGGTCGGAGAGAACCCGGAGAGATTTCCCCTGAAAGAGATGGACAAAATGACCCGCAGGGGGGATGGCCATTGTCCTGAGTGAGCACAAGAAGCCAGCCAGATGTGCAAGAAAAAGAACACTTGGTATCTGGAAATTTCCCCATGGATAGCAGCAAGCACTCTCTGACAAAAGAGTACCCCCTTTACCCATAGAAGGCAATGAGAGCATTTCCATTCTCATTGAAGGAAATACTGAGACTGAAAAAACCAGGGCCATAGAAAAGGGGGGATGCTCTGAATGCAGACCCAGCCCTGCAGCAGGGAATATTTGTGTCTCTCCTGCCCGTAGAAGAGTGTTGTCAAGAATTTACTATGCAGAACAACTGACAGGTTGTAGTCTTGGTCTCCTTCTCCTTTCTGCTCTGTACCCATCAATCTACAAGGCTGCGAGGCAGCAGACTCTTCGCTTCTTAGAAATGTAGAGTAAGATTGGGATGCAATCGGGAATTTGCTGCCAAGACAATGTTGGGCTAAGGGTAATGTACCTGCTTGATCTTTTCTTCTGAATAAACTTCCTTTGTCTCCTACATGTGTTGGGTGTCGGTGTGAATATAAAACTAGGGTGGATTTGTCTGTGTTACACCCCTGCAAAAGACCAACACCTCCTTTTGAGGTGCATGTTTCCCCAATATTACTTGAGTGTCACAAACCTGCCAGAGCTTGGCTGATCTTAGCTTAGCCTTGCCTATGTCCTTCAGAGTTAGAGCAAGAACAAGGACATAAAAGCAGAAAAAATAGGCACAAAATGTTAAGATTTCAAGGATCCCAAAATGTGTTTCCAGGAAGACATTTTGAAAACCTTCCATAAAGCCAAATTCATGCCAGCCACAATATGGGAAATTAAGTGTGACTTTAGGCATTCATGGGCCATATATTGTATCTAGACTGGCTTTCCACCCTCAGGATACTCCCAATAAAGGACTAAACCTGTCAAGCAAATTGATTTTCTGCACAGCAAGCGTTTGCTTTTAAGATGCTTCTGTTATGGGGAAATTATTTTTTCAAACACTTAGAACTGTTCTAGTCAGCGCTTTCCACCCCATGGAATGGTATAGGAATGTGTTCTATGACACGGTGGGCCCTTTCTTCTTTGTTTTTGCTTTTGCTTATACCAATCATCCTTTGGCCATATGATTTCCTCTGATACGGAATAACCCTCATTAGATCTTGTGGCTGACTCAATACTCCTGTCCATGTCAGAAGCAGTACAGTTTTGTATACCAGTTGGAGGGGGGCACAAGAAAGAGGGTGTGTTGTAGGACTCATGTACTCCTTGTGCATTTCCCAAAGGCAGCTGGTTGGCCGGTGGAAGGCTGGATTAGAGGAAGTTTGGTTTGATCCGTCAGGGTTCCCTTAAGTTCTTAAAGGAGGCTCAGCTACAATCTGACAGGAGGTGGGCTCCAAAGTCATCTGAGCCACATGCTCAAGAAGTAGCTTTTGGTGGCCTCTTCGATTTCAGCCTCCTCTCCGGGATGAGGCTGACATTACAGGAATACTTTTCAAGCTTGTTGTAATGGTCACTGCTTTGGTGTAGGTCAACATCCCCACCAATACACGCTTCTTTGGACCCGTAGATCATCACTAGAGGTGCTTCTTTGTGAGTCTGCTGGGCAAGATATAAGGAAGGTGGCTAGCTGGAGAAGGGCCTTCTCAGCAGTGGCACCCTGGTTATGGAACCAGCTCTGGCACCTGCACCAATGTCATATACCTTTCAGCTCCAGGCTAAAACCATCTTAATTGTTCAAAGTTTATATTTTAGCATATGTTATTTTATAGGACACTGTGGTTGCTCATTTGTTTCATCATTTAATTTTAGAATTGTTCATACAGGATTATTTACTTGATTTTATACTCTGCTTTATTGTCATTAAGTGATATTTTTATTGGTTTTATCTTTACTGGTATAAATCTATTTTGGTATTTTGTGTAATGTTTTAAACTCAGTGTGTCAGACACACTGAGTCAGTTGGGCACCCATCAATAAACACAAGCGATGGACCATCTTCTTGTGACTGAACTTGTTATTTGTGTAGAAGGTCAAGAATTTGTTTACAGGCATTTAAAGAGATCTTTAATATGAATTCTCATTCCATGTCTGTGAGGTTTCGCTCATGCTCAGCATTAAGGTACATCATGTAACAGTATTTTAAATGCATAATCTATAATGTCCTAAAATGTCTAGAAAGCTTTGACTGTGGGGACAGTATAGAAATAAAATCACTGCCACCACCACCACCATCAACAATGACCTGGAAGAGGGGGTGACCAGTCCTCTGATCAGATTAGCAGATGATACTAAAATGGGGGCAGTGGCCACAAAAAAAGCAAAAATTGCTACAGCGCATGGCCACAAGGATGGTGGCCGGATTGCAGGGAAAGTCGCATGAGGTGAGATTGAAGGAACTCAAACGTCTTTTCAGCCTGGAGAAGAGGAGACTCTGAGGGGATCTGTTGGCGACATACAGATATGTGAGGGGATGTCACACGGACGTGGGTAGAGACCTGTTCTCCCCTGCAGAGCAAGGCAGGATGCGCTCCAACAGAGCCAAGCTCAAGGAACCAAAGTTCAATTTGGATGCCAGGAAGCACTTCCTGACAGTCAGGACCCCGAGGGTGTGGAATGGGCTTCCACGGGGGGTGGTTGAGGCCCCATCGGTGAGGGTGTTCAAGGATAGGCTGGATGTGCACATGGTGGGCATGTCGTGAGTGGAGATGGCTGGAGCCGGGGGTCAGACTAGATGGCCTGGGAAACCCCTTCTGACTTGCTCAGTTTCTATGCTGCTGATGATGATACATCAACATATCAAACAATTTTATTTATTTATTTAAAACTTTTCTATACTGTCCCTACTTAAAAGTTTCAAGACGGTTTCCAACAGATTGGACGGTTCCTTCCTGACTGTGTGTTTCCATGTGATCTGGCTCTGTGATGATACCATCGTTGCTTACCCAGCATCACACTTAACCACAGGGAAAATCGGCTTGCCACATTTCCTCCCACTCCTTTGGAGTAGACATCAAGGTGGGAGCACCGGGTTGGTCTGACGTGGTGTCCTGCAACAGCAGGGGGTTGGACCTGATGACCTTCATGGCCCCTTCCAGCCCTGTGATTCTCTGCTTCTAAGACCCCAGAGACAACAGTGAAGGAAAATGCTAGGCCAGCTGCTTCAAGCAAGATGCAGAGGGTGGGTATTGATGCTGGGGAGAATCTGCTCTGCTTCCATGCACAGGCTTCAGTGCCCACAATCAGTTCTGACCTTAATGACAAGAATTCAGTGATAACTTAATAATCAGAGAATCAGAGTCACAGTGCTGCCTCATCCTCTGCCCCGGAGTCTTCGGCTACAAATGCCGCTCTCAGGAAGCACCAATTTCTGCCATCTCATGAACAAACAGGTGAGAATCTGTGGGAGCAAAGATTACCGCTCCAGTTGAATAAATGATTCCATTCCCGACCTGTTGTACGGGTTGTTACTATGCCCCTAATTTTATTTGCATTATTTCCATGCTTCTAAATTGTGGGACTGGCTCTAAAGCTTTAGTAGCTTTTAATGCTGCTTTTTCTCCTCTCTCATACCATGTAAAGAGCAGGGTGAGTGCGTGCGTGTGTGTATCTCCTCACTCTTACTTTGAAAGCTCTCTTGATTTCATTTCCCGCTGCTCTATAGTGCCATAAGCTCTATTGATAGAATAGCCTTAGGTATCTATACTCAACAAGAGCAATAAAGAAAAGATGAAATCTATTTTGCTGTCTTCAAGCTTCTGTCTTGGAGCAACTTCTGTGAAAGACTGTCCGGTTTCTTTTTAAATGGACAAGCCAGTCTATTATAGGCTGAGACATTTTTGCCCAGATTCAGTCTTGTATCTTACATGAATTGCAGTTGGTTAAAAAATGAACAAACGAAACACAGACAAAAACAATTTGCATCCAGATCCATGTGTAAATGCATCTGTAATGCCTGAAGTCACAGATATACATTTCTATTATTTATTATTTGTTTAATGAAATTGTGTGGGGTTTGAGCTATTTTTAGAATGAAACCTTTTCAAAACAGTATATAAGAAAAAAGAGCAAGACTGATACCACCAAATCCAATCATTACACATTCATTAAAAGTTTAAGGGAAACCAAGGGGATGGATGATCAGTAGAAACAGAGGTTGCCTAGCACAGGCAGCCCAAAAACTCATGGAAGAACCAGCAAAAATATGACTATCTTTGTAGATTCCACGATGACCATATAGAAAGGGTGCAAAGGACCGCTGCTTCTAGAGGTCTACTGCTGAGAAGCCTCAACAACCTCATGGCCACCAGCCTGACTAGCCTGGGTATTGGGCAGAGGATGTACTGCACACCTGAAGCATTGAGAGACAAGGTTCTGCCTTTGAGCATTCAAAAACCACAGACTGTTTTCCTTCCAAAGCATTTTTATTGACCCAGAAGTACAACTCATCTGGAATGAATCCTAGAGAATGCAGAGCAGTTTGTTGAACTCCACCCGGAATTCACTTCCAGGAGTTCTCCTTGTGAGCATGCCTGGGCCCACCCCCTTGGGAGGAGCCTCCTGAAAGCAAGCATGCCTCCCCTCCAGGCACCGATCCTGCAAATGGGCTGCCCTCCTTGGCTGATGCTACACCATGGGGTCAAGAACTGGGGCTGCCTCACCTTCATCTGAGGAAGCCCTGTGATCAGAGCCCCCTCCTGCCTCTTTATATGCTGAATCTTCCCATGGGCTGCCTCCCCCTCTGAGGGCCTGGGCTTGAGGCAAGCACCTCCACTTCTGCCATCTCCAAGTCTTGGCATGGTTCATCCACTCGAGCCCCTTCCCCTTCTGTTTCACATTTGGATTCAGGTTCTCCTGAAGTTCAGCCAGCAGTTGAATGCACAAAGCCCCCATCCTTCTCACTCCCAGCAGCCTTGACCTGTAGCCCTGGGCTCTCTCAGCGAGGGCAAGAGCACTGGCTTTACCACCTGGCCAGCTTCCTCTTCCTCCTGGCTGAGCCTCTCCACCAGGCCCCTTGTCAGCTCATCAGCAAGTGAGAAGAGCCACTGGTGATGATCTTGGAGAGCAGGAAGGCTACAGAAAAGCCTGCAGCCTAATCCTGGAAGTTGAGCAGGGTTTGACTGGGTTGAAATCTGGATGGGAGACTAGAGTCCTGCATTGAGCAGGTGGCTGGACTTGATAGCCTGCTATGCCCCTTCCGACTGTAAGATGGTGTGATTCTGTGAAAGCCATCTTTTGAGTACACTGAGGCCAGATCACTTAAAGGCCAGCAGTTGAAGTTGGGCTCAGAAATGCACTGGCAGCCAGTGCCGCCATATTTTCTGGGCATCTTTTCCCACTCAGAATACAAGTCTGAATTTCATTTTGAGCTGAGAGCTGTAGTAGCCTATTGCAGAAGTTCAAACCATTGGTAACTGGTGTGCAATCTTATAGAAAGGAGTGAGCCTCAAGTGTTCCATTCTCCTATAAATGTTTTTGCAAGACCCTTGTTTATTATTATTATTATTATTATTATTATTATTATTATTATTATTATAACATTTCTATGCCGCCCCTTGCCGAAGCCTCGGGGCGGCTTACAACGCAATAAGATACATTGAAATACAATAGAACATGATAAATTACCAATAAATACAAAAATACAACAAATACACTGAGATACAAAAATATAAAATTAAAATTAACAGTATAAAATAAGTAAATAAAGAGGGACTTTCACCAAGGAAGGAAGGAAGGAAGGAAGGAAGGAAGGAAGGAAGGAAGGAAGGAAGGAAGGGTAGTTGTAGGTAGGTGCCATAGCCAGATTACTTGTGCCCTCAGGCAATTTGGTACAACAGTCCCCCTGGTTCCCAGGTTTTCATTTCCATAGATCATGTGACACAGATAAGCCTTCCAAAGACCTATGAAAAAGCTCTGACCACTTAAACACCCGCCACCAGTGGTTGGTTTCTTCACCTCAACAGGCCCACTGTGTGACTCAGGAAGGACAGTCTTAGACCAATATGCACCTGCCTGATGAACCCAGTCCTCCATCCTGCCCAGAATCCTCTCATCCCAACACCTCAAGCAGTAAACCAGGCGTGCGACATGAAGCCGTGCGTTGCATCTGGGCCAGATTTGAAATGACCCAGGCAGTTATCATGGGGCCAGCTGCAGACCCTTCCATCGCTATACCAAAATCCAAATCACCCATTTGGTGAAGAATCAGGGCTGGACTTCCCAGTGCAACTCATGAGCAAGTCCTGAAGCAGAGCCTTGCCCAAGCCAGTCTTGCCTTCTTTTGTGCTCAGTTAATTAAAATAAGATCATGGCATCCGGTCCTCTCACTTCCTGGCAAAGAGATGGGGAAGAAATGGAGGTAGTGACAGATTTTATTTTCCTGGGCTCCAAGATCACCGCAGAAGGGGACTGCAGCCAAGAAATTAAAATACGCTTGCTCCTGGGGAGGAACACTATGGCAAATCTAGACAGCATACTAAAAAGCAGAGACATCACCCTGCCAACAAAAGTGCATATACTCAAGGCCATGGTTTTCCCAGTTACAATGCATGGCTGTGAAAGTTGGACCATAACGAAGGCTGAGTGCCGAAGGATTGAGGCCTTTGAATTGTGGTGCTGGAGGAGACTCCTGTGAGTCCCTTGGACTGCAAGGAGATCAAACCGGTCAGTCTTAGAGGAGATCAACCCTGACTGCTCCTTAGAAGGTCAGATGCTGAAGATGAAACTCAGATACTTTGGCCACCTAATGAGAAGGAAGGACACCCTGGAGAAGACCCTGATGCTGGGAACAATTGATGGCAAAAGAAGGAGGGGATGGCAGAGGATGAGGTGGATGGAAGGGGTCCCTGGGGCGGTGGGTGTGGGCTTGGGTGGACTCCAGGGGATGGTGGAGGACAGGAAGGCCTGGAGGAGTGTTGTCCATGGGGTCGCGATGGGTCGGACATGACTTCATGACTAACAACAAGTTAAAATAAAACAAAATAAAATTGAAGCCCTTTGTGCCCAAAACAGAAGAGGAGGAAAGAGCAGAGAGGATCAGTGCAAATCACACAGGCACCAATTTGCAGCCGATGCGAGATGCACAGGCAGGGCACAGGTGCAAAAGTGCCCTAGTGAGCAACAACTCATGGGCCTGCACGTGCTGCCTTTGATGCTGGAAGCAGAGTAGAACCATCAGTACTCCTGGCCAGGCATCTCCCCGATCCTACTCTAAAGCCACCTGGATGTCTGGCCTTCAAGATGCATGCAAAAAGAATGGCCAGTTTCATTCAATTATGATAATAAAAATGAGCCGAAAATATTCTCATCCTGCTACACTGATCAAATTCAATATTTATTTATTTATTTATTTATTTATTTAAGACATTTCTATGCCGCCCCCATCGCAACAAATCCTTGAGGCGGCTCACAAAAAATACATAAAAACATACCTAAATAATAATAATATAATAATTTAAAAGAAAAAAAGCTTTTAAAAACCCCCGGTGCATTCTCGGCTAATTTTAAAATCCTAATTAATTCAATAATTTAGCAATTAAAATAAGTTTTAAATAATAAATAAATAATAAAAAGGTCTTAGCCTGGCGCCGAAAAACAAATAACAAATTTGCAAGGATTGGCTCACTGAGAGGGCCTCAGTTCCCTGTGATATGGCTGTGAAGATGGGGAGTCAATCAGAAATGGAAAGGTATCATTGGTAATTCAGTATGAATGCATAGCATATGCAAATTGTTAGTAGAATACAACTCTGGTGTGCCTGCAACTGGAGTATTGTGTACAGTTCCGAGCTCCACATTGCAGGAAGGATGCAGCCAGGTTGGGATTGGTGCAGTGTAGGGCCATAAGGATGGTGACCGGATTGCTGGGAAAGTCACATGAGGTGAGATTGAAGGAACTCAATTGTCTTTTCAGCCTGGAGAAGAGGAGACTCCGAGGGGATCTGTTGGTGACAGACAAGTATGTGAGGGGGTGTCACACGGAGGTGGGTAGAGACCTGTTCTCCCTTGCAGAAGAGGGCAGGACACACTCCAATGGAACCAAGCTCAAGCAACCAAGGTTCAATTTGGATGCCAGAAAGTACTTCCTGACAGTTAGGAACTCTAGGGTATGGAATAGGCTTTCATGAGAGCTGGTTGAGGTGAGGGCTGGACCTGCCCATGGTGGGCATGTCGTGAGCAGAGCTGGCTGGAGCCGGAGGTCAGACTAGATGGCCCGGGAGGCCCCTTCTGACTTGCTCTGTTTCCATGTTTCAATATGGGTCATGCAAAGTGAACAAACAGACCTAAACCTAAACCAAGAAAGAGGAAACTGTTGAATATAATGCTGCATAGCCAAATTCTGACTTCCAAAGAACTGCTGAGTAAGTGACCAGAAAACTTAACCAGCTAGTAGGGAATTCTCGTCACCTCTGTCAGGTAACGTTTCTCTATGTGTTCTGGTCTGAAACTTGAGAAGACCCTACTTGTCTCCTTGATCTGCTTTCTTGCCTGCCTGTTGGCCTTCCCATCAAACTTCTCTGCCTCGGAATGCCCTCTTTTGTTTTCCCTTTGCTTTTAAGGGACTTTGCTTGACCTGAACTCCTGGCAGTATCCAAATGTTAGAGCGACAGCTCACAGCGCTTCAGTAACCAGCTGATCTTTTCATCTAATCAAAAGAATGCTCCAAATTGGGAGAAAAGGGGTAGCTGGCAGTAACAATGCTAGTCAAGATCTGCACTGAGTTGAAGAATGCATGCATCTAGGGTCTTGACCTTGAAGCCACTTTTGCTAAAACAAGAAAGTTATCTTTGAGAAAAGGTGAGGAGAGAAGCTACCTCCAAGAGGCCAAGCCAAGTCAAACTCGTTGACAATCTAAGACAAGCATCCTAGTCAGTGGGGACACATTTCAGGAGAGGTAGACAATAAAGTCATAACAATACTAACTTGTATTAAACCAAAAGCTATGTGCAGTTACTACCTATTCAATATGGTTAACAAGAAATTAGAATTTTGCTGATAGAAGACCCTTTAGGCGATCACAATAGGAAATATATTTCCAGTTATATTTCAGTTATATATTTTAAAAACCAAATGACTATATCTGTTCTCTCAGCTTATCTGTGTTGTGACAGCAAAGAGTTTAGTACATTTCCCAATGGCTGGCTAAACATATAAATTCAAAATAAACC
Organism: Varanus komodoensis; assembly: GCF_004798865.1. Taxonomy (NCBI): domain Eukaryota; kingdom Metazoa; phylum Chordata; class Lepidosauria; order Squamata; family Varanidae; genus Varanus; species Varanus komodoensis. The sequence goes on from NW_025335606.1 coordinate 1,836,221, forward strand.
CTAGACAAAATGACAGGTGATGGAGAAGTTTGGTCCAGGGGACCAGCAACGGATGGAACAGTCTGATTCTGGTTTGATTCAGTTTCATTTAATTTTGTAATTAAGTCCATCCCATCGTTTTGCACATTAATGTGTGACGAGGATGATGACCACCATCCTAAAATCCACTCTAATGTTCTTTTTAAAATAGAGGGTGACCCAACTGTTGCCTGTAGAAACACATGGACACATACCTTCTTGCTTTACAAATAACAGCTGGCAAGTCCAATCCGTCAAATTGGTAATGCTGGACCCTTCCACCTGGATGGTTTTAATGGAAAATAATTTTCTCTTCAAGGGGTTGCTAGTGTGGGAGCTCACAGGTCTTTCCTAGAGCCCACACAATGCAAAGCCCTATCCCAGGAACCTGCTGATCAAACAGCTTTTCCCAGTAAGCACAAGAGGAAGGCTTTTGCTACCATTCTTAGGCTTGGGCTGGTAGGCAATGTGGTTGCCACAACTGTAGTGTCTTAAGGGCAAAATCTGTACCTTAAATACAGAAAACAACAGATGTACAAGGCAGACCCTGCGCAGAAGGTGATCCAGGGGCTTAGCTCCTTTAAGTGTCCTCGCCACTGAACTCTTTGCCACAGTCTCCCAGCCATCTTCACCACTTTACCCTAAGCTATCCTGGGTTTAACCACAACACCTCACACTGAAACTGCATGCAACTTCTCTAGATGGAGATGGACTTTTGCAACTAACTTCTCCTGGGCCTCCATCGCCCTGACTCCACGCCAACTGTCCTCTGTTTGAAGGTCTCTCCAATTTCCAGTTCAGGTCTGTTCTGGAACTAAAGGACCGTCAGAAACATGAAGGAGACCTTGACATTGCACCTGGATAACAGGCTGAGCCAAGCTTACAGGCCAGCTGGTCACAGTCCTCCTCATGACGGTGAGCTGTAGAGTACATATTTCTTCTTGATTTTCCCTTCCCAGCTGACAAGCTGAGGACTGTCACAAAACAGTCCATTGAAGGAGGCTGCCCCACACATACTTATTCATAACCCCTATAGAACTCAGCAATGTTTACTCCTGAATAAACATGGGTAGACTCAAGCTGCATGTGTGAACTCCGCAAGAGCTGGCTGAATGAACTTCCTGTTGATGGTCTTTGATTTTTGCACTGAGAAAAATCTATTGCACTTTCAGTACACAATGAGGCATCTGTGCCTCCGTGTATTTGCCATGCCGTTCAATCATGGAGGGATGGAGGAGAGCAGGGAAGTACCAGTCTTTCTGCCACTGCAAGGTATTTTGGCGGAGAGAGGAAAGGGGGCTGGGGGCTGGGTGCAGGATTCAGAGGGTTAACCTGCAAGACTACCATCAGAAAGCGGAGAGCAGAGTATGGTGGGGAAATTAGTCAGTGGAGAAATGACAGAGAGCTTCCTACACATGCTGTTCTGTCAGGCTGCACAGCGGCTTCTGCTTCAGAGGTAATTACATAGATTTTCTGTCTTGTACTTGCAAAAACACAGCCTAGCACTCCAGCACCGCTGGTTGCTCAGTGCTCCAGGGCTCCAGCTGCATGGGGCTCGGAAATGTTTACACAATTTCTTTTTTAAGATTTCCACTTTCAGAAGAGAAACCCAGAAAAGGATCCAACTGCAAGGGGAGACTCCCCTTGGAAGGCCAATCAAACTTCCAGAGAGACCGACCACTAGGAAGAACGCTAGTCGTCATTCTTTGAAGGCTTGCTGCTTTGAAGGGTTCTTTTTCGGAGAGGCCTTTTTAATGCTATTATTTAAGAGGGGTTTTTAAAAATGCGAGGAGAGCCCCCCAATTTCTGATTTCAGATAGGTACAAATGGCAAACGGCAATGATCTTAGCTCTTCCCTACACCCCAAATCAATATTTTTTCTAATATTATCCGTTGAAACATTTCTGATTTTCTCTGGGACGGAAGGTGAAAGAAATATAGCAAACATATCAGTATATAATATTAGAATATAGAAAGATATGGATGGATGGATGGATGGATGGATGGATGGATGGATGGATGGTTTCATGAAAAATTCTATGTTCATTGGCATCTCCAGATCTTGTATTTATTTTTTTAAACTTTTTATATGGTGTCCCAATACTGAAGGTCTCTGGAGGGCTTACAAAAAAACACAGCAACCATATACAACAAACAACACACAACACACTGCATCCAATAAATGATGATAAAAAAGGATAAAACCAATTCACTGTTAAAATATTGGGAAAATAGAAAGGTCTTTACCTGACGCTGAAAAGTGCCAGTCGAACCTCCCTGGGAGCATGTTCCACAGTCAGGGGCCACCATTGAAAAGGCCCTTCTCTGGTTAGCTACCCTCCTAATGCCCTTCAAAGAGGGCTCCAGAGAACCTCTGCCTCAGATCTCAAGGGGTGGGCAGGCACATAGGGAATTGGGTAGTTTGTATATTCCTAATACAATAGGAATTGTACTGTGGGGTGCACTCCTACTGTGGGGTGTGGGGGGAGTCATAGAAACAGAGCGAGTCAGAAGGGACCTCCTGGGCCATCTAGTCTGCCCCCTGGCTCCAGGTGACTCCGCTCACGACATGCCCACCATGTGCATGTCCAGCCTATCTGTCGTGTGGCTGACGCTCCTTCCCAATGAAAGCAATCGCTCCAGTTGATAGTACAAGTGTCTTTATTCTGCACAGTATTACAATTGCAGTCACATAAGCTAAGGAGTTGTCCTCTTGTTCTAAACATGTTCAACTTATACTGGGTTTATGAGCCCTTCGGGGCAGACCTTCTAAAGCTGGGGCGCTCTGACCCCTTTCCCTGCGTGGATCATCCAGTCTCAATTCTAGCTGTCCCAGTCTGCACGTGTGCCTGCGAGAACGAGCATCCTCAAAAGTTCCTTCCCCATCATCTCCTAAGTTCCCACATCCCGTACTGGCAACTTGTGAGACTGTTTCCCCATCAGCACCCAAATTGGTCTCTTGATGCTCCTCTGTTTTGACTTCTCCCTGAATCTCCTTATCTAGTTTATCGTGATTCCCTTCGTCTGTGCAGCTGGTGAGTACAGATTGTTCTGCTGGCACCAGAAATAGCTCTTCATCAACACTCTGGTTCTCATGGGAAGTTTCCTCCACTTGTGCACACATCCAGGACTCTTCTGATTCCACGCGCATGACACTATCCTTGAACTCCCTCACCGATGGGGCTTCAACCCTCTCCTGTGGAAGCCCATTCCATATTCTTGGGGTCTTAAGCGTCAGGAAGTACTTCCTGGTATCCAAATTTAACCTTGGTTCCTTGAGCTTGGCTCTGTTGGAGCACATCCTGCCCTCCTCTGCAGGGAAGAACTGGTCTCTACCCACCTTTGTGCAACATCCCCTCACATTCCTATATGTCACCAACAGATCCCCTCTGAGTCTCCTCTCCTCCAGGCTGAAGAGACCCAGTTCCCTCAGTCTCGCCTCATACGGCATCCCCTGCAAACCGGCCAGCAACCTTGTGGCCCTACGCTGCACTGACTCCAACCTGGCTATATCCTTTCTGTAATGAGGGGCCCAAAACTGAACACAATACTCCAGTTGCGGGCGCACCAGAGTCATATAGAGTTGTAGTAATACCTCTTTTGATCTAGAAGCCCCACTTCAGGCTATGCAACCAAGGGTGGCATTCGCCCTCTTGGCCACCGCATCACACTGCTGACTCATGTTCAGCCTGCAGTCAACCAGCACCCCGAGGTCCCTTTCACAGGTGCTGCTCTCCAGCCACTTGTCACCTAACCTGACCTTGCACTTATCCACATTGAACACCATCCTGTTCAATGTCACATCTAGCCATTAGAAAGTAATTGGCTTAGGAAAGGTGATTGCCTTGGGCCACGACAGGAGTCAGAGACTTGTAATGCAGGGTTTTTTTAATGGAGAAGTAAAATATTAAGAAAATATGGAAATAGAAGAAATATGAGAAAACTCTTAATATTCAGTATACGGTGGAGGGGGAACTGCCATCGGAAGGTTGCCCATAGCATGGACATGTATCTGAGGTAAAGAATGCATGATCAGCACTGGTTCGGTCTCATCTGGAGACCCATGTCCAGTTCTGGGCACCACGGCTGAAGAAAGGTGCAAACAAGCCAGGAAGCATTCAGAGAAAGGCAACAAGGATGATCCAGGGCCTGGAGACAAAGTCCTGTGAGGAGAGGTTGAAAGAACAGAATGTTTAGCCATAGGAGAAGAGATATGATAGCACTCCATAAGTACTCGAAAGGCTGTCCTATAGAGGAACGGCACGATCGCTTCTTGACCATTCCAGCATGCAGGACATGGAATCATGGGCTCAAGTTACAGGAAGCCAGATTCCACCTGGATATCAGGAAAAACTTCCTGACCGTTAGGGCTGGAGGCATTCAAGATGCAACTGGACAACCATCTGAGAGGGATGGTTTAACTTGGAGTCCTGCAATAGCAGGGCTGGACCTGATGACCCTTCGACCCCTCCCAACTCTAATATTCTGTGATTCTGTGCTGCAAACACCATGAATCCACTTGTTCTAATCTTCCATTCAGTACAGAACCTCCTGATCACCATTCATTTACCCAAACCCTCCAGTGTGATGCCTTCTCCTATTAACTCCCAAATACGGTTCCTTATGAATATCCCAAGTTATCCATTCAATGTTTAAAGGCCGTATTAAAATAATGCAAGCAGTTGGGGCTTGAAAACCATCAGAGGGGAATCAGACCTCCCCTCTCTTTCATCACGGGTTTCCTGGTTTGTGCAAATTGCTTCATTTTTCCCCCAGAAAACTGTGGGTATCATACATTCCCCCCTTGATACACCTCACAACATGTAAGGTACTGGAAGACGGAACTGGAAGCCAGTTCCGTGGACAGGAGTCACCATGCTGGAGTTGTAATTTGAACCCTCACCTCATTCCAGTATTTGCAAAACTGGGCCACCAAGATCCTATTGCTCTCCTGTGTTGAATTAGGATATGTCCAAGTACACAATATTATTCCTCTGGATACCTTATAATCTGCAGAGGTTCTCAGAATGCTAATCCATGTGGAGAGAGTTCTCCAAAAGTCCAGCCTGGGAAATACTGCACAAGGCTGGACTGGGGAACCCCTGCCCTCCCAGTACCCTCACCATTGACCCTTCTGTCCGAGGAAGATGTGTGCTGGACCAGAAGTTCCTTAGTCCTGGTATAGGGCACCAGAACTACCATGCTATTGCTTCTGAACATGCTCTTTGCCCTCTGCACAACCACGCCGCTCACCTGCCAAGACTGGATCTTAGCGGAGCTGCAGCGGTGCCCCTGCATGTGACAAGAAGTGATATTTTGGCTTCCAGACGAGCAGAGATCAGGCAACACTGACTGGCCAGCCATCCAAATCTGGCCCTAGAAAGCAGGTGCCTCTCTGCGGTACTTTAGCTCAAGCAACGTGTTGCTCAGGCACAGCCCAAATGACTTCTTCGGTCTGCCTACCTACCCACTCAGGCGCTGGCTCATCCACTGCTAGTGATTGTGGCACCAGTCACTCATCTCCGAGCCAATATCCCTGACACACGGTTCTGGGGAAAAGTGGAGCAGAGTTAGATCTTAGCCGCTAGCTGTAGAATAATTGGGAAAGCACACAAAATGCTACAATTACCTTCATTTTATGAAGTCTCTCAAGTCAACTATTTTAAGGCAGCCTTGAGTCTCTTGTTCCCTTGTAATATATTCCTAGCAAATGAATATGACCCTATTCAGCTGCACTTTTACATTATGTACATTAAATTATGTCTCCCTTTTGGATTCTGAATGAAAAAAGGTTAGTTTAAGGGTGGTCTCGTAACTTCCTGGTGGACAATTAGCATTGCCTAGCCCATCAACACAATTGTCACTAATTGGCTCACAAGCTGTAGTTTGATAGCATAAGTGTCATTATGATCTCTGGTACCATGAAACCTCCACCAGGTTAGACGGAAAGGACTCTTTTGGATTCTGAATAGTTTTTATTATTTTATTTTATTTTTGATAGGGAGCTATCAACTCTGAAACACCAACTTAAGAAAAAGAAAACCAACACCAACACCAGTAAAAACTACAGAACCTTCTGGCTATTGGACAGTATAAAAATGAAATGAAATAATAAAATAAAATAAAAACAGTCAAGAATAAGCCATACGGTATGGATGTTTTGATGCGCCACTTCTAAAAGGGACGTGGTAGGAATATCTTAGAGTTAAGGAAGGGGTGCGAAACAGTAGATGGTTGAGCAGAGCAACGTAACATCTTCTTTATGAAGGAAACCTTAAAAGATGGACACTTTTCAGTTCAGAAAAGAAACTGAGAGGTGAGTGAGGGTACACGAAGGAGAAGCATCAAGTAAATTATACTTTCAATTATGAGACTAACCCACGGGGAAGACATCTCTAATACCACATCTTAGAAAGAGAGGTGAACAGATGGAGGCAGCAGGGGCAAGGGGGTAGCTCAGTAGAAGCAAGATGCCCACCCTAGCGACAGAACTGGCCATTTTCTGTGACTCTTTTGCAGGAAGACTGTTTATCCCGTTTCCACCTCATTCTCATTTCCTCCCTTGCATCTGCATGAAAGTAAAATCATGCTCTTTCAAAAAGGAATCGGTGGCAACACACTCTGCCTCTCTCAGTCCTGAGCTCCCAGCACCTTGCTGACCAAACCCGTTGGCACTCCTCTTTCTCTCCTGACTTTAGAGTGCACCAAGCCAGCAAACGACCAGCTAGCACTTCTTCCGCACAGTGCCTGGAATTCACTGCAGCAAGAAACTCCCACGGCCACCAGTTTGAATGGCTTTAAGAGGGAACTGGGCAAGTTCTTGAAGGCTTTCAAGATCTGCCAGTCTGTGTAAATATATGTTTCCTCCAGTCCCAGCGGAAGTAGGCCTGCACGTGCCGGTCGCTGGGGAACATGTCTGGGAGTCTTCTATGGCATTCTTGTTCTGCTTGTGGGTTTCCTCTGGCATTTGGCTGGCCACTGTGGGAACAGAAGGGGATGTTTAGTCTGATCCAACAGGACTATTATATTCACCAGTTCAAGACATGCCCCTGGGTATCGAACGCTCTGGAGCAAAAGCTGGATGATACGACTCGCCTCACATGCGAGCTTTGCCTTGGTACCTGGTTGCCTCCTGCCCAAACAAAATGTTGGTTGAAAAAGTGATTTGGCCTAATCCAGCATGGCTTCCTACGCAAGGCTAGACACCGCATGCAATCGATAGGAAAATGTTGGGAAGTTCAAAACAATATGGCAATAAAATACCTTCTTTCCTAGGAGAATTGAAAATTGGCATTCTTTTCCTTTAGCTTTTTACATAATATTGCAGAATTCTGTATGATTAGTTTTGTGGTTTTTCCCTAGAAAGACATCGGAGTAAACTCATGAACTGAGAAGGCCAATTCCAGCACGCTCTGAAATGAAATAAACAGCATACAAGGCACAATGGCATTCATAAAATGTACAGAAATTTAAGGGGATTTTTTCCTGCAGTCATACTCGCAGCTTTGCTCCTCTCTTTTAAACCTTCATAATCAGATGAGCTGTAATGCTATCTAAACAAGTATACGCATAAAGAAACAAACCCAGATCAATAGCAATAATTTGACATACACACACCATTCTCTGGGAAAACATCAATAGTAGAAAGGCAGAGTAAAGCTAGCTGGGGAAAAATAGACTCTCTAGAATGTGTTGGCAGAAGATTAAATAACCACATGTCAGATGGAAGAAGGGGGTATTCAATGAAAAGCGAATATATATTGGTGATGCACTGGTAGTTGGAGCAAAATCTTTCAGAATCCATCATACAAAAATGAAATGAAATGAAGTTAAAAAAAATTAGTAAAATAATCAAATGATGAAATAAAACACCCTTCCTTTCCTGCCATTCAATTATTCTTTTAATTTGATGCTTGCTTTAAAAATGTATTCTGCCTTTACTCTCTTTCAAATTAAGGCAATTGTAAATCAAGGAATGAGAAAATTATGAACAATATGCCATGACATGTGATAAACTGCTTTTCAGATTTGCTTTTATTTATTTGTTTGTTTTATTTAAAGCTTTTATACCCTGCCCTTCACAATGTCTTGGGGTGGTAATCCAGATTTACCCAGCCAATACCTTCTGGAGCAAACATAGACTTGGGCAGTGAGGTCCGTTCATATCTGAGTGTAAAACACAAAACAAACACCTGCGTTTGACTTCATGCATATATCTGAAAAAAATGTGCATTAAAAATTTGTACATGGGTTAAAATGTGCTTTAACCCATGGGGGTGGGGGGGGGAATGCATACATTTCAACTGATGCATGCAATTGCTGGTTATTTATTTATTATTTATTTATCACAAACATTTGTATCCCATCCTTCCAACAAGTGCTCAGGGTGGCTTATATAATATAAAATTAGAATAATACAATAATAAAATCACAATAATGAAAACAATATAAAACAGAACATCATAAACTAAAAAAAAGGAAGGAAAAGAAGAGAAAATGGGACTGTGAGGAAGGTAAAAAGGAAGGCACAAAATGAAATCTTAAAACATCTAAAACCCTTGATTATTAAAATGATGGTTGAATAAAAAGGTCTTTACCTGGTGCCAGAAGGAGTATAACTTCGGCGCCAGGTGGACCTCTCCGTGGAGCGCATTCCATAGTCTGGGCACCACTGCTTAGAGTTGAAATGGATGGATATTCATGAAAAAAGAAATAGAGCTCCCAGTCTGATATAGATCAAAGTCAGAGTGAGCATCAAGATGGAATTTGGATAACTTAAGCCAGGACAGGTTGTGTTGTTGTAGTTTTTGTTCTGGTTTTTCCCCTGATGCACATATCCCTAACAATAAAGCATGCTTTCCTTTCAGGGTGCTGCCCCTTTCCTTTATGACCACATCTCTGGGTGGTTCCTAAATACCTTATACTCATTTGTCTTGCAGGATGGTGGAATGTTAATCGAATACCAAATAAACCAACACCTTTGACCTTAGTGCAGGAGCAGAAGGTGTGAGCTACGAGTCATTCACTCAAGCACCTGAAGAATAAGAGGGATAAGCTGGTGGCCATTGACAATTCAGAATGATCAGCTTCTGAAAGTAACCCCAGAAAGAATTGGAACGGCTCATTTCCAGATTGAAAACTGTCCCATTCCAGAAATAAGAATTTCCATTTGTTTCAAGATATTTTTAAAGTGCCAACTCAGAATAATGATAAGTAGGTCCCATGGTAAACAACTTTAATGAGAAAATGAGTCCAAGATGGGTGGGGATTTTTAAAAAAAAGAAATTCTAAAGACACTATCAAACAACTCCAACAAGGAAAAAGGGTAGAAGCAAACAGAAGAAGCCTACATAACTTCACAAAAAGCTTAGAGATGATCTGAAAACAAAAAAGGGCACACTTGTTTGTTTGTTTGTTTGTCTGATTGATTTGTATCCTGCCTGTTAACAGAGATGGTTAATGTATAGGAAGTGGAAGGAAGGCCCAGCTACAAAGGAAGAATAAAGTCAGGTAGCACAGAACTACAGGAAAGCTGTCAGGAAGGCTAAAGATAGGAATGAACTGAGGTTAATGAGGGATGCTAAAAGCAACAACCAAAAAAAGCCTTCTTGCGATATGTCCAAAATAAAGGACAGTGGAAAGAAATGGGGCTCAGCTACTCCAAGTGGATGGCAAAATGGTAACAGATGACAAAGAAAAAGCAGAAATGCTGAACTCCTACTTTGTCCCAGTCTGCTCCCAAAAGAAGATCTATGACCTTCCTGATGAATGGGAAGTGCAAGCTGAAGAAGCAGGACGGCAGCCCAGGATTCAAAGGCAAATGGTCAAGGATCCTCTAATTGGGTAGAAGGTGTTCAGGTCTCCTTGGCCTGATGAACTCCATCCTAGAGTCAAAATGGAATTGGAGGAAGAAGTCTCTGAACCACTGCCTATTATCTTTGAGAAATTATGGAAGACAGCGGGAGTGCCATATGACTGGAGAAGGGCTAATGTTCCCCCCAACTTCAAGGAAGAGGAAGAGGAACGTGGGAACAATTGACCAGTCAGTATCAGTCCCTCAGGAATTTCTGGAGCAGCTTATGAAGTGGTTGGTCTACAATCACCTGGAAAACAATGCAGTAATTACTAGAAGCCAACATAGATTTGACAAGAACAAATTCTGCCAGACTATTTTATTTTATTTTATTTTATTTTTGGTTAATTGGTTAGCCTTACTGATGGAGTGTGGGCATGCTGTAGACATAATCCATCTTGACTTCAGCAAGGCTTCAACAAAGTGTCCCATGATATTCTGATTAGCAAACTAGTTAAAAATGGGTAGATGTAACAATGATTAGGTGGATCTACAATAGGCTAGCGAATTGAACTCGAAGAGTGTTCATCAATGGCACCTTCTCAGACTGGAGAGAGATAACAAGTTTGGACTGCAAGATTCAGTCCTGGATCCAGTGTTCTTCAATATTTTTATTAATCAGTTGGATGAGAAAGTGCAGGAAACAACTATCAGATTCACAGATTATACAAAACTGGGTGGGATAGCTAATACCCTGGAAGACAGAAAGAAGAATCAAGGCGATCTTGATAGGTTGGAATGCTGGGCTGAAAATCACAGAATGAAATTCTATAGGAACAAATGCCAAGTTATGTACCTAGGAAAAAGAAACCAAGTGCATTGTTACAAGATGGGGAATACTTGGTTGAACAATACTGCAGGTAGGAAGGATCTTGGATCTTGGGTCTTGGAATTGGAAGGATCTTGGAACATCACAAACTGAATATGAGTCAATAATGCAGTATGCAAAGGGGGCAAATGCTATTGTAGCCTGCATGAATAGAAATATCAGTGCCACATCCTGTGAAGTACTAGTTCCCCTTTACTCAGCACTGATCTGGCCTCATCTGGAGTACTCTGTCCTCTTCCAGGTACCATGGCTGAAGAAAGATGCAGACAAGCTGGGACGGGTTCAGAGGAGGGCAACAAGGATGATGCAGAGACTGGAAGCAAAGCCCTGTGAGGAGAGATGCAAAGAACTGGGCATGTTCAGCCTTGAGAAGAGATGCCTGAGAGGAGATATGATAGCACTCCATAACGACTTGAAAGGCTGTCACAAAGAGGAAGGGCAGGATCTCTTCTCAACCAGCACAGAGTGCAGGACGCAGAGTAATAGACTCAAGTTCCTGGAAGCAAGAGATCAGGAAAAATGTCCTGCCTATTAGAGTAGTAGAAACAATGGAACCAATGGCCTAGGGAGGTGGTGGGCTCTCCCACACTTGAGGCATCCAAGATGCAACTGGATAGCTATCTGAGAGGGATGGTTTAAGTGAGGGTCCTGCACTGAGCAGAAGACTGGACCTGATGACCCTCTGGCCCCTTCCAATTTACCTAATTTTCTGATTCCATGATTCTTTCCACCAAGTTATTCCCATGGTGAAACTAAGGGCAGAATCCTTTCAATGTGTGAGCCCCAAAGATCCATTGTATGAGCAGGAGATCCCTAAAAGTTGACTGCCACCATAAAATAATACCTCAAGACTCCAAGGTGATGTTACAAACACTGATGCATTCAAAGCAGTATTGCCAGCATGAAAAGAAAAATCAGATCTGAGGAAACAATTGGCACTTCCTTATGCTTGATATCAACATATAGTTTTATTTACCATAACTCTTACAGCTTAGAGTCATAGCCAAATATATAATTATCTCATCCACACCTAAACTCTCTGCAGGGTGGCAACAGTGGAGATGCAAGTGTTGCACTAATTGTCTATTTCCTTGGACTGGAGTTACTAGACACTTCTGGTGTTTTGCTTTGCTTTTTTCCTCTAAGCTTTATTTACACATATTTGCAAGTTGAACATAAGGGGCGCTTACAGCACTGACTTCAACAGATGTCCCAAAGTTCACTGCTCCAAACCCAGATCTCTCGGGAGACAAGTGGGACCCCTCAGTGTCACAGTTCCCAGGCATGGCCAGCTGACTCTGCGTTTGCCCAGCTCACCAGCCCAGTCTTCAGATCATTTCTAATCACTGCACCTCGATAAGGAAATTGCAAAATCAGAAAACTGGCAGAAAAAGCAACACAAATAAGGATGTGGAGAAAATCTTATATGAGGAAAAGATGCCATGTAGGATGACTGATTATAGCTTAAGTGGAATGCAAATATTATGAGGAAAAGCAAGCATATAAAACTGCACAAAGTGGAGGAAGTGGGCACACAGATGGTTTTTTGTCCTCTCCATCCTACTCCCAGAATTAAGGATCACCCCAGGGAGCTGATTGGTGGGAGAACCAAGGAAGATAAAAGGAAGTACCTCTGCACACAGACCATAGCAGAACCATGGAATTCTTTAACAGAAGATGTCAGGGTGGCCACCCGGGTGTAAGGCCCTACAGCGGGTAAGCAGAGGGCCTAGCTGTCAATGGCTGCTAATCCTGGTAGCTATAAGCTGTGCCCAGTAGCAGAGTCAGGGTGCCTTTATATCCCACTTGCTCTGGAAAGCAAGCCAAAGGATGCTACTGTGCTCAGATGGGTTTAGCACAGACAGCCAGTTGCCCATGATGGGAATAGAAGGCTGGACTAGATTTGCTCAGATCCAGCTTGACTCCTGTAATTTAGATAGACGAGAGAGAGGATGGAGGTATATAGGTCAAGCCTGGATCTGTAGATTTGCAATGACTACCAACCTATTTCTCATCTCTCCTTCCTGGGCAAGGTGTTGGAGCAGGTAGAGGCTGGGAAGCTTCAGGCACTCTTGGAGTTATCTGGCTAGGAACAGGGCCTTTTCTGCTGCTGCCCCCCATATTTGGAATGCTCTCCACAAGGCCATTTGCCTGGCACCTTCTCTATACTCTTTTCAGCACCAGGCAAAGACACACCTTTTTAAAAAACATTTTGATGCCACTAAACCAATGCTTGCATTTTATTAGTATTTTACTTGTATTTTAACTGATAGTACATATTTAGGAATCATTGATGGTTTTAGTTTTAGTCAGTTTTTATGGTTTTTAATTTCTTTTTGTGAGCAGCCTAGGTGGCATACAAATGTTTTAAATAAATAATAAATAAATACACAAAAACACACACAGAGAGAGCACAAGCTTTCTTATCCTTCAGCTTTTACATATTAGCACATCATTTTGCATGGTTATAACTGTTTTTCCCCAAGAAAGTCATGAAATGAAACTGATGAACTGATTTCAGCTGAAATCAGCGACTCTGATAGCACCCCGGCATCCATCGGCACTTGGCCTCCCCCAGTTTGGCTCCTCTTCTCTCCTATAAGCACATCAAATGGGAACTCCTTTCAGGAGGGCCACCATACCAGCAGATGAATATGGATGCCCAGCAAGAATTCTTGCCCAGCAATGGTGTCTATGGGCAATTAAGGATGCCAGACACATGAAATCTCTAGGGTATTGAGTGGGCTCCCATGGGAGGTGGTTGAGGCCCCATTGGTGAGGGTGTTCAAGGATAGGCTGGACATGCACATGGTGGGCATGTCATGAGTGGAGCCAGCTGGAGTCTGGGGTCAGACCGGATGGCCCAGGAGGCCCCTTCTGACTCACTCTGTTTTTATGAAAGCCCTGCACATGGAGGTCTGCACGTGTGTAGGGAGGTCTCTCTCTGCAGATGTTCAGAGAAGCTCGTGAAGATCTGAGGGTTGGGCTGGCACTGCCAACACCAATGGGCCAGCAGACACTAACACATTTCCTTTGCATGCATTAGTTCAGAGGTAGATGCTAACCTGTGAAATCTCTTCATATAATCCAAGCAGGCTAGAGCAGAGCAAAGCAAGTTGACCCATTCAAGCTATGCAGGTCTACATCTGTTCGTTACTTGGACCGGAGTAATTATTACTCTGCTTATTTCTCTGGAAGTCCTACATACGCTGCCAGAAGCTCCTTAGGGAATAGGTGCCCAGGAAACATATTACCTAAATAACTTAGCAAAGGTGCTTAGTTTAGCTTTATTTATGCAGCTTACAGGCTTCGGCTTTTGCTGGAACAAAAAAAAAAATGTTTTTGATTATTTAGCACAAAGTATACACAACTCACTATATGTTCTCCCTCTTCCTCTGGATCCCAAAGCTTTGCCTTTTTGTGCGTGAATGTGCTCATAAGCATATTTATGCACCTCCAGAGAATTTATAGGCATAATGTAAATATTAATCCAGAGAAAAGAATTCCTTGCATTGGCTGCAGTTTGCTGAAATAATCTACATATGTATGCCTATTTTGATGTTCGGGAAGTCTCCGAGGCACACAGTAAACAGACCTCGTGCTCCTGATGCTGAATTTACCATGTTTGTGCCCGATGCATCGGAGATGTCTCTTTCAGGTTTATCCTTGTTAAAATAACTCACAAGTCACCACACTGTCAAGGTCAGGGGGAGATGTGGTCGATTGCCAACAGAAGTCTCCGAAAGACAAGCTAAACCCTCTAGAGTTTGTTCTAATTTGTTTTCCCAGGTTTCAAAACCCAACACATTTTTTCCAGTCATAAATCAGCAGCTTCTGGAAGCCTGCGTTCAGCGTATGAGCTCGTCAGTAAATAGACAACTCACATCAGGATTGCTCCCTGACTTGTCTAAGCTCACCTCTGCATTTTTATGCATTAGAGTTTGTGTGTGCGTGCACACACACATAAATCAAGCATTGAAATCTTACTGTAACCTCTTCACTAGCAAAGTTGGTGAAGTTTGCATGTATAGGAAGGGCAGGGAACAGAGTCTTGTGATGATTTAAGATGTCATGGGTGTCTTCCTTTAAATGTTGGTATGTTTCAGAAGGGCAAGGGGGTTAAGGAGGAGGATGAGTGAGTGAGGAGACTGGTGGGTGACTGGAGTGTGTGGATGGAGATTGGGAGCATGAAAGGGGAGAGGAATGGATGCTTTCAGGCATTCAGCATTAGGGTAAGATCTCTGCTTTACAAATGTATTAGATTGCAGGTCCCAACATTCCTGATCATTGGGCATGCTGGCTCTTGGAAGCTGCAGTCCGAAACACATGAAGGCTTTTGGGAAACAGAATCCAAAAACATGCTTATTTAAGTATCTGCTTTCATTGTTCTTGGAGGAATGGAAATAAATCTTGCTAGTTCCTGGCTGTGAAAGTTGGACCATAAGGAAGGCTGAGCACCGAAGAATTGAGGCCTTTGAATTGTGGTGCTGATGAAGACTCCTGTGAGTCCCTTGGACTGCAACGAGATCAAACCAGTCAGTCTTAGAGGAGATCAACCCTTATTGCTCTTTAGAAGGCCAGATACTGAAGATGAAGCTCAAATACTTTGGCCACCTAATGAGAAGGAAGGACTCAAAGAACCTAATGCTATGAACAATTGATGGCAAAGAAGGGGACAGCAGAGGATGAGGTGGCTGGATGGAGTCACTGAAGCAGTCGGCGTGAGCCTAAGTGGACTCCAAGGGATGGTGGAGGACAGGAAGACCTGGAGGAATGTTGTCCATGAGGTCATGAAGGGTAGGACACGACTTTGCAACTAGCAACAAGCAACAAGTTCCTGGATTGCAGTGGCAGGCCGTTCTGCCCTGAACACTCTCTGAAGGGCTCTATTGACCTCTTCCCCATTGGTGAAGAGGTCTGGGGCTCTATTGACCTGTTCCACATTGGTGTTCCAAGTTTGGAGAAGCAACCATGGTGCCACTTTTCGGCTTCTGATGAAGGACCTCTCTGCCCTCTCCTTGCTTGGAGAGAGAGATCTACTTAATCCTGTGGAACCTGGGAAACTATTCCACTAGACCATGGACCATGGTCTTCATGTGGCCCAGAGCATGGTCTGAAGGCACATAAAGCATCCATCAAGTTGAAGCTAGGCAGGCCTGGGGCTGGTCTGAGCTTGGAGGGGAGACCCCTGGGAACCGCCTGTTGCCATCTTGCATTCCACAATGGGAGAAAGTTGGGATATAAATACAATAAATAAATAAATATGCACATCCTTCTTGCATATCATTGCTTTCTTTAAAGGGCTGATTATATTTCAGGCCATTTGCCATTGCTTTTGGAACAATGGTTGTTAGCTACATTCATTGTTTTATTCTTAACTTGCTTGTTTTCACATTTGTTTTGCATTGCTCTGGGTACTGCGAATAGAAGCATTGTATATAAATGATACATTTTAATGATTATTCTCGGTAGCCTTTAAGAGGGGGGTGATATGAACCCAAAACTGCAACAGATTGCTCAAACACCAATTCCAAAATTAGCTTTAGAAAACAAGAATGCGGGGAGAATCAAACTTGGAAGGGGAATGTGTTGTGGGAGGTGTTATGGGAAGAACACATGGGCAGCAGTCCAAAGTGGGGCAATTAGGAGTCTTGCGCTGCGACGCATCCCCATGAGCTGCTCCCATATGTGGGACCAGGCGATCCTGCCGAGGGTCACATGATGAGAAATCCCTGGACTTAGCATGAGAGGGAGAACCCAGGGTTGAAAGGGCTCAGTACTGCTGAGAGACCTGTGCAGAATCCATTCATGTGCAGGGATATTTATTTATGCATGCATGCATGCATGCATGCATGCCTGTTTAAATCGATGGGCTGCTGAATAACCCAGTAGGGCTCTCTGAGCAGTGAACAACAATAAAATACAGGCCAACTTTTCCATTCCTATTTACAGGGGGAAGAATAACTGCTGGTAGCGCAATAAGCTCTCACAGGCAACCAGTTGATAAAATCAGGTCTCAAAATACCTGGGATGGTTTTTGCCTGGGGTCAAAATGAAAGTAGTGATGGCACCTGGTGGACCTCTCTAGGAAGCCCGTTCCATAGGTGGAGGGGCGGGGGACAGCCACTGAGAAGGCCCTTCTAATCTCCATACCTTTAACTTCCTTGTGGGATGGCTCTTTCAGAAGGACCTCATGCCCAGATCTCAATGCGTCGGTAGGCAGATACGGGAAAAGTCAGTCCTTCAAGTAACCAAGTCCCAAGCCATTTTATTTATTTATTTATTTATTTATTTATTTATTTATTTATTTATTTATTTATTTATTAAAACATTTTTTTGTGCCGCCCCATTCGCCGAAGCCTCGGGGCGGCTTACAACATAGATAAAACAAGTTAAAATCCATATAAAATAATCTTAATTAAAACACACATTATAAAATAAGCC